>NC_142643.1:41261167-41883001 GCF_053813885.1 Theobroma cacao | reverse complement strand
ACATAGTTTAGTACATGAGTATGAATAATAACTACAACCTTTGAACTGTTCTTGCTCAGCTGGATAGTAAATTTTCTATGGAGCTCTGATAGTTGTTTATATCAAGCAGTAAAATGTGATGAAGATGGTGGAACCCTGTTGTAATCCTTTTCATGAAAATTTTATTTGCAGTGTTATGAACCTGTTGGCAGAAATCTACTCCCAAGAAGATATGATGCCTAAGATGTTAGGGACATCAACAGAAAAAGAGAAGCAAAATTTTGATCTAAATGAAGTAGTTCATGTTGATGAGGTTGGAGAAGGGAAAGATTTGCAGGAAAATCCTTATATGTTGTCTATGTTGGCACCCCGTTTATGGCCCTTTATGAGGCACAGTATTACATCAGTCCGGCATTCGGCAATCCGTACTTTGGTAAACTGGTTATCTACAATGTTTTGTTTTTTGTGTATAAGTATCAGTCACTAATAAATTTTGTCAAATTACAATATTATTATTATTATTTTGTCTAACTGGCTGCATGTTTGGGTTATTAGGATAATTAGTTTGGGCATGACTTGTGAGTATCTAATTGAAGGATGCATCTTTGCTTGCACGGTTCTTTTCTTCCATCTAATATAATATCAGAATATGAGGGATGATTCATTTGAAAATTTCATTTTGCAGGAGAGGCTTCTCGAAGCTGGTTATAAAAGGAGCATTTCTGAGCCAGCTGGTAGTTCCTTTTGGCCATCTTTTATACTGGGTGATACCCTTAGGATTGTATTCCAGAACCTGCTGCTAGAATCCAATGAGGAAATTCTGCAGTGTTCTGAGAGGGTTTGGAGGTTGCTTGTGCAGGTATCTTGCATGATTTTATCAGAAGTTGCGATTTCATGCTTTCTTATAATTTTCTCAGTTTTTATCCCTTTATCAATGATTACAGTATGATAGTTGTCTTTGTTTGTCTTCTTTTGAATAAGGAGTTGATTCTGCAGTTACTAATTTTGTCCCAATTGTATTAAGTATAAATGCTATGTACTAGAAGACTTAGATTTAGCAAGATCTTGTATGGATCTTTACTTTTTGCAGTATCATGTACTCATTATTGCCTTGCTGTGTCGTTATTTTATCTGGATTCTTCAAATGGTCAACTGCTGATATAATTCCTATTGTTTGGCCCATTTTCATATAGACAACCTTTTTGTTATATTGTGGTTTAAATTTAGTTCTCACGTAAGGAAATTCTATTAAAAGTTGTTAAAAAGTAGGTCAAACTGTTTTCTTTCTGTTACTTTTGATTCAGAAGGTTAAAACGTTTCTGTTGACCTAAATACTATGAAATTTGCACTTTCTCTCTTTTACCTTAGGTGAACTTGCCTCTGTTTCTTTTTTTTTTTTTTTTAATTTCCTGGGTCTAGGGGGTCAAAATGGCACTATTTTAGCCTTATTTAACACAGTTTAGTTGAACTTTTCTAGAGAAGTATGAAACTGTGAGCACAAAGGAAGTGTAGTGTCTAATTTAACATCACAAAGGCAATGAGTCAAACCATGGGAAAGGGTCCTATTGTTGACTCTTTCAAAAGAGATTGGACTGATGCCTGTTTCTATATTATCGAGTACATATTTTACAACTGAAAACATATCAAATGGTTGTGGATCTCTACATCTTTGAATTACTCTTCATTTGTGATGAGATGGGATTTATTATAAAAAAGCTCATTAGGCAGTTATTGAGTGCCAATAAATGTTATTGTCAACTAGACTATCTTTGCTTGGAAAATTATGAAGATTTCACTTTGTATATGACTATATACATCTATGTCTTATGCCTTTCCTTTCCTGATTTCTGTCTTTGTTAAAGGTCAACCAAAAAGAAAATATCTTTAACTCAGACAAACACTTGGGGCATTTTCTAAATCATTATGAGTAGAGCATCCTATCAACAGAAAACATGTCATTTTTATTGATAATGTTTCTGCAAAAAACATTTTCCAAGGGGTAGTTGGTTTTCTGATTTCTTATATATGTATTTTATCGCTTTTCAAAAAAGAAAAAGTATTTTATCAGTCTATAAAAGGTTCGATGAACATTTAAATATTCTATCCTAGGAATTAGAAGAATTGTCATCCTTTGGACGCGAGAAAGAGAAATGAAACTTTTCATTTGTCTCAAAGACTAAAAGGATGAGTCACACCTTCTGTAATTCTTTTTTTAACATCATACATATTGATGATATTATTCAGTAAAGGTGCCTCTATATCATGCTTCTAGTGAAGTTATTATAAAATCAGATAATAAAAATTCAGTAAGAAGAGCTGGATTGAATGGGACAGCAATCACCTGTATATCATGATTAGGATTTTCAACAAGGGCCTTGTCTAATTAAACCATGCTACCAATAAGGTGTGATGTTGTTATTGCTAAGTTTGGTTGGAGGATTAAGGACTTAACAATCACATACAAGGCTTCAGGGAAACTTTCTTTTGTCGCTTTTCTAGCATTTTTGTCATGCAAATTTTATCCTGCAGAAAATTTTGATGGACTAAACCAGTTTCATGAAACTTACATTATGCAAACATCATAGAAAACGCAGATCAGAAGACGAAGTACATCATACGTAAAATATATTTATATCTTTAGATTCTGAGCATAACTTGAACAGCTTATGGGGGCTGGTTATCTGTATAGACGTCTACATTAATTTTAAGAAATTTTTGTCCTGTTGCTATAGTAGTTTTGAAGTTAGACTCTATTGTCAAAACAACCATCAAAGCTAGTATTCCACTTATGTTGGCTAAGCTTTGTCATTTGGTTCAACAATATAGAAGTGCCTTTCTTCTATTTCCCTTTTTGTGAACTGACTGCAAGAGTGTAATTGAATTATTATTTGTTTGCTGGCAGTTTTGTTTTTGATATGTTTTTTGTTTCTGTGGTAGGAATTCTGAATTTTGCTTGATTTTTGTGTTAACCTCAAATTTTATTTAGGTATCCTAGACTTGAAGTTGCCCCCTCCCCTTCCCCCTTTCTCACAATCATAGACAGTCAAGATAAAAAAATTTTAATCAAATTTATTGCTTTAGTGTTGAATGTGCATGAAGCGTGACCAGGGTGTTATAACCTAGAGTTACTATTTTCTGATTGGGAAGCAACAAATATTGGCATAGAAGGTGCTGAGTTATGCTTGTGAGTTGGATCACTTGGAGAGTGGTACCATTCTTCTTCTATGGAGATTGTGGAATTAGAGGAACCACTTGCTTTTTAGTCACTAATGTTGATATAAATGTTTAACACTTCAACTAGTATTTGACTTTTAGGAGTTAATCTTCCTAATTGTTTTATTTTCTTCTTGCTTTCCTTTTTGATTTTGTCTGTGTTTTTTAGATGTAGACAACGTTTTTCTTTCCTGGTGCCCTTCTGTTTACATCCTATTTACTTTCTTTTTAATATTTAGACTAGAGAATTTAATCAATATCCTTCTATCTCCATGTTTTACTTTCTAAACTTGCTTTGCATCTGTCTTTTTCTGAAACACTCTTTTTCTAAATGATTTTAGTGCCCAGTTGGGGACTTGGAAGTTGCTGCAGTGTCATTTGTTTCCTCTTGGATTGAGCTTGCAACTACTTCTTATGGTTCGGTTTTAGATGCTACAAAAATGTTTTGGCCAGTTGCTCCTCCTCGAAAGAGTCACTATAGGGCAGCAGCGAAAATGAAAGCTGTGAAGCTTGAGAATGAATCTTATGGAACTGTTGGCTTGGATTCTGTGAGAGGGGCTGTTTCTCAGGAAAAGAATGGGGATGCTTCTACTAACTTAGTGAAGATAATTGTTGGTGCTGATGCAGAAATGTCAGTAACCAATACCAGAGTTATTACAGCTTCAGCGTTGGGAATATTTGCATCCAAGTTGCAGGCAAATTCTTTGCAGTATGTAGTTGATCCACTGTGGAGTGCACTTACCTCCCTGTCAGGAGTTCAAAGACAGGTAGCTACTAATTATGTTCAACAGGAAACAGGGCTCTGTGATATTTTTTATTCTTTATCAATTAGTTTTTCCTTTTTATCAGGTGGCATCCATGGTTCTTATTTCTTGGTTCAAAGAGCTCAAAAGCAGGGAGCCATCAGGAAACCAGGAAATTATGCAAGCTTTTCCTGATCATCTTAGAAAATGGTTATTGGATTTGCTAGCTTGTTCTGATCCTGCATTCCCTACAAAAGATTCAGTTCTACCTTATGCTGAGCTGTCAAGGACATTTGCTAAAATGCGGAATGAAGCAAGTCAATTGCTACATGTTGTTGAGTCGTCTGGCATGTTTGTAGATATATTGTCAACTGTGAAAATTAATGTTGAAAGCTTAACTGTAGATGATGCAATCAGTTTTGCTTCAAAAGTGCCATCATTATGCAATGATAATACTGGAAGTGAATCAATGCAAAGGAACATTGATGATATAGAGTCGGCAAAACAACGTCTTATAACAACTTCAGGCTATTTAAAATGTGTTCAGGTTTGTTTATAATTCAATTTTACACGTGATATGCTATTTTAAACCTTATATTTGTTAAAAGAAAATAGTCTGTCAAATTTCCTCTCTGTCATACATGCTCTTTTTCTTTTCCTGCAGAGTAATTTGCATGTTACGGTGTCCTCCTTAGTTGCTGCTGCTGTTGTCTGGATGTCAGAGCTTCCTGCACGACTTAATCCAATCATTTTGCCTTTAATGGCTTCGATTAGAAGAGAACAGGTAGTATTTTGAAGATGAATTCTTTGTGTGACAAACAACACAAATCTGATGTGGTTCTGATTCATTTCTAATACATTGTTTAGGAGGAAATACTGCAACAGAAGGCAGCTGAGGCTCTTGCAGAGCTTATTTATCATTGCATTGCTCGTAAGCCTAGTCCAAATGACAAGTTAATCAAGAATATTTGTAGTCTGACTTGCATGGATCCTTCTGAGACTCCTCAAGCTGCAGTTATCAGTACCATGGAGATTATTGATGACCAGGATTTCCTGTCCTTTGGGACTAGCACAGGAAAACACAAATCAAAGGTTCACATGTTAGCTGGTGGTGAAGACCGATCAAGAGTTGAAGGTTTTATCAGCAGAAGAGGTTCAGAACTAGCATTGAGGCATTTGTGTGAGAAGTTTGGTCCTACATTATTTGAAAAGCTTCCCAAACTTTGGGACTGCGTTACTGAAGTTCTTATACCTGCCAGTCCTGCAGACAAACAGCAAGTTGTGCAGGCTGTTGAATCAATTAAGGATCCTCAGATCTTGATTAATAATATCCAGGTTACTGTCTTCCTTGATTTTATTAATTTCTTATTCTGAATTTTTCTCCCTGTTATTATGGTTGGCAATGTCAATATGGCCTATTAGAATTGTAATTGTTATAAACCTTCCCTGAGTATTTCAAAATGTTTAGTCTCACATGGCAGATGTCACAATATCTCTAGTCATGATAAAAGGTTCATCATTTTAGGAATCACATGTAGCATATAATGATACTATTATGAGCTGGTTTCAGGTCTAATTTTTAAATTCACTACAATATTAGTTTGCCAAGACATTTGATAACTGGTTGATTGGGTTTTGTACCTTTCTCTTTTGTAGCAATCTTGGGATATTTAGAATTAGTTAACTCATCGGTGGAAATTGATATTAAACTTGGCTCAAAGTAGGTTGAATCCTGAAGTGCATAAGCTAAATATTCTTTTATGATAGTGATTTACAGCACAGGATTTTGGATTGAGGTGCTCAATTTTTTTTGGTCGTGTAATATGTCTGCCTTTCACCTTTGAAGGCAAAATCTAATTGGCACTTAAAATTTTTATTGCATTATCTTGGAGCTTCAGTTTTAACAAAATTGCAACAAAAAAAAGTGCTTTAATGTGTGAAATACATCTGGGATAGAGCAGCCTAAGTGGTGGCAGCAGATGTGATCGTAATCAAGGGTTTCTAGATCTAATGATAATCAGCTGTTTTAGATTCTTTGATTTCATGGTAATGTGAGTTTCCTAGGTTTATTTCTTCAAGAGAGGAAGGGTTAGATCAGAGTTCTAGGCTTCCAATTCTCTGGAAAAATGGCTTAAGTGTCATGGACATTTATATGGTTAATGTTGATTGTTGAAAAATTGCTTAATCATCATAATAACTTTGAACCTCTCTTTCCACAAAGAGTGTTAAATGGTAAATTGTGGACCTCTGTTAAGATCCTGTTATGTGGTACAGAATAATGGAAAATGATCCTTGTTTCTGGAATGCCTGTTTATTGAAATGCTGATGGTACCTGGTGTTTGCTTTATAACATGGAAATTAACAACCTGTCCATGCTTGCAACTCTCTGTCACTGTGCTTATACGATGGATTCTTACACTTCTGGCATCATCCATGCTTCTTTTCTACCTGTTTCATTATTGGCATTATGTTCCTAATCTTAGTAGAATAATTTTTCTCCTTGCCATCTTTCGGCATTTAGTCCTTGACTTGAATAATCTTTTAGAGGTGTTTAATTCATGTGTTTTTGTTATTTATTTAATTATTTGTCCTGATTTGTAACTATGATTTATTTTTGGCAGGTGGTACGTTCTATTGCTCCACTGCTGGATGAAACCTTAAAGCTGAAACTGCTAATGCTTCTTCCTTGCATTTTTAAATGTGTTAGTCATTCCCATTTGGCAGTTAGATTGGCTGCTTCCAGGTGTATTACTACAATGGCTAAGTCTATGACTGTAGATGTAATGCGGGCTGTGATTGAAAATGCCATTCCTATGTTGGGGGATGTGACATCTGTCCATGCCAGACAGGGTGCTGGCATGCTTATTAGTTTGCTCGTTCAGGGATTGGGTGTGGAGCTGGTTCCATATGCACCTTTGTTAGTTGTCCCTCTTCTTAGGTGTATGAGTGATTGTGATCATTCTGTCAGACAGAGTGTGACACGCAGTTTTGCTGCCCTGGTACCTCTTCTCCCATTGGCGAGAGGTCTTCCTCCACCCATTGGACTGAGTGAAGGTTTATCTAGAAATGCAGAAGATGCACAATTTTTGGAACAACTGCTTGATAATTCCCATATTGATGATTACAAGCTTTGCACTGAATTGAAAGTGACATTGAGGAGGTACATTTGTCTGTTTAGATACTAACTTTGCTACTTTCTTCTGTATGCTTTTGCCCTACTTTAGCTTTCCTGCTTGTGAAAGAATGCATTGTTTAATACTGTGTTATTATGGCTTCTGTATGTATTCTTGACATTTCAGTAGGAAAATTTACTTTAGGACTCTAACTTTCCTTCATGCTATGCTGGGGACGTGATTTATGTTTATACTTTCGTTTTGAAATGTGGAGGTTAAGTTGGTTTTGATTCAATGCAGTGGTCCTCCAAAATTTATGCGAGGCTCCTGTTAGTTACCCTGTCTTCCCCTTTATTTTTGAAGACTAACTAGAGGTATGGAGTGTAGTTTGAAACTATGTTGGGGAAGCTCGAAAACTAGCCTCATAGATTTCTTCTTGGAGACCTAAAACCTCTCTTTGATGATTTCACATGAAATATCTTTGGAAGATTTGTGAGCAATATTTGAACATGTTTGGTTTTATTCTCTATAGAGAAGTAGATCGGGCTTGAGATTGACATGGCTGGTATTTTATGTGTTTCCAATTATTTGGAGTCTAAGTGGATCTTACAGATATTCTGTTATCTGTTGTTTTATCTTTGCTTGTTTTCTTCTCTAATCTGGCTATATAACTTTTGATCAACGCTTCTTGAATCACCTGGCATGTATTTTTTTTTGTTATGCGGGGGCGACATTTAATGCAGTTAATCTAAGGTTTTAAAGGTTTAAGTCACTGTCCACTGAATATTAGTTTGCAAATTCAATGCATCATGAAACAGGTTTAGTGGTTTCAGTACTCAGTCTAGAGCAGTTTTCTCTTCTTTTTGTCTAAAGTCTTTCCATTGCTTGCTTTGTGCCTTCAGGTATCAACAAGAAGGTATAAACTGGTTGGCCTTTTTAAAACGTTTCAAGCTTCATGGGATCCTGTGTGATGATATGGGGCTTGGGAAAACGCTTCAAGCATCAGCAATTGTGGCATCTGACATTGCAGAGTGCCATGCTTCAAATAACATTGAGGAATCTCATTCATCCTTGATTGTTTGCCCATCCACCCTTGTTGGACACTGGGCTTTTGAAATAGAAAAATATATTGATGCTTCGTTAATATCCACCCTTCAATATGTTGGTTCTGCTCAGGACCGCATTGCTTTGAGAGAACAGTTTGATAAGCATAATGTAATCATAACATCTTATGATGTTGTGCGCAAGGATGCTGATTATCTTGGACAGTTTCTCTGGAACTACTGTATTTTAGATGAAGGACATATCATCAAAAATGCTAAATCTAAAATAA
This sequence comes from Theobroma cacao, assembly GCF_053813885.1. NCBI lineage: Eukaryota > Viridiplantae > Streptophyta > Magnoliopsida > Malvales > Malvaceae > Theobroma > Theobroma cacao. The sequence goes on along the minus strand of NC_142643.1, from coordinate 41,874,620 downwards.
CATTGGCAGTAAAGCAGCTGAAAGCCCAGCATCGGTTAATACTAAGTGGAACACCGATCCAGGTAATGTTGAAGTCTATTTACTTGTATATATTAGGATTGTTCGTTTTCCTGAGAAAGTTTCGTCTTTTTTTTTTTTTATGGCAGAACAACATCATGGATCTGTGGTCCCTTTTTGACTTTCTAATGCCAGGATTTCTTGGAACAGAGAGACAGGTATTTATTGATTTCTTGTTTTTGATTCTCATGAAAATGCTGCTTATTGTTTATGTATATTCAGCTTGCTTCCTCCAAAGGCCATTGTTGGGTTATTTGGGGCAAAATATAAGCTGAGAATCAGGCATGAGTTGTTCTGACGTTATTTTTTATGCATGTGCAAACCAAACATGGGAATCCCTTGATATTGCATAGATTACCGAGGGAATCAAACATTCTCTAAACCAAACTGCCCCTAATTGCTATGAAGCGGTGAATGTTGGTAATTATCAGAGTGCATTACTGATGTTCACTCTGCGGTAATGCACATATCAGCACAACAAATATATGAACTACACCTTAGTTAAACATAGTGATGGATGTTGATTTCTACCAGGTGTGGCTCTAAGTGACCAGATTGCTGATTTCCTGATTTACTGTATTTTATATTTCTTGGCAGATTGATCATTGAATTATGTGGAAAATCCTGCTTGTCAGTTTTATGATTTTAACAAGTTGATTATTTGTGGTGTTTCTTGCTACAAAACTATTGTCTGTTATTTTTCTTCTCTGTATCAAACACTGTTGATTTGATTTGATTTTGGCAGTTCCAAGCCACTTATGGGAAGCCACTGCTGGCTGCTAGAGATCCTAAATGTTCGGCCAAGGATGCTGAAGCTGGGGCACTTGCTATGGAAGCACTGCACAAGCAGGTCATGCCCTTCCTACTTAGGCGAACAAAGGATGAGGTCTTGTCTGACCTGCCAGAGAAAATCATTCAGGACAGATACTGTGACCTTAGCCCTGTCCAATTAAAGCTCTATGAACAGTTTTCTGGTTCACATGTAAAACATGAAATTTCAAGCATGGTAAAGCATGATGAGTCAGCGGTTGCAGGAGGAAATATTGCTTCACCAAAAGCATCTACACATGTATTTCAGGTGAAGTGATTCTTTTCGTTTCATTCCTCTTTATTTTCTTTTTACCCCTATTCATGGAGTTTCTATGGGCTGAATGAATGTTCTTTTTGTTATGTTTAGGCACTGCAATACTTGCTAAAACTTTGTAGCCATCCCTTGCTTGTCGTTGGTGAAAAGGTTCCTGAGTCTCTCGCATTGCAGTTGTCAGAGCTCTTCTCTGCGAGTTCAGATATCATTTCTGAACTTCATAAACTCCACCACTCTCCCAAATTAGTTGCCCTTCAGGAAATTCTGGAAGAGTGTGGAATTGGTGTGGATACTTCTGCTTCTGATGGCTCTGTCACTGTTGGACAGCACAGGGTTTTGATATTTGCTCAACATAAAGTAATGACCACCTATCTCTCTGGCCCTTTGCTAGATAACTTGAGCTTGTATGTTTCTTTCCAGAATTACCACTTTAAAATTGGTTTTCAATGCAGGCCTTACTGAATATCATTGAAAAGGACTTGTTTCAGACCCACATGAAGAAGTGAGTTCTGTGATACTTTTTTTAAGCTGAATGTTAGAATTATTGATTGTGTAGGAAAATTTTTCTTGTTCTTTTATTTTATTAATTTTGCATAACTGAAGAAATCTTTATCAAATTTTTTTATTTTGGCCATTCTTCATGAAGCACTTGAGGCCTTAAAGATTGGCTCCTTTTTGGTGTTTCATTTTGTTTGACTTGCACTTGCAAAATGTACAGTATTTAGTTTATCGGAAGGTATAATTTTTCACTATCTGGACCTATTTCTTTTGGCTTGTTCCATGTGTCCTTACTCCTTACGACACCTTTAAAGTACCATATGTGGACAGTAATTTTATTGGTGGTTAATGATATAATCTTTATTGATTGGCTGACTTTGATGTTGTACTTGGTTGATGTTTATATAATTTTTGCTCTCTTTTATACTTTTGGATTGCAACTCTCATAGTGTTTCCCTCTCTTTTCAATTAATGAAATTATGGAAAGAATTATGAAAGTGTCAAGGACAATATTATCCTTGGCCAAAAGAGAAAAAAAGGGACAATTTTCTCCTACTTCCCATTCATCTGAGCACTCTATAGACCTGTTTCTCTGGGTTCATGATGTTGTAACAGTTAGATCTCTATGAGCTGTTAAAAAATGTTGATAGACAGCTTTCATACTGGTGTGACTGTTATCCTTCTTGTTTGGCCTGAATGGGTGAACTGAAATGGGGATATTTACCTGTGTTGTCTTGTTCTGTGCTGTAGTCAGGTGCACGGGCTATTTTATTCTTGTGTTGTAATTCTTGAAGGCAATTGGTTATTTTTTCTTCTGCCATTTAGCTAGTCATCATTTCATAGGATGGAGAATTTTTTGGCCTTAATAGCACTTTCTAAATTTATTGCCTTACTGTATCAAAGAGTAATAGATGTCGGAAATTTGAAAAACTGTAGTAAAACATCATTTTCTTTCGTCTTTTGTGGTTTTAATCGGTTTTATAGCCATTTGTTACATTCATGGAGAGATAATGGATCTTTGCACCTGTTGTGAGGCAACTATCTGTTGGACCGGTTGTGGTTTATTCCTTGTCCTGTAGAACCTGCTTATTCTCCACATTTTCGCCCTTCTCTTTTCAGGTTGATGTTCCTTTTGCAATATAACAATGCTTTATTCAAAATCTGTATTCAATTAGGGATATCTTGAATGGTCAAACAAGTGTCAGACTCTCATAGGGTAATTGTTTAGTCATTGCTGCTTTGCTCTTTTAGAATCAGTTGGAAAATCATGGTTCTTTGCATTGCGAAGGTTTAAAATGACAACTTGGGGACAGCAAAAAGAACTTTTAGCCTTTGTAAAACATTTAAAAATATGCTATGAAAATAAACCAACATTAAGACATTAGTTGTTTTGATTTTCTTCTTCTCTTTTGATGCTCTTGCATCTGCCTTGAAGCTTTATTTCACCTTCGTATTATTTGGTGCTAATTCTGCATCAATTCTAGAAACTTTCATTAATATATTGCTAAATTTTGCATCAAACAGTGTCACATACCTACGGCTGGATGGATCAGTTGAACCAGAAAAACGTTTTGACATTGTGAAAGCTTTCAATTCTGATCCAACCATAGATGCCCTTTTGCTTACAACACATGGTAAGACTTTTCTTGTTGCTGAGTGATTTTTTTTACAATGTTTTATTTAATATATCTCTGTTGCAGTTGGTGGGCTTGGTCTGAACTTGACATCTGCTGATACCCTCATTTTTATGGAACATGACTGGAATCCCATGCGTGATCATCAGGTAATGTTACATAGATTTGTATCTGCTATGCATGTGTTGATGATCCAGCGAAATTAATTACCTCCATTGTGTTCTATGATAAATATTTTCACATTTATCTTCTTTAGCTTGGTAAATGTTAGGTTAAATTCCAGCATATAGTATAAGCAGTAGGTTTCTTGGCATTCATCCGTCTCTAGGTCTCAGTTATGGCCTGGAAATAATGGTGGTTTATGCACAAAATTTTAACATGAATCAAATGCCATAAGTATACTTTCAAGGGTCATCAAAAGATGAGATATTCTTTGTTCACATAATCTGTTGTCTATGTAATTATTAGGCAATACGAACTGATGCATACTCTCCTGCATCTTTATTGTCTTAAATTGTTTTTACATTTTACTTAAGCTTGCAGCTTACTATCTTCATTGGAAGGATCATGCTTTTTCCCTGATTTGGCTGGAGTGTATTCTTTTATATTCATTGATGACTTTTAATGACTTATATTCTTGTATGGACTTTCAGGCAATGGACAGGGCACACAGATTAGGCCAACGGAAAGTTGTGAATGTTCACCGTCTCATCATGCGTGGCACTCTGGAAGAGAAAGTTATGAGCCTCCAACGGTTCAAAGTATCAGTTGCGAATGCTGTTATCAATTCTGAGAATGCCAGTCTGAAAACCATGAACACTGACCAGTTGCTTGATCTATTTGCCTCAGCAGAAACATCTAAAAAGGTATTATTATTTTTTACCTTTGATATTGGAATGATGCATTTGCAAGTATATTTGGTTCTTTTATAGGGTTTTTTTCCCTCTTTCTTTGGTGCTTTAATATGCATGTTTGAATATAGTGGCCTCATATAGGAATTAGATTTTGAAGTTTTCCAATGTTGCAGATCAGTTCTAAGAGATCAAATTGTAGAATAAAATAAAATCTTTTGGAATCTACCAAAATTTTATGCTTTTGAGGTTACAGATATGCATGTATTTGACTTGCAGGGAGCAACAGCTTCGAAACGTTCAGAGAGCAGCATAGATGGAGACCCAAAATTAATGGGTACAGGGAAGGGGTTAAAAGCCATCCTTGGTGGATTGGAGGAGCTTTGGGATCAGTCACAGTATACCGAAGAATACAATTTAAGCCAGTTCTTAACAAAACTTAATGGCTGAACTCAAGCTGCGCAATGGCCTGAACTTAATTGGGTGCCGTAATGGGTTCAAAGATTATATTCTTGGTCCACCAGGGGAGTTTTAGGATCATGGTGCGCCAGAGCTCGATCAAGTCCAGTTCATATTGAAGCAAACTGGTTGAAGCCTGCTGCTCGTCTGTACAAAGTGTATATAATCCAAATTAAGGAGCCCAGTTTTGGCAAAATTTTAGGTGTAGCTTCATTTTTTCAATATATTTGTACTCCTTTTCCTTCCTTTTGGGGGATGTTCTTCCAAAATTTTGTCTATCCTGTCTTTGCAGTAGGGTGGCTGGGAAAGATGCTGTTTTTAGAGTGGTTAGTCCCAGGTCTCAACATGAGAGTTTCAAATTGGTCGGAGCTGACAGGAAGAGAATTGTAAAGCCGAATATTGTATATACCTTCTTTTTTCCAAAAAAAAAAAATTAAAGGAAATCATATTGCAGAACTGATACGTCGACGATACTCGAAAATCTGTGTGTCTGTCTATCTGTCTGCATGTGCACGCACACATCTCCGGGTTATTGGGGTGCACTGGGATGCTGTGTTTTGAGTCGTGCAGCTCAACGGAGATGGAGGGGCAGAAGTTCTCAGGTCGGAACTAAGGTACCATAAACTAGAAGTCACCATGAAATTCCTTAAAACTACTATGAGACAAGAATTATTTTGACTAGGTAATATGTCACAGAGAATCGTTAATCTCACATAAAGAAGGATGTCATGGTCCAAGTGGAGAGTTATGAATCTCACATTGATTGTATACTAAAGTGAAATTGAGTATTTAAAATTCACTTCTAACATTTATGGTTTACGTCATTTTCAATTAACGAGGTCTTTTTTATGAGATAAAATTCGGAAATCAACATATCAAAGCTTTGGCTGATACTTTGCACAGGTTGGTATGAAATGTGACAGAATACTTGCTCAATGTCTTGCACAAATTGATGTGAAACGTGACACAATTACTTAATAGAAGGCTTGATATTAGTTATTGTCTCTTTCATTCTCTAGGCTTGATATTTTCTACAAGTCAATAAAATCTCTGTAGTTTTTAAAATTGAACATGGGGTTCATTTATTATTAAATAGAAAGAAGAAGAAGAGGAATAACAATTTGAAATAAATAAATAAATAAAAGCCACACTGAACCAACTTAATAAACTATCTATATGCAGGGACTGTGACTATGAGCAGCTGATCTAATATTAGGCCAAAACCTCTTTGTCTTGATGTTAGGTAGGAGTAGCTTTGCTTGAAATTTTTCACCAAATAATAACCAACGCTTTGCTTAAAATCCATATAGTGCTTCCCCGGGTGGCTAGCAGTCCATTATTCTTCTATTTTTTTAACATTAATTGTCAATGTTGGTTCCCAAAAATCACGCCCCAATCAGATGAAGTTGGAATCACAATCATAACATGCAAGAAACAATTTTAAGGAATCTTTCCAAACAATTATCTTTTTTTTTTTCATTATGGACAATAATTTATAATTTTGATTTAATACTTTAAGAAGTTTTTAAACTATTTCAAGAAATTTTATATAAATTTTTATTTTTTAATTGATTTAATCAAGTCTTTATTTTCTTATTTTAAACGAAATAAACTCTTATAATTAACTGTTATTAGTTAAAATGCAAGTGATATAGATGATAAAAATTATCATATGATCATGTCATTATGTCACATCAATAATGTCACTATCCATTATGATATGTCAACATTACACGTTAACTTTACATAATAAAAAAAAATATGATATTTTGACTAATGATAATTATTAAAATTTATTTGATGTAAAATAAAAATATATGAATTTGATTGAGTAATATAAAAAAATAATTTATATAAAAACTTTTTTAAAGTATTAATAATTTATGATTGTGATAACATCATATCAAAATTTTAATAATTTATTTTCACATACTAAAACTTATAACTATGGGATGAATAACATCTTTCAAAGTAGGTAAGTTAATAATAAATAGGTGGTTATAGATTAAAAGCCTTAGATTTCATCCTTACTCTTTCACCAATTTAAGTCAAAATCCTAGGGCCCCCTTGCTTTATATTAGTTGGTTCTATTGTTTGCCTTCAAAGAACAAGTAAAAGATAAAGTAAAATAATAAAAAAAATCTTTAATTCTAATTATCATTTATTATTATTATTATTTCTTTATGAATTAATAATAATTCATTTTCATTTCAAATTTGTCTTTACACACATGGAAATGCCATATTTTTAATTTATTATTGATTTTTTGTTTTTCTCACATTTCAAATGATATATTGGTGGGCAGGATCATGTGCAAAACCTTAGTTCTCTATTTTTAATCATGATGTATTGGTTGGGAATTCATGTGATCACATTGAATGCACCATGGAAACAATTATTCATAGTATTATTTTAATTGGGTCAATTAGTTTTTATTAAGTTATCTTAAAAAAATGTTTTTTTACTCTTTTACATTTGGAAAAACTTAAACCTATCTTATTAAACTAATATAGTCTTTGATAGTGTCAAATTCTTAAGTTTACTTCTTAAAACCATGAGATAAGTGTATAATTAAAAAATATATATATATATATATATATATAAATAGTTAATATTACATTCAATATATCTCAAGAAAATTAATTTATCATAAATCAAGTTACATATGCATGGTAAACATGTTGTGTAACATAATCCTTGTGGTTGTTAAAAAAGAAATGTTGGAATGGACTCCAATAGTGACAAGAGATTAGGATGTGAGATTATTTAATATGAAATAAATAAATAAATAAAATAAATGGTTGAATGAAAAAGCAAACATCAAATGATGGATGACTACATGATTATTTATAGAGGTAAGTCTAACTGGTATCTTAAATATTTGATACAAAAATAAATGTATATTTTTATTTTTTAAAAAAAAGAATTTAATTTTTGGATTTTTTTGAATCAGATAAATAAATAGCAATGGTAAGCAGAAAGGATGACTGTGCATGTTAGTGACATGGAAACTAAATAAATAAATGTTGAAAGGTGCTTTGTTTTAGTCAAAAGATTTGTTAAGAGAGAGAAGAGAAGGAAACCACACATTTTTCTATTCTAACCCCTGGAATCTGGCATCTTCACAGTTCACACATTCTTAAAGTCAAGATTAGTACACTTAAAAACTAATTATATATATATATAAAAGCAAGAAATATTCCAAAGCAAAAAGACAAAAGAGGGGAGAAAATAGATAAAAGAACAAGTGTATGCTGTTAAATAGCATCATTTGCATGGTGTAATTGGACAAGATCCTGGGATTTGCACCAAACACCCTTTTAATTAGAAAAAAAAGAAAGACAGCAAAACAAAGAACAAAGACAGCAGACCAAGCCTTCACTTTTGGCCTTGGGTGTAAAGCCTGTCCCTTGCCTTCTCATATTCTCAAGGCTTTTCTTAGGAAAGTTGGGTGATCTAAATCCCACCACCACCAATTTCCATCAACTAAATAATGTAAAAGAAAAGAAATGTGCAACCTTGTTTCATTAAAAAAATAAAAGTTTTTTTTTTCTTTTTCTTTTTCATTTTGCAAATATTAGAAACTTCTTTCTTTGCTTTCATTTTTCATGAAGGTGAAAGAAAAGAAAATGTTCACCTTGTTATTAAGTCATTTTCACTTTATATTTTCCTTTTATTATTTATGTTGTGTTCAAGCTCTAAAACTATGGCCTTTTGGGGGTCAGAGGTGGGGGGATTAAGAATAATAAAGTGTTTTCATTTACTAATTCATAGTGTTTGTAAATAGTCCCATTGTCCCACAATCAAACAAAATGGTTAATCATGACTTCATTTCTTACATTTGTGCTGTCATAGTTCAAAGAAATGGAATCACAAAAAACAAAAAAGAATAAAAAACAAAAACAAAAACACAAAGCACTTAAAATCAAAAGTCAAAACAAAACCCAATCCCATTTATCATCTTTTCAAGATATAAACCTCCTCCATAAAAAAAAGAAAAAGACCCTTTAGCCTCCCAACCTATACTATACCATACCTCAGTGAACCAAACCCTTGGCCTCTTCTGTCCTTTCAGTGGGTTCTTTTGTTTTTCTTTGAGACACCTCAGATTCTCTGTGTTGTTATCTTGTCTTGTAATAAAACTACACAAAGAAAAAAAAAAAAATACCCCACTTTCTTTTTTCTGTAATAAAAAACCCCCACTTTTTACTTTTTTTCTTATTCCCTCCCGGAATTCAAGCTCATAATAACAACAAAGCAAGTAAACAACTTCCCCATGAGGACTCACATGCACATGCATCCACATTCAATAGGAAAACCATACACTAGATTACATTACTTCATGACCCTACAAAGCAGAAAGCCCTCTCTTACGAAAGCCAACAGTTAATAATATCTTTGTTTCTCATAAAATAAGACCAATATTTTTGTTGTATGCATATTATAAAAACTGGTAGATAATTAAATACCTAAGAAGATTGAGAGCCTTTGGGTGTCCTTTCCTCGGAAGTGAGAACCAAACCGATGATAGTGACACTTTGAGAAGAAGAGAGAAGAGAAGAGAAGAAGGTAAAGGAAGAAACTTTGGAGAGAAATGAGTGAAGGAGGAGAAGGCGCATCGTTAGAGTTTACACCGACATGGGTTTTAGCAGCAGTTTGCACAGTGATTGTTGCCATTTCCTTGGCCATGGAGCGTTTGCTTCATTATCTTGGGAATATTTTGAAGAAGAAACAACAGAAACCACTCTTTGAGGCTCTTTTGAAAGTTAAAGAAGGTAACCCATTTCTTTTTTCTCTTTCTTTTTCATTTTTTATGTTAAATTTGTTTATATAGGAAAATAAATTCGGTTGCAAGTGTTAAAGGGTAGGCTTTTTGTTTTGTTTTGTTTTTTTTTCACATTCTGCTTTTTCAAGAAGGCAATCTTTTTTCTTTTTCCATCCATCTGCAGTTTCCTAAATGGGAAAGTTAAAAAGGGAAAGCTGAATTTTTTGTTTTATAGAGGAAGTTCTTTTTCTTTATCTCTCTCTTGTAGAAGGAGTTAGACTGCGGAAAAGATGATCATTTGACAGGTTAAGGAAAAACAAAGTTACTGCTTCTTTCTTGATTAGATGTCAAAGGATATGAAAATTTCATACCCTTCTGCAATTTATATATAAAAAATGGGTTTCTATGTGTTGTTGTTGGGAAATTCTTTTGCTATTTTCCAAATTGTAAACTTGAAATGGGGGAATTTGTTTTGGCAGAGTTGATGCTGTTGGGGTTTATATCACTGTTGTTGACAGTATTTCAGAGTGCAATTTCTAAAATTTGCATATCAAGGGAAGCAGTAACAAGCATGCTTCCTTGTAAAATTGAAGGCAATAAAGAAACAGCAGAGCACTCCAATAGTACTGCTACAACATCACATTTTCAGAAGTATTTTGCTTTTACTCTGTCTGGTGGCACCAGGCGCCTACTGGCTGAAACATCTAGTGCTTCCCAGATGGGATACTGTGGTGAGAAGGTGACATAATTACCCATCACCAAATCAACGGATTTTACTGTTATTTGTGCTTTATTGTGAATATTTGTTGCTTTACACATTTAATAAGGCAAAACAAGGAATTATTGTATATTTTGTCATGGTTAGAAATGAAATCTTGATGAGAGTATTACTATAGTTTTGATGGGAAAAACTGAAACATGAACAGTGTAGCAAATGTATCTAGGATGCCAAATGGATCCCTTGTATATTATTGAATACAGTACTACAGGTTCTGGCTCCTTTTTTATATTGCAAAAGACAGACACTCCCATTAAAGCGCTTTTATTACTTCTATGTTTTTGTGTTTCAGAATAAGGTACCCTTGTTGTCTGTTGAAGCGCTACATCATCTGCATATTTTCATCTTTGTCCTGGCCATTGTCCATGTGACATTCTGTGTTCTCACAGTTTCTTTTGGTGGGCTAAGGGTAAGCTGTCTAATATGTTTCATTTGCTTAGTTTTTCAGCTTTTTCTATTTGTGTTGCAGTTGTTTTCCTCTTCAATACATTTACTTCTCAGCTTCTCATAAAAAGATAATAATTTGTTTGTTGATGTAGATACGTCAATGGAAACATTGGGAAGATTCAATTGCAAAAGAGAATTATGATCCAGAGCAAAGTAAGGATTAATACCAATCTAAATGCTTACTATTTCCCATGTTATCTTTTCCTTATTTGGTGGATAGATGGACATGTGCATTTAGAATCTTGGTCACTACTGGTAGAAGTATTGCCATTAGGAAAGTGAATTGGCTGAGTGACTTATCCCCACCCCCTCTCTCCCTGTGCCAAAAAATGAAAAAAAAAAAAATCTGAGTGAATTATTTTCTTATTAAATTCCCTCTACAGTGGTCTGCTAGGTCTTTGGTGCTTCTAATCTATGTACTGTGTTAGTGCAGTGTTGAAGAAAAAAGTCACTCATGTCCGTGAGCATACTTTTATCAAAGAGCATTTTCTGGGTATCGGTAAAGATTCTATTGTGCTAGGGTGGTTGGTAAGCTGCAATTTCATTTTTGATACAATCTTTTTTTTCATTTACATCTGCAACCATTTAACTTGGAAAAGAGGTCACTTCTGAAGTGTTCTTTTTCTTTTTTGCCCCCACTTGCTTACCCCTCCCTGTCATATGTGAGAATTGGAATGAAATATGCATTTAAGAGAAAGGCAGACCTTGAAATTTCCTTATATACGAGGAATCTGCGCATGTGTGTCTATGGCCTTGGTTTTGATTTTGTGGGTGGAGTTGCAATTTTGTCTTGGTGATCTTAAAACAGATTATTTTGTTAAATACCAATTAGGCCTAGGCATGCTTTTTTTTTTTTTTTTTCATTGTTGGGAATCTGATATTCTTTATTAGACAAATGTGTCTGAGCATATGCTTGCATTCATTCTGCCTCTTGTGGCTGATAAGTTTATGTTTGATCCTCCTATCATCTGATTTTTAATTGTCAAGGGAAGGAACAATTTTTTCCCAAGGTTTTTTCTATCTTGGTATTGGACAAAATGGAAGAAACTACTGTAGTATAATAAAAAATGATGCTGTGCCCCATAAGATGGGGAATAGAAAGTGAGGGGCATAATTAAATTGGTTCTGTTTCTGGTTACAATGAATATCTTTCCCCCTGCCCTGTTTAGTTACCTTCAAAGAACAAGAGTTTTTACATCTGTCATGTATCTTGATATCCCTGGTCTCACTTTTCTTTTATAATAGGAAGCAAAATTGAGCCTCAAACACTTTTTTGGAAGCAGAAGTTTTGCTAACCATGACTCTGATATCCTTCTTCACTCTCCCTTTGTTTTCTTACAGCATTCGTTTTTTAAGCAATTCTATGCATCTGTGACCAAATCAGATTATGTGACACTAAGGCTAGGTTTCATCATGGTAAGTTAGCTTGTAAAATTGGTTGATTGTAGAACTTTTTATGGTTGTGATGTCATTCCTTGTCATAGTCCATTACCTAATATTTATTATTTGTATTGCAGACCCATTGCAGGGGGAATCCCAAGTTTAATTTTCACAAATACATGATACGGGCCTTAGAAGATGATTTCAAGCAAGTTGTTGGTATAAGGCAAGTGATATTTGAGAGTATATTTCTGATGATCTAAGTGTCATATGGTTTCTTCTTTGCACATATCAAATAGGTATGTTTTGGCATTAAATCATGTTTACTTACTAATTCGTGTTGATCTATTGTTTAATTTTTTTGTTTGCAGTTGGTATCTCTGGGTATTTGTGGTCATCTTCCTGTTGCTTAATGTTAATGGTATGTAATACCGTTGATTATTAGCAATTAACTACATCTTGATGCCTTATGCTGTTAGCATCATCATGTTTCGATGTTCAATTATGTTCACAGTCTTGTCAAAAAAGTTATTTGTCTGATTAAAATTTCTTTTAAAGTTCAAAGAATAGATGCATTTTTTATGCTAATTCATAGCACTTGTAACGATATAATGTGGGATTCCATTGGTGGTAACTTAGGACTGTGTGTTCTGGTGTTAAAACTAGAGTGTCATTATTCTATTATCAATTCTTCCCTGCTCTAGATTTTAGGTCATGTTTCTAAGGCTTTCAAATGTAATGATTGGAAAGTATTGATTACACATATGAGCAATTGTTTTTTGCTTCTGTGGCATGTGATAGATGCTTTTGTGAGATTACAGTTTAATGATGACATACATATATAAAAATGACATTTTATTATTATTTTTTCTCTGCAGGCTGGCATACATATTTCTGGATAGCATTCATTCCTTTCATTGTGAGTAGTTTTAATACAATTTCTTACACACACCTATACACATGCACAAAACTAAACACATATCGACCTACAGATAATAGAATTAATCCTGTGAATCAATACCAAATTGAAGAGATCATTGAATAGACTATATGTTAAACAAATAACCCGCTCCATATTAGGATTTTTTTTCTTTTGAAAAACTGATTAATGGGATTGTTAGAACATCATTCTACATGTCAAGTCAATACTGACAACAATGACAGTTACAGTCCTATCAAACAAACAAAAAAACATGGAAAAGCAATGACACTCATGGTAACAGGAGAAATTCATTGACATTAAAAAGGTCATGTCCTCCCATTAGATGCATCAGAGAAGCTCTGTGCAATATAGAACTTTAATTGTATAGAAGTTCTTTTTTTAATTCTGTTCTTCCACTTATTTTTTTATTTTCCAGCTTCTACTTGCTGTTGGCACCAAGCTCGAGCATGTGATTATCCAGTTGGCGCATGAGGTTGCTGAGAAACATGTAGCCATTGAAGGGGAATTAGTGGTTCAGCCATCAGATGATCACTTTTGGTTTAATAAGCCTCGCATTGTCCTCTTCTTGATCCATTTCATCCTCTTCCAAAATGCTTTTGAGATTGCATTTTTCTTCTGGATATGGGTAAGCTTAAAATGTAGGTCGCTATTTTGCCATGTGCACTACAGATAAGGATGACATAATGATACTTTTTTCATCATCTGTAGGTTCAATTTGGCTTCGACTCCTGCATAATGGGTCAAATTGGTTATATCATTCCTAGGCTTGTTATAGGGTAAGAGCCGGTGACCATTCGCTTTATGTTAGATCTTGGTTGGTTTTAAAATTTTTGCTCTTCTATCAAGATTATTGTATGTTTGTTGTTATTATATAGCATTCTTATTTCTGTTGGTTTTTGCAGGGTTTTCATTCAGGTACTCTGTAGTTATAGCACCCTGCCACTTTATGCCATTGTCACACAGGTCAGTTGAGTTTCTTATAACTATAAACTTTAATTCCTAAGCTGGAACTCCAATTCACATTTATATTTATTGAATTGAAGATGGGGAGCTCATTCAAGAAGGCTATATTTGATGAGCATGTGCAAGCAGGCCTTGTTGGTTGGGCACAAAAGGCGAAGAAAAAGAAAGGCTTAAGAGCTGCTACTGAGGCTGCTGCTCAGGAGGAACGTCCTTCTGTTGCGATTCAGATGGGAAGAGTTTTGCGCAATGCAGCTGCTCCTGAGGAGATTACTCCTTCACATGGTTCTGATCATGGCTCGAGATGAGCAGTGCTGATGGGGCAACAGAGCCATGCTAGTTGCTTCATTGTGAAAGGTGCTGGTTTTGTAAAATTAGTGATTAGGTAACAGCATTGGTTATGTATTTATCAAGGGTGTATTTATATTCACAGGGGTGGTATATGTTCTTATGAGTATCTTCTGGGCATCAAATTCGGGTTAAAGATTGTAAAGAGTTTGTAACATCCATCTGAAGCATTCGGTTGCTGTTAGTGTTGACTGCTTAGTGTATCTCAACGGCAGTTACTTCTGTAATCTTAACACACTGTTATATCATGGAGGCTCAAAATTTGCAAAGCAAAAGTTTTTGTTGGTAATCTTGTTGGGAAATACAAATAAAGTGTTTCCATTAGTAAATTTTTACTGACAATTCTTTAATTTTAAAAGCTTGTTGGATTCTTTATTATACTAATTATTTGCTAATGGATATATTCATATAAACACAGTAAATAATTAAAATGAAAAGCAAATTGTATTGAAATTAAATTTGTATTTAGATACAAGAATAATCGGGATATTTACAACTAGCTCGTGCACAAAAGCAAGAAGAAATGATTATGTATCTACCCTGAGATCTTCTTCAGTCTTCTTCAAGAATCTCACTTGTCTATTCTGAAAGACATAAGAATTGGATATATGTTATCGCAGGCTTTGAAAATCTCCTTTCTATCATGAGTTCCCGCGATCACTATCTTTCCAGAAGAAAAAATCTTAATCATAACTTTGGATTGTTTCATCCGATAAATCAATCCCGGAAACAATTCTGGCTCGTATACTGAAGACTCGTAATGAGAATTCCCCAAATGTGTAAGGTTGACGGAAAATGGAAGATCACAAGAAGCAACGATGTTCTGAATCTGGAAATCCTTGAACTTGACATCAAAACCAAGCTTTTGAATGATCCGAGCATACTTGCGGGCTGCCAAGCGGGATTGTTGCTCAGTTTCGGCTCCAGTGCAGACCATCTTCCCAGAGGAGAATATAAGCGCAGTGGTTCTGGATTCCCTTAACCTCATCATCAGTGCAGCAAACCTTTCGGGGTTGTATTCAGTATTTCGAGCACGAAGGGCAATGGCTTTGAGGTCCAGCGAGCAACCGAGGTCGACGGATGACACCACGTTCTCAATGGCCGGGACAACGCCAGAACATGAAACATGGCTACTCTGCAACACTCTATCAGCTGCCATCTCCCTAACCTTGAAATGCGAGGATGCAGGGTTTATTGATCAAAAGTATTCGCACGAGAAGAAAAAGGAGATAGGGAAGCTATCAGCTGTATCTTAGTCTGACAAGAGAAGAGGCGGCAACAAGCTATAGAGGCAGGAGAGTTCAATTCCTGATGGGAGACGCGTAGGATTCAAGTTTAAATTTAATACTTTAATTCTGTTTAGTATTATAAAATAATATATATGTCTTTTTTAAAATTTTTAATTTTATTGCAATTGAATAATATTAATTTGAATTTATAATATAAAACAGGTAAAATGCACTTAAAATTCATGATTAATCGTGAATATGAATTATTGATATCAAACATTAACCTTCACTTTCATATCATGTGACTGTTGTATTATGTTTGTAATAAACCTTGTATTCTCTTACTATTGATAATATTGTAATGTTGTTAGAAATTCAATATAAATATTTAAAATAAAAAAGTTAATAAATGTTGAAATTGAATTTTTATTTAGAAACAAGAATTGTGATATTTACAATTAATTCATCGGCAAAACAATAAAAAATAAATAAAAATAATCAATAATTTATGAAGTTCAAATTTCATTTTTTCAAAAAAATTGACAAAACTTATGAAATAAAAATAATTTTCCTTAAAATATAATAGTAATTGCTAATTCGTTTTATTTTATTTTAATAGTAAAGCATATTATAAGGAAGAGGAAAGTATACAAACAAAATTAAATTCAACCATAAAAGAAATTCGGTAACCCGACCCGGTGCAATCCAAATATCCAGAAGTCCGCCATTTCCTGAAATCGGTAATCCGCCATATGCAAAACCCCATAAACCCTAAACTCCCAAATTCTCTGGAAACAAAAAATGATTCATTACTAACTTTTTGAGTAGATTCGATTCACCCGTTAAACTTCGAGTCTTCCGGCAAAATTTTTTCCCTTTCAAAAAATGACGATCCATTCAGTAGTAATCCAGAAACTCTTAACAACAAATTCCCACATCAGCCGACAAACAGTAACCCACCATTTCAAACAATTTACCTACGGAATCCGGAACAAGCAAGCCATCCTCGATTCTGACAAGACCCTAATCTGCCTCCGCAATGCTCTCAACTTCATCACGTGCCTCTCACGTGACCCATCTTCCTCTTTCCTCTTCATCAACACCAACCCTCTTTTCCAACCCATAATCGACGAGATGACCTTGAAAGTGACAACCTTCAATCCTGAAAGGGTAAGCAACCTTTGGAAGATGCGTGGATTTTTGACCAACAGTTTCAGTCCTAAGAAGTTTCGGTCTAGGAATAAGAAACTAGTTTTTGGGCCGACTAGGTTGCCTGATTGTGTTGTGGTTTTTGATACTGAGAGGAAAAGTTCGATTTTGTCGGAAGCGCAAACGTTGGGGATTCCGATAGTTGGGTTGGTTGATTCGAGTACGCCGTTGGAGTTTTATAAGAAGGTTACTTATCCAATACCGGCTAATGATTCTGTTCAGTTCGTTTATTTGGTTTGTAATATGATTACTAAGTGTTTAATGTTGGAGAAGAAGAAAAAAGAGGGAGAAAAGAGGATTGGGAGGAAGGCTACAAGTAGGTATGGAATTTTCTCTTTTTTCTGGGTATCGAAATCTGAATGCATTGTGCTTAGATAGATTTTTTTTTCATACTGATTTTATTGATTTAACTAGAGAAGAACGAACTAAGTTTGTTGTTAGTAATATATAGGATATTTGTGATGAAGGATTTAAGAGTGATTTTGAGTTGTGGATCATGAGTTATACTTTTCCTGATATATCTAAGACAGAATTAAGAGCTATTACTAAGTAAATCCGTGCTTAATTAGAACTTGGTTGAGGATATTAGTATAGGGAGAATTTCCGTTCTGGATTCTGATTTATGAGGTTTGCTTCTGATAATTATGCAGAGCAATAGGTTTATTTCTTATGTTTTTGGAATTCTTGCTGTGATGTTTGTGTATTTGATATGAGTGTTTGGAGCTTGGTGTAGCACTGTGTCTTCTGTTCTTTGTTTCTATATTGGTAATGTTTCCAATTGTTGGTTTACCTGAAATTTGATTCTTGATTGAAGGGAAGAAGTTAAGCAAATTGAAGAGAGCACTGGTGAGAGCAAGGTGGAAAGTGCAAATGAAGTGCTTGTCATTCCCTATGATAACTTAGCACCTCTTTCTGGGGGTAATGTTTAGTCTTTATTCATTTACTTGTTAATTTATTTTATTCCAGCTATAAGAGCCACAAAATTATAGCAGGACATTGGAGTTTGCCATCTTCAGCTTGTATAACATGTACAATTTGTTTATGTTCTTTCTGCCCTGAAGCAGATATTGCAGACATGAAGCAGCTTTTAGACAAGCTTGTTGTGGTGAAGTTCAATGGAGCTTTGGGAAAAAATATGGGTTTCAATGGTCCCAAGTAAGCAATAATTTTACTTCTGGAAATTTGATTCTCATTTTCTTTCAATAAAAAATGAATTTGTTGATGACTCCAATATATATATATATATATAGATAGATAGATGTATATATATGCCTCTACTTAATTGAATGCAATTTCTGTTGTATATATATGTTCTGCTTTTACATGTAGATGGATTAAATATAATCCTTTGTCTGATATAGAAGGTTTGATCTGCTTCTAATATACTGATGATGTGCCTCCCTGCCTTCAAAATTTTGAACTGCGAGTGTTTTGAATGAATAATTTTCGTTGTTATACTGGGCATTTGCATGTGGAATATACTTATTTTGAATAAATATAGGATTTGTTACTACTTAGCTTTTTAGGGAAGCTTTATACTTCTAGAAGAATTTAAGAATTCTCCATTTTTAATTTGAAACAAGGTTGTGCTTTCTTCACTTTTGGTCTTTAATGTACAAGGCATTCTTGTTACAGAAACATTTGGACATTTTGTTGAATTTGTGCAATTCCCATTCCTTTGCACAGGTCTTTGATTGAAGTTAAAAATGGGTCAACATCTCTGGACTTAACTGTTAACCAAATTCAGGTTGGTTGGTAGTACTTTTGTTGTATATACTGGTGTTCTAGCTCAATGGAGCTGACTAGTTCAACATATTCAATTCTTTGTAGTCGCTAAATTCCAAGTATGGATGCAATGTTCCTCTGCTTCTGATCAACTCAAGGACAACACACGATGATGTCTTAAAGGTGATTTACATTTTCCACTCCTTCATTATGTTCTCAACCGTGTGTCTCACCAAAGGTACTCACCTGAGTTGTCATCTGTAGGTTTTGGAGAAATATTCCAGCTCAAAGATAGATATACATTCTTTTAGACAGGTTTGAAAACCTAGCTTGTAGAATTGGTTCTAGAATTATTCTATAAACCTTAAATTTTATTGACTTCCTTTTGATAAAATAATTGGTTTAAGTAGGGGGACCAAATTCAACAGGAGTTATCTTTCAGTGAGGGCGGTGAGGATGAATGGTATGTCCATTTTTGTATCCTTCCTCCCACACATCGTTCTTTTTTTTTTTTTAATATAAGATTGTATGGTGATGACTAAACGATGATAAGTATATTTATCAGCTTCACAAAGTTTTGGTAAAGTTTATAGTAAGGCTCTAGAAATCAATTATAATTTTGATTAGAAATGAGGGTATCTCCACAGGTATTACATCATGAATTTATTCTTCAACTTCACTTTTTTTCTCATTGTTTGTCATGAAATAGTTACCCTTTTAGATTTTTCTACTCTTGAGCTAGATGTATGTTTTGTAAGGGTAGCTCCACAGATATTATTACTCCATGATTTTATTCTTCAACTTCACTTTTTTCTCACTGTTTGTCATGAAATAGTTACCCTCTTAGATTCTTCTACTCTAGATCTAGATGTATGTTTTCTTGATTTTAGCATCCAAGTGCATTTCATTTAGATGAACATGAAAATTCATATTTTGCTGTCAACATCCTACCACCTTTCATATTGATGAACTGGAAAAGGCAGAGATGTCTTTGCTTGTACCATCTTAGGGTATCTTTTCCCCATTTGATTTATCAATTTATCCAAACTTTTATGTGGCCATCTGATCATTCCTCCAATAGCCAATAGAATTATTATTATTATTTTTTTGGCTTTTTTGCTCTCTACGGTTACATTGTGGTTTCACTTGCCTACTGCTGAAAGTTCCCTAATTGGTTCTTTTAATTTTTTATACGCAAAGGTATTCTTCTGATCATGGTGCTCAATTCCTTTCCCTCATGAGTAGTGGAACTCTTGATGTATTACTTTCCCAGGTAAGATTGTTTTGTGATTTTGAATATATTCCTTTTTGTTCCTCTATGTCTATAAGATAAAGAGGTATCTATGAGAAAGAAATGCAAAAGTATGTTGGGAGGAGGAATCCTGATACAAACTGTTAATAATTTCCACATTGTTTTTCAGGGTAAGGAGTATGCCCTTGTGGTGAACCCTGATAACGTGGCTGCTGTTGTGGACCCACGTATCCTTGAATGGATTCTTTCATTTGATTTTCTGATTTTTAATGACCTTCAATTCTGATAGTTGTGTCCCTTGAGTGATATTTTAGAAATCTTGAACCATTTGGCCCAAAACAGTGTTGAATACTGTATGGAGGTATGCAAAGATGATTTCAATTTTTTATAATACTTTGGCTGAAAACTTGTTTGTAAGACTTTACTGTTTTCAGGTGATGCCAACCACCTCAGGTGGTTTGATGAACTTTATGGCTAGTTCACTCCAAGGAAAGTTTAAGGCAAGTGAAATCTTAAATTATACTAATGTCTGATAAATTTGTTTGATATCTATGTATCTGTCAAAACAACCTTAACTTTGTCGCTTTCATTGTCATATAGCTTGAAGACTTCACTTCAAATCCTACTAAACATGTAAGTTGCTGATAATACTTTTTCCAGATAAGAAAAAGGCAAGCAAATCCCTTTTTTCTAAGCACTTTTTTTCCAAAATTTTATGTCAAAGTGCATAAAATAATAGGTAAATGGTGTGGTTTCATTCAGACATTGTTTGTTCAATCTAACTGATTCATTATTTGCCTTTCTGTTTTGTCATGGTCATAACAAGTCGGTGAAAAAGTTCAAATTCATTGATACAAGAAACTTGTGAGTGAACTGCTATGCCCTGTGAATTTGCTGTATAAAAATGGCAAATATGCTAAATTGTGCTTCCCATTTTCTCAGGTGGGTAGATTTGAGAGCCATTAAAAGGCTTGTAGATACTAATGCACTGAAGTTGGGCTACCTTTCTATGTTAAAGGTACTCTTTGCTTACTTTTTCTTCAACAGGTGTGCATGTCCATCAAGCAAGAAATAATGAAGGTCTTATTGTTGTTACTTTGTCATTGAGGCAGTTATTTGAAAAAGCAATTGGCATTATGATTCCTCAATCTCGTTTTCTTCCATTAAATTCCACATCAGACTTACTTCTTTTCCAGGTGATTCTTATTTATCTAATATAATTTCATGCTACAACCTAAAGAAAATGCTATTTTATCTTGACTTACGATTCTAAGCATCAAAATTCTGTGTTCTGCAGTCGGACCTTTACTCATTTACCGAAGGCGTTTTAATTCGAAATGATGCTAGGACTACTCCTACTAACCCTTCCATTGATTTAGGACCGGAATTTGAAAAGGTGAACATTTATTCGGTTGCAAAGTCATTACCTTTATTGTGGTTGCATTTAGTTTCTTTAATTTGTTTATTTAGTTTCTGTTTCTATCTTCAGGTTAGCGATTTCCAAAGTCGCTTTAAAACCATTCCTAGCATTATTAGGCTGGATAGCTTGGAGGTGACTGGTGATGTTTGGTTTGGCGCTGATATAACTCTCAAGGTATCTCCTGCACCAGTATCTTGCTTATTTGTTGAAGTATTTAATTTTTCCTTCTATATTAGGTTTAAACTTGATGCTCTCATCTTTTCCATATTGAAAGTTGTAGATGAGTGCTGGGTGTGAGTATATTCGAATTGCTCTATAATTTGATAGTGTCTTAATAATTGATGGCTGAAACATGCAAGACAGCAAGAGGGAACTCGTGTCCAAAGGAAATTTCTATGAAGTACCTCTCAGGTTTCTTTGTTATCCATTACATATGACTTCCTTTTCCCCTCAAGTTCAAGAAATGTCATCTACACAATGAGATTCTATTCATTCTTTAGGAATTTCAAGTATAGTATTTGACTCATTGCAATTATTTTTTGTGCTAAATAAGGTTAACTATCTGCAAGGTTTGTGTATTTATTTTTTAAAAAAAAATCAAAGAGAACAGCCAATACAGATATTCTGTTATGTGCATTAAATTTTACTTGCTGGTGCATGTAAGGCAATAGCCTGGAGGTGTATATAGCACCACGCACATGTATGCATGTCTGCATTCATGGATATTTGGAGAAGGTTGGGATTGGGTCTGGCTTCTGTTTCAACACTGCCAGCGAGTCATAAGTTTTGCTGTTTAACTTGTTTCCATCTTTTAATGGTTTGTGTTCTGTAGGGGAGAGTTAGAATTGCTGCAGACCCTGGAGTGAAATTGGAAATTCCTGATGGAGTCGTGCTTAAGAATGAGGTAAACCTTGAAATTATCCTGATACTGCTCGAAGATTCTGTTTTCCCCTTAGTTGACCTTCGATGTTGTGTTGTTTGTTTTATTCTTTGTTCAGGAGATCAAAGACCCCAGAGACATTTAAGGTGGGGAGCATTTATACCATTTTCACTTAATTCGTTTGACCATGAGGAACAACACAGATGCAATAGAAGATTTTGCCAATGCGTAGTATCATTGTTTTCCCCCAAATTTTGTTTTCAATGAATGGTCATTGTTAACGGTAGAAGAAAATAATAGTTGGAGCATTGGGCTGAGTGAATGCACATTATGATCGGCTTACCAGAAAATGATTGCTCTAACTTATAAACATCTCTGTTTTTCTTTTCTCGTGCATTAGGGGAAAGAAAGTAGCAGAGGGTATGGAAAGACCAAGCTTCATGTTATGTATTTTTCATGTTTGTAATGTATAATAAGATAGCTAGATTCTGCATTAAACTGAAGAGGAGTCCAACTCTTTCTACGTCATAAATACATTTCAAAAACTCCTTTTGCTTCTTGAGATGAAGTACAAATCTGCTTCTGAAGCGCAGTACCTTTTCTCCTCAACGGCATTGCATTACCTTGTAAGAAACGTTTTTCAGGTTGAGCCATTGCCAGATTTTAAGATAATTGCAATTCATTCTTTTCAATTCCAAAAAGGATTGTAATATAATGAAAAAGGGTGCTGATTCAAGTATTTAATTTGCCTTTTGAAGCTTACAAAAATTGTTCACAAGCCAAAACTGAGTTATTCCAATTTATTAAACAAAAAAAGAGCAGAAGATATGTAAGAAATTAACTCATAATTTTCTTCAAGCAAACCAAAAAAGTAGTTTCCAAATCATCAGTTATAGTGGATGAAGATAAGAAGGAAATGATTAAGATAGGGTAATTAAAAAAATAAATTAAATTACCAAAACGTTCATCATTTAAATTTTATTATTGTTTGAAGATAAATGGATTCAGCTCTGAAAGAAATAATGAAATAAATTTGCTAATCGTCAAAAACCAATGGTCCCATAAACCATCCCATGCTTCCAACAACACTAGATCGCTTGCCTCTCCCTAGTTTTCCCACAAAGGATAAGGCCATAAAGCTTCCATTTTTCTTCTGATCTTTTTTCTCTCAAATTTCCTTTCTTGCAAACCAAACCCAGAAAAAACCATGTCAATTGCTTCCTTATCCCTTCCTTCCTTAGGCCATTGCTGCCAAAATTCTCCTCCTATCTCCCTCAAATCTTCTTTTCTCTCAAAACCCACAACAACCCAGTTTTCTTTTGCCTTCAAAACCACCCAAAAAAGGTCCTTTTTCCATATAGTCTCAATGAGCATGGAAGCAGGCGTTGGAGTAATGGGCACAAAGCTTGGCATGATGAGTTACTTTGAAACTGATGGCACAGTCGTTCCAGTGACTGTAGTCGGTTTTAGGGAAGGAAATATAGTGACCCAAGTTAAGACCTCGGCTACTGATGGTTATGATGCTGTTCAAGTTGGGTATAGGAGAGTTAGAGATAAGAAGTTGACAAAGCCTGAGTTGGGCCATTTGGAGAAAGGTGGTGTTATTCCCATGAGGCATTTGCAAGAGTTTAGGTTGCAAAGTGTGGAGGAGTTTGAGGTTGGTCAGAAGTTGGCTGTTGAAGAGATTTTTAAGGAAGGTGATCTTGTTGACGTCTCTGGGACTACTATTGGGAAAGGATTTCAAGGTTAGATTTTTTTTTTTGTTTATTCTTTTTGGTTGCATTTGCAAGGTGATAACTAATTGGTGGTTTTGCCTTATTGTTCTCAGTGAGAATTGCTAATAAAAGTAGTGGTGTTTGTTTTTTTGGCTATGTTTAATTTAGTTTTATTGGCTATGTTGGAGGATGAGCAAATGTATGATCTTTCAGATATGATTATATAAATCCCCTCTTTATGATAAAATACATACCTGTATGCATTTTGAAGTGAATTAGTTTTGTGTGAATCATAGCTTCATCATGAATGTCTGCTCATATCTTAAACTTACAATGTCATGTTGATCAAATTGCAAATTTTTTAATTGTTATATCTATTGTTTTCTTTATTTGAAGTTATGATTTTTTTCCCCTTGAACTCTTTATATATTTGGGTTAGTATGTTTTGTTCTAGTTATATTATTTTGATAACTGTCCTTTATTCAAAGATGATGAAATTCCGTTGCAAATCTGGATCTTGTTGTAATGGTAATTCAAAAACCTTAGTGATGGAATTTAATATCTTAATTTTTTTCCCCAAATTTCACACAGGTGGGATTAAGCGCCATAATTTTAAAAGAGGTCAAATGACCCATGGTTCCAAGAGTCATAGAGCGTTAGGGTCTATTGGTGCTGGAACAACACCTGGCCGTGTATACAAGGGGAAGAAAATGCCTGGCAGGATGGGAGGAAGCAAAAGAAAGATCCGAAAGCTCAAGATTGTGAAACTTGACAATGAGCTTCGAGTTGTGATGATCAAAGGTGCTGTCCCTGGTAAGCCAGGAAATCTGCTACGTATAACTCCAGCTAAGATTGTTGGGAAGAACATACCAAAGAACTAATTTCATGTATTGTAACTTACTTGATTTTGGTTAGTCTTGCATCATTAAAAATGCTAAATCTTGTATAATGTTTTTGCTTTCTGTAGTAGAAATTTAGTATTTCAGTTGTGCAATCTTTTGATGAATTCTTTGTTGTATGATTTTAAGTTTAAGTTTACCATTTTTTTGAGTTGATTCCTGAATTTGGGAATGGCTTCTCAATTTGCAAAGTTCTTAAATTTATCAGTCAATTCTACTTCTCAATATGGTTATTGTTAGTGTATGTGTTCCCACTGCTGAATTGTAGATATGTATCCTTTGTACCATCTGAAGTGCCTCAACTCAGACTATAGGAGGCTGGTAATAGAAATGGTGTTCCTTCTTTTGTTATTTCTTTCTATGATGAATGCAACCCTGTACAGCAATACTTAGTTAATTACAGTTTTCTTTCTTTGTAAGTATTTTTATTTCTCATTCATGGTCACTCTATTCTTGCAAGGGAATCAAATCCCTCTGATTAGAGCTACATATCTGTCTTAACAAACTCAAACTTGACTTCAGATGATAGGGTAATGCATATTGGGTTAGTGGTATGCACAAAAGGAGGAGAGGGTGTGCAGTGCCTTGTCATGAATTCATGAGAGAAACAAAGCCAGAAAAGGTGAATATGAGAGACAGTGGAGCAGGATAGGGTAAAGCAAGAGAGATCAAAGTCCACTAGAGAGAGAGAGAGAGAGAGAGAGAGAGAGGAGAGTTGGTGCCTTGTCATCTTTTCATGAGAGTCATACAGCAGCCTTTAATGTGAACTGTGGAGCATGACCAGGTGGACGATAGTGTAGATCAAACTTCGCTTAGCTTTCTTGACATATTTTAATCTGAAATTGGGTGTCGCCAATAATTGGACTGCGTTCTGGCAGATGCTCTGGCGAAAGAAAGAATCCTGAGACCAAACGATTTCTGGAGGAGGTCCATGGGAGCACATAAGATCTGGTGTGTGCATGACTGGCTGGGTGTTTAGTCTTTTCAGAATAGTGATGCGCTTGAGTTAAGGCATAGTGGGACTAACATGTATGCTCTCTCCTCGGTGAGGTCCCTTCATGTGTCATCATGGATCTCTGGGACCGTCTTTGTGTTTTTTGAGATGTACTTCAGGGCGGGGTCGACCTTGCAATGCAAGGATTAAGGATGTTTCAATGGGTGAAAAGTTTCTTCACCGCCCTCCTGTAACTTTCTACCCTTTAATACAAATATCCACATTTAAAAAAAAAACAAAAAATTGGACTGAGCTGGGTATTCTAGGTGTTTTGTATCTCAAAATTGTTTTACTGCACTAGCGGTGCAAGTGCTTCTCTGACAGGAAGAACTGCCAGAATTTTCTATGGCAGGATTTTCATTTGTTTTTGAAATTTTATGACCTGCTATTGTAATGACTTAAATATTTATTGGTATAATGACTGTGAGCGTGATTACATTATAGTAGATCAGTTCGGTTGAATCTAATCTCGTCATCTCTGTGCCTGTGTTACACATATAGCTTGTTTTTGTAAATGAAGATTTTGTGATACTTGTCACTAGTATGGTGAACTTGCATGATTCAACGGCACTCCTGGTTTTGAAAGGGTGAAGGGGACTGCTGACATTGTGAACATAATGTACATCTGAGGGCTGGTGGTGTGCAACAAAGGCTGTCTCAGAAGTGTTGATAGTAGTATACTTGAGTGGTTCTTTGTTGTTTAGTTACTCGAGTGTTGAACTAGGGTTATTTGTTGTTAAACAATATTTTATATACCCCCATGGGTCTGACAGGAGTAGGTCAAATGCTACTTTCTGCTATTTAAAAGTACTTGTAAGTTGAGCAGGCACTGTAACTTGAACTGAGTCAATTTGATTATGTCATGCCAACTTTATCTAATTCAACTTTTACTTTGGATACGATCACAACTCTGGAAATTTAAGAAGCAGACTTGGCGGGAAGGTTCAGAGGATGAAGAAGGAAGAGGAAGAAAAGGGGTGAGCAGTACGGTGACGTTTCTTCACTTCAACAGCTGATACGCCAAGATTGGATGTCGTATTACTTAAGTTAGTTTACTGTTTATGCAATACGGCTTTAGCTTATGTCGTTTTTCACTTTACCTTGTTAAAACACTACTTGAGTGTGTCATTTTGATGTTTATATGGCTGTTAAGCCAGGTGTCTTCTGTTTTTGGTTGTAGCCGTTGCCTGGCACTGAAACCAATACATGGATTTCAGTGCACAGCCAACCATTTTCATTCTCTTTCTTCGATGCTTTCTACCGTTGCTAATCTCACGTTTATTTCTTGTTAATTACAATGTATATAAATGAAGGAGATGGATGAAAAGTGTGTGAGACTCTGTTTTGTGCTCTCCAATTGTTTTTCCAGATTTTCTTCCTTGTTCTTCCTATTTTACTTCTTCATTGTTTAACCTCTCCAATTCTCAACAGCGTGCATTTTGACACTGAAGTTCAAAGAATTTGATATGGAATCATAAAAATGAATGATATCTCAGGTATTTATGCAGAGACTGTGATGATCAAAGGCGCTGTCCTTGGTAAGCCAGGAAATCTGCTATGTATTAACTCCACGTAAGATTGTTGGAAGAACATAACAACGAACTAGCTTCATGTATTGTGATTTGTTTGATTTTGGTTCTGCATCATTGCAACTATGTTGTATGGAGCTTCATGTAGTATGGAGTTTGCATAATTCAATGGCGCTCCTGGCTTTGAAAGGATGAACAGGGCTGCTGATATTGTGTTTAATGCAATGTGCACAGGTAGGCATGTGGTGTGCAACTATGTTGGAAGTGTTGTTAGATACACTTGATTGATTGATTGATTGTTATTTTGATACTCAGGTGGATTGTTGAACTAGGGTTATTTGTTGTCGAGAACATTTTATATCCTCCCACTCGATAGTTTGCAGCAAGGCATTGTAACTTGAGTTGAAACAATTTGATTTTGTTATATGAAATTTATAAATGAAAGGCACCTCAGGTCTTTAAACAGAGACAGTACCCACAATGTAATTCAGTTGAAAGAAATCATCCTACTAAAGAAAAACATGACAACTACAACAAGCATGAATGCAACAGTGAAGTAGTTAAAACTAGTTTGCTGTTCCATACTGAACACGAGGTATTTTCTTTCCTTTCAAGCATCTAGTTCAGTTTTTAGGCCTTAAAATGGCACACTTGATAACAAGACCATTTTTCCAGTGGCCCCCATGTTCATAAAGATCAAAGCAAACTTCTCCTGTTTCACCTGTTTCTCCATTCTCATCTGTACTGAAGTTGCCGACGTTGAGCTCTATCCATTGCCCTCTAGGCTTCTGCAGAAGGCTGACTTGCCTTTCTTGGACTCTATCATTAGGAAGGGATAATCTCAGCTTGATAGGGAGTTCCCAACCAGATGCCCCTTTTGTCAACTTGACTAGGTACACAGCCTCGTATAAAGTTCCAGGGGAAAGGTCTGAGAGCTTGAATTTTCCTCTCACATCCAGCCAACATATATGGCTTAGTTTGGCTACTTCGATGTTTTCATCACTGCAAATCAAGAGATTCGTTACAATTTACAACCATGAAGATACAGCAATCGACAAAACAACGATTTCAATGGAAAAATATTCCCCTGAATCTCACCTTGTATCTTTGAAACTGTTCCAAATCCAATTGTCATGGCCACCCCAAGTGATGTAGAGTGACCTTGGGTACAACATGAAGCATTTGTGACCTGATGCATCTTCCCAAGTTTTCTGCATGATGAGTTGGTTGGAACAGATAATAATCAAAATCTTTTCTCAGTAACTTCCCATATTTAATCATCCACTTACTTATCCTTGATTTAAATGCATGGAAGTACAGGAACAAGGAAAAGAGAGGGAGAGAGAAAACGAACCTTTCTCTTGTGCTCAAGGAAGACTTCTTTGTTGCCTGCTGCTACAACCCTCTTCTTTCTGAAGTTCATTGGTTATGTTCCCCTTGATGCCCTAGAAAGGCATGCTGGGAAAACCAAATATAGTGTTGTTGACTTGCTGCACCCAGTCAGCAAACGCGTTGTGATAATTAAATCTGGTCCTTCAGCCCACCATACTCGCACGCCTAAACTCGGACCCAAGACTTCTATCTTTTTCCGCGAAAGAGATTAGTAGGAGTAGGTAGAAGTTACAATTAATATAAAGATTTATTTAGTTTAAAATTAAAGTATACAAATTTATTTAATTTAAAATAAAAATATAAAAAACATTTATTAAATGTAATAAAAGTAAAATGATTTATTTAAATCTTTTTAAATAATTAAAATTTTTTTGATATTACACTAATTTTTTAATATATAAAAACTGAGGTGGATTAAATATGATAAAATTCAGAATTATTTTTCGTTAATCATAAAAATATAATAATAAATTTGAAAGGGGCATTCGAGCATTTGATTGATTACCTGCTTAACAAGAAAAATAATAACGTGAAGAAAGTAACAAGAAGAAAGAGAAAGGCACACGTTCCTAGTGGTTTAACTAGGTAAATTCTACGCCGGAGGAGGAAAACCACTAGGAGATTCTACACCAGAGGGGGACAAGTGTGAAAGAGACAGGACAAAGACTTGGTGGACCTTGCTTTGTCTATTTGCTGAATAATCGCATCTATTTCACTCCCTCTGGTCGTCAGCACCATGGAAGGTACACGACGTTTTCAAAAGAGTGAAGCGGAAGTTGCTTCGAACCTGCTCCCGGTCCGAGATTTGAAGGGGTCCTTGTAGCGGCCAAAGTCTGAACTTTTCTATATAACCACAGAACCAGGAACCAAATGAAACAAAGCAAATATTTATTCTGTTCCAACTGACTTCTTATTCAGTCTTTGACACATTTTCTTGCTGGTTTCTTGTCTACTCTTTCACCCAAATCAAACAACACAAGCCATCCAGTTCCAAGTTCCAAGCTCCAACTGAACTGACTTCTTTCATAGTTTTGACATATTTTCTTGCTGGTGAGGTCTCCTGTAATTCTTCCATGCAGAACAACAAAATGAATGGAATAAAATAAGCCCATATATATTGATGCGTTTTCTTTCTTGTAGGAGTTCTGCTTCAAGTAGTTATGGCTGATCCAGTTTCTATTATTGTGGGACCTATCGTGAACAATATCATTGACACTGCTGCGTCCTTGATCAAAGGAGAATTTCTGGCGATCCTGAATGTTGAGAAGGAGGTGAAAAATCTGTCAAGCAATCTAACCGCAATTTCAGCTGTGCTTAAAGATGCTGAGCAGAGACAACTGGATGCAGCTTGTGGTGAATCTTTGAGAGATTGGCTTCGAAAGCTCAAAGATGTAGCTTGTGATGCAGAGGACATATTGGACACTTTTGCAACAGAAACTTTCCTCTGGAAGAGAAAGAAGCAGGTTCGCAAAATCCTTGCTCCTACCAACCTCATAAATAAATCCAGTGTTGCACATAAGATCAAAGAAATTTCAGCAAGACTGGATGTGATTGCTAAACAGAAAAACGATTTCCATCTCACAGAAAGTAGTGATGGTGGAAAGACTCCAAACCTCCCACACACCCCTTTCTTTGTAGACATCACTGCAGATGTCTTTGGTAGAGAATCTGATAGAGACGAATTAATAAATCGGATGCTATCAAATGAATCTGATACTGAAGGTGATGTTTCTGTCATTCCTATCGTTGGGATGGGAGGCTTAGGCAAAACAACTCTTGCTCAACTCATCTTTAAAGATGAAAGAGTAAAGAATCATTTTGAGTTTAAGATGTGGGTTCATGTCACAGTTGACTTCAATTTCGGAAGGATACTTAAGGAAATGATAGAATTCCACACTGAAATGAAGTATTCTAGTGACGTACCCACCAGAACCCTAGAGTCACGCTTTCTAGAATTCTTGGCTGGGAAAAGTTTTCTGCTTGTTTTAGATGATGTTTGGACTGACGATTACCAAGAGTGGGAGCCACTTCAAAACCTCTTGAAACAAGGAGGTAAGGGCAGTAGAGTTTTGGTCACTACTCGAAACACCAGGGTGTCTGACATTATGGGAACACAACCTCCCTATAGATTGGAATGTTTGCCTGAGGATGAATGTTGGTCCTTGTTTAAAAAAATTGCTTTCAAAGACTGTGACTCATTGGTTGGTACACACAGAAAAGAATTGGAAGTCTATGGTAGGCAAATTGTGGGAAAGTGTAACGGCTTGCCTTTGGCAGTGAAGGCAATGGGAGGTGTACTGCGTGGTAATATTGATGTAAACAAATGGAAGCAAATCTTAAGAGATAGCGTATGGGAGCTAGAGAAGGATCAGAACCGCACTAGGCCTAAAATTCTGCCTGCCTTAAAATTGAGTTATGACCACCTACCTTCTTATTTAAAACAGTGTTATGCATATTGCTCTATATTCCCAAAGGCCTATGTTTTTGACAGCAAGGAGTTGGTCAAGCTTTGGATGGCTGAAGCATTTATTCAATCCAGTGGCCAAAATAGTGTGGAGGAGACTGGGACTGAATATTTTAATGAGTTGCTAATGAGGTCTTTCTTCCAAATTTTAAACATTGATGACAAGGTGAGATACAGAATGCATGACCTTATCCATGACTTGGCTGTATCAGTTTCAAGCCCCCACTGCTGCCAAGTCAAGGATAACAACTCAGGTATTTTCTCTGAAGAAACTCGTCATGTCTCATTGCTTGGTCAAGATGTAGAGAATCCTACCTTGCAGATTATTGAAAGATCTACGAAGCTGCGCACACTCCTACTTCCCGGTGAGTCCTTGAAAAACTTGGGGCAGGCGCTTGACAAAATGTTTCATTCTCTTAAATACATTCGTGTTTTGAATCTAAGTTCAAGCTCATTCTCAGAATTGCCAAGCTTTATTGAAAATTTGAAGCTATTACGATACCTTGATCTCTCTAGAACAGAGATCAAAGTGCTTCCCAACTCAATATGTAACCTCTGCAATCTGCAGACACTCAAGCTCTTAGGGTGCTTTTGGCTGTTTGAACTGCCCAAGGACCTTGGAAACTTGGTTAACCTGCGTCATCTTGAGCTAGATGAGATGTTTTGGTTCAAGTGTGAGATGCTGCCACCAAGAATGGGAAACTTAACCAGTTTGCAAAATTTGCATGCATTCCCAGTCAGTGGCACAAGTGGACATGGCATTGAAGAGCTGAAGAACATGGCCAATCTTACAAAAACACTGCATATTTTGAAGCTGGAAAATGCAGTGAATGCAGCTGAGGCAAAGCTAAAAGAGAAGGAGAGCCTTCAGAAGCTGGTATTAGAGTGGAGTTGCCAAGACGTCAACCAAGAAGATGAAATCAGAGCAGAGAGGGACCTTGAAGACCTGCAACCTCACTCAAATCTCAAAGAGTTGGCACTTCATCACTTTAAGGGCTCTAATTTTCCTTTGTGGATGACAGACGGTCTGCTTCAAAATTTAGTAAGACTTACCTTAAGTCATTGCACTAAATGCACAACACTCTCTGTTGGTCAGTTACCTTGCCTTAGAGCGCTCTACATCAAAGGGATGCTGGAATTGGAAGAATGGCCAGGAGTTCAATGTCTTTCATTGGATAGACTACATATCAAAAACTGCCCCAAGCTGAGGAAGGTACCGGATTTGATGCCAAATTTAACAGTTCTGAAGATAAAGAAGTGTGATTCATTGAAGGCTCTTCCAATGGCTCCTCTGATGTTTTTAGTACTTATTGACAATCTTGTTCTGGAGGATTGGAAAGAAGGAATGTTCATTGCCCAAGATGATCAAGGCAACCAAGTAGGCCAACCCAAGCCGACTTTGATTAGTCTTTTGGAATTGAAAATGGCAAACTGCCCCAACATACAAGCACTGCCTAAAATATTTGCTCCTCAGAAACTGGAGATAAGTGGGTGTGGTCTCATAACTGCCCTTCCTGTCCCACAGTTCGCCCAACGTCTTCAGCATTTAGCTCTGGACTCGTGCTTTAATGGAACACTAGTGAGGGCAATTCCGGGAACCAACACTCTCTATTCGCTGGTCATTTCAAACATCTCAAACCTAACCTCTTTCCCAAAATTGCCCCACCTTCCAGGACTTAAGACTCTGTATATCAGTGATTGCAAAGACCTCACTTCTTTGTCTGAAGACGAAGAGTCATTGAAAAGCTTGTCCTCTCTCAAGTTGCTCTCTATCCAGGGCTGTTCAAAGCTTGAATCATTGCCAGATGAAGGTTTACCAACAGGACTTGAGTGTCTGATGATTGTCTCATGCCCCATTCTAAAATCTCTAGGTACCAAAGACACCTTAAAGAGCCTCCTCTCACTCAAGGACTTATATTTAGACGATTGTCCCTTGATTCGGTCCTTTCCCGAGGATGGGCTGCCTACTTCTCTCCTCCATTTGGTGATTCATGAATGTCCCCTGCTGATAGAACAATGCCAAAAGGAAGATGCAGGAAGCACAGAATGGCCAAAGATCATGCACGTTACAGACCAGGAAATTGATTCCATCAGGCTACCTTCAGCCCCAGATTTGCCAAAGAAGAATAAATGGACTCCTTTATTTGGTTTCAGTAAAGGTGAGTTACTTTTTCCTTGTTCCTATTTTGATCTATTTTTTGAGGCAAACAAAAGAACAGTGGCAACATCATATACAAAACTAACTCTTCCTTGTAAATGCTTAAACAAAAGAAGCTCTAGAATGAGAATAACAGTTTACTCCACAGGTCAAAAACTTGTTTGTGTTTTAAGGTAATTAACATTGCCTTCAAGATGAAGCTTCAACTTCTTTTCAGGGTTATATGTTATCTGGGAAAAAAAATGAAAAACATTAATTGCTTTAAGCTTAGAGAGGAACCAACAAATGAATATATGTGTTTTTGGCAGGGCCCTAAAGTTGAATGGTTGATTCAAGGAATGCTTTTCCATGATGGTGAATGATTAAAGCTGCAGCAAGGGATGAGAAGAACAGCTTGATAGCTCAAAATTATGATTGGTATTAATGTGTGTTTGTAACAATAAAAGCCATTGAAAACTGGGAGACAATGGCTTGATCCATTGCGTATTTGTTTCAAACTCTGTTGTTCCATATTCCATTGTGTTTTCTCTATATTGGTTGAAAGTGAGGGCAGTAACTTTACATGTTGATTTCTTATTCAGGTGTAATACATGATGAATTGATAATTGGGATGTTGCTTTTCTAAAATTTTTCCTCATATTTTAACCCCAATCAGCATCTACAATTCCCTGGATCCTATTCTTTGTCCTGCTAGTTATAATTTTTCCTACATATGAGCTACCTTCAATATGCCCATAACAAATTTTCTTGTCCTTTCGATTAAAAGCATTCCTGTATATGCAACTGTATGTCAAAAAAATTTACATTTTAAACTGTTTTTCACTCTATTCTTCTCTATTCTTCAACTCTTTTTGCTCTTTCAATGCAAAAGGATAGTAAATGACTTGAATTTCCAGCTGACCAAATGCTCCAACAAGACATTGTTAAAAGGAAAAATTAAGTACATGAAATATAGGCTGACTAATTCCTTAACTGCTTCTCCAGCATGCTCACAATTACAGCGAAAACTGCATGTAAGATTCCTTACACCTTTGGATGATCAATGGTTTAGAGCTCAACATTGTTTCACTTTCAGCCTGTAACCAATAATCTCTGCATGAACACTTCCCATCTTTGAAATGGTGAAATCTGCTATTATCCCTTACAATTATCTCTCTTTGGGCAATCTTTGACATGAACGTTATAGCTGTGTGGCAGTCCACACAAACGCGAATGTTCTTGGTTATTCGAATGGTTGTCCCAGTAGGGGTGCTAATGATGCCAAAAGCTAAAGCTAATCTCTCACTGGCTATATAACAAGTATTTCTTCTGTTTCTCCTCAACATCATGGGAAACCTCACTCGTGTCAGGAATATACCCTTCTCGTTCCATCTGTTCCAAAAGATCTTTCAAAGTCTTATATATTCTCTCATAAAGAGGATGCGATTTATCTCCAGATATGAAAGTATGAACCCTATTTTTAACTTCTATCCAGCTGCAAGCTGGCTCCTTTCTTATGCCCTTTTTCTTCAATAAGATTCTCATCTTTGCTGCATCTTTCCATCTCTGTGCAGTTGCGTATATATTTGACATCAGAACATAAGCTCCCACGTTTTCTGGATCAACTTCAAATAATCTTTTGGCAACCTTTTCAGCCAACTCAAGGTTCTTGTGGACTCTACAAGCAGATAACAGTGTTGACCAAATGCTACCTGTTGGGAATTTTATTGGTTTTTTCTTTAAAATTATCTGGGAACAAGCTCTTGATAAATTATCTCTATATTGTGATATGTGGCTGTTATAAATTCATTCACTACTACATTATGTTGGTATATATATATATATATGTTGTGCATTGATAATTGACATTGTGTGATAATCATAACCGTGCGTGTGCACGATGTGGGGGATGCACATGCTGGTAATGACGGTGGTGAGGGAGATGGGTATTGATAGTGTCCGTGTGCACGATGTGGGGGGATACACACGATGGTACTAACTGTGCACGATGTGGGGAGATGCACACGATGACTCCGACTATGTGCACGATGTGGGGGGACACACATGAGTTGGGTGAGATGATGGTGATATTGGTGTTTATCTATGTATATATGTATATGTATGTTTATGAAATGAAAGTTTATAAATATGGTATATAGTTGTAATGCATGTGAAAATTTGACATGTTGAACTTTGAAAATTTTTAAGCGTTTCATGTTGATTTTGTCATTTCAGCAAGATGGCCTTCTTCTTGAGAGAATGGAAACTTTTCTTTGGTGCCCTGTTTCTTATTGATTCTCGCTGCAGCAAGAAACTCTCGGGTTTGAGGGGTTTGCCTGACCTGGTTCTTGCAGCGAGAAATTTGCTGAAACTTCTCGCTAAATCTCGCTGCAATGAGAAACTTTTTGTTTTGGCTCTCGAAACGAGAATGGATTCTCGTTATAGCGAGAAACTTTCTGTTTTAGCCACGTGAATTTCGCTGCAGTGAAGAAACTTTCTGTCCGCTATGCTATCTTGTTGGTTTTGCCATATTTTTTCCATTTCATTTACGCCATAGTTGATCATGGACTCCCAACATTTAAGGGTTTGTTTAATTAAGTTTGAAATTAGGAATTTTAGAGAGAAACCCTCAACCAGTTGAGAAACCCTCGTCTAGCTAATAACTTGAGCCCAAATTTCGCTGCAGCGAAAATTCATTCTTACTGCAGTGTAATACTTTTCCGCTGCAGTGAGCATCCGTCGTTTCATTTGACTTGCTTATATATAATTGAAGCTTTCATTCATCAAATTCTTTGTTAGGTTTGGAATTATTACTATCG
The DNA here is from genome assembly GCF_053813885.1 of Theobroma cacao. Taxonomy (NCBI): domain Eukaryota; kingdom Viridiplantae; phylum Streptophyta; class Magnoliopsida; order Malvales; family Malvaceae; genus Theobroma; species Theobroma cacao. The sequence continues at coordinate 41,838,752 of NC_142643.1, read as the reverse complement.
AGTGCTTAATCATTTAAGGGTTTAACGAGAGGTTCTAATAAGAATGAAACTAAATTACATTGTTTTGAAAATAAATGTATCATGATTTCTTAAACCTTACTTCTCGTTTGATTATTCTTTTCTTATGTTCACTCACTGAGTTTGTACTTACCGTTTTCAACTTCATGTTTTCAGATCAAGAGGTAATCGGTAACTAGATCGAGGTGTCATCGTAGATTCGACTCTTAATAAGTGTCTCGGTATTCAGTAGCTGTACTTTCGTCCGAGTCTCTCCGCTGAAAGTCGAGTACTCTTTTTGTTGTGAATAGATAAACCCAATGTAAATTATTAAGACATATGTTTTAGACAATACATGTATATTTGATTGGTAATGCCACTACGAGTTGATAATGGTTAGCATTATCTTGATTCGAAATTATGAAATGTGACTTTAGTAACTTTAATTAAATAATGGACGGGTCATGTAGATAGGCTTGCTTGGGCTTAGTGGACTACGTCCATTGGGCCTATGCATCGGTTATGGTCCGGAATTTAGATCGTGACAATTATTAATTAACTTGTAATGTCTTTAAATATATATAGTTTATATATTATATTAATTTATAAGAAATATAATTACTAGTATATACATTAAAATATTTTTAGTATATATATACTTTAAATATAAACATATTTACTTTCTATTTTATGTTAACATTACAAAATTATAACTTATAAAATTATTAATTATAATATATATAACTTTGTTTATATAAACTTATAATATATAAATCTAAAGAGAAATTGTGTTACTAGAATGGTTGTAAAACTTAGTTAGTTTTTTTAATTTTATGTAATTAAGGACAAATCTCGTATAATTAATTAAATTAATTCATGAAACTATAATTATTAATTAACTTATAATATCTTTTAATATATATACTTTATATATATTAGATTCATTTATAATGAATATAATTACTATTATATATATATATATTAAAATACTTTTAATGCGTGTATATTGAAATACTTTTAATGTGTGTGTGTACTTTATTTATAAACATATTTACTTTCTATTTTGTGTTAACATTACAAAAATTATAAATCACAAAATTATTAATTACAATATATATACCTTTATTTGTATAAACTTATAATATATAAATCTAAAAGAAAGTTGTGAGATGAGAATAGTTTTGAAATCTAGTTATTTTTTTTAATTTTATATAATTAAGGATAAACTCATATAGTTAATTAAATTAATTAATGAAACTATGATTATTAATTGACATGTAATGTCTTTTAGTATATATATTTTATATACATTGAGTTCACTTATAAAAAATATAATTACTATTATATATATATTAAAATATTTTTAGTATATATACACTTTAAATATAAACATATTTACTTTCTATTTTGTGTTAACATTATTAAAATTATAACTTATAAATTTATTAATTATGTTTGAGATATTTGTTTTTGATTTTTTAAATTTAAATTTTATTATTTGTGTGTTTTTATTAATTTAATTATTAGTAAATTATATGAAATATGTAAGAGAAATATTATTATATATGAACGCAAGTACAGATACGGATTCGGGTAATTGGATACTCATGAACAGTATTTTAATAATTTTTGTACATAATAAGATTTTTAAACCGATTAAAGTAATTATAGGATAGCAATTTTAAAAAATATTCGAGTAGTTAATAAGGTTCATGTAGTTTATTTTTTAGGGTTAGGGTTTGAGTACCCTACCCAACCCTAATGCAAACAATACTTCATTTCTTTTGTCTTTGGTTGCACAATCACATTGAAGTTTGAATTTCATTTGATCAATACCTGAAACTGTTGATACAATTCGGCCATTAATCGTAGCAAAGATTCCTTAAAAGTATATATAGTAACTTAGACGAAAAGTTTCCTTCCAATGCTATTTTAGAAGACAATGCAAGCTATTTAATTCCAAGAAGATAGCAATAAAAGTCGGCCATTCCAAGCAAGTATACTGGAAAATTGAACAGAAATTCTCTAGGAAACAAAGCCGCAGGTGTAGTTGCATTCATTCAAAACTTAAGTATGGTTTCTCTTAGGTGGGAAAAACGTACAGAAAGAGGAGAGGTAATTCAAGTAAGCTTGACCATACTTTATAAGATTAAATGTGAACTGCATGTACTTGTAACCATTCTAATTTTACTTTAACACACATATATGAATCCAAGGTAGGTGAATAATTATCTAATCAAGCTACTTCTACATATGATGGCTATATGCATTGGCCTTGTTTTTGCTGGAAATGAGAATTATCATATATGGATGCTTGTTGGTATGTTGAGCTTACAATGTTAAGTTGAGCTATGTTTAAGGGCTCATATCATAAAGATATTTTTGACAAAGTTTAGGATACATCTGATGTTAACCTCTTCACATATTTTTATTATTATCTTTTGTTCCTGTTATTTTATTTAGTCGTTGTAAGTAGAATCAATAACTACATTCGGTGATTCCTGTCATAAAGATATTTTAGTTAAGAGTTTAGAATTGGTAGGTACATCTATGTCCTGTTTAGTTGATATTGCACTTCTTTTAAACTTTTTGTATATGTTGGTCAGTGTATGTCCTTTATTCTAGTTATAGATTATTTTGCTATCAATCAGTTTTTAGCAAAGCAATGCCAAATACTTAATCTTCAATTTCTTCAAATATTTTGAAATTTCTTTGGCAATAACGTGGTTGTTGTTGTTTTGGCAATTCAAATTCCTTGTGGGTGGAATTTATACCTACCTTAATTTTTCTCCCCATTTTTGCACAGGCAGAATTAAGTGCTAAATTATTGAAAGATGTAAAATGACCCATAGTTCCAACGATCGTAGAGTGTTGGGGTCTACTGGCTGCAGAACAACATGTGGTTGTGTATACAAGGGAAAGAAAATGCCTGGCAGGATGGGAGGAAGCAAAAGAAAAATCTGAAAGCTCAAGATTGTGAAAATTGACAATTCAAGTTGTGATGATCAAAGGTGCTTTCCCTGGTAAGCCAGGAAATCTGCTATGTAGAACTCCATGTATGATTGTTGGAAGAACATACCAACGAACTAGCTTCATGTATTGTGATTTGTTTGATTTTGGTTCTGCATCATTGTAACTATGTTGTATGGAGCTTGCATAATTCAATGGCGCTCCTGGCTTTGAAAGGATGAACAGGACTGCTGATATTTTGTTTAATGCAATGTGCACAGGTGGCCATGTGGTGTGCAACTATGTGGGAAGTGTTGTTAGATACACTTGATTGATTGATTGATTGATTATTGTTTTGATACTCAGATGGATTCTTGAACTAGGGTTCTTTGTTGTCGAGAACATCTTATATCCTCCCACTCGGTAGTTTGCAGCAAGGCATTGTAACTTGGAATTGAACCAATTTGATTTTGTTATATGAACTTTATAAATGAATGGCACCTCAGGTCTTTAAACAGAGACAGTACCCACAATGTAATTCAGTTGAAAGAAATCATCCTACTAAACAGAAGCATGACAACTACAACAGGCATGAATGCAAAAATGTGAAGTAGTGAAAACTAGTTTGCTGTTCCATACTGAACACAAGAGGTATTTTCTTTCCTTTCAAGCATATAGTTCAGTTTTTAGGCATTAAAATGGCACTCTTGACAACAAGTCCATGTTTCCACTGGCCCCCATCATGTTCATAAAGATCAAAGCAAACTTCTCCTGCTTCTCCTGTTTCTCCATTCTCATTTGTACGGAAGTTGCCCACATTGAGCTCTATCCATTGCCCTCTAGGCTTGTGCAAAAGGCTAACTTGCCTTTCTTGGACCCTGCCATTAGGGAGTGATAATCTCAGCTTGATAGGGTGTTCCCAACCAAATGCCCCTTTTGTCAATTTGACTTCATACACAACTTCGTATAAAGTTCCAGGGGAAAGGTCTGATAGTTTGAATTTTCCTCTCACATCCAGCCAACATACATGGCTTAGTTTGGCTACTTCGATGTTTTCATCACTGCAAATCAAGAGATTCGTTGCAATTTACAACCATGAAGATACAGCAATCGACAAAACAACGATTTCAATGGAAAAATATTCCCCTGAATCTCACCTTGTATCTTTGAAACTGTTCCAAATCCAATATTCATGGCCACCCCAAGTGATGTAGAGTGACCTTGGATACAACATGAAGCATTTGTGACCTGATGCATCTTCCCAAGTTTTCTGCATGATGAGTTGGTTGGAACAGACAATAATCAAAATCTTTTCTCAGTAACTTCCCATATTTAATCATCCACTTACTTATCCTTGATTTAAATGCATGGAAGTACAAGAACAAGGGAAAGAGAGGGAGAGAGAAAACGAACCTTTCTCTTGTGCTCAAGGAAGACTTCTTTGTTGCCTGCTGCTACAACCTTCTTCTTTCTGAAGTTCATTGGTTATGTTCCCCTTGAGGCCCTAGAGGGGCTTGCTGGGAAAACAAATTATAGTGTTGTTGACTTGCTGCACCCCGTCAGCAAACGCGTTGTGATAATTAAATCTGGCCCTCCAACCTACCATACTCACACTCCTACACTCGGACCCAAGACTTTATACTTTTTGCGGGAAAGAGACTGATACGAGTAGGTGGAACCCGTCGGCAAACGCGTTGTGATAATTAAATCTGGTCTTTTACCCTATAATTAATATAAGGATTTATTTAATTTAAAATAAAAATATAAAATTTTGTTTGATTTAAAATAAAAATATAAAATTTTATTAAATGTAATAAAAGCAAAATGATTTATTTCAATCTTTTTAAATAATTTAAATTTTTTTTGATATTATACCAATTTTTTAATATATAAAAATTGAAGTGGATTAAAATGGCAAAATTCAGAATTATTTTTCGTTAATCATGAAAATATAATAATAAATTTAAAAGGGACATTCGAGCATTTGATTGATTACCTGCTTAACAAGAAAACTAATAACGCGAAGAAAGTAAAAAGAGGGAAGGCACGTTCCTAGTGGTTTAGCTTGGTAGATTCTCCGCCAGAGGAGAACAAGTGTGAAAGATACAGGGCAAAGGCTTGGTGGACCGTGCTTTGTCTATTTGCTGAATAATTCATTTACTTTACTCCCCCTTGTCGTCAGCACCATGTGAGGTACACGCCGTTAGCGAAAGAGTGAAGCGGAAGTTGCTTCGAACCGGCTCCCGGTCGCAGATTTGAAGGGGTCCTTGTAGTGGCCAAAGTCTGAACTTCTCTATGTAACCACAGAACCAGGAACCAAATGAAACAAAGCAAATATTTATTCTGTTCCAACTGACTTCTTATTCAGTCTTTGACATATTTTCTTGCTGGTTTCTTGTCTACTCTTTAACCCAAATCAAACAACAGAAGCCATCCAGTTCCAAGTTCCAAGTTCCAACTGAACTGACTTTTCTTTCACAGTTTTGACATATTTTCTTGCTGGTGAGTTCTCCTGTAATTCTTCCATGCAGAACAACAAAATGAATGGAATAAAATAAGCCCATATATATTGATGCTTTTTATTTCTTGTAGGAGTTCTGCTTCAAGTAGTTATGGCTGATCCAGTTTCTATTATTGTGGGACCTATCGTGAACAATATCATTGACACTGCTGCGTCCTTGATCAAAGGAGAATTTCTGGCGATCCTGAATGTTGAGAAGGAGGTGAAAAATCTGTCAAGCAATCTAACCGCAATTGCAGCTGTGCTTAAAGATGCTGAGCAGAGACAACTGGATGCAGCTTGTGGTGCATCTTTGAGAGATTGGCTTGGAAAGCTCAAAGATGTAGTTTGTGATGCAGAGGACATATTGGACACTTTTGCAACAGAAACTTTCCTCTGGAACAGAAAGCAGCAGGTTCGCAAAATCCTTGCTCCTAGCAACCTTTTTAATAAATCCAGTGTTGCACATAAGATCAAAGAAATTTCAGCAAGACTTGATCTGATTGCTGAACAGAAAAACAGTTTCCATCTCACAGAAAGTAGTGATGGTGGAGAGACTCCAAACCTCCCACACACCCCTTTCTTTGAAGGCATCCCTGCAGATGTCTTTGGTAGAGAACCTGATAGAGACGAATTAATAAATCGGATGCTATCAAATGAATCTGATACTGAAGGTGATGTTTCTGTCATTCCTATCGTTGGGATGGGAGGCTTAGGCAAAACAACTCTTGCTCAACTCATATTTAAAGATGATAGAGTAAAAAATCATTTTGAGTTTAGGATGTGGGTTCATGTCACAGTTGACTTCAATTTCGGAAGGATACTTAAGGAAATGATCGAATTCCACACAGAAATGAAGTATTCTAATGACGTCCCCACCAGCACCCTAGTGTCACGCTTTCTAGAATTCTTGGCCAGGAAAAATTTTCTGCTTGTTTTAGATGATGTTTGGATTGACGATTTCCGAGAGTGGGAGCCACTTCAAAACCTCTTGAAACAAGGAGGTAAGGGCAGTAGAGTTTTGGTCACTACTCGAACCACCAGGGTGTCAGAGATTATGGGAACACAACCTCCCTATAGATTGGAAGGTTTGCCCGAGAATGAATGTTGGTCATTGTTTGAAAAAATTGCTTTCAAAGACTGTGACTCATTGGTTGGTACACACAGAAAAGAATTGGAAGTCTATGGTAGGCAAATTGTGGGAAAGTGTAACGGCTTGCCTTTGGCAGTGAAGGCAATGGGAGGTGTCCTGCGTGGTAATATTGATGTAAACAAATGGAAGCAAATCTCAAGAGATAGCATATGGGAGCTAGAGAAGGATCAGAACCCCACTAGGCCCGAAATTCTGCCTGCCTTAAAATTGAGTTATGACCACCTACCTTCTTATTTAAAGCAGTGTTATGCATATTGCTCTATATTCCCAAAGGCCTATGTTTTTGACAGGAAGGAGTTGGTCAAGCTTTGGATGGCTGAAGCATTTATTCAATCCAGTGGCCAAAATAGTGTCGAGGAGACTGGGATCGAATATTTTGATGAGTTGCTAATGAGGTCTTTCTTCCAAATTTTAAACATTGACGACAAGGTGAGATACAGAATGCATGACCTTATCCATGACTTGGCTGTATCAGTTTCAAGCCCCCACTGCTGCCAAGTCAAGGATAACAACTCAGGTATTTTCTCTGAAGAAACTCGTCATGTCTCATTGCTTGGTCAAGATGTAGAGAATCCTACCTTGCAGATTATTGAAAGATCTACAAAGCTGCGCACACTTCTACTTCCTGCTGAGTCCTTGAAAAACTTGGGGCAGGCGCTTGACAAAATGTTACATTCTCTTAAATACATTCGTGTTTTGAATCTAAGTTCAAGCTCGCTCTCAGAATTGCCAAGCTCTATTGAAAATTTGAAGCTATTACGATACCTTGATCTCTCTAGAACAGAGATCAAAGTGCTTCCCAACTCAATATGTAACCTCTGCAATCTACAGACACTTAAGCTCCTAGGGTGCCTTTGGCTGTTTGAATTGCCCAAGGACCTTGGAAACTTGGTTAACCTGCGTCATCTTGAGCTAGATGACATGTTTTGGTTCAAGTGTGAGATGCTGCCACCAAGAATGGGAAACTTAACCAGTCTACAAAATTTGCATTCATTCCCAGTCAGTGGCACAAGTGGACATGGCATTGAAGAGCTGAAGAACATGGCCAATCTTACAAAAACCGTGCATATTTCGAAGCTGGAAAATGCAGTGAATGCAGCTGAGGCAAAGCTAAATGTGAAGGAGAGTCTTCAGAAGCTGGTATTAGAGTGGAGTGACAAAGACTTCAACCAACAAGATGAAGTCACAGCAGTGAGGGTCCTTAAAGACCTCCAACCTCACTCAAATCTCAAAGAGCTGGCACTTCATCACTTTAAGGGCTCTAATTTTCCTTTGTGGATGACAGACGGTCTGCTTCAAAATTTGGTAACACTTACCTTAAGTCATTGCACTAAATGCACAACACTCTCTGTTGGTCGGTTACCTTGCCTTAGAGTGCTCTACATCAAAGGGATGCTGGAATTGGAAGAATGGCCAGAAGTTCAATGTCTTTCATTGGGTCGACTACATATCAATAACTGCCCCAAGCTGAGGAAGGTACCGGATTTGATGCCAAATTTAGGAGTTCTGAAGATAAAGAAGTGTGATTCATTAAGGGCTCTTCCATTGGCTCCTTCTCTCCTGTTTTTAATACTTATCGACAATGTTGTTCTGGAGGAGTGGAAAGAAGGAATGTTAATTGCCCAAGATGATCAAGGCAACCAAGTACGCCAACCAACTTTGATAGGTCTTTTGGAATTGAAAATGGTAAACTGCCCCAGCATACAAGCACTGCCTAAAATATTTGCTCCTCAGAAACTGGAGATAAGTGGGTGTGGTCTCATAACTGCCCTTCCTGTCCCGCACTTCGCCCAACGTCTTCAGCATTTAGCTCTGGACACGTGTTCTAATGGAACACTTGTGGGGGCAATACCGAGTACCAACACTCTCTACTCCCTGATCATTTCAAACATCTCAAACCTAACCTCTTTCCCAAAACTGCCCCACCTTCCAGGGCTTAAGAGTCTGTATATCAATGATTGCAAAGACCTCACTTCTTTGTCTGAAGAAGAAGGGTCATTGAAAAGCTTGTCCTCTCTCAAGTTGCTCTCTATCCGGGGCTGTTCAAAGCTTGAATCATTGCCAGATGAAGGTTTACCAACAGGACTTGAGTGTCTGATGATTGCCTCATGCCCCATTCTAAAATCTCTAGGTACTGAAGAAACCTTAAAGAGCCTCCTCTCACTCAAGGACTTATATTTAGAGGATTGTCCCTCGATTCGGTCCTTTCCCGAGGATGGGCTGCCTACTTCTCTCCTCCATTTGGTGATTCATGAATGCCCCCTGCTGATAGAACAATGCCAAAAGGAAGATGCAGGAAGCACAGAATGGCCAAAGATCATGCACGTTACAGACCAGGAAATTGATTCCATCAGGCTACCTTCAGCCCCAGATTTGCCAAAGAAGAATAAAATGTTAAGTTGTAATACTTGCATGGCCGCTGCAGCATGTGAATGTTTTCTAATCATCTTAGTTTATTTGCTTTTATTAGTTTGCTTCGTTGTACTGATCTTTAGAGATAATACCACCTTAGTGCGGTCCCGTTACGCGTAAGGTTGCATGTAAACTTGTGTTTACACTTGTTAAACTTGGTTACAAGTGTTCATCATGTACAGCAAAGTATATAACCTTTGTGTTGTCTTAATGAAGAAATGACTCTTTGTTCAATCTCTACTTTAGTTTTTTCTACTTCATATCCTCTGCTTTGTTACATTAACATGGTATCAGAGCTTTTTTAGGATCTTGTTGGACATGAGAATATAAAGAATTCTTCTTCCTTCTTTGTCGATTTATCTCTTGACATTTCCAGTATGTCTTCAACTTCAACTTCAACTTCTTATATATCTCCACTTATATTTGATGGTAAAAACTATCAAGTTTGGGCTGTCAAGATGGAGGCTTATCTCAAAGATTATGATCTCTGGACAGCCATTGAAATTAAAAAAAAAAAAAACCCGTTGCTTTGAGAGACAATGCAACCATAAATCAGATTAAGCAATATTCTGAAGAAGTAGAAAAGTGATACAGAGCTTTGTCCATCATTCAAGCAGCTGTGTCTAAAAAGATCTTTAACAAGATCATGAGTTGTAAAACAGTAAAAAAAGCATGGACTAAGCTTGAAGAAGATTATCTTGGTACAGCAAAAACCAAGCAAATGCAAGCTTAGAACCTTCGAAAAGAGTTTGAGTTGATTAGGATGAAAAAGTCACAAACTATAGAAGATTATATAGATCATGTTAGTCATTTGATGAATCAAATGAGACTGCTAGGGGATGATTTGTTAGAAGCTAGATTTGTTCAGAAAATTCTCATTAGCTTACTTGAAAATTTTGAAGTACAGTTACATCAATAGAGCAAACTAAAGACCTGTCACAGCTCACAATGTCAGAACTGGTCAGTGCACTTCTAGCCACTGAGCAAAGAAGAACATCTCAACTAGAAGCAAATGTGGAGAATGCTTTGGTTGCTTCAAGCAAAGGGAAAGCTAATGTAGAGGCTCAGGGTAAGAAGATGACTAAAGACCAAATACAGAAGAAATCTTCTCATGCAGGTCAGTCTTCAACCAAGAAAGGAAAGTTCAAAGTTTGTACTTACTGCAAGAAAAGAAACCATTCAGAAGATCGTTGCTGGTTCAGATTAGATGCAAAGTCAAGCTTATAATGAAATGGGGCATGTCGAGAAAGTATGCAAGAAGAAGTCTTCTGCTTCTGATAAAGCTCTTCAGACAGTTGAAGCTACTGCCAATTCTGAAGAAAATCTATTCATGGCCCTACAAATGTCAGTAAATGAAGCTGATAATCAAGAATAGTTACTGGACTGTGGGAGTTCAAATCATGTCACTCTAACTGAAGCTGTTTTTATCAGCTTAAATAAGAATTACCATTCAAGGGTCAAAATAGAAAATGGATCTATCTTCTTGCTGTTGGGAAAGGTACTGTTCGAGTTCATACTTACACAGGTCCCAAGTATATCTCAGAAGTCCTATTAGTTCCTACACTTACTTCTAATTTATTAAGTGTTGGACAGTTAGTTGAAAATCACTATGCCTTGTTGTTCAAGGATAATGCTTGTGTTATATTGAATGCCTCTGGTTCTCATTTGATGACCATACCTATGCATAAGAGGTGCTTCACTATAACTGCTGATCAGCTATGTCTACAAGCAAGAAATTCATATTCAAATCTGACAAATTTGTGGCACAAACGGCTTGGTCATTTCAACTACAAAGGACTTAAGCAGGTCAGTGCTTCTGGTTCCTTGAGAAACTTACCTAACTTGACTGATGAAGGCTCAGTTTGCAGTGCATGTCAATATGGCAAGCTATCAAGAAAGCCTTTTCCATCTACAAGCAACAATAGAGCGAAAATTAAGCTTGATTTGATACATTCTGATGTAACAGGACCAATGAAAGTAGAATCATTGAATGGTAGCAGATATTACTTGATTTTTGTTGATAACAGAACTCGATGGTGTTGGATATATTTCATGAAAGCTAAATCTGAAGTATTTGAGTTATTTCATAAATTTAAAGCTTTAGTTGAAGTTGATACTGGCTCCAGAATTAAAGTTCTCAGAACTGTCAATAGAGGAGAATATACCTCTAAAGAATTTACTGATTTTTTTGCAGCAGCAGGCATTTATCATTAATTCTTTGGACCTTATTCTCCTCAACAAAATGGTGTCAATGAGAGGAAGAATAGGACTATTCTTGATATGGTATGGACTCTGTTGTTTGAAAAGAATCTTTCAACCAAGCTTTGGGCAGAAGCTTAATACTGCAATATATTTGCAGAATATACTTCCTACTTAGGCACTAGGTGGCAAATCACCATATGAGGTCTGGTTTGATCAAAGGCCTTCAATAGAACATTTGGGCGTCTTTGGTTGCATTTGTTATGTACTTGTACCTGAAGCTATGAGGGATAAGTTGCAACACAGAGCTCAAAAGGCCATCTTTATTGGCTATAGCACTAAGTCCAAGGCTTGTAGAGCCTCTTTCCAATTTCTGGTAAGGTAGTTATCAGTAGGAACTTGTCATTTGATAAGGCTGCAAGCTGGAATTGGAATTTGCAAGGTATTGCAGAATCTCAAAAGCCAAGTTTAATTCAATCTCTTCCAGATATTGAGGTTGATGTTGATCAGAATGTTGATGATGAGCCTGTGAGAGGAACTCGATCACTTAGTGATGTTTATCGCAGAAGCTATGGAACAATTGAAGAACCTACTTTTTATACAGATGCTGTTAAACAACCAGAATGGTTAAATGCCATGAAAGAAGAACTCTATATGATCAATAAGAGTGGCACATGGTCACTAGTTGATCGACCTCCAAACAGAAACATAATTGGAGTCAAATGGATTTACAAGAAGAAGTTGAATCCAGATGGATCTCTCAACAGATACAAAGCTCGACTGGTGGTAAAAGGATACAGTTAACAACCTGGTGTTGATTACTAGGAGACTTTTGCTCCAGTGGCAAAGTTTGATAAAATTCGATTATTGCTAGCTTTGTTTGCTGCCTTGGGTTGGAATATCTATCATCTTGATGTGAAGTCTGTCTCCTTAATGAAATTCTTGAAGAAGAAATCTTTGTAGAGCAACCTGAGGGATTTGAAGTTGCTGATGAACCAGACAAAGTCTACAAGCTTCATAAAGCTTTGTATGGTTTGAAGCAAGCCCCACGATCCTAGTATAGCAGAATTGATGCTTATTTGATTTCTAAAGGGTTTACAAAGAGCAGTAATGAAGCTACATTGTATGTGCTCAAGTGTGAAAATCAATCTCCATTGGTTGTCTCACCATATATGGATGACTTAATGATTGCTAGAGGAGATGGCGTTACTCTACAATTGTTCAAGAAGCAGATGCAAAGTGAATTTGAGATGTCTGACTTGGGACTAATGAGGTTTTTCTTTAGCCTGGAGATTAAACAATCTACTGCAGGGGTATTTTTGTCCCAACAAAAATATGTCAATGAGGTCCTAAGAAGGTTTCATATGCTCCAGTGCAAACCTGCAGCAACACCATTAGCTGTAAATGAGAAATTTTGAAGCAAGGTGAAAGATCCATCTCAATTCAGAAGCTTGATTGGCAGCCTTCTTTACATATGTTCTTCAAGACCTGATATCATATATTCTGTGAGCTTACTGTCCAGGTTTATAAAAGAGCCTACTCATCTTCATTTTGTTGCTGGAAAACATGTGTTGAAGTATTTAAAGGGCACTTTAGACATTGGAATCTATTATACCAGAAATTCCAACTTCCTTTTTGCTGCTTACTCTGATAGTGATTGGGCAGGAAATAGAGATGATTCCAAGAGCACCTCAGGATATGTTTTACTCTTGGAAATGGAGCTTTTTCCTGGAATTCTCATAAACAATCCATTGTTGCTCAATCTACAGCTGAGGCAGAATACATATCAGCTGCTGAAACTTCCAACCAAGCAATCTGGTTGAGAAAAATGCTTTTTGATTTACAGCTTCCACAGAATCAACCTACTCCGCTATTAATAGATAACAAGTCAGCTATTGCAATCACCAAGAACCCTGTCTTTCATTGCAAGACTAAGCATATTCAAGTAAAATTTCATGCCATCCGAGATGCCGAAAGGATAGGTGAAATTAATGTTCAATACTGCTGTTTTGAGTTGCAACTAGCTGATATCATGACCAAGACTTTGGGAAAGCCAAGATTTGAATATTTGAGAAGCAAATTGAATGTCCAGAATGCAACTATTATGGAGGAGTGTTAAGTTGTAATACTTGCATGGCTGCTACAGCATGTGAATGTTTTCTAATCATCTTAGTTTATTTGCTTTTATCAGTTTGCTTCGTTGTGTTGTTCTTTAGAGATAATACCACCTTAGTGCTGTCCCATTAAGCGTAAGGTTGCATGTATACTTGTTTTTACACTTCTTAAGCTTGGTTACAAGTGTTCATCATGTACAACAGAATATATGACCTCTGTGTTGTCTTAATGAAGAAATGACTCTTCGTTCAATCTCTACTCTAGTTTTTTCTGCTTCATATCCTCTGCTTTGTTGCATTAACATGAATGGACTCCTTTATTTGGTTGCAGTAAAGGTGAGTTACTTTTTCCTCGTTCCTATTTTGATCCTTTTTTTGAGGCAAACAAAAGAACAGTAGCAACACCATGTACAAAGCTAACTCTTCCTTGTTAATGCCTAAACAACGGAAGCTCTAGAATGAGAATAACAGTTTACTCCACAGGTCAAAAACTTGTTAGTGTTTTAAGGCAATTAACATTGCCTTCAAGATGAAGCTTCAACTTCTTTTCAGGGTTATATGTTATCTGGGAAACAAAAGGGGAAAACATTAATTGCTTTAAGCTTAGAGAGGAACCAACAAATGAATATATGTGTTTTTTGCAGGGCCCTAAGGTTGAATGGTTGATTCAAGGAATGCTTTTCCATGATGGTGAATGATTAAGCTGCAGCAAGGGATGAGAAGAACAGCTTGATAGCTTAAAATTATGATTGTCATTAATATGTGTGTTTGTAACAATAAAAGCCATTGACACTGGAAGACAATGGCTTGAACCATTGCATATTTGTTTCAAACTCTATTGTTCCATATTCCGTTGTGTTTTCTGTATATTGATTGTAAGTGAGAGCAATAACTTTATTTGTTGATTTCTTATTCAGGTGTAATACATGATGAATTGATAATTGGGATGTTGCTTTTCTGAAATTTTTCCTCATTTTTTAACCCCAATCAGCATCTGCAATTCCCTGGATCCTATTCTTTGTCCTGCTAGTTATAATTTTTCCTGCATGTGAGCTACGTTCAATATGCCCATAACAAATTTTCTTGTCCTTTCAATTAAAAGCATTGCTGTATATGCAAAAAAAATTTACATTTTAAACTGTTTTCACTCGATTCTTCCCTTTTCTTTAAACTCTTTTTGCTCGTTCAATGCAAAAGGATTGTAAATCACTTGAATTTCCAGTTGAGCAAATCCTCCAACAAGACATTGTTAAAAGGAAAAATTAAGTTCATGAAATATAGGCTGACTAATTCCTTAACTGCTTCTCCAGTAAGCTCACAATTAGAGCGAAAACTGCATGTAAGATTCCTTACACCTTTGGATGATCAATGGTTTAGAGCTCAACATTGTTTCACTGCCAGCCTGTTACCAATAATCTCTGCATGAACACTTGCCATCTTTGAAATGGTGAAATCTGCTATTATCCCGTACAATTATCTCTCTTTGGGAAATCTTTGACATGAACTTTATAGCTGTGTGGCAGTCCACACAAACGCGAATGTTCTTGGTTATTCGAAGGGTTGTCCCAGTAGGGGTGCTAATGATGCCAAAAGCTAAAGCTAATCTCTCACTATGGCTAAATAACAAGTATTTCTTCTGCTCCTCCTCAACATCATGGCAAACCTCACTCGTGTCAGGAATATACCCTTCTCGTTCCATCTGTTCCAAAAGATCTTTCCAAGCCTTATATATTCTCTCATAAAGAGGATGTGATTTATCTCCTGATATGAAAGTATGAACCCTATTTTTAACTTCTATCCAGCTGCAAGCTGGTTCCTTTCTTATGCCTTTTTTCTTCAATGAGCTTCTCATCTTTGCTGCATCTTTCCATCTCTGTGCAGCTGCGTATATATTTGACATCAGAACATAAGCTCCCACGTTTTCTGGATCAACTTCAAATAATCTTTTGGCAACCTTTTCAGCCAACTCAAGGTTCTTGTGGACTCTACAAGCAGATAACAGTGTTGACCAAATGCTACCTGCTGGTGCAATATGCATGCTAGAGATAAACTCATAGGCTTCTTCCAACTTTCCTGCACGAGCAAGAAGGTCTGCCATAGCAGCATAGTGCTCCAAGCCTGGTGTAATGCCATGATTCTGGGTCATACAATTGAAATGCCTCCAAGCTTCATCTGTCAATCCAGCATGACTACAAGCGGTAAAGACAGCTATAAACGATACATAGTTGGGTTTAACCCCATCCATTTCCATCTGCTTGAATAACAAAAGGGCCTCATGAGCATGCCCATGCAAAGCATATCCCATGATGATAGCCGTCCATGAAACCATGTCATGGTATTCCATTTGATCAAAAATCCACCTTGCTGCCTTGATGTTTCCACATTTGGCATACATGTCAACAAGTGAGCTGGCTACAAACACATTATCATCAAATCCACCTCGAATTATATATCCATGAAGTTCCTTCCCTAGGTGCAGTGTCGTCAAGTAAGCACAAGCTGGCATAATACTTGAAAATGAAACATCCCTCGGCTTTACTTTAGCTGTTAACATTTGGCGAAATAAATTCAGACCTTTATCAAACATGCCATTCTGTACACACCCTGCAATAATCGAATTCCAAGAAATATCATCTCTTTGAGGGAACAGATTAAATACACGGCATGAATCTTCAATCCGAGAACAATTGGCATACATATCAACCAAACTACTTCCTACATACCAATCAGAATCAAACCTATGTCTGATTGCATATCCATGAATCTCCTTTCCTTTCATTACATCCACATATTCTGCAAATATAGGAAGTACACTAGACAAAGTGTATGAATCAGGTTTCATGTTAGCATTCCCCATCTCCCTAACCATCCTCAAAGCTTCTTCATACATTCCATTTTGTGCATTCCCTGCAATTACCGTATTCCAAGAAACAACATCCCTTTTTGGCATCATGTCAAAAACCTTTCTCACACTATCCAATTGAAAAACATTTCTGCCCTTCTTTTGAGCTAATTTGCCGCAAAGTTCATTACCTTTTGGCATTCCATCAAGCATATTGAAGGTGAAAACTTTATGTCCCCCATTCACTTCTAAGCTTTGAAATTTTGCATACATATTCAAAAGGGCATTTCCTGTAAACAAATCAAAGTCCAAACCGAGCCTAATAATACAACCATGAATAGACTCACCCAACCTCAAGTTCTTTATAAAAGCACAAGCTTTAAGAACAAAAGGGAGCATTTTATGATCTGGGTATATACCTAGACCACGCATTTGGACAAAACAAGTTAAGGAATTTAGAAAAAGGCCAGAATTTGCAAAGCATTTGGTGATGGATTTCCAAGCAAGAAGTGGAGGGGAGCTGAGGGAGTTGAAGAGAAAGAGGGAGTCGTGTAGAAGGTTGAAATTTGTGTACATGGAAATGAGAATGGAAGTTGAAGAAGGAGAGTGGGGTTGGGTTTTGAGAAATTGGGCATGGAGTTCTTTGGCTTGGGATTTGGTTTTTAAAGATTGTGGGGTTTTGAGGAGGGTTTTGACCAGGGTTTTTGGGGTGGAACTTGAAGTCATTGGTTTATTTACAGGGTTTTTGGTAAAATGTAGAACGGTGATGTTGGTTACAGAAGAGGTGTGGCCGTGCGGGTTTTGTGTATCTGTGTCGGCTGAAACAGGTCCGGTTGGGGATTTGTCATTTTAGATTCGGTCGGTTCAAGTTCAGTTCACTTTCTTTCAAGTCATTTTGATTCCATCTATCTTGAATGTGTTAAACTTTATTTTCGTTCACAACCCTCAACACTGCCTGCCTGCAGCCTATAAGGGCGACTGGTAGTTACTAGCAGAGGGGGCCATGGCTCGCTTATTCTTATTATAGTATGAATAATCATACTGCTTTATATGGTTTTCATGCAGAGTTTTATATTGGCTCCCCACCTAAGCCACTGCAGCCTATTCTTTGTTCTTCTTAGCTATTTGTAGTATATTTTTTTTTCCTTGGCAGAAGCTACCTTTTTCTTTGTCTTCACAACCATCTTTACTTAGGTTCTTATTAATTTCTTTCATTTTCATTTCTTCACTTGTTTGACTATGTTATGTAAATGCCAAAGCCATGATCTCTGCAGACATTCCTGGTTTGCTGATTCAAAAGCTATCTCTTTACATATTTTGACATCCAACAGGATAAAAGCTGAGTTGCATAGAATTTATACTCTATATGTTGCTTAACTTGGTTTTGAATCCTCAGCTCAAACTTCCTAATTGTTTAGATCAAGGACAAATCTAGCATTTATCCATGCAAATTGACTTCATCATTTGAAAGCAAGGGAAAGAAAATTTAAAAAAGGAAAAAACATTCTGGAAAGAAAATTTAAAAAGGAAAAAAAATTCTTTCTCCTTTGAAGTTAAAAGTCTTCCCTTTATACATGTCGTTAGGTACATCTTTTGTGCTCTTGCAAAATGACTGAAAGCACACAAACCTGGTCTTGTTCTCTTTTACATAAACACACAAATACACAAATATAAAAGCAAGCAACACGTTGGTCCCAGAACAGTGGTATAAGGTGGGAGGAGGTAGGCTCAAACTGACCAAAATTTACACAAAACTAAGAAGAGCACAACTAAGATTAAGGTTCCCAATCCAAACCCATCATCGAAGGCAGAGCTGCTTGTCTGCTGAACTGAAGGAGAGGAAAACATGTGTAGAGTGGGGAAGAACGTTGAAAGCAGCTGCACAAGGACCAACAGCAGAAGAAGCACAAGCACCATCACAACATAAAAAGTGTCACTTTCCGAGTCTCCTGCCTCAAATAAAGGCAGAACAAACTCTAGAATAGATTGCAAAGTAGGACCGAAGATCACCAATCCTAAGACTCCCACCATTAGAGATGGTACCAGTGGAGATGGCCCGCTTCTTCTCATTGCTCTCTTAAATCTTTCCTACTCTTTTTTGTTGGTTTTCAGATAGAAAGGACAAACCTCTTGGCTGTTAAAGGAGAGTTGTGTCCTGTGAGAGTAGATGAGTTTGTTGAAGACGGATACAGAATTCAAACAACTTGATGATCCTTTTCTTTGGTCATATGTGGTAGTTGAACCATTGGACATGTCTTTCTGAGTTCATCCAATCATCTATTTCGATCCATTTGTTTGTACATACAATGGAGGTTAGCTGCAAACCCAACCATACTCGGATTTAATCCAAGGCGAGCGAATATATTACTGATTTCCTGCAAGGACTATGACTATGGAAACATTTCTTTAGTTAGGGGTTAATTGCTAGTATATTAATGAAAAGGACATTCATAGTCATCGATGACTTCAAGGTGAGAATTTTAAAGAATAACATCGCTGACAGAATGACGAGCGACAAGTAACCTCAATCAAGTTCATATCAGGTAATGAGAAAACATATCAAGAGAATGCTTGAATAAACTTGAATAGAACAAGGTAGCAGCCTCCTTCACAAGGGTTAATACTTAAATACTATGAGGAACTGTGATTATAGAGGACATGAGCAGAACGGAAGGAAAGGAGAATGATTATATCATCTAAATTTTAGCTTACATATCCCATCAAAAAAAAAAACTAATAACTCAAGTTCCATTGTTCAAATAAGTTCAAGTTTTCAACTCTTGTCAACAAGATTTACCATAAAACCATCATGTCAGCAACAGTTACTTATCAAAAAAGGACAAACAAAAAGTAACAATCCCCTTACAATTGCCATCGACTGATTATCATCTCTCTCTGGCAATCCTGGTATCTAGTGTCACTCTCAAATAAGTATAAAATAATACTAAAGACTATTACCTTGCGCGATGGAGAATCAAAGTCCTAACCTAAGTACAGATCAGCCTCCCTAGACCTTGCTCACTTGTACCCAAAATTATTTTACGATAAGTGATTCTAGTATTCTACATGTTCCATGCAAAAATAAAGAGAGGGAGGGGGGGCATCATTTTTTCTCCCCTTTGCTCAATAAATCAGATGCAAGTTCAAGTTTCATTTGACCAAATCCTAAATCAGGTAATAAACAAATATATTCATTAAAAATATATAAATACAGCTTTGTTGGTCAAAAAATGTAGCTTAGACTGAAAGGATTCCATACAATGCAATATTCCTAGAGGATACCAGGGATAAGACCCTGCCATTGCAAGCAAATATGCTTAAAGAAAGTCACAGGTGCAGGTGCATGCGCTCAGAACCAAGTATGCAAAATAGATTTCTTCACCACGACACCATGCCAAGCTCCTTGTGTGGTCTACGTGGAGAGAGACAGAAAAGGAGGCAACTCAAGTAAGCTTCATTCAGGCCAAAAAATGTAATCGTCATCACACAATATAAGACAAAAGTTCCATATTACTTCTAACCACATTAAATATCCAATTTTTCTTTTCTGCTATGGATGTTAAATATCCAATGGACACTGACTAATGGCAGGCTGATGCATATCTAATCATACATAGAGAGAGAGAAAGAGGAGCTACCACTACATCACTCAGCCTGGCACTACGAAACTGAGACAGCACTCGCTATCCTGCTTTATCTCCTGCAACTAGAGTTACAACACTGTATACAAACAAAACAAATATGGCTAGCTCCAGCTACTCCAACACTCTAACTAAGCCTCAGTGATCAAGATGTAGGGCTATACTTGAGATGTTGCTCGTAGAAGTTGATCAACTGGCACATAAGAAAGGAGACAAAAGCAGCACAAGAATTGTTAGCTCTTAGAGCCAATGCTAATTGACTAACAAAAGGTCAGGCAATAATATGATCAATTACCAGAAGTGGATTGTTAGCTTTAAGATATCTGTTGTCCACCATAACCTCTTTCCCATCAGACCTGTCAAAATATACACCAAACATAATTATCATCAACAATAGAAACTTCAATAAAGTGCAGCATAAATTTTGAGGACTTTCAAACAACACAATCACATCTAAAATTAAGCTTCTCTTCCAATTAGAATTAAAGTGCAAAACCCACAAACTTCACTAATCTAACAGCTCATATCACAAAAACTGTTCCTCTTCAGGGCCACCAGTGATACCAACATCAATTTATCATCCAATAAACAATTCTCAGGAGTGGGAAAAGCCTCATCTTGAATTCACTAATGTTCAAAATTCACCCAAAGCCCAAAAGATTTTTCTCAATTGGGTCATACATACACTCAATACCTCTGCTTTAAAGGTAAAAATTAAGATTAACATCTGACTACCCTAGGACAGAGGTAATAGCTTGATGAATCTGTAATTTGATTCCTATAAGACGAGTCTGCAACATGCTGTATAAGACATATTAAAGAAAAAAGGATCATAACTATGAAGTTCACAAGACATTTCCACTATCAATTCTTGAATAATTAATAAAAAGAAAAGCCCCAAAAGTGCAATTTGATATCTATCATGCTCTACGGATGCAATCCATAAAAGCAAACTACATTTTCATACCATTGTTGTCCAAGGAGGCCACCTGCTAACCTGCTTAGACTTTAATTTCAAGTCAACATAAAGTTACTATTCCCTTGAACAAGATCTTTCAATTGTCAACCATGAAGAATTTACTCTTTTGACTTACAATTACACATCAACAGCCTATGGTTCTTAATGAAGTGTAGTAGATTCCAAGACAAGCCAGAATTCATGTCGAACATTATTTTTCTTCATATTCTTTTAGACAACAAAAACATGTTGGTGTTTTTAAGGAGATTATAGTCAAACACATGCACAGATGTTGTATCCACAACAGGAAAGAGTAAAATTACTCCAGCGACAACTAAAGCTCTAAAGCTCAACATGATAGTACATTAAGTGTTAATACATCAGAATACAATAATTTACACAAGCAAGAACCACACTTCCATCCCACAATACCCCCACCAAGAGCAAGGCCAAAATATTTTTCACTGTCAGCTAAACCAAAACTTCAGAACTTCCATAAAGCAATTAAATTGAATATGATTTGAATGTGCGTAAATGTTAAAGGTATTAAGTTATATGTAGATATAATTTCAAGCCACTACAAATCAGCCAATTATGGTACGAAGCCAGTAATTATATACAGAGCGTTTAACAAGTTATTTGCATGGCATTACATCTAGATAGAAAAGAAAAACAACCGTTACAACATAACAGAACACATCATTAGCTCAAATACTTAGTTATGGAACCTAATATAATGGCATATGTTGGAAACATGGCTGTGAGATTTATTAGATGCAAAAGTTTTCTCTTCTGGTTTCTCCGCTAAAAATTGCCCCAGTTACCTCAATAGTAGATTCTATTTTAGCTTTTGTTTGGAAGACAGAAGCTTCGAGAGTAAATCATATAAAAATGGCGGTTGCATTAGAGTTTGACAACAAACCTGATTGCCAAGAAGGTTACTGAAACATCTTGAATGTTATCGGATACAGAAGCTGAAAACCCTACAGGCTTCAGGATCTTGGATATGACAGGCACATTTACGGAATTATCAATCTGGGGCCTATGACTCAAACCATCTGCTGTTAAACCAAGACCTTCAATTCCTATCTGTGCATCTGCAATTCCATAGCCAACATGGATATTTGGTGTTGCATTTGGAGTCAAATTAGGTCCAGAAGAAACTAGATCTTGTTTAAACCTCTTCACTGAACCAGACTTCCTTCTTCTAGCCCCTGTGCGACGATCACTGTGAACTGATTCCCCACGATCAACCTTTTGCAGCCCATTGGCAAGGCCATCACTTTCAGAAGCCTTGCCTTCTTGGAAACGCATAGCAAGCTTATCAGCATTGACCCCATTGGAAGATATTGCTCCTTTTAGTTCACTGAGCTTGGTATCATAATCATTTTCATCCTTCCTTTCATCAATTTGCTTTGAACCATTTGCAGACCCATTCTCCTTAACTCTGTTAGCTACTTTGACATTGTTGGCACTTCCATTGGTCTCTCCCTCTCGTGCTGACACTGTAACTGGACTTGAGGCAGCAAGATCAGCAATACCTGAATTGTCAAGAGGAACCAAGGATAGGGACTTATCAACAACACTGACTTCAAGACCAGTTGCATTATATGTTGTAGCAGAGGAGCGTGGCTGCTTCTTCTTGGACTGTGTATGAGGACCACCATACTTGCGTTTGCGCTTTCGATTCTGCTTCCCGGAACGCAAGCTTCAAAACCAGAAAGGAAAATACATAGTACATATTACTATGGAAAAGACAAACAGGTTCTATACACCTTATGTGCTAAGAAAGTTGAGGATAAGTGAAAGGCAATGAGGGCCAAGATGTTACTTTACCATTTATGCCTTTCTTATCCTCAAAAGTGGAAGACGAAATTTAATTCAATTAAATAGTAAACTGATTCGACTATTTACAACTCAAATGGATCAATAGAACTAATTAATAACACGACAACAAAGCCTGCTTTGTTATTCAACGATTCAGCTAGTCTAAGTGATTTGAAACAACCACAAAGAATAAATACCTTGTTAACAAATAAAGTATGCTTTCTTTGCTTTAGCTTACCTAGCAACCATACAAAGCCAAGGAAGACATGAGTAACATAGAAAGGAAATCAAGGAATCTTACCTTTCCTCAAATGCATCTATAACATCAGAACAAGACTGGAGATTCTCCAATGGCTCCCATGTATTTGCAGTTTCTGGCCATCCACGCCTTCAAGACAAAATAAATAATTAGGATTACCATTTTCTTTAAGCAAGCTGATCCTCATATGTTTAAAGCAAAATTTAAAAAGCAAAAAAAAAAGCATCAAAGAGATACACAGACAAAGGATGCTCACCATTTGATGAGATACTGAAGCTGACCCTATCATATGCCAACATA
Source organism: Theobroma cacao (assembly GCF_053813885.1). Taxonomy (NCBI): domain Eukaryota; kingdom Viridiplantae; phylum Streptophyta; class Magnoliopsida; order Malvales; family Malvaceae; genus Theobroma; species Theobroma cacao. Next base: position 41,815,601 of record NC_142643.1, on the reverse strand, counting down.
ACACACAAAAAATTCATAATTAGATAAAATAGAGAGAAAAATAACAACCACACCCCCCCCCCCCCCAAAAAAAAAAAAAAACACGAAAGGCATATTATTATGGCCTCATTCCCTAAAGTTTCTCCATATCCATCAAAACCCCCAATATGAGGAAAAGAACAGACTGAAACTAAAAACAACCCCAAAAAATTCAAAAACCCCATTTGGCAGCCTAAACTTTGGACTGCAACGAACCCATTTTTCCCTTTGTCCCATCTGTTTGGTTCAAGAAAAAATTAACCAAAAACAAAGCCCAATAAAAACAAAGAAAAAAGGTCCAACCTTTCGAACCCTTTTACGGCGAATAGCTTCAATCTCAAAGAACCCATCATCAAGCTTAGTCCTTTCTTCTTCTTTGCCTTCATTATTTTCTTCTTCTTCTCCTTCTTCTTCTTCTTCATCTTCCTCTTCCTCTTCCTCTTCTTCTTCTCCTTCTTCTTCCTTCTTTTTCTCTCCAAGTCCTTCACTTTCAACTATTTGCTCACTAGTTCCTCCTCTTTTCTTCTCTTTCTCACCCCCTCCTCCCTCCTCACTCTGTACTACCCTTTTCCTTCCTCCTCCTTTCATATCTTAGACAAAATCCAACTGGATAAAAAAAAAACAAACCAAACAAAAAGTAAAAGCCTTCGATTTTATTTTTCTCCCTCTCTATTGCAATGAACTTTAAGCTGGGAACTGAGAAGTGGGAAATAGAAAGCTGTTCTTCCCTTTTTTTTTTTTTAATTTAGGGGCGAATATTGAGTTGGACCCGAAATGGCTCCGACCCGGATTCCATATGGAATCCTCTTCAAAGTCTTTTAAACTACTTTTGCCATTTTGGCTATCTTGTCTTTGCCGCCTTTGTTTCCGCCAAAACTTATTCTTCTCTTATCCTAAAAGTATTTTCTTTCAATTTTTCCTATTCCAATATCCCATTCTCAATCCAAGCAACGTCATTAACTTAAGTTTTCACACATTTAAAAATATTTTTATATTATTTTTTCTTAAATATACGAAAATATCATTTGTTAATGTTTGTTTTATTATTTAATAAAATTTAAATGACACAATATTGTAAAAAACTTTTAAATTAATTAAAAGAATTCAAATAAATCTTTATTTTCTTATTACTTTCAATCAAATTCTTTATTTTTATTTTTAATCAAATAAATTAATTATTATTATTAATCAAAATATCTCTTATTATTTTAATATCACGTGATGTTAACGTAATATACTGATATTCATAATAAATGATGACTTAATATGTTAATTTAACATTATCACATAAAATTTTTACCCTCCAACATGAAAATGACATTATATTTTAACTAATGATCTTTAATCAACCTTTGATCATTAATCAACCTTTAAGATATTAATCAATAGTTAATCTTATAGTGATTGAATTTAGTGTTTTTTTCAATTTATCTACTTCTTAAAAGTATATGTTAAATCAAATAAGATTTTAAAAGCTCTTTAAAAAAGTAATTTAAAAAAAAAAACAAAATCTTAAAAAAAGGTTTCATGAAAAGCTTTAGACAATAGCTTTTTTTTTTTTTCTTTTAAAAACACATCACTTTTTTAAGAAAAATTTTCTTTATTTTCAAAAATATCCTCATCTAACCCTAACATTACCCTCTCAAAATATATCCCATCTCTCACCCCTCTCCAAGTAAATAGATATCTCTTCTCCTTTACTTTTTTTTATAAAAAATACTAGAAAAAAAAATAAACCCAGCAATAGAATAACGAAATTTGGAATTTTTTGTTATTATAAAGATTAAGAGAAAAAAAAGACCTAAAATTTCAAGCTACATTCAAGTATTATTTTTTCTTTTTCTTTTTATTTTGTTTTTTATTTTCTTTCTGCCGTTTTTCTTTTTCTTTGCTTTGGAATCTCTCTTTATTCCTCAATTTAATTATTTTTTAATTTTAAAATATATATTTGAGTTTTTGTTAAATAGCTTAAAGGATCAAAGCTATTTTGGGTTCCTAGTAAAGATCCTAGGCCATTAAAATTGTTGAAAAATCTTGATTGAAGGTTCTATCATTTTGGGTTTAGATCACCATATGATTGATCACCTAGTATTAGGTAGCTCTATATTCTAGTAGTCTTATCAGGTTGCTTTTGTTTTAATATCGTCTTTTTTTCTATTTCAAAGTGTAAGTAAATATATTGAGATATGGTCTGTATCAGATTTTATTAAAGTTGCAAATGAGTAAAAATGTATTCAAATAATTAACGATCACTTTCTTAGAAACTATTATCTTTTGGTGGATATAACTTATGATAATTTTCCTATTTCTGAGTTTTGCTGGAAGTGTCCCTAGATGTTATGCAAGATTTTGAGTTATGTTGGATGATTTGTGAGTGACATAAACTTGTGTGAATTTCAAGCATCTTCTACCTTGTTATGCATTTTGGTTTAATTGTATTTAGTGTAATGCATATGTGGTCCTAATGAACAATCTTGGCTGAATGATCAATTCTTGGATAGTGACGACACAAGATTTATTGTTTTATATGCCTTGTTGCAGCTTATGTTTAGCCAAGAAATATCTCTACCCAATTCTAAAATTTCAAAAAAACCAAAAGAAAATGCAAAGTGGGATTTAGTCACTACTAATATCTTATTTCAAGTTTGTATGGATGAGATTTTTAAGTGTAGAAAACTAAAAATTTCATTCAGAACTAAAATATGGAAAGTTGTAGTAAAGGAATTCAATACTCGTGCTAATAAAAACTATACTAAAAAGCAATTGAAAAATAAACTGCATAGTCTAAAGAATGAATGGATCTTATGGAAACAATTAAAGGGCCAAGACTATATAGTCTTTTTTCTATTTTAAAGTGTAAGTAAATATATTGAGGTATGATCTGTGTCAAATTTATTAAAGTTGCAAATGAGTAAAAATGTATTCAAATAATTAACTATCACTTTCTTAGAAACTATTGTCTTTTGGTGGATATGACTTATGATAATTTGCCTATTTCCGAGTTTTGTTGAAAATGTCCCTAAATGTTATGTAAGATTCGGAGTTATGTTGGATGCTTTGTGAGTGACATATACTTAGTGTGAATTTCAAGCACCTCCTGCCTTGTCATGCATTTTGGTTTAATTGCATTTGGTGTAATGCATATGTGGTCCTGATGAACCATCTTGGCCGAATGATCAGTTTTTGGATAGTGATGACACAAGGTTTATTGTTTTATATGTTTTGTTGCAGTTTATGGCTAGCCAATAAATGTCTCCACCAAATTCTAAAATTTCAAAAAAACCAAAACAAAATGCAAAGTGAGATTTGGTCACTACCAATATCTTACTTCAAGTTTGTATGAATGAGATTCCCAAGTATAGAAAATCAAAAATTTCATTCAAAATTAAAAGATGGAAAGTTGTAGTAAAGGAATTTAATACTCGTGCTAATAAAAACTATGCTAAAAAACAATTGAAAAATAAACTAGATAGTCTAAGGAATGAATTGACCTTATTTAAACAATTAAAGGGCAAAGAAACAGATTTGGGTTGGAACCATGAGACAGGAACCATCGAAGTTGATGCCACATGGTGGGAAGTCAAAATAAAAGTAAGTATTTTAAATTTTATACGTTTCAATTACTATAAATTATTTTATATATGTATGTCGTTTAAAAAGTTTCTTTTTCTTTGATGTTTATGTAGACCAATCCAAAATATGCCAGATTTCGGTATCATGGGTTGGAATATGCTGATGAATTGAAATTTATATTTGGAGATGCAGTGGCCATCAATCGAAATGTATTGACACAAACGATGGCTGTACCAATTGAAGATACTGCCAAATATGCAGATCTAACTCCTCTACAAAACAATGTTGAATCGATGCTGAAGAAATCAATTGTGATGAATATGACAACCCTATAATAAACACCCAAATCAAGAGGAAAAGAATGGTGCCAGAAAAAATGAAAAAAAAAAAGTGGCAAAGGGTAAGGCAAAAATTAAGACTGTAACAAGCTTGCAAAGAACATTGGAACTATTGTGTGAGGTAGCATAAAGTTATAACGCAACTAAAAATGTTGAAATTTCAATGTCATCGCAAGCCACAGGACAATATAGTATTCCGGAGTGTGTTCGAGCATTGAAATCTCTACAAAATAAAAGGAGATTGAGTACCAATGAATTTAATTTTGCACTACAATTGATTAAAAAGGAAGAGAATAGACTCATTTTTATTTCTTTACTAGATTTAAGTGATAAGTTAAATTGGATTCTATATGAGCATAATCTATCAAAAAATTGTGGTGGAAGTAGTTGATTAGTTTAGGATTTGATTTGCTTATTTTATTTGATGTTGAACTTTAAACTACTTTCTTTTTATAGTTGTATTACTTGTTGTGTGTAATTGAATTGGTGTTTAAAAAAATTTACTATTATCCATATTATATGTATTTGAATTGTTATTTGTATTATTTGATTTGTTAGAAATAATATTTGTATTTTTAGTTGATATATTTGGATTTTTACTTATCTATGTTGATATTGTCAAGCAAATGTCTTATAATGAAGTCAAAGCATCATTATAAGTTGTAATGGAGAAAATGTGCTAGGTATTATCCAAACATTTATGGAGGAGTTACTAGTGTAATTGTATATTATATGAATACTTCATGAAATAAGGAAATAGATTCAATTATTCTGATGAATGGAATTAGATATGTAAAACTTTAAAAACTCTGGGTGAATGTTATAGAATGTTTAGGATGAAATCACTTGCTATATTGCAACTTACAGATATATTGATGAACAAAGGATGGTTACATTCATCTAAAGACATGATAACATTAGAGGCAATCGCTATATTTCTTTGAACTTGTGCACACAGCGAAACAAATTGTAACGTCCAAAATAAATTTGAAAATGGAGAGAGACTATAAATAAGAAACAAATCATAATGTCCAAAATAAACTTCAATGACTCGCTTGAGATAGATTACAATTAAAGGTGACAAAAATGGAAAGAAGGTCTAACTTGAGTGACCTCTGGTGAATTTCTTTTGTTCTTATAATTTTTTCATCCTAGCCCCTTATGATTATAGATTACCAGATTGAGCCCCCTATTATTTTCAACTAATTGCTCACTAGTCCCTTTTCCTCCACCTGTCTCTAACTTCACACTCCTGCCACTTCCTCACTCTGTAGTCTGTACTACCCTTTTCCTTCGTTCATTTCTTTTTCCCTTTAAAACAAACAAATTAAAATGCAAGAATAGCTGTGCCATGGCTCCAACAAAGTAACATGAAACGCATATAAACAAGTAACTGCTATTCACTCATTTTGGTAAAGACAATGGACAAAAGACAAAATGAAACAGTAGCATTATGTCATGCCATTATGCAGCACTTAATTACACAACACATTAACAGCACTTTAGTTTCTTAACAATATGATCTTATAAGCTAAGATCAAAATCACATTGAGCCTTCAACCGGTTGGGATTGGTACGTGCGCCGCCTTAACTGAGACTGTGTATCAGGCTGTTGTAAAAAGATTCTTGTTGGATCATTAGGGTCAATATATCTGCAAAAACACAGAGAGAACCGTTTACTAATAAGCCACTTAAGAATCCGGTGATAATATTATATGTGGTTGCTAACTATGTCACTTACGCATGTCTCATCATTTCATCAACAGGAGTTTGTGCTGCTTGTAAAGGATCCATACGAGGTTCTGGTCCAGGATTTACTTGTTGATTATATTGTCTAACTGAGGATATCAAGTTTAAGAAAAGTGGAACAAAGGTGCCACAGCCACCTTCCTTGAACAAAATTTTGAATGAATGAGTGGAGTAGAGAGCTCTATGCTCATTTTCCGGAACCACCTAGAATTTGGTAAAATTGAGACATTAAGGAATCATTCAAAACCTGCCAAGAATTAACGGCAGAAAGTGTTTTTCTATTTTACTTACAGGCTCCACATGACCAGAAATATTGTTGCAGTGAAATATCGGTTGGTTAAATTTTTCATCATGCACATAAAGCTGCATAAAGGAGGATGAATAAATATACAAATCAGCCTCAATATGTAGGACAATCTGGCAAAGATACTCTATCCAAAAGATTGACAGAAAAGGCATAAGTATAGTTGCAACAGCAGCAATGAATGCCAGCTAAAGGATCATAAGCTCACTTATTTTTACCGTTGATACAGCAATCATTGGAGAATGAACACAACGAATGATTAAATCACAGTTCTAGAAAGAGAATGCCAAGACCAAAGGGACTTATGCTAAAAATTAGGGGTGATATATTATGCAAAGCCACACTGAATCATTGTTAACAATTACTTTTCCACCTGTTATTAAGTACTAAAACAAGGGGATATATTTTTAGACCCCTGCAATAAGTCATTCAATATCAGTATTCAAACATATAAACTGGAAGCTCTAGCAATTGGATACCAGGAGGTATGTTATACAAACAAGCAAATGTAAGGCGCATATGCCATGATTGCTAGCTAATGATTGAAACCAGAAGGAAATTTCAACAAGAAAGGGTAAACAACGAAAGAGGTAGCCAGAGACAAACGCAACAACCTTGAGGAAGAAAAATAGAAAAAGCAAAGCCTCAAGGTGATCACACTATAAAAAAAAATGAACATAAAATACAAACCGTAGCAGGAAGGCAAGGTTCTGGCTCAGGCCAACAAGGGCCTTGGGTTTGAGCACCGGTGAGCCCTCATTGACATTATCCAAATCCTCTACCCAAGGAGAGTAGGGAAACTGCAGATTATAGGTCCTGACTAAGGGTTTAAGCATCTATCTATCTACCTATCTGCCCCATAAATTTTACTCAAAACAAAAAGAAGGATGACGTACCAGAGGCATATCAAAAGCAAAGAAATTCCCATCAGGGTGAGTTGCAACAAAGACCATCCGTATATTGGACAAGTAAATTGCGCCCCGTGCTTTAACACGACCTCCGTTCGATCTGAAAATACAAACCAAAATCAATTGAAACGGCATGCAGCTTAGCTAAAACCCTAAAAATGAAAATTAAAGATTTAAAAAGAAGAAAGAAAACAAAAAAGGGGTACCCGGGGATCTTGTCCACCTCGAACTCGACGCCATCTCTAACCAGAACAAGTATCTCGTTGGTGAAAGGAATCGGCATACCATTTTGGAAGAGCTGAGGATTTAGGGCCATCTTTTCCCTTTCCCTTTGCGCTTTCTGATGGAAGGATTTCAGCTGTCTCGAGGATGTTTCGGATGGGAAGCGTTGAATGTATATATTTATAGGCGTCGCTTATTTATTGTGACGTGTCAGGCTCCTGTTTTAGAAAGAATTCTACATCCTTCTCCACCATCACAGCTATCGTGTCACGGTACACGTCAACTTACAAAATATGTTGTCCGTTTTAACTAATCGGGTATGATAAATTTTTTTTTATAATTAAAAAAGAAATATTCGAATCATGCTCTGTAAATAGAGATAATCAATAAAATAAATATTCGAGTACTCAAATATAACAAATTTATTACATAAAATATAATTAAAAATAATATAAATATTTAATTTTATTATATTACACGTTCAATATAAAATTCATAATTCTTGTATCTCGATATACAACGCGTTACATCGCGGAGTGAGACCTTTCTACTACTGGCTTGGCTTGGGTTGGGTGCTTACTAATGCTTAAAGTGGCATAATCTACGCCTTATGTCAATATGTGTTACTAAAACATTCACTCAGGATTTGATACATCAGCCATATTCTTCAATACGCTGTCATGTGACAAAAGTGGCAAGACAATCCTAACCAACTTGTCTCTGATCAGAGATCAGTGAAGCAGTAAAGCATCAGCCTTTTGTGTGCACTTTGCTGAAGTACTTTCATTTTGTGTTGAATGATTTGCATGATTGAGAACAAACCCAGAAATTGAATCAAATATAAACCTTCACGTGACACTTTGGCAATGGAAAAAAGTTGTTTGTCATTTGGGTGTCTGAAATATATGTCTCTGGTACATAAAAAAATGTGAAATGCTTCATTCAAAAAATTCTCTGTTTTCTATGAACAACCATTTGTAGGTACACCTAAAAGGAAAGATACATTTGTATCGCTGGCTAATGAAAAAGGAATAAGTATTTCTTAAACAAGCCTTTTGAACCTCAACTATTCATGCTAGGAGGTCCATCAGTAATCTGAATCCTGGATATTTTTATGAGGCATATGAAAGCAAATATTGCTGCAAATGTTTTGTTCTCTTTTTGTTCTTCAACTTCCGGAAGGCACATGACTCGATTTGCCGGATTCTTTCTCTGCTTACACCCATTAACTCACCGATTTCTTGCAAAGTTTTCATCCTTCCATCCTCCATTCCAAACCTCCATCTTATGACCTGCCTCTCTCTTTGACTCAGACTGTCCAACACCTTCTCCAGATCTTTCCTCATGAACTGCTTGATCAGCATATCTTCAGCTGTTTCTGCTTCAGGATCTGCAATTACTTCCTGGACAAAATTAACATAGTCCCATCAGAAAATGAAACAAAATTAAAATGTGATAATGATCACAGGAAAAATGAAGATGGAAAAAGAAAAAGTAACTGCCAGACTAGAAACAGGACAGACCGAAGGTTTGAGATTTTGGTTGATCCCAATCTTCTGATCAAGAGATCTGGGAGCCTTTGGCGTGAGTAGAACGGCAGTGAGCCTCTTCATGGAGAGCCCTGTGGCCTCTGCAACTTCTTCATTGTCAGGGTGTCTTCCATTTTCACTGTACAACTGCTTTCTAGCCTCTTTCACTCTATATGTTGCCTCAACCATGTGAAACTGCAAAGCCAAAAAAAAATTGAAAAAGTTTTCAAATTTGACACATTTACCTCAGTAATAACAACAATTATCATAAAATCATTGACCCACCATGACAGCAATTGGTAGTGTTTTATTTATCATAGACACTTCCAAATTGCAATGCATTAGGGCAAGAACACTATTGAACTTACTGGCAAGCGAATTGTCCTTGACTGATCAGAGAGAGACTTCCGTACAGCTTGTTTAATCCACCAGTGAGCGTAAGTTGAGAACTTGAAACCTTTAGAAGCATCAAATTTCTCAGCACCTCTTACAAGGCCTCGGCATCCTTCCTGTGAGTGAATCAGCAAGATTCAGATCTTAAAAGCCTAAGCTAAAGCCACTCTTTTGCTATTTCTTTTCTTTCTTTTTTTTTTTCACAGTTCCATCCCACGACAACTCAATTAGTTCAATAGCATGAAAGAGATCAAATACCTGAACAAGATCTGGGAGATTCATTCCAGCTCCCTGATAATTTTTTGCAATTGAAATAACAAGCCGTATGTTGCTTTTGATCATTTTGTCCTTGCAATGTACACCATAATTTAAGCGTGATCTCAGGGTCTTCTGATCAACTCCAGCAGCAGCAGCCCACTGTGCAAAGGTTGGCTGTCCTCCACATCGCTCTGCAAGCTCCTTCTGGAGCCTTTCCAGTTTCAGTAGGTCCTGAAGTCAGTAATAAGAGCAGAAATTAGAAACTTACAAAACAAAGAAGAAAGTCGAAGTACATATCCAATCATAGTTCAAAATGCAATGAGCATGACAACTGTCTTTCAAACCATTTAAATGAGCCCATTAAAACATTGATGGCCTATGATGCCAGATAATACAAGCACACAGCAGACAAGCTAACATTCAGAAATCTCGGCGAGGCATTTATAGCATCATCTCAATAAATATCTCTAGGGTAACAGTAAGTGATTACAGGGAACTTGTCTCCCTAGAGTCTTAGGTTACCAATATCCCAGTTGAATCATCATACCTGTATTCCTTCTGACAACTCAAGTTCTTCATTAGCAGTAAGAAGCCTGGAAGTACTGGTAGTCCCTCTCAAGTAACGCAATGGATCAGAGTAGTCTACATCTTGTAAAGCACCACGCCTTTTTCTGTTGGTAGAACCTGACTTCACAGAAACAACATTAGCAGCAGCCTTCTCTGCTGCTCTTGTTCTTTTGGCTTTTCGTTCAGTTTGGCGCCTTGACCTAACTGCTATACTTCTTGATAATTGTTCCTCAAGGCGTTCAAGTTCTTCATTTGTGGGCTCCAGTTCATCAGATTCTGTTGTGGAGTTTTGCTCAGAATCATCTTCTTCCATTTCACTTTCATCTGTGGGGGAATCTCCAATAATACCAGCCCTCTCTGCTTCTGTAAACAAAGCCCACTTGGATGTGAAACTATCAGTTGCAAATGAGACTCCAGATTTCATTTCTGTTTTTGCATAATTGTAGTTCTCAGCCATCAAGGCAGCATCCTTTGCAACCTTAACAGCTGCTCGTGCAAGAGCTACTGCTTCAGCAGCAGCAGCAGCAATTACAGCCTCATCACTTGTGAGAAGATTGTCAGTAGCTAAAGTTGCTCCCAAGCTTGCCTGCAGATGTACCAAAGACAGTGCAATTGTCATTGTATCACATACATCATAATATAACCTCATAACAAGCACCAAAATTCTGTACCAAATTTTGACTTTGACAAAGAGATTATTTAGTGAGATACTATGATTCTAAATATAGGGCCAAATGATAAGTTCTGTATGACAATTGCACTGAGAATGATCTTCAGAACTGTAGCACAATTGTCCCGAATGAAGAAGTTAAAAGAAGGATGTAGGAGTGACCTATGATCCAGAGATTATGACTCAGCTCAATTTTAAAAAATGACCAAGAAAATGGAATTAGCAGAATTAAAATAGCCTCAAATGTTTCTAAAGGAAAACTTATGCACTTGTAACCAATATGCAATTCTTTGACGTTTACAGGCTCTTTGTATGGCATGATCTTCATATGCAAGAGAGGATTCATAAGTGTATCTAGAGGTGAGGAACTAGATGAAGGAAGAAAACATGTCCAGAAGAGCAATAGCAAATACTCCACAATTTTTTGCTGAAATTCTCAACTTCATACCCTCAAACGAAGAAGACTGACCTCTGAGGGCGGACCAGTTGCCCCTATATATGTCCATGGTCTATCAACTGCAACGGAATTTGGATGAGCTTCAAAAGATGGTAACCTTAACTTCTCTACATCAAGCACAGCAGTTGCCATTGTCGACGTTGATGATGAAGTGGTAGATAAAACACACTGTGTCCGGAAACATATATGTTCTTTATGTTTTGCTGCAGATTTCAGCCAAGAAATCATGAGAGAGAAACAAATAATGACAAATGATACCATTAACAATAAGGATAATGAGTACACAAGAAACATTACAAGTCAATGAAGCTTTGCTGCTTTACATTTAATAAATTAAGCAAAGAAAAGCATTACAAACTACAAAGTATTATCCAGGGCCCCACACATTACCCTGGGAAATGGGGAGGCATGCAGGAGGGGGCATCAGAAGTATTCACTCAAAAAGACAAACTAGCATGTATATGTATTTTATATTCTTCTGAGAAACACAACCATATGATTGATAAGCACCTAAGACCACAAAGATCAATCCACTAACCTTAGGAGGATTAGTCAAATTGCCACAACTGCATTGCCTAGGAGAAAAGTATTTAACCATTCCAGTAACAGCAATTAAAACTAGCCACAAAGGAAATGCACATGTATAGTGCTAAAGCCAAATTAATGAAACGAGTCAAATTAAGGTAATTAATTCCTTAAATGATAAGGAAGACAGTATACTCTTAGTCCATTACGCCAGGCATTAACAAAAGGAACGTAGATAATTCTCATTGAATACCACTAAGAGAAAAATTAAGCGGTGCTGTTATAACCTAAATTATTATAAAAGTGCCATAGCCACATTAAATTCAATCTTGTGTTAAATTAAAAGTGCCTACTATAGAATGGCACTGAAAATACACAAATCTGGCAAAAACTGATCCGAATTATGGTAGAATAAAAGGCATATGCAACCAAACCAGAATAAAAATTCATCCGATGACTACAACACACTCTTCATAGTTGTAATTGAATGGAAGGCATTGAAGTTATGACCAAAAAGAAAGCACAGACATTAAAATTCAGGTTGAAATAAATCTAACAGTGGAGAGTGCTACTCAAAACTAGCACATAAAGCAAAGCACACCCATTTCACTTCTGATTAAATAAAGTCTCTAGCTTTCAATCCAGTAGAAAAACAAAACAGCTACCCATCTCAATTTTAATAGAGAACAAAGGCATTTATGAGTCGTAACACTTACCAAGTTCAAAACTAGTACAAAAAGTAAAGCATACCCAGTTTAGTTCTGATTGAATAAAGTCTCTAACCTTCAATCTAGTTAACCAAAATAATTATATAGCAACTACCCATTCCACTTCTAATTCAAACAAAGGCATTTCTGGGTGTGAAAACTTACAATGGTGAGAGTGGTGAGTTCTGAATTGGATAGAAAAAGTGTCAGGTTGGCACTTGAACTGTGGCAACAAACAGGACATCCTCTCCTTTCCCCTACACTTCCCTTCCTGCTTCTAACTGATATTCTTAAACAAAAGAAAAGACAGCAAACAAGTCAAATTCTATTTTCTTCTCTACAGCCCATTGATACAAATCCTTTAAAGAAGAGAAAAAAGGAAAATGGTGTTATTTATCAGTCTCCAGGCAGTGCCAAGGTGAAGGAAATAAGGAAGGAGAAGAGAAAAGGAGAGAATTTAATAGGAGGGTAACGGGTGTATTGTGATAAATAAGAGGATAAGGGGAAGAAGGATTGCCTGAGGATGAGAGAGAGACAACGAACTCAAAGCCTTTTTCTTTATTTTAGTGTGTGCTTTTACTACTACTAGCGTTTATTTCTTTTTCACTTTTCTACCCCATACTCCCCAGCTAGAATATATATATATTTAATTGAAATCTATTTATGATTTTCCTATCCAAGATAATATTCTCAAATTAAAAGTCTCATCCTTTGACTCTTATAAATCTATGATTTTTGTTTATTTATTCGGTATTATGTAATGCTAAGTGTTGAAAAAAATACTAAAATTAATTGTTTATATATATTTGTCAAAATGAAAACTAAATTCTTGGTTTTTTTGAATTTTTATTGTTCAATGATAAGTGTAGAAATTGGTTGAATTTTTTTTTTGGTAAAAGAGAAAGAGTCCAAAAGAAATTGGGGAAATTTCCTAAAGATGAAGTGTTTAATATAATACAATTTTTTTTGAAAAGCATTTAATTTGATACGAATTAATCAGCTGTATTCAAAAAGTATAGTACAATATATTTTTTTATATTTTAAAAGTTTTAATATTTCATGTAAGACATAAATACATGTTATTTTCACACAAAAGATATTTTGAGTTAAGATATTTGTAGATTTTCTTTATACCAAAAAGTAGGGTTGAAGAATACTCGATGCATTGGAAAAACCGATGGACCTTAATTGAATTTGGGTCAAACAGGTATATCCCCTCACCTTTTTTGTTTTTCAAATTTTTTTATTTGATTAATTCAGTCTATTCGATTGATTGTCAATGAGAAAATATTTATAGATTTACAACTTTATGTTATAATTTACTGAATTTGGTTACAAATTCACTAAAAGGATTAAGAAATGTAAGGTCGAAGTTGTATATTTTGTTTTTATGTTTATTTACGAGCCACCCCTAATAATTTTTTAAGTAAAATATATTGATTTTTTTAATTTTTAATCATAATTATACATGAATTTATTAATTTTAAAAATAAATATTTCATCCTAAAAGAATATTTTTTTTAAACACATAAATGCTATCATTAATCAAATATTAATATTTTTATTAATTTAACTAGGTGATAATATTTAAAAATAATTTTATTTTTTATTAATTTTAAATTTTTTTATTATGTAAATTATATTTTTAATTTTTAATTTTTTTTGCAAAAAAAAATACTTTCAACCGACCACCGCGTAGCTAACGGCACTCCCCTGGAGAGTATGATCAGCACTACGCAGGGGAGCACCAGATCGTTTGTGCTCCTCACAATAAAAGGATTTGGTGCTCCCTTGGGGAGCTCAAGATCTGGGGTGTGCGGTAAGATCTTATGCTTTCTTGAGGAGATTTGGTTGAATTTGGCATTCCACAGTTAGATTCGATTGCGAGAGAACCAATCAGTGTAAGGAGCGTTGGCGGCCAATTTGAGAGAAAGGAAAAAAAGTGAAAAAAAAATTTAGATATTTCACGTTTTCCACACACTATGGTTTTGCTTGGATTTTGGGAGGAAAACTGGAATAGAACTTTCCTGTTTCTTCTGGCAAATGATGTCTTCATTCCTTTTCCAAAGAGTTCAAGAGGTTACTTCACTGGTTGGATATTAGAAAGCACTAGGGGAAGGCAAAGCAAAAGGAATTGTGTGAGAATATTTAAGAATCAGACTTAGTCTCTTACGGTGACTTGCTACTTCCTTCAATTTAGTGTTAGATCCTTGAGGAGGGTAACAAATTGAAAGGAGAAATACTTTTTGTCCTTTGGATTAATGAGACTGTCCTGACAGGTACTAATAGGTACCTTAGGTTTTTGGTGTTTGAGTTGTCTAATGGCAGGTTGTATTTGGGCAGGGCATGATGTTCTTCCCTGAATTTCAGCAGAGAGAAAGGGTTGGAGAAACAGAAAGGTTTATAGGTGCTCATTTTCTTGTCTCCCTTAATGACCCTCGTCCGAAAGAGACTCGGGGGCTAGTATAACAGATAGAATTTGTGTGTGCATATGTAGTGGAAAGTACCATTTACGCCCAATAGTTTTGCTCCTTTTTCTAACATCAGTTTTTATCTGATACTAAAGTATATTCTGCATCGTATTCGTCCTCATTTCTTTCTTCACCTTCTCTTTCTTGTTTAGATGTGCCCCTCCTAGGCAGCATCTTCATTCTTTGCCCCCATTTTTCTCTTGATTCTTTCTAAATAGATTTCACTGGAGAATCCTACTTCTTTCACATATTCTCCCATGCTTTTGCATGTGCATTCACTATACACGATCTACACAGTTAGTTCTTTTTCAGGGCATTTGATTGGCATCTTATTACTGATTAACTGTTATTGGTAGAAAAGAGATCACGAATGAGGAAAGACAAGTATGGGAGAATGGTTGAGAACAGGTGTAAAACTGACAAGCCTCTCTGCACTGTGTGTTTGATCCTCCTAACGTCATGCATGTGTTATGTCTATTGAATTTGGCTAAAACAAATTTATGCAGTCCTCATTTGTGTTTCCCATAGGCAGGAAATGATAATCCTGTTTTGACCCAGTCCCATAATTTTTATGTGGATGATCGTGTTTCTTTTTCCGCTGGACTATGTAATTAAGCAGTTATTGCCATATATGCTGCTTTTCATGATGTTAAAGTTGCTGGTTTTTACTATTTTATGTTTAATAGATTTCGCTCAGATATCATATGTGAGTGACTCTGATGTTTTGTTATGAGGAAAATTTTTCTCTAATATCATTACCCTAAAATATATGGATACTTTTGCCTGCAGAATCCCAGCAACAAGAGGGAGATCTTTGTGATGAGAAGCTTAAGGCCATTTTTGATGGAAAAGAAAAGATTGGTTTCCTGGAGATTGGAAAATTGTTAACCCGCCACTTTGTGAAGACTGACTGGCCTCTATTGTTGTATTTGGCCTTGGGTTTCCCAACCAAGAATGAGCTAGCTCCTGTCATTCTGAACTTAACTCTTTTCAATGTATGTTTATGTTTGCATTTTGTGTTTAGAGCTGAACTTGCTGGGGTGGGCTTGGGAAAGGTTCTAGCTACGCTTGTGTAAAAATTTAGTAGGGACTAGAGAGTGAAAAAGTAGCATCTTAATTTGGTTTTCTGATTTTAATTTTATTGTTTATACTAATTGGATCTTTGATCAACTAGTAGTTTAATTGTTCAACTATGAGGAAATCATTGTTGACTTTCACATTCATAGTTAGCCCTTATAAGATGCCTTGTATATGGATGAGGCAAGCAGAATCATTTGTGAAATCACTGGCTCCGCATGCAATGAGCCATGCTTTTGCATGTGGCTTAATTTGAGGTTCAAATTAACATGGGATGCAGATTGTTGAATTTTTAGTCTATTCCGGTCAGGTCAGTGGACCTTTCAGTAGAGAGGTTTCTTGAAGTTGGGTCATTTCAGTTTCCAGACAACCGGTAATGGTCGGGATGAGGGAGCTCTTGTCTCCTATAGCCTATGGTCGTCAGTGATTTTCAATGGTGTATGATGATTGTGACATTGCATGGCTAATAACTCCATAATTTATTTAAACCCGATGGGGGTGGCTGGAATGATAGCAATGGTTGGCGAGATCTAGAAGGAAACATGTTCCACTGGTTTTTCTTTTAAGGATGTTCGAACTGTACCAATACTGGCAAAAATGTGCTCAGACTGTATACAGTTGCATTTCTTTAAATCTTTCCATGTTCTATGAGTCTACGTGGCAAGGTAAAGTTGCGTGCATTTTAGTCCTGGCCTTTGCCCCAGGCTCACAGCTTTAGGCCTTTCTCTCTTCCCCCAATCCGACTTTCAGATTCAGGTATTTCGAATCAAATTAAACAGCTTAACTATGAATGGGTCACTGTGTGATGCTTTTTGCCTCTTCAAGTTCAATGGAGAATAATGAGGAAGAATAAACCAAGGGTTTTAGAGGAAAAGAAGAGAACCAAGAAAAAAAAAAAGACGAATTTCTAATATTAACCAGTAGCCAGAAAAAATATTAGGAGCAAGAACTCCATTGGCAATCAATATATATGAACAGACATTTTCTTCATCATTTGAGTATCTTAGACTTGATTAGGCGAGGAGATGATGTATCCATTGCTCTACAACAGCGGGAGAACCATACCATGGTCTTGATACGTCATCTGAACCAACTGGTGAGTGGTAGACTCCATCCAAGCTAATGTTGAGTGCTCCTTCTAGATGCGCTGATACTTCTGGTACAACTCCATCACCCCATACATCTGCCTGTCCACCAACCTGATTCAAGGCTAAAACTACCATGAGAAACTAGCACTCAACATGCTGTCACAGGATCAGACCTATCCGTCTTGTGACTCCTGTCATACTTGAGAAAATATAAACATAAAGTACGCCAAAGATATCTAAAAGGAGAAAATAGAAATTGAATGGTAAAATGAACTCTTAAGAAGCTGGCACTCTACATTAAGTTTATTATAAGATTTTCCTTTTTATTTTGACTAAAAATTAAATATTAAAACAATTTGTGTTGTATTTTTCTTTTTTACACCAATTTTTTAAAAAATATTTATAGACCCGCGGCAAAGCGCGGGGTTCTTTCTAGTATATATAAATCAGATTGCCAAACAGAATTAAAATAAGTGGAAAACGAAAAGACAGAGAAATCTAAAAATGGAGAGTGAAGATGAACACGATATAGAAAAGGAGGAAATAGAGCAAATGGAAAAGGAAAGAGAGCAAGTGGAAGCGGAAATAGAGCAAATGGAAAAGGAGCATGCTAAAGATATTCTGGAAATGGAGCTAGAAGATGTTGAAGATGAACTGGAGGAAAACGAGGAAATTCCACATTTGCCTGCAAGATTTGGATGGATAAGTTCCAGCTCTGATGATGATGATGACCTCAAAGGTTTAATAAAAAATCATTTTGCTTCTTTCTTCTAAATGTGATTATTATAATAATAAATTATTATACAAAATTTACTTATTTTTTAGATTTTCTTTGTATCTTGATTATCTTGAAATTAGCAATTAAATTGTATGTAATTTTATGATTTTGGCTTGCTTTTTGCATTTAATTTGCGGACAATCTTTGTCACATCTTGGCCACCCGAAAGATTTATTGAGAAGACTAGAATAGGGCAAAGGAATATGAGGTTATTGTTAGTGGAAATTAAGCTTTTAAGTCCATGAAGCATGAACTTTAAGGATGGTTGCATGATTTCATCTGAGTGCTCAATGAAGAGATGTAAAGAGTATACTTCTTAGGTCTCTAGACTCTGTCTTTTGTTCAATAATTTGAGTTCTTGAAGAATTTGTTTTTCTAAAAAAAAATTATTAGATCTGAATATACTGTTTCTGTGACTTTGTTATGTGACTTTATTTTTAACACTAGGTTTGGATTTTTTTTACAAGAATATTATTAGATATTGATTAACCATCAATTATGCAAATTTGTTGTAATTTTTTCCTTTATTTTAGCTTAATTTTGTAGTGTCTTTTGTTACTAAACGAGATTAATTCTGATTTAAGTAGCAATTAAGTACACATTACTTACATTGATTTTGATGGTTTGCTTATTTATGAGAATTACTTTTGTCCTGTTTGGAAAATTTCTTGAATATCTATATCTTGAGATTTTTTTGGTCAACTACTAAGACTCTTATCAGCCATCCAGACTGAAAATGTGGAGAAAAGAAAACAAGGATTAGGAAAGCTGATTGAGATGTTGGGTGACATGGTTGAAATTTCTAGAATCGGCTTTGATGACATTCTCAAATCATTGATGATATCATTAGACAGTGAAGGTTTGATGGTCCTTCAAAGCATTCTAACGTTGACCTCTCAACCTCAACTTACAGAGGCGCAAGTAAGACAATTAATGCCTAAATTAGACCTTATTTTGATGGAGGGAAAGATAAATGAAACAGATCAAATGCTTCACTGTTTGAGCATTATCGTACATTCTAATTTCAATTTACTTGGCCGTTATAAACTGCTTGTGGCAAAATCCGTGGCATATTGCTGGAGACAAATGCAACTATATGATGAGATGGTTCAATGGCTGGAGAAAATCATTAAAAAAGATCATTGCGATGCTGAGGATAAGGTAACTGTGTCAGCTCTTAAACAAAAGAGCAGTTTGCTTTTTTGTCTGGTCATTTTGGGGATTGTTGAGAATTGTTCAGCTATGGATCAGGTGATTTTGGGTGAACTGAAAAACTTAAATAGAGAAGAATTTGCAAAGGAATGGCAAAAGTTAGAGGTTGCTGGTTATAGTGCCATGCAACATCTTGTCACGTATATGCTAACAGCCAGCCTCTCCTTTTGCCAATTTCACCAAGTAAGTGGGAAAAGCATCTCGGAAATTGCTTTTCTATCAGCTCCTAATGGTGTTTGGCAGGATTTAGAATTTGAATTCAATTGTATATTGGATGGATGCGATATGGTGAAAATCACTAGTGTTCTGTTTGCACTTGAGAAGATTTTAAGCTGTTGTCTTACAGAGGGATCGTTGGTACTTAGGAGGGAGATTCAAAAGTTTTTTCTGTTCATCCTTCATTGGGTTGGAAGGAATACCGCTGCTGGGGAAACTATCAAAACGAAGATACAATGTAGGCCGGATTATGTTCGAAGTAGGGATACAAGGGCCGCAATACTACAAAAACTTGAAGAAAATAGAAGCTACCCAAAGATTTCAGAAAGCATTGATTTGTTAAATAAAGAGGACAAGATGAAAGTCAACCCCAATTCTCCTTTTCCTTTTCCAAAGTCAGTTCCTGGACAGCCACATTGATATGGTAAGATCTGGTTTGTGATATAAGTAGCAATTATTTTCTTTTATAGCTAGGAGATTTTCTTGTCTTCCCTCTGATTGAATGCACTTGTGCTCTGCAAAGTATGCCTTAGCTACTGTAATTTTCATATGTAGAAAGACTTTGCAAACAGGCTGGAAGTCATTTGTTCTTTATGCATGTTAAGATGTGTGCATGTGTCTGAAGCATTACTCTGCTTTCGCTAAGGACATACTACCAAAAACAGAAATAGCTACCTACCTACTTTGAGTGCAAACCAGATCATCCGAGTAGAAGAAACATCAAAATTGCCAGAGTGAGTGCAGGAAAAAAAAACTTCCAAAGTTACAACAAAAAAAAAGTATTAAGAATAGATTACAATACTGAAGATGGAAGTATGTCCTTAGTGAAAGCAGAGTAATGCTTCAGACACACTCACACATATTTACACGCATAAAGAACAAATGACTTCCAGCCTGTTTGCAAAGTCTTTCTACATATGAAAATTACAGTAGCTAAGGCATACTTTGCAGAGCACAAGTGCATTCAATCAGAGGGAAGACAAGAAAATCTCCTAGCTATAAAAGAAAATAATTGCTACTTATATCACAAACCAGATCTTACCATATCAATGTGGCTGTCCAGGAACTGACTTTGGAAAAGGAAAAGGAAAATTGGGGTTGACTTTCATCTTGTCCTCTTTATTTAACAAATCAATGCTTTCTGAAATCTTCAGTATTGTAATCTGAACTTCAATAAAGAACATTGGTTGAATTCTTAATACTTTTTTTTGTTGTAACTTTGGAAGTTTTTTTTTCCTGCACTCACTCTGGCAATTTTGATGTTTCTTCTACTCGGATGATCTGGTTTGCACTCAAAGTAGGTAGGTAGCTATTTCTGTTCTAATACTTGCTAGTAGATTTTCCTGCCTTCCCCTTGGTTGTCTGAATTATTTAGTCGCTAAATAATTTATTATGCCTTTGTTAATGTTATTTTAATCCTAATCCAGTTTTGTAAGCATGACACTTGTATCTGTAAAACCTAACTTCATATTCATTCATGCATATGACTGAAGCATTTACAACATTACTCTGCCTGTATAAAGACAAACTTAAAACATAGAGTTGTAGTACATATTTAGTCGATCCTCAGACTGGTAACCTCATCTTGGTGTGGAAAATACTTTGATGAAATTTTATGACTGTTTTTTTTGGCACTTTAACTGGGGAGTCCAAATCCTTAAAATTTTATTTGTTTTGTTTTGTTTTTTAAATCTTCAAGGCTTAGGATTAGTTGACACCCAATGTATGTTTTTGACTGACTGAGTTTTGATTTGGTATAATGTTGTTTACAGGTTCAGTTCTTTTTGTAATATTGTGTAAGAGCAGCAGTGTCAGCAAGCATTTGGGGGCTGGTAGGTACTTTTTTGTTGTTCACCAGCATATAGGTTCTGGGTTGTTATGCTGATATGGGTTTTTAGCAATACTCCCTTATGTCTAATATGTTTTACTGATAGCAAAGGAAAGTTGATATGCTTTACTGATTGCAACTTGTAATATGTGTAGAGTAGTTAAGGTTGTGATGGAATGTTACAGAGATATATGTTGCAATAGCAAAGTTTCATCCCAGGTGCAACCTGGTAAATATAGCATTCTATCTTGCTCCTACCAAAAAAATTCTGACTCTGTTGATGAAATTTAAAAAATTCATTCTTTGAAAGTGGAGATGTCCAGCTTTCTAACTCATATTTATTGTTTTTAGTTAGTGCATGCATAATTTGTCACAAAGTGTTAACTAAAAGTAAGCTATTACTCCAATATTTCAAATGGGATACAAACAATAAAGTAAATTCATTAAAGCAGGAAAGGAAAGGTGTGGCTCACAGAATTGCTGGTTTGACTCTTTGTATGTCAGCCAATCACTGGGTGCTTTCCCTTAATTTGTTTCAGAGCAATCAAGTCCAAGTCAAGTTAGGAGAGGGTTCAACCCAAACAGGCTCAAACCACATCAAAAATGTGGAGCACTTATTTCTTACATGACAGCTTATTTCCCTCAAATCATAATGCGGTATGCGATTGCTTATAAATTGATGCCACCTACACTCAAAAGTGTCAGCAGAAGGATAAACTAGACACCATGCATCCGGATTAAAAGAATCAACACATATCACTTCTCTTTCACGTTCCATAGCCTTCTCAGCATCTGTGAGGAACAAATATTCTGGATCCTCGGGGCCACGATTTATTGTTGTCGCCACCAATAAATGAGGAGAAGATAATGCAATTTCGTAACACCCACAACAAGCATGAATGCGAAGAAGAACTTGTTCTCCACGCTTGACAGCATACGAAACCAGTCTAGAGAAAGTGTAAAAGCTAAAATCAAGGCCTTCTATAAGAGGAACAAAGATGCAGTTGTGATGAACATCGAATGTGCTAAGTCGTCCATCGGAATGCAAGTAATACCATATTCCCTTAGCAAAGACTGCATTAATAATCGGCCCCCCAGGCCCACCTCCATAACTAGTCCAATTAGATTCTCCTTTTCTGCACAGATCAATCATAACACGTTTCCATTGGACCCAATATGCGATGAAAACCATGCAATCTGGGGATGTAGGTGGAGCAGATATGTCAAATAGAGGGCTACGTAATTTGGTTACGTCCATCGAGGGAAGCACAATTTTGGCCTTGGAGAATGGGTTGAAGAAATAAAGTGATGAGGAGGAGCAAGAATTATCATTGCCTTTAAAAAGAAGAAGCCACCCGTACTTGGACAACAGGATTCGTGTTCCACATAGTTCTGGCATATCCGTCTTGTATGCAACCCTAGAACGCATGTTCCCCAGCAAGCCTTCTGTGTGCAACACCGGGCAGCCCCTATGTTTCCTCCCTTCTGGCTTTGTCTTCAAGACCACAAACCATGGAAACTCTCTTTCTGGACGTTGTTGTAATATAATAGAAGAAGAAGAAGCACAACTGGAGAAGGCCAGACGCCAACACTTGGAAACAGTACGAAATTTTATGTAATCAAGGACTGATAAATACCTCAATATAATTTCCAGAACATCCACGGGGAGACGACAAAGACAGTAGATTTTCTTCTCTTCAGTTTTATTTATTTCCTCACCCTCCATCTTTGGGTGACCTACTGAGCAGAAACCACTACGCCGACGCCGTCCTCTGTTGACAGCTAATGCCCTTTGTTATGAGGGTTTAAAGGGCGCATTCGTTATAAATTTATATATCGCAATGAAGTCCCAATTACACCCTAATTCTAATGGTACATTTGGTTGGCGGAATAGACAGGAATGGAATAGAATAGTTATTATGTGGGAATAGAATGAGGTGGGAATAGAATAGAATAGTTATTATTTAGTTTGGTATGACAAAAGGAATAGAACAGAAATAATTATTATGACTTATTGTAGTGTTTGGTTGGTAACAATAATTTTGGAATAAGAAAGGAATAGAAAATAAAAAGACAAAAACACCATTTATTATTTATATGACATTTTATTTTTATTAGATTTTTTAAATATTAATAATCTAGAATTTAATTAAAATATTAATAATAAATCATTTAAATATTAACATTTATTTAATTTAAATATTATTATGATTAATTTTTATTTTATTTTATTTTTAAAATATTAATAATTGATAATTTATTTAAAATATTAATAATTGATAATTTCAATATTAATATTTATTTATTTTTTAAAATATTAATATTTTATTTAATTTAAATATTATGATGATCAATTGTTTTATTTTATTTTATTTTTGAAAATTAATAATTGATTATTTATTTAAAATATTAATAATAGATAATTTAAATATTAATATTTTATTTAATTTAAATTTTATTATGATTAATTTTTATTTTATTTTTTAAATATTAATAATTGGTAATTTATTTAAATATTAATAATTGATGATTTAATTATTAATATTGTTTATCTAATTTAAATGATATTATGTTTATTTATTTTTAATTTATTTTGTTTTTAAATAGGAATAATTTATAATTTATTTTATTAATAATTGATAATTTAAATATTAATATTTTATTTATAATTTAATATTAATATTTTATTAAAAATTGGAATCAAGTGAGAGAAAGAGGAGAGAGAAAAAAATAATATTTTATACTAATAAAGTTGTAAATTTTCAAACTTGTAAAGGGTATTTTTGTCTTTATTCATTTTTAAATTTATTCCTCAACCATGGAATAGCTAATACCATGGGGGAGGGTGGTATTAGCTATTCCTTGGTTTTAAAGGATTTTGAAGAATAGCCATTCCATAAGAATGGCTATTCCTTGGATCATTTTCCAACCAAATAAAGGAATAAAAATTCCTTGAAAATAAAGGGGGAATGGCTTAGCCATTCCCCCAACCAAACATGCTATAAATGTATTAGGAAACAATGGGTTTTGGAAAAATAATAAATATGGGAAACTTTCCACATTTAGGGGGAATAAAGCGATCACTAATCATACAAAGAATATTAATGAATTCCTAACTTTTTTCTCTTGCCCTGAAAGGGATTCAAGTTGACCTCATCACTTCAACATCATATCACTTTTATCATTAAAAAGGTTAAAAAGAAAACGTTTAAAACGTTGATGGTCAAATTTATTAATTTTTGCATAAACAGTAGTACAATTAATTTTTGCATTGTATGGCCAAATTTAATCAGGATGATAAAACATAAAAGTAGTGTTTTGATGTTGCCGCATTGATATCATAAAGTTAAAAAAAAAAATTTTAACATCCAAGCATTTGGCTCATTGGTTGGTACGTGATCTCTCTGCATAATGAGCAAGGCTCGAATCCCTTTTTCATTATAAATTTTTTTTTTTAAAGTATAACTATTTCATAAATTGATGATGTTGAAAATCGAATATAAGTTCTTTTACTAAAGTCCATGTGCGACAAATTTCTTACCAATTGACCAAAATTTTTTGATGCCTATAATATTAAGGACAACTTATAGATTGGAAGTATGTACAAGACGTTTTTGGATTTCATGGTAATGGTCTATGTAATGGTTCCTATTAGGACACATTTTGTATAAACTTATTTAAGAATTGTTGAAGAAAAAAGAATTACTATTTGTTGATAATGCTAAAGCTGAGCAAACAATTAATTCGATTAATTTGATTATGAGTTAATTCTATTATTGATTTTTATAATTGAATTAACCGGATGTTGTGTAAAATTTAAAACAATCGAAAATTAAATATTAACTGATTAATCAAATTAAATCACTTACTTCAATTGATAATGGAATTAATCCAAAATTTAAAACTCATGTCTAATTTTCTCAGTTTCATTTTTCTATACTAATTGCAAAATGAATAAAGTAGAATTTAGAAATCCTGACAATACCATAAGATTAATAACATTAATAATATGTCTTGACAAGTGTGGTTAAAAAGTTAAAAAAAAATTCAATAAACATAAATGAAAACACATTAAAATATACCTATTTGTATACATATAATCCTAAATTGATTAATTTGATTAACAAAAAAAATTTGAAAATCGAAATCGATCAGTTAATTAATTTAATCGCGTTCACTTTCAAATTAATCAAAAAATCAAATTAACAAATTGATTAAATCAAATTTATTCAATTAATTTGATTGATCAAGTTTTAACCACCTCTAAATAATGTCACAAATTTCTCATTTTTATAAATTATAAGAGAAAAATTATGCGATATACTATTATTTTAGTTATATAAGAAATTATGTTAAAATATATGCTAAAATACATATCTTTATAGTTAACAACTGCAGAGCAATAATAAACTTCTAACCTCTTCGTTTATCAGTTATCAAGACTTGGCCAGGCCTAGGAATCAAGTTGTTCTTATTGCCATGTGTTAGAGACTGGGGAGTTGCGGTTATTTGTTTCTAGCTTACAGCTGTTTTGACATTTGGCTTGCTACCGAGAAAAGATATTACTGATTAAAAGTTGTTATTAAAAATGCTAAGTATAATGTTTTAAAAAATTATTATCTTATTTACAAAATCTTAAATAAATTATTATTTTATTACATATAATTAAGTTTTTATAATTTTATTTTAAATCAAATAAGTTTTTATGATCTAACACTTGACAATATATTATTAGTTAAAATGTCACTTGACATTTTATATTCATATGATGTTAACGTAGTATTGACATAAAATATGAAAATGTTACGTGGCTATAAAATCATGTTAAATAAACATATAAGATCAACATCTATTTAGACATATCAGCTCCATGAAGAATGAGGTAATTGATTTTGGCAATTGAGAGATTGAAGGATGAGGTGAAAGGCTGGGAGATTCGACATGTCAGAAGAGAGGCGAACTAGAGAGCTAACACTTTAGCAAAGGAGGTTGTGCAACTTAATGAAGATTACAAGATCGTGGCTTGACTTTATCCATCCAATATTATCTCTCATATTATGTCTTTAATTGATATGTATATAATCTTTTTCTTGTATGTGATCATTTTGATAAGTATAATGAGCTTATGATGAGCTTCATATAAGGAAGTAGTTTAGTTTCTTCTAATGCGGTATCTTACGAGAACAACCAACTAATTCTTGTATAAATATTTGTACTTTATCAACTTATGAATATATGCCGAATTAAACTTATTCTTTTTGGTATAAGAGCAAGTTATCCAAAACTCTAATTTTTCAGCCATGGCAAAGTCAATGCAAATCAGGTTAATGAGAGCTTGGTATCGTCTGCAACTACATCACACAATGTCATAGTTGACACCAAGTCTTCATATTTTTTGTATTCATCAGACCACCTTGACTTGATTTTTGTCACTCACCCTCTCATTAAGAATGGTGAAAATTATTTTACCTAGAGACGAAGTTTCTGCATGCATTACGATATAGGAACAAGACAAGGTGCATAGATGGGACCATAGTTCAACCAGATGCGAATCCCTAGAGCTATGAGTCGTGGGTTTAGTGTAATGCCATTGTACTATCATGGCTAACAAATGCGCTTGCAAAGGAGATTTAAGGTAACTCGACACATATTGAAACGGCTTATGAGGTTTAGGCATATTCGCATGAGAGGTTCACACAAGTAATAGCTCCACGTGTTTATGAGTTGAGGCGTGTGATTGCATTGTTGCAACAAGAAAGTCTTCAATCTCAACCTATTATAGTAAGCTCAAAATTATTTGGGGTGAATTACAAGCTTCTAATCTCATACTTGTATGTACATGTGGTTGCAAGTGTGGAGTTGCGAAAAAAATGGAAGACATGCAAGAGCAAGAGAAGGTGTTTAACTTTCTTATGGGATTGGATGACACATTTAGTACAGTGAGATTTCAAATACTTATAGCATGCTTGGTTCACTATAAATAATAGAATGAGAATAGAATAGCCATTTCAAGATAATAAAATAGAGAAAAAATAATTATTATGTAGATTGGCTCATGGGAATGAAATATAATAGAAATTGCTATTATTACTTATTCTATTGTTTGGTTGGTGGGAATAATTTTAAGAATGGTTAAGGAATAATGGGTAAATGATAAAAATACCCTCTATTAAAATTTAAAAAACAAAAAAGCTATGATGAGAAAAAAATACTCTTTATTAAAATTAAAGAATTTATTTTGTTAAAAGATAAAAATATTCTGAGCAATAAAATCAAAATAACTTTTACTATAATTAAATAATATTTTCACCAAAATACAAACGTATTTTTATTATAATTTAATAATAGTTTGTATTAGAAGCTAATTAAACCTTTTATTATAATTAAATAATATTTAATATTAAAAAATAAAATATATTCTTCATTAAATTTAAATGATGTTAAATAATATTCTTTATTACATTTGTTATATTCAAATAATAATATTAAATAATATGCTTTATAATATTTAATATATTAAATATTATTTAAATATTTTCATTTCTCTTTTTTTGAAAATGAAGTAAAAAATTTTGTTTCTTTTGTGCTTTAAAGAGAGAAGGAGTAAGGAAGAGAGAAAAAAAATAAGTTTAGTATTTTTTTATAAGGTAATTTTTAAATTGTAAAAGGGTATATTTGTTTAATCAATTTTTTTTCTTATTCCTAATAATTTGGAATAGCCATTACCAAGGGAGACCTTGGTAATAGCTATTTAGGCTTATCTTGGAATGACTATTTTGAAAAATAGTCATTTCATTAAACCAAATGCAGTTTTATTTCAAGAATGAAAATAAGTGAGGAATGACTATTCCATTCCCCTCAACTAAGCATGCCCTTAGTGTTGATCCATTGCTCAACCTGGGGAAAGCATATTCCATCACAAGAGAAAAAGCAGAAACAAGCCTATTTACAACTTTATGTTATAATTTATTGAATTTGGTTACAAATTCACTAAAAAGATTAAGAAATGTAAGGTCAAAGCTGTATGTTTTGTTCTTATGTTCCTTTACAAGCCACCCTTAATAATTTTTTGAGAAAAATATATTGATTTCTTCAACTTTTGATCATAATTACATATGAGTTTATTAATTTTTAAAATAGACATTTTGTCTTAAAATAATATTTTTTCTAAATACATAAGTTCTATCATTAGTCAAATATCAATATTTTTGTTAGTTTAACTATGTGGTAATATTTAATATTTAAATATAATTTTATTCTTCATTAATTTTAAAAATTATTACTATATAAATTATTTTTTTATTTTTTATTTTTTATTTTTTTTTACAAAAAAAAAACTCTCAATCAACTATCCCGTAGCTAACGGCACTCTTTTGGAGAGTATGATTAGCACTCCCTAAAGGACAACCAAATCGTTTGTTCTCCTCTAAGGAGCACAATAAAGGGATTGGGTGCTCCCTTTGGGAGCTCAAGATATGGGGTTTACAGTCAGATCTTACACTTTCTTGGAAAGATTTGGTAGAATTTGACATTCCATGGTTAGATTCTATCGCGGGATAACCAATCGGTGTAAGGAGTGTTAGTGGCCAACTTGAAAGAAAAAAAAAAAAAAAATTTTTTTAAATATTTAACGTTTTGATATTAACGTCATTAATACATTTGAGATAAAATATTTATTTTAAAAATTAATAGATTCGTGTGAAATTATATTTAAAAATTAAAAAAATAAATTTATTTTATCTTAATTTTTTAATTTATTTTAAGGTGAAAAATAATGTAACTTTTAACTAAAACTCTCGTCATTTTTCAGAAAAAATATTCAGAAAATGTATAGCCACGTGTTTATGAGTTATTGGCTTGTTTACAAAAAAAGTGGTCCATACTTCGAGGTCTGTCTTTCATCCATCGATCGCAATGGTTCCCTCTCGACTGCCAATAATGTCCATATAGTATTTTCATTTTATTTTTCAAAGGATATATAATATATTCATGAAGCTAATAATATGTATTATATATGCGAGCATATATTTATGCTTTATAATTAAAAATACACAATAATAAAAAATAAAATTATATACTTTTTATTAAAAGTTTTCACCGAATCAAACTTGATTAACATCTTGAATATTTAAGTTCAAGCCCAAACATGACATGACCCGATCTACTTATCTAAGTTAATTATATTATTATATATAAAAATATTTTTAGTGATATTTTAATTTTTCGTATATATTTCAAAGTTAATTAAATTATTTATTTAATATAATACATTCTCGAGTTGGGTCAAGTTTGGACCTTAAAAATCCTATACAAAATTGACTTTGGATTTCAACTCTTACGGAACGTTTAATAATTTATTAAAAATGTGATTATTAAAAATATAATTATTTTATTATTAAATTAAAAAATAAAAAAAATAAGTCGGGTTGTTCGTTATACTCACAATCCTAACCCGGATTCCAATTGAGTTTTAAAAAACCTTTTATAGATTTGAATTGAACAATTATTATATTTAAAATATTTTTTATTTTATTTTTAATTTTAAAATATATTTTAATAATAAATATAATATTAAATTGGTAAACTGAACTTAAACTTTAAAGAGATAACGGGGCCGGGCCCTGCCCGGCATTGGACAATGGATATCTCTGCGTATAAGTTTTGGCCTTTTGGGTACATTTTTGAATTCAAAATGGAGGCAGGGCTGAAAGGGAAGTTTCCTTTTTGTTATAAACGGGAAATAAAATGTTGACGTGGCAAGTTGTACAGCATAATACACACATAATGCTACCTTTAGTCGCACGAGCATAAGCAAAAATTA
This sequence comes from Theobroma cacao, assembly GCF_053813885.1. Lineage (NCBI taxonomy): Eukaryota > Viridiplantae > Streptophyta > Magnoliopsida > Malvales > Malvaceae > Theobroma > Theobroma cacao. Next base: position 41,785,892 of record NC_142643.1, on the reverse strand, counting down.
CTGACAGAGTGACCAGAAACCCTCCGACTTCCCTGTCCTGAGCCCTCTCTCTATTTAAGGCAGCCCCCCCGGCGATCTCTGTTTCCCCGCTCACCCGACAACAAGGTCAAAGGTTAGATACTCTCCGTAGCGGCAAAATGTCTAGGATTCTCCAAGGTTTCAGGGCGCTTTTAGCATCCCCAACGGTGTCGACGTCGTCGTCGGCAACAGCAGCAGCCAAGTTTTCGTCTGCTTCTGCTGCTGCTGCGAAACCAGCTGCTACTAAAGTGAGTCGGAAACCAAAAAAGCCGACCACCTCAAAACCAAAGGCCGACAAACCAGCTGCTCCTCGAACTACGAATCGACCCACCGGGATATCAAAGGTTACCCCTGTTTCACCTGCTTTGGGTCAGTTCCTTGGAGCCCAACAGGCTTCCCGTACTGAAGCTGTTAAGCAGATCTGGACCTATATCAAATCGCACAACCTCCAGGTGGTCCTCTCTCTCTCTCTCTCTCTTTATTTTTCTCTTGCTTCAGCTATGATGTTTTCATTTAGTATTTGATATGTTAAATGGTTTTTTTTGGTTGATAGGTTTCTTGGGTTGTCTTAACTTTCTGTTTTTCTCCCTGTTTTCTTGAGTTGTTGTTTTATTTTATTAAAGTTGCTTTCATTTAATATATTTCGTGAATGATGAAGTTATAAATAAACAAACGTGGGTTTGAGTATTTTTCTGGGATGATGCGGTTTAACTTTAGTGTTTTGTGTGTCATTTATTGATGGGTTTCTTTTCTAGCTGCTTGGTTGATGGCTCTCTTGGGTTTCTGGCATCCTTTTTATGGGCTTTTCCCCCCTTATATTTTTGTTTGATTTTCTCTGTGGCGGTTAATGATGGAACTTGGAGCTGCTTGGTGTTTATGTTCAAAAGAAATTAAGCTGGTAGTTGTGGTAGGCTTAGTTTTATGAATGTTAATATGAATTAATAAGTAAATAGATGTGGGGCTTTAGTAAAATACATTTGGGACACTGTTTATTTGTTTCCATTGATGGCTTCTTATTGTTAATGAATCTAAGTTTAGTGCTTGTTAAGGGGATTCACATTGATGCTTGGATTGCAATTGTAAAAGGAGTTCTTTTTATTTTTTCTGGTGTTCTCTTTTTTTATTTTTAGGGACATTTATAGGAAAAAACTGGGTATAACTCAGAGAAGGGATGAGACCTGAAGGTGCATAATATTTTCTTCATGTAATAAAGTGAAGTAAAGGTGAAAGGAAAGAAGGGTTGGTTCTCAAAGTGATGTATAAAACCTTGGATTCTGTCACCTGTGCTTAAATTAAGCCACTGCTTCTCCCTCCATGTCCCTTCTTTTTTCATTTCCTGGTTTTCCACACGCTATGGTTTTGCTTGGATTGTGGGAGGAAAATTGGAATAGAACTTTCCTGTTTCTTCTGGCAAATGATGTCTTCATTACTTTTCCACAGAGTTCAAGAGGTTACTTCACTGATTGGATATTAGAAAGCACTGGGGGAAGGAAAAGCAAAAGGAATTATGTGAGAATATTTAAGAATCAGACTTAGTCTCTTATGGTGACTTGCTACTTCCTTCAATTTAGTGTTAGATCCTTGAGGAGGGTAACAAATTGAAAGGAGAAATACTTTTTGTCCTTGGGGTTAATGAGACTGTCCTGACAGGTACTAATAGGTACCTTAGGTATTTGGTGTTTGAGTTGTCTAATGGCAGGTTGTATTTGGGGAGGGCATGATGTTCTTCCCTGAATTTCAGCAGAGAGAAATGGATGGAGAAACAGAAAGGTTTACAGGTGCTCATTTTTTTTGTCTCCCTTAATGACCCTGGTCCTAAGAAGACTTGGGGGCTGTATAACAGATAGAATTTGTGTGTGCATATGTAGTGGAAAGTACCATTTACGCCCAATAGTTATGCTTCTTTTTCTAACATTAGTTTTTATCTGATACTAAAGTATATTCTGCATCTTATCCATCCTCGTTTCTTTCTTCACCTTCTCTTTCTTGTTTAGATGTGCCCCTCCTAGGCAACATTTTCACTCTGCCCCCATTTTTCTCTTGATTCTTTCTTAATAGATTTCATTGGAGAATCCTACTTCTTTCACATATTCTCCCATGCTTTTGCATGTGCATTCACTACACACAATCTAGACAGTTAGTTCTTTTTAGTTCTTTTTCAGGGCATTTGATTGGCATCTTATTACTGATTAACTGTTATTGGTCGAAAAGAGATCACAAATGAGGAAAGACAAGTATGGGAGAATGGTTGAGAACTGGTGTAAAACTGATAAGCCTCTCTGCACCGTGTGTTGATCCTCCTAACGACATGCATGTCGTATGTCTATTGAATTTGGGTAAAACAAATTTATGCAGTCCTTATTTGTGTTTCCCATAGGCAGAAAATGATAATCCTGTTTTTACCCAGTCCCATAATTTTTATGTGGATGATCGTGTTTCTTTTTCTGCTGGAATGTAAGCAGTTATTGCCATTATTGCCATATATGCTGCTTTTCATGATGTTAAAGTTGCTGATTTTTACTATTTTTTGTTTAATAGATTTCGCTCAGATATCATATGTGAGTGACTCTGATGTTTTGTTATGAGGAAAATTTTTCTCTAATATCATTACACTAAAATATATGGATACTTTGCCTGCAGAATCCCAGTAATAAGAGGGAGATCTTTTGTGATGAGAAGCTTAAGGCCATTTTTTATGGAAAAGAAAAGATTGGTTTCCTGGAGATTGGAAAATTGTTAACGGGCCACTTTGTGAAGACTGACTGACCTCTATTGTCGTATTTGGCCTTGGGTTGCCCAACCAATAATGAGCTAGCTCCTGTCATTCTGAACTTAACTCTTTTCAATGTATGTTCATGTTTGCATTTTGTGTTTGGAGCTGAACTTGCTGGGGTGGGCCTGGGAAAGGTTCTAGCTCCGCTTGTGTAAAAATTTAGTAGGGACTAGAGAGTGAAAAAGTAGCATCTTAATTTGGTTTCCTGATTTTAATTTTATTGTTTATGTAACTGGATCTTTGATCAACTAGTAGTTTAATTGTTCAACTATGAGGAAACCATTGCTGACTTTCACATTCATAGTTAGCCCTTATAAGCTGCCTTGTATATGGGTGAGGCAAGCAGAATCATTTGTGAAACCACTGGCTCCGCGTGCAATGAGCCAGGCTTTTGCATGTGGCTTAATTTGAGGTTCAAATTAACATGGGATGCAGATTGTTGAATTTTTAGTCTGTTCCGGTCAGGTCAGTGGAGCTTTCAGTTGAGAGGTTTCTTGAAGTTGGGTCATTTTTGCAATGTTTTAAGTTTCCAGACAACCGGTAATGGTTGGGATGAGGGAGCTCTTGTCTCCTATAGCCTATAGTCATCAGTGATTTTCAATGGTGTATGATGATTGTGACATTGAATGGCCAATAACTCCATAATTTATTTAAACCCCGATGGTGGTGGCTGGAATGATAGCAATGGTGGGTGAAATGTAGAAGGAAACATGTTCCACTGGTTTTTCTTTAAGGATGTTCGAACTGTACCAATAGTGGCAAAAATGTGCTCAGACTGTATACAGTTGCATTTCTTTAAATCTTTCCATGTTCTATGAGTCTTCGTGGCAAGGTAAAGTTGTGTGCATTGTAGTCCTGGCCTTTGCCCCAGGCTCACAGCTTTAGGCCTTTCTCTCTTCCCCCAATCTGACTTTCAGATTCAGGTATTTCGAATCAAATTAAACAGCTTAACTATGAATGGGTCATTGTGTGATGCTCTTTGCCTCTTCAAGTTCAATGGAGAATAATGAGAAAGAATAAACCAAAGGTTTTAAGGAAAAGAAGAGAACCAAAAAAAAAAAAAAAGACAAATTTCTAATATTAGCAAGTAGCCAGAAAAAAATATTAGGAGCAAGAACTCCATTGGCAATCAATATATATTAATAGACATCTTCTTCATCATTTGAGTATCTTAGACTTGATTAATTGAGGAGATGATGTATCCATTGCTCTACAACAGGGGAAGAACCATACCATGGTCTTGATACATCATCTGAACCAACTGGTGAGTGGTAGACTCCATCCAAGCTAATGTTGAGTGCTCCTTCTAGATGAGCTGATACTTCTGGTACAACTCCATCACCCCATACATCTGCCTGTCCACAAACCTGATTCAAGGCTAAAACTACCATGAGAAACTAGCACTCAACATGCTGTCACAGTATCAGACCTATCGGTCTTGTGACTCCTGTCATACTTGAGAAAATATAGACATAAAGTACGCTAAAGATATCTAAAAGGAGAAAACAGAAATTTGAATGGTAAAATGAACTCTTAAGAAGGTGACACTCTACTTTTTTGTTTAAAGAACCCAAGGATAAGGAGCCAAGATGGCTGGTGTTACCTGCTTGTACCCTTGACCAACAAAGCGAGCACGAAAGGCTGTAGAAACAGAGGTTGAATCAGTCTTATTTTTCACAACAGCAACATCTGAAATTGGTTGGTCAGGATCGATGCTAACCACAGAATCAGCATCCAGCTTTGAGTCACTAACAAGGCGAGCTCCCTGAAGATACCTGCATTTACCATTTAAGTTAGAGACACAAGTAATTTTTCAATCAACAGTTAAGAAAATTTATAAGGGAAAAAAAATTGCGTTAATTTAAATAAGTTCTGCTAAAGTTTATCTGGTTTACTCTGCATGATAAATTATTTTATACTATGTCACACTTAAGAAGTACAATATCATACTACAATTTTTGGCTTCGTAACCCTGTCTTATCTGATTTCTCTTAAACCATCAAACTGAGTTCAGGTATGTTGCTCCAAAACTTAAAAGTTCACTTGTGATGCTTAAGTTTCTGTAAGTGTTTGTAAACAATCAGATTGGTCCACAATGTCTATTTGGAAGAGGATGGGGGAAGAGTTCTACTGTTTTACTCTGGGACTCTTCAAGTAATAGCCATATATAGATTAAAGTTTTCTTCTGTTCTTCCATAATTCTTAGATTCTGTTCAAGTTTTACAAAGTGGTGGTTCAGCCTTAAAATTCTACCAAATACAAATATGTTTGGAGAGTTGACTACATCCCTCACTATTCATCTTCAAACCAACAATCCTTGGGGATGGTTTATTTTGTGTGCATGATCAAAATGTCTGATCAGCTACTACCAGGCTTGTTTCACAACAACTGTGAGAGGTATGAATTTCACATATTAAACAGCTTGTTCACTCAGAAAAGAAAGGATAGACAACAGATGAAAAGGAATAGGTCCTCCAGCAATGTGTAGTCTGCATTCATCAACTGGGTGAATGTGTGCATTCACATATAAATGCTACCATTAACTTTAAAAATTATTAGGCATCTTGAATATAGTGAAGTAGGATTAGCGCAGAAACAAAAAATAGAATCAAGAACAGGATCTGACTTTGATTTTACCTTCCTGCAATACATACGTATTTCAGCTCAGGTGTATAGACAGCCTTTTTGCAGTGTTTTTCAACATAATAAAGTAGACCCCTTGTTTGATCAATGACCCCTTGCAAATCTTTCGGAGGAGGCCTACAATAGAACAAAAACATAGATAAGAGAATGTGCTTAAAGTTTCAAGCACTCTTCCCCCTTCCACTCAAACCATGAGTTGAGAGCTAGAAGTAGTTACCAATGATAAAAAAGAAAAAAGAAAAAAAAAAAAGAAGAATCAAGTGCCTCCAATTGGAATTACTGCAGTTTATAGAACATCCATTAACCCCTACAAGGTACTAAAATTATTAGAACAGAAAATCATGAGACAAAAGGATCAAAAACCAATCAAGAATATTCAGCATTGAAATAAAAGAACCTACAAGTGGGGAGTACCAAGAGTCAGAAGCAAGGAGATGTGAGAGAATCCAAATTCTTCCATGTAAACACGTGCTAGCCATCCTCCAGCTGAGTGTCCAATCAATGATAATGTCCCACCTAAAATCAGATACATTGCTGGTTTAGAAGATGCCTTATGGCAATGTTTTAGACGGTGAATCCCAGGAAGAGAGACAAAGGATTGCAAGAAAATATGAGAAAATAGACAAGGAAGTGGACAAAAACAAATATGCTGATATCTAATGGCTTCTTCAAGATGCAGTCTCCATGAATATTGCATTACCTACATGAATGATGTTTAATTATGGTAATATTTAATTTTCCTTCACAACCAGAGACAATTTACTAATAAAATCCATCTTCAGATTTCCTTTCTTTTTTGGGATAAATAAATTTGTCTTCAGATTTCAGTTTGTTCAAAATGTATGAAAACAGCAATACCATGGAGTTTCCCAATTCTGTTAAGTGTTTATTTCCAGAAATGAAATAGCTATAGTTTGCAACTTGCAATACAGTGCTCTTCAGGGTTATTTGGCAAACTTTCTTATGTAAATTTAACTTCCTCAAAATTGGCAGGTGGTACCCACTAGTTCACAAAACCACTTAAAATGTAAAATTTAATAAACCATGCCATAGAAATACTCAAGTGTCATTTTCAAGAAAATGGTCAAATATTAATGTCCAAGCAATACATACTCAGTAGAGTCTAGAGTGTCAGTTGAAGAGAACATTTTAGTTACAATCACAATTTACATGTAAAAAGTTGAACCCATAGTCATTTGCATCAAAATGGTGAGTAAATGCCTTATGGCTCATAATATTTGAGAGCAAATCTCCTTTCCAGACACCACCTACGCCACTAACATAGTGCATTTCCATCAAATAATGAGTATGTAACAAATAGCAAACTGAAGAACATTCAACTTTCAGAACTGTGATTTTTTTTTTTATCATATTCAGAGTTGTGAAATTAATTCAGACTGCTAAAGCCTCCAAGCTATCTGAATAGAAATAATTCTTATTGTGAAATGTTCTTGAAATGACAGAACAGTGCGTTCTTATCAGTATTAACATACAAAACGGGACAACATCAAGAGCAAAAATGCTAATAATCTGGACATACATTTACTAGATGCCTTGAAACTATATTACTACTTTATTTCGTTTTTCTAAAAAAATATTATTGTGCATTAAATATCAACAAGAGTCTTGTGGCAGAATTCTGAATTCTTGAGTGACAGAAGGATACAAATTCCAACAACCAACAACTGTAATGCCTTTCCGTACAAAACAAAGTACACAGAACTTCCGCATAAAGGAAAGCAGAACAAAGAAAAATTACTATCACACAATTGAAATGACTCCAAATTGAAAGGTAATGGCAAAGAATCATACCCTGTGCTAATTCCTTTGCTTCTTGAACTGCATCATCAACCCTCTTCAAATACCTGCTTTCACACTATTTAATCAATAAAAAAGAGGGAGGGGGGATCCTCAAAACCAATTTCTTTTGTTAAAACTTGCATACATTCATAGGACCACATTCAGGATTGTTTGAATCAAAGAGTTTCCTGGCAGAGAAAGGTTAAAGATACCAGTCAAGAACAGGCCTAGGCTGCAGAGTGCCTTTCCAGTAGTTGGGGTCCACCAAGCCAGCTGCATTCCTCAGCCAATCAATTCTTGAAACCTTAGCAACAACAGTAGGTACTCCATACTCTTGCAAGGTCAACTCCAACTTCTTGTAGTCACCAGTATTATTCCCTAACCCCTGGAGAAAACCAACAAGAAAAGTGTCAAATGTAACAGAACACAAACAAATGTTTATAAATAAAAAGCAAACAAATGCATGTATGTAGGAACGTAGGAGATTTAACTGGAAGGATGACAGCAGGGCGGTAGTTGGTGGAAGAAGAGGAGGAAGATGAGGAGGAGGAGCATTGGGGTTTGAAATTGAGTGGTGGCAAAGCCAACGCCATGCCTTCCAGATGTTATGGGATTCTTGTGTTTTGACTGGCTCCTTATATTAACTGTCGGAAGCTTAGTACTTTTAGACAAGTTGAGGTGCTGCTGTTAGGAAGGCCATTTTTTTTTTTTTTTGTTATGTATTACAGTATCAGTTGGCACTTGGCAGGATGCCTACCTAGATTAATATATGGGCTGGGCCTGTTTTTGGCAGATACTTAGATAACAAAAAATAGTACTCATACGAAAATGGGAGAAGGAAGGGTGAGCCACTAAAATAAGAAAAAGAGAAAATGGCTTCTTTCGTTTGCTTGCACATTTGTGCAGTCCCAAGGGCTGCGAAACAAGCTCTTTCCTCACTAGTATTACTCCACAAACTCCCCTCTTCTCTTCAACCCAACTATTGCATCACCAAAGCTTTTACTTCTTCTTCTGCTTCTGTTTCTATTGATGCTAATAAGGAGCTCAGGAGCAATGAACTGGTGGCTCTCGAGTATGCTGACCTTAACCTCACTGACAAGATTTCTCAGGTACCCTTCTATTTCTCTCCATCGTCAAGTTTTATCTTTTCTTGATAATGGGTCATCAAGTTTTCTTCTTCTTTTTATGATAATGGTTTGTCAAATTTTTCTCTTTTAAGTATAAATTTATAATGGGTTATAAATTTTTTCTCTTTTTATGATGATGTTTTTTTTCCCTCTCCTTTATTTGATTGCAGGAGTTGGGTCATGTAAGAATCAGGCAACATGTCAACCCTCTTAGTTCATCTTTCTCTGTGAGTAAATTCTAACCTCCATTGCAATGCAGTAGTTTTTGAAAAAAAAAAAAAAAGAACAGGTTATTTCCTATGTTCAATTAGAAAAGTTAAGGTTTTGTCTTATTGGCTTCTGTTGTTAATGCTACTTGGCTGGGTATGGGAGATTTAGTGGTTGAATAAAATTTCAAATTATTGTTTTCTGGCTAGGTGCCAGCGCCTATACCTGATTGGAGTGAAGTCTTCAGGGATCCAACATTGCCACTTATGGTGGATATTGGATGTGGTAACCCCTCTATTTAATATGTATGCGAACTGTTGCCATTCATTAATAATTCTTTCAAATTGTAGAGAGATGATTGATCCATAAATGAGAACATGTTAGCTACTGCATGGTATTTACAAATCGGCCTTTTCAATCATGGAAAGCTACTAATTTATTATCCAAGTTGTGATAAGAACTATTTTAGCCGTGTAGAGTTTGGGAACGCAGGTGGCTGTTCCCTATTAGCTTCTTAGAGTTTTAAATCCTTTAATTCAAAACAATCACCATGATGCTTGGATTCTTGTATAACAAATGGCCTTTTGCATTTTCTCCTCTCATATTTGGACTCAGATGATGATGGATAACATTGAAAAGGCTTTAGGAAGTTATAATTTGTTAATGGCTTTCATTACCCAATAATGTGTACCATTATGATATTGAGTAGGCAGGTTAATGTTGAGGCAGGGTACTTTAGAGGTGTGGAGTGACACCCTTTAGATATTTATTGTCTTTTGGCTGCCCTTCTTTTAAGCATAATATGCATGTTAATAGATTGATAACTTGAGTTACTTTATTGTTTATTTGATTAGCTTTTACGACATCTGTCCGAAATCCTTGTTTATATTTTTCACTATGTCTTTCAAACTTTGCTTCACAACTTAGATTATTAGCATTATCATCATAGGTATCACACTTTTTATTATTTTTGTTGTTACCTGCATTGTGGTTACTACTGCTGCCGGGGTATGTATAAGTATTTGATGAATCTAACAATGATAACAAAATTCTCAGGAAGTGGCAGATTTCTCATGTGGCTTGCGAAACAAAATTCTGATTCACAAAATTATTTGGGACTGGAAATACGAGCAAAAGTATGAGATAGAAGTCCTTGGATTACGTCTAATTCACTCAAGAGTTCTTCTGATTGAGTAAATTTACATTTATTTGGTCTTCTTTTATTCTTGGAATAACAAGATATGGGTGTTTAATTTGATGTGGTAATACTTTTTACTTGCCATGTAGCTGGTCAAGCGTGCTGGGTTTTGGGTAAAAGAGCTGGCTCTTAGTAACATGTAAGGCTTTGAAACTCATTTTACATGAAGAACAGTATTAATGGTGATTTGATCATGTATTTTTAAACTTTGTTGCAGACATTTCATATTTGCAAATGCTTCAATTTCCTTCAAACATTTAGTGTCTACTTATCCTGGACCATTGATGCTAGTTTCAATATTGGTGAGTGTGATTTTGCCACTTTATCATTCCATGTCCTTTTAATAGTAGGTTAAACAACAATATTTGTGGCTTTATGCAGTGCCCCGACCCTCATTTCAAGAAAAGGCATCATAAAAGAAGGGTTGTACAGAAGCCTTTAGTAGATTCCATCCTAACTAGTTTAATGCCAGGAGGAAAGGTATGCCCTTTGATTCACTTTGAATGATAATTTTGGCTTTTCATATAGCATGTGATTGTAGGGTATACCATAATCTATTCTAAACACTTTGAAACTATTCCTGTAACTTTCTTGTATTATCTGATGTGAGATCTTATGAAACTGATTTCAGACTTTTTCAATTAATAGTGCCAATTTCTGTTACAGTTTATTGCTTACGGTTGATTTTAATTAAAGTAAGGGTTCTGCTAATGAGTGCCGTTAGGGCATTCTTTAAGGTTAGTTAAAATGCTATTTATAATAATATTTTTGTATTATATGTAGAGTTGATACTTAATGTGATGATTTTCAATGCATTGAAAGAAGATATTACCTAATATAGTAACCTTAAAAAGTTCCCTTAGGGCACTCGTTAGCAAAACCCTTAATTGTGCCTATGCCTTGATAGATCATCTTGTTCAATGGTTCCTAATGTATTAAGACGACTGAATTATTTGCAGCAAACTCTTACAGTCTTTTTGAAATTCTTTTTGGTACATCTGCTCATGCTTAAGTCGCTTGCTTGCATGTTGCTTGGAGTATAGCATCTGTCTATAGAACTAAAAGATGGCCTTGATGCAGTTTATTAGGACATTCAAGAATAAGTCCTTCGTATAGGTTGACAGAGATACATTTGCATGTATCCTCACAACCCAAGAAGAAAGGCAACAGTCTTGGGAAATGGGGCTGTGAGCTGCACAAGCGTACAAAAAGTTTCAGTTTTCTGTTTTTTCCACTTCAAAATATGTGGCATCCCTGATTGGCAAATGTTCTTCTAGGGGTGAATCTCTGTCTCTTCAATATTTGCTGCTCCTGAATAGAAATGATTAGAAAATTACTGGCATTTGCTCAGCAGTCAGCTGATTCCACTTTCTTCCTTTACCTTTCACAGCAATTCTTACTGCATAATCCCACTTCAAAACCATACAAAGCTACCTTTTCTACTAACTGATCTATATATTCAAGCTTTAGAATATTGTAATACAAGATTTATAATTGTACTTGGACAGGTTTTTGTACAATCTGATGTGCTTGAAGTCGCTGTCGACATGAGAAAGCAGTTTGATCTGGAGCCTGGTGCACTTCAACATGTTGACACGGTTGATCCAAGTGTGTTATGTGATGATGAGGGATGGTTAATGAACAATCCAATGGGTATCAGGACTGAAAGAGAAATCCATGCAGAGTTCGAAGGTGCAAAAATATACAGGAGGTTGTACCAGAAAAGAATACACTAGTAAATTAGAGGAAAGGAAATTTGAGGCATGTCTATCTCATCTTGTACCTATCATGTAGGAAGTTTCATACCGGCAAAGAAGGCTGCTTCAAGAAAACATCATGGGTTCAAGCCTTCTTCCATTTTGTTAAATTTGAAACTTCAAACCCTTTTCTTTATTGAATAGAAGTCTCAACTCTAAACCCCCTTCCATTCACAAAAAAAGCCAGCAGCCATTGGTAACAATCTTTGGTGCATGAGGATGCATGGAACTTAATGCACATGGTATCTAAATTGACCCCTTTTCCTTTTTCTTTTCATAAAGAGAACCAGAAGACCCAAAAAAGAGTTGATGGCTTGACAATGTCAAACTCTGGTCTGGCATAAGTTTGATTGAGTAAAAATACTTTCATGAAAAGAAAATCTTTGATAATATTCGGATTGTTGGCGCACCAACGCGCATCAAGAAACCACCTGGCGCCTCCACGAGGAGAAATGCCATTCCAACACGAGCGGCACTCGGATATCATAGCATCCACAAGTGGAAATTTCAACCTTTGGTGCCTTTATTTCCATGCACAATTCTATTGGAAAGAATCCAAGAAAAAGCATGTGCCACACTATGGACGACTGTCATGTATCATTGCTCAAAAATAAAGCAACCTTCTCCATCTTTTTTAGATTTATAATAATGGGTTATGGGCAGAGAATAACTTTTTCATTGTATTCTATTGTGACGAAAAAGATTATATTTGCATTACTTAAATGTTGGTGATTTATGGACTTTCACCCGTACTCGTAATATCACGATCATGTTAAAGATCACATTAATCAATTATAATAAATCTTGTTGCAATAGTATTTATTCTGCATGATATTATAATTGATAATCCATTTGATGAAGTTTTTAATGTAAAAAATTTATCAAAGTAGCAAATGCAAAGCATATGACTCGTGACATTGCTTATTAGATATAAACAGTGATTTCATACAATAAAATGTTAATGATTAAAGTAAAGTTTCACTCAAATGATCAATGTTACAAGATACAAATATCAAAAAATAAGAAAATTTCTTTTTTTTTTTTCACATTAAAATCAATCAGTTGAGTTAAAAAAATATATTAATTGATTTTCTCTCTTTGTAAATCAGTAACATAAAATTATTTGGAAATGAATATTTTACAATATTTTATCACATTAGATAAGATAAATAATTAAGAAATTAAAATTTTTCTTACACACCAATCATGGATATTTTAAATTTTACAAACGATATTAGAAAAATCACATGTGCATGTATTTATATATTTATACAAATTAATAAATAAATAAATTAATTATTATATAGGTAAATAGATTTCATTTGCCTTTATGAAAAAGAAGAACAACAATGTGAATATTACTTAATGATTAAGGGAGAAAGTGACGTGAAGATAGAAAGCTGAGGCACGTAACGAGAGGTCCAACTAAAAAAGCAAACGCGTTGAAGAAACGCGTACCAAGTAAAAGCGATAGATACGTCACCAACAACAATACAGCAGATGATATGATAACTTCTCTTCTTTGTCCTATCTTTACCATAAATATTGGCTCGAAAAACTAGGAACTCTCCCTCAATACAATCTTCGTAGATCAAATCATTTCTGTTGCTTTGCACAAGTCAAAAGGGGTTTCGGTTCCGAAGAATCTCTACCAACAAGGTGAAAACTACACCCAGCCCTTTTTTCTCTCTGTCTTACCTCTTTTCTTTCGTTTTCAAGAATCCTTCTTTGGTTTTGCTTTGCTCCTAAATTCTTGGTTTCCCTCTTCTCCATCTGTCAATCCATGTTATCTCTTTTATTTCTTGTTTTTGGGGTGTTTTTTGTTTTGGGTTTAATCTATAATTTCGATATCTTTCATTTTTTCTTGTACTTGTGTATGGGGTTTCTGTGTTTTTTTTTTCTTTTTTAATATTCTTGTTATAGATTGACTTCAATTCATTTTTGTTTTGATTGTGGTGTTTAATCATCTGGGTTCTTATTTGTTCGTATGTATATTTGTTTGATCATGTATGCATATTTGCAGATACATGCATGCATATGTAACTTGTCGCCAAAAGTCTATGGATCTGTACTTTTATGTAATGAATATGGACATGCATGTATGTATGTGCCTTTAGATGCAACACATTCACTATGGCAGACTAAATCCAGAGAAGAAGAAAATATTATGTTTATGTGTATGAACCTTTGATAAATAAAAAGCACCCACATAGTGAACTCTCATGTGATATGCTCTCTCCGCACGATTATTTTTATTTTAAAATTTCTTGTCATTATTGATAAAGCATCACAAAATGTTCTGATTTCATTACTTGTTAATGCCACCTTTCAAGCTCCTACAAGATGGATTTTGAAATTAGCATCTTATATTATTTGTATTCTAAAATGTCATAATGTCAATTTCTCTGTCAATTTGCAGTATGGTTCTTAATCTGATACTTGTACTGCATAGAATCCTGATCAAATTAGTAATTTTAATTAATATCAGACAGAGAGAGATAGAGAGAGTAGAACTATTTTTATCATTATTAAGGGAAATGGAATGCTTGTCTCTGTTTGATGGATGGAACTTTAGAATTCACTGTAGATTATGAAACTTGAATGTTGGAACTTCTTGATCTTTTGGTCTTTTCTGCTCTGCATATATGGAAGAATGAGAGATATGAAAAGAGAATACTGAAACATAAAATATGAGTGTGTGCGTGTGTGTGTGTGTGTATCTTAAGAATTAGGCATGATCCTTTTTCTTATCTCACAATCTCACTTTTTTTAGAATCAACTTTTGAAACCAGCCAGGCACTGTCTAATCTACATATTTGATAGCATTTGTTATTTTTTTCTTTTTTAATATTTTCTTTTCAATATTTCTCTTTGAAGTGTGTTTCAGCTGACAAAGGTTTGTTTTTTTACTCCTGACAGACTAGGTTACTTAAACTCGATAACTTCAAGCTGAAGAAAAATGGGAGGTGGTAAAGACAAGAATGAAGGCGAGTCAAGTGACAAAGGGCTGTTTTCTAATCTTGCTGGCTATGCTGCTGGACATTATCCTCCACCTGGATCCTACCCTTCTCATGGGTATCCGCCACAAGGCTACCCACCTGCTGGATACCCTCCTCCAGGTGGATATCCTCCTCCTGGCGGATATCCACCTGCTGGATATCCTCCCCCAGGAGGACACCCTCCAGCTGCGTATCCACCGCATGGTGGATATCCACCAGCTGGTTATCCACCGCATGGTGGATATCCACCAGCTGGTTATCCTGGTAGGCTTCATGACCCCTTTAGTTTTCCTATGGCTGTTTCTTTGTTAGTCCATTATAAATTTGAGTTGTTAAGTCTCCCTATTGTGGGCCTTATGGTCTTTGGTTTTTGTTCATACTTCAAAGAGCAATGAGCAAGGATATAACATTGGATCTTAAACTTATGGTTGATTTTTTCTTTTGATAAAGGTTTTTCACTTAGTCCTTTAAAGAAAAAAAAAAGAAAATGAAAAAGGCATATAGCTTGCCATTTGGTGAACCGCATCCATCTTCTTTAACCCTCAAAACTCAAAATGGATCTGGAGAGATGTTCGCTAACTTATAAATACAATTTCATTTTCATCTTTTATCATCATCTGACGTGAATGGTAAAATTTACAGGACACGGTTCACATGGACATGGTGTGGGAGGATTAATAGCTGGGGGTGCTGCTGCTGCTGCTGCTGCTTATGGGGCGCACCATGTGGCACACGGAGCTCATAATCTTGCACATGGGGGTTACTATGGCCATGGCCATGGAAAATTCAAACATGGGAAGTTTAAGCATGGGAAGTTTGGGAAGCATGGCAGGCCTGGCATGTTTGGGAAGCATAAGGGCAAGTTCTTCGGATACAAGAAGTGGAAGTAATTCCTGTCTCTATGTTCCCATATGTCTCTTATCATACGAGTATGTCCTTTGAACAGTTACTGACTTGGTCCTTTAATGACTTCCCCCCCCCCCCCCCCGGCCCCCAATAAACATGGATTTGTTTCGGTTGTTATTTGTGCCTGGCATGCCATTACTATGACAGCTGCTTAATATTTGTGGTGTTTTTTTTGTATATGAATGAGTTGGTTTCATTGGAAAGGGTGTTACATGGAATCCCTTTAATCCTGTGTATTAGCCAGGCCATTTGTTTGTTTGGTTGATGAAAATAATCCTTTGCAAAAAGTATATAATGGAGGAAAGTGGGGGCGCAACTGAAATTAGTAGCTCACAAGAAAACCCAACTCTTCTTGTTCTGTTAGGTGCTGACTCAATTGCTGGATTTATTGATCAATTTTTGTCAGTTATCTATTAATTGATTGTATCTCTTTTATAATTTATTAAGATGGTGCCCTACGAAAAAAGATCATAGAAAATATTGATTATGTTAGAGTGGATTTTAATTTGGTACTTTTAAAAGAATTTGTAGAGAAAGCAATATTGTATTAATCAAGTGCATGAAAGTTCAGTTTTTATTGATAGGGGAAAAAATAAACTGATATTAATTGAAAATAATTATTTACTCTGGTTTCAATTATCGAAAACTTATACTAACATATATAATTATAAAACAGTAAAATATTAAGAAATGAGAGAGTATATAACATGTATTATTGGCAGATTAAGATAAACAGTTATATAATATAAGGCAACTGTATAATATAAAATATAGTTATTAATTTTTAATAATATATTTTTTATATATAAAATGAATGGTTAAATGTTGTCAAATTTAGTTGATTTATTTGTTCAATGATGACTATGTGCTATGTATATTAAGAAATGAATAAACTTTCTTAACTTTTTTATTTTGTTCAATTAATTGAATGAATATTTATTGAAATTTAAACATTCATGTATAAAAGAAATGTTTAAATACTATGGATTCAAGTTCATGTAGAATAAGAAGATATAAACAAAAAATAATATTAAATTATAATTTATAATTATTAAATGAATCTATATTCTAAACATTAAAAATTAAAAAATATTATTTTTAAGTATGTTTTTACAAAAATAAATAAAAATAAAAAAAAACCCTTTCAAATGTAAAAAAACAACGTAGCTTTGACATAAGGTATAAAAAAATTAATTCAATTGAGAACGACAACTAATTGACCCAATTAGTTATCCTATTTAAAACAAAATTTATAAAAAAAAACGATAATCCTATCAAAAATTATTAGATGTATAATAAACTATTAAGAAATGAGAAAGTATATAATCTATACTATTAACATATTAAAATAAATAGTCGTAAAATATAAGATAATAGTATAATGTAAAGATTCTATCAATATAAAATAGTTAGTAATTTCTAGTATTATATGTCTTTCATATATAAAATGAATGGCTAAAGGTTATCAAATTCAATTGATTTATTTATTCAATGATGACTGTGTGTCATGTATATTGAGAAATGAGTAGGCCTTTTTGATTTTTTTATTTTGTTCAATGAATTGAATGGATGTTTATTATAATTTAAACACTCATGTACAAAAGAGATGTCTATATATTATAGATTAAGGTTGATGCAAAATAAAAAAATGTAGACAAAAAATAATATTAAATTAAAATTGATAAATATTAAATGAATCATCTTATAAACATTAAAAGTTATAAATTATTATTTTTAAATATTTTTTACCAAAACAAATAAAAGTAAAAAAAAAAACCATTCAAATGTCAAAAATAATGTAATTTTGACATAAGGAGTAAAAAATATTAATTTAATTAAGAATGACAAATGTCAATCAATTGACCCAATCAATTATCTTACTTTTATATAATGAATTGGATAGATATTTATTAAAATTTAAATATTTAAGTATAAAAAAGATATGTATATATTATAGATTTAGATTCATACAGAATAAGAGAATATAGATAAAAAATAATATTAAATTATAATTAATAAATATTAAATGAATCTATATTCTAAATATTAAAAGTTAAAAATTATTATTTTTAAATATTTTTTATTAAAAAATAAAAAAACCCTTTAAATATAAAAAATAACTTATTTTTAATATAAAGTGTAAAAAAAATTATATCAATAGAAAAAGAAAAGTCAAAAAAATAAAAAAAAATTAATTGAATGGTACTGGTCATTCAACTGAAAATTCAATTAAAAAATTAAAAGAAATTAAAATATTTTACTTATATTACTTATTGTTTTTATTCACTATTGAAAGAACAGGCGGTAAAAATCCAATATACAAAACTGCTTGCACAGTTTTCAGTTCCACCGATGCATTGACTAATGATTAGAATAATAGCTGGTAAAAGCTGTTGTGTCACTTCTAGCTTCTTTAGAGGAAGTAGATTGGGATGTTCTAATTTTAAATCGGACAATTTGGAGTATCTTGAGGCATTTATGAGAGCGTTAGGTGTTATGCACCCTATCAAGTTAGTCTCTTCGAATACACTTTATCAGGTTGTCTTGTATACTTCATTAAGTTAGTCTTACCCTATCAAGTTAATCTGCTCAAATACACTTTATCAGATTATAGTCTTTTGAAAAGAGGAGATCTCGAGATTGTAGGTATTATACACTTTATTAGGTTAATCTTTCGGACAGAGGGACAGATGCTGTTGTGCTGCAAATGGGCTACCAAGCCTAGATCAGCACCAGTTGAGCCTACGTTCAACATTTTATTTTGTTTATCTATCTGCACCGAATTGGGACAGTTGGGCAGGCTAGCTGGGTGGATTTCTCCTATGCTAATCACGAGCTCTGCTTGATCTATCCATTTATATAACATTATATAAATTAAATTAGAAATAAATAAAAATAATAAAGTTGCAAATTGAGCTAAAAGGTGAGGGGATAGGCCGAAAAGAACAAGAGAGCCCCTAGACTTTCACTTTTTTTGTGAAAGTGGGGTTCCTGACTCTTGGAGCGGATGGTCCAGCTACGGCTGCCTAGCCTAGGCGGTGTACGACCATGTGCATGGCTTATTTGAAAAGGAAAGATGGTTGAAACCCTCGTGCATTGTTGGAAGGAGATGCCTTCCATTTCCCCATTTCAAATCACAACTTGTTTCCAATCTACCATTATTATTTCCTCAATCTTGTTTATGTTCATACTCCCTACCTTCTTTTATTAGTCAAATTTTTGGATAAGCTAAAGCTTCTTCAATTGTATCTACAATTTGCGTTGCTTTCATACCTTCTACCATACCAAGGCATGAGTGTGTGTGTGTATCAATCAACTCTTGGTACAATCCAAGATTAAAAAAAAATATCTTGTACTATATTTGATTTTTATTCAAAAAATTTGGTTCGATCCCTTCTCATGATCGATGATTACGAATATACCTCTAAAACGAAAAAGAACTAAAAAATTTTAAGAGAAAAAAAACAACAATAATATTAAATTTTTTTGTTTGTTTTGTTGAAAGGGATATAGGAAAGTACTCCCTAAACAAAAGCCCATGACTTTTTGGTTTTCAATTTTAAATTTCAACCACAATATTAGAAAATTCCCTTTTGTAAAATTTATTACGTGTACACATATATATAAATAATTTTATTTTCCTTTAGTCGCCTTATCCACTTTGAATATGATTTTAATAAATTTCTTGTCGGACAAGCGAATGAGGTTGTGTAGAAGTGCCACATGGGTGACGCAAACGAGAAATATTGTTTATTATTATTATTATTATTATTTATTTTTGCTTGATTGCCAGATGAGATGATTTGAACATGGCTGGCCTTGGAATGGTCACAGGCACATACATAAGTGTGGTGGTTGAGTTATGTTTGAAGCTAAAATGTGCATGGCTTGTTTCTTCTCTTTTTAAATTCCAACTATGTTGACTATGCTGACTTCTATATTTATACAAAAATATATATATATATATATATATATGTATTTAATTTGATTTTCCATATGTAGGAGATTGTTTGTATTTAAAATGTGGTGTAATATTTAAAAGATTCTTAAAATTATTAAAAAAATTTATTACGTTCAAGCAAGTTATTATATTTTAATTTTAAATCAAATAAGATTTTATGATTAATAATTAATTAAATGTTGTTAATTAAATTGTTATTTGTCATTTTATTTTATATCAATATGTCATAATATATAATGACGTGACTTGATGATATGTTCATGTGATATTTTTACTTTTCATATTAATGTTACGTGAATATAAAATGATAAGTGACATTTTAACTAATATTAATTAATCAATTGTTAATTATAAAAAATATTTCATCTAAAATAAAAATAAAAAATTTGATTAAATATAATTAAAAAATAAAAATTTATTTAAAAATTTTCAAATAATTCAATAATTTTTTAAAATATTCAATTGTAAGTTATTTGTATTTTTTCGTGTCGGTAGAAGATGAAGACAGACTTCAATTGTAACAGTAAAAAAATTTGGAAAAATCAAAGTAATATTGAAGGCAATAAACCCCATCATGAACCCTGTTGGGAATACATATGGATTGTCCACACCATTCACCAACCATATCTCATTATCCTTTCCTCACACTGTATAGAAAAAAGAGAGTGTGAATTTTTTATGATTAAAATAAAGTGTTTCAATCTTGGTAGATAGAAATGTTGGGATTTGCAAAGATTTTTATTTTTCTTTTATTTTTTGAAGAAGGAATCTTGAAACTCAAGAAACAATTTAGAATCAAGGTTCAAACAAAAACAACCAAGGTAGTATCAATCCCTATGGTTATTCCATGTATACCATAGCTTCCTGTGGCTTCTCTTTATTATTATTTTTGTTTTATTATAACAGTTATCAACAACAACGACAACAACAAACAACCTACTACTACTGCTACTAGCGTTTGCATGTTCTTGAGAGGAGAGTGGTTTAATGATTGGGGCCCAAATCCTCATGCTTGCACATGCCATTCAGCTGTCCGTATCCCTTGATTTTTGCAGCCATTTTCTTTAACCTTTTTGACCAGATTTTGTTCTACATCTTGGGTTGACAATGCCTGTTTGTGGAGACTTATGCAACTTATGTTCCATGTTCACCCTCCCAGAGCCCCTTGAATTAAGGCCATTTTCACATTCATGAATATCTTATTTTATTTTCACGAACAAAATTTCTCTTTCTGTCGCATCATTACATCGCATCAAAGGTTATATATATTTAAATTTTTTATTTAAGAAATGAACTTAAATAGTAATAATTTAAGATTTTATATGAAAGATAATTAAAAATAATCATATAAAGATAATAAAATTATATATATATAATAAAATAATAAAAAATTAAAAAGTGACTACCGTCACCCTCGTCACCATCTTTGATCCGCCTGTGAGCTTAAATGATTAGTGCCAAATAAACCATTTTACCACTAAAAGTTGTATCATAATTATTATTATTATCTTCTTAACACCTTTTCCTTGAGTAAAGCATGGTATATATATATTCCAAACCTTTGATTGAACTCAAGATGATCAAAGGAAAAGCTGTAGTAAAATTCAATCATGTACCCCAAAATATATATATATATATATATATATATATATATATATATATATATCATGTAGAATAATTATGTAATTGCAATTATAAAGTTGATGCATAATTCTCAAATGAAAAAAGAGATGACATTAAACTATGAAAATATGGGTTCTTGGATAGTGTTTTCGTGATATGGTCAACAATGGCCTATTTTCATTTTCTTTTTCTTTGCCCTAATGTCAAGCTTAGTGAGATTGGACCAAATATACAAGAATAAAACTATAATCATCTTTTCTCCCTTAAAAAGAAAAAAAAGAATTCTAACTCTAAGCCGCCAAAGTCACTTCTTTTCATACTTTTGGGCACTTCTGTTGCCTTTTTGTGTAGATTTTTTCTTATCCAATCCAAAGAGAGACAACACAAAGTGGGGGCTTTTCCCATCCCACGTTTCACGCTTGTTTCTTTTTCATCTCTCTAAAAGACAAATCTTATTTTGTCCCTTTACGTAATTAAAAAAAAAAAGTAGATTCTTTTGCCTGATTTGGTTTTTCTTTTCAAATTAAAACTATTGCATAATTCCACTTCCTGTTTTACATTAAGATTTAATTTGTTTTGCATAATTGATCCAAACATATATAAATGTATAGAGAAAATAACTACTGATATTTTTTATAGACGTCATACTTAAAAATTTATTGAATTATTTATGAAAATTTAAATAAGTTATTATTTTTTATTACATCAATCAAATTTTGTATTTTTATTTTAAATTAAATAAGTTTTTATAATCAAATTTTTATTTGTCAATTTATATCGCGTGATATATCATAATAGATAATATTATAACATGATTGTGTAACAGATGACATGAGCATATGGTATTTTTATCTTTCACGTCAGTCTCATGTCTTCGTCACATAGATATAAAATAATAAGTAATATTTTGACTAATAATAATTAGTTGATCGTTAGTTATAACAATTTATTTAATTCGAAATATAAATGTAAGGAATTAATTAAACGTAATAAAAAATAAAAATTTATTTATTTTTTTAAATAATTCAATGACTTTTGAAAACATTATATTTTTTATACAAATTATTTAGTTCTTTTTACACTAAAAAAACTAAATTAAACTCTAATTTCCTCTTCCCTTTAAATTTCTTCATAAAAGGAACCTATAATATGTACAACCTGAGCATAAAAGAGTTTTAATGTAATAGTTTGTGGACTAATTATGTAGCCATCTTAGGAAAAATGTCAGGCAATTATGAATATCAATTAATGTTTGGACACTTGCTTTAAATAAATAATTAATTAATTATTAAGATGTTGCAAGTCCTCCATCAATGATCAAGTCAATTTTACAAATTTTTGTATAGAATTTCCTTGTTTGTTGGATTAAATATTGTAGTTGTCCTACTAATCGTAGTTATCAATGCAGATATCCCAATCTCAAACTAATCATCGTATATTTGCCTTCCCGCCAACACATGTCACTTGTCGTTTCGATGGAGCAAGCTGATTCTATTGATACATAAATAATCCAAGGTTCTCCATTGTAATCCAAAAAAAAAAAGTTTTTTTTTTTTTTTTAAAAATAAATAAAAGCAACTATAAAATATAAAAAATAAAAAATATCGAGCAAATGAAGGTAATGTGATAATGATACTTAAGATTTAATATTTTGTAAAAATTATTCAATGCATTCTTCTTTTTGCCATAATGAATTATTTATGTATAATCTCAGTCAGAGTTATCTATTGGTTGAATTTAGTTGATATTTTTAAGAACTTAGGTTGGACTTAAACATATAAAAATGAAGTTATTAGTCTTTTTTTAAAAGATTAACGGGATAAATGATAAGGCGTGGAATATCAAGTTTATAAATTTATATTTTTTATATGAAAATTTGAAACATTTTGTATATATTTTTTTAAATTTTGATGTGATATTTTTTCTTACGTGATCCGATAATACCATTCATCTTATCTATTTCGTTACGAAGATGTTTGTTATAAATGAAATTTAAATTCAATTGGTTACGATATCATTACGTATCAAAATCATTATATTTTTTTAAAAAAATTAATTTAATGAAATACGTTATATCGATATAAAGAAATGCATAATAACGATATTTATAAATTTCTATATCTACTTCACGTGACATTGAAACATTTTCTTGAGAAAGTTTGACGAAACACTTCGACTGTCTTTAATCTTTCGGAACACCAACAGACAGTAGTGATCTCACCTTGCGAAGGTGAGCTAAAGTATTCATGAAGAAATTGGAAACACCTTTTCTCTACAGGATAATTTTGAAAATAAATTACTATATAATTATTATATATAAAATTAAATAACAAAAAGATGAGCTTTAAAATATAAATAAAATAGAAAAAAGTGTGGACAATGAAGTCAGCCATATGTGTCCGAAAACGATACCTTCTTCCCTTGGCATATCAACCAAACCCAACGTTGATTACAGCTGTATTCACGTCCTCTCTCTCCTCAAAATTTTTTTTTTATTCTCTTAATAATTTATTCATCTAACCTAATTATTCCCACAAATATATTTCTCTTTTTTTTTTCTTTCCCCCTAGAACTAAAAAACAAATGCTTTACTTTCTCCGTCTATTTCGTGACAAATTATGCAAAAAATAATTTATATAAAAAAGGGTATCTTTTGGATAGAACTTCAATATTTATTTACATATATACATAGAGAGACAGAGACAGACAGAGAGAGAGGGAGAAAACGAAGGAGAAAGGGAGAGATTTGTAATGGGAAGGAAAATAGAAAAATAAAAAAAAAAGACAACAGGGAGCTTCCTCGTGATCTGTGCAGAGTCTTACGTGAAAACCCAGATTGCCTTAAAGCCCTCTTTTAAAGCCTTTGGAGAAAGCTTTTGTTCCTTGTTCTTTGGTCTTCTTCTTCCTTCGACACCCAATTGTTGTTCCCATTCTTTAGAAAGCTTAGTTCCTTTTGGAGGAGGAGGAAAAGAAAATTTGTTTTTGGAGGAAAAAACAGAAAGAAGGAAAGGACTTTTGGGACTCTGGGGAAATGATGTTGTGATGTTTTCCTTTTTGGGAAATTTGTTTCCTTCAGCTTTTGTATGAAGAAAAAGCTTCATTCAAAGGTGGGTTCTCTTTCTATGTTTATTGGATGTAAATTTATTTCCTTTCTGTTGGGATTTTACTTTTATATAAATTTGGGTTTTTTTTTTCCTTTGTGTGTGTTGTTTTGAGGCGACTTTGACTTTTGTTAGTTTGTTGGGTGCAGATTGTCAGCTGGTCTTTTAGTTGGGTTTTAATGTTTTTGTTCGGTTTGCAAGTAACCAACAAATATTTGTTGAAATTCAATGTGAATCTTCCATTTTAAGTTGAAAATCTATGTGGATTTCCATTTTAAGTGGGAATTTGGTAAGATTTCCCTTTTGAGTTCGAGTTAGAAGGCATTTATTTTTTGGGTTGGTTGATGGAAATGTATGCTAAAAGAGAAGAATTTGGAATTCTAAGCACGATATTTCTTGTTGTTTTTAAGTTGGGATTTTAATAAAATATATAGTCTCTTTACTCATCGAAGCTTGGTTATGGTAACTATTGGCTTAGTTGAGGTCAATTTTCTGTTTTAGGAGAAACTTTAAGAAGCTAGAAGGATAACTGAAGCCGGATTGGATTGTTAAATGCAGAATGAAATTTTAGTAACGATACAGAAGGCCTTGTTAATTTATATGGTCAATTTGATGAGTATAGAATGATAAATAAAGTTAGTTTAGGAAAATTGATTATAGATGGCTGGTTTCCTTGCATGACTGTTTCTAGGCATATTCTTTTCTTATGGCTGTGTAGAACATGAGGTGTCCAGTAGTTCTAGCATCTTTAGTACTCTTTTTCACAGAAACCATAACACAGGATTTCCTTCTGAAAGAAGTAGCAAACATGCTGAATTCAGTTCTTTCGATGGTTTGCAATGATGTCAACTTTTGCTGCTCCTTCTATTTGGCACATAACTATTGTTTACAGTGCAAGAGTTTCAGATCTATTTCAACTTGAGGATTTCTCCCTTTCCAGTTCTTAGTCTTCTATGAGCTAGTTGATTTTTTGTTATTTTCAAGTGATTTTTGATGTTCTGTTTGAACCATTTCTGAATTATCTGGAAAGTTTTGAACTTGTAGGAGAATAAGAACAAAAGTAATAGAAGCACATAAGTGCGCGAAATTCCCTTTAAGGGGCTATTTGCTGAGCTTGGGAACAACTGGCAGTGTGACATTGCTTAATCCTGTGTAGATGTTCACATTAACTGTCAGGAGATCCTGGGGTTTTCATTTGTTCTGTTGAATTTTGCATAAGTTTTAGCAAAGGGTGCAGAGAGAAAAAATGATCAGACCTATGTTTAGGATAAGATTCATGTGTGTCCCTGTAACTTTGATATGATATTGATCATGGCCTGAAATACTCTGACAAAGAAACTGTTCGTTCGTTCATTGTTGCTGAAAATGCCAAGGAAAGTGACTTATCTTTCTAGTTTCTAGTATATGATGTCACGATGGAACATCAAGCTTTTGAACTTGGCAAGATCATCTGACTCTTGCTTAGGGTTGGAATCTTATATGCTGACATTGGAAGCTTGTTTAGTTTGGGACCTGTATTTTCCATGTCTTAATAAATAACACAAAATATAGGATTGCATCGATAGATCCTACTATTTGTTTTCTTTCCTTGCCACAAGCATGGGGTTTTGATCAGACATTTATCATGTGGAAGAAATAAGAAGGTCCTCTTATCCGCATTACTACTGGAGCCTTTTATCATTCTGTTCAAAATATTAGGTTGAGGTAGTTAACAGGGATGACATGGTCCATACCAGCATAATGCATATGATAATACATATGTTGGTTTGTGTTTCCCAGAAAACACTGATTAAACTATTGCAAGTACTTGACTGACTTCAACCAAAAATTTTCTTGCTTAGGCTACTCTGTTGCACCACCTATATGTCGCTTTGTCAACTTTTCTATTTAATTAAACTGATTTCAATTTGAAGTTATTAACATGCACACTGTGTCACCTAGTGAGGCAATAATTTTGCTTCAATATTCTTCTGAGTTTGTTTTTGTGATCTAATCTTCACATGCCTTCTGAAATGACAGGGTTGTTGAGCTGTCATAGCTTAAGCTTTTTATTCAATGGGGAAAAATTTGTGACGATAATGGATCCTCAGGCTTTCATCAGGTTGTCAATAGGCTCACTGGGTCTGAGGATTCCTGGATCAGCCCTGAATTCTTCAAAAGCTGGAATTCATGCATTCTCTTCCCCATTTTCCTGTGAGATACGACTCCGAGGTTTCCCTGTGCAAACAACATCGATTCCCTTAGTATCCTCACCTGAAGCTACACCTGATATTCACAGCATTGCCTCTAGCTTTTATCTAGAAGACTCTGATGTGAAGGCTTTGCTGACACCTGGCTGTTTCTACAACCCCCATGCATATCTGGAGATTTCTGTTTTCACGGGGAGGAAGGGGTCACATTGTGGTGTTGGAGTCAAGAGACAGCAGATTGGAACATTCAAGTTAGAGGTGGGTCCTGAATGGGGTGAAGGAAAGCCAGTAATTCTTTTCAATGGATGGATTGGCATCGGCAAAAACAAGCATGAGAATGGAAAACCCGGAGCAGAACTTCATTTGAGAGTAAAACTGGATCCTGATCCAAGATATGTATTCCAGTTTGAAGATGTGACCATGCTGAGTCCTCAGATAGTACAGCTTCAAGGCTCCATCAAACAACCAATTTTCAGTTGCAAATTTAGTCGAGACAGGTGATGTAAAACTATAAATTTTTGTCTGTCTTCCATTTGTTGAAGTTAAACTTTTGAAAAGCATCAATTCCTCGGGCTTTAAAGTATATTTTGGACCCAGTTAGATGACTCTTGGAAATAATATCTAGGTTGGCTAGGGAAATTGATAAAATTGGAAACTAATCCGAACTTGCTAAAAGTAATAATGAGAGGACAATTTAAGATATATATAAAAATTTCCTGATAGGTAGTATATTGACTCTTATTGATCTTTGTTTTACCTTTTTTTGGGGGGGGGGGGGGGGGGGGGGGGTGGGTTGGGGTGGTGGTTTACTGACTTTTTGTGGTCATGAAATCAGAAACAATTCTTTGTTATTTTCTAGTCATTTGTTCATTGTTAATGAAACCTTTCATGGTTGTTTTGAACTGGCAGGGTAGCACAAGTGGACCCATTAAGCACTTACTGGTCAGGTTCTGCTGACAGTTTAGACATAGAGACAGAGAGAAGAGAGAGGAAAGGATGGAAGGTGAAGATACACGATCTCTCTGGCTCAGCTGTTGCGGCAGCCTTCATAACCACTCCCTTTGTGCCATCAACAGGTTGTGATTGGGTTGCCAGGTCCAACCCAGGAGCTTGGTTGATTGTTCGTCCAGATATTTGCAGGCCAGAGAGCTGGTTGCCTTGGGGAAAGCTTGAGGCGTGGCGTGAGCGTGGCATTAGAGACTCTATATGCTGCCGATTTCACCTCCTGTCTGAAGCCCAAGATGGAGCAGAGGTTCTGATGTCGGAGATACTTATTAGTGCTGAAAAGGGTGGCGAATTTTTCATTGATACTGACAGACAAATGCGGCGGGCACCAACTCCAATACCAAGTCCACAAAGCAGTGGAGACTTTTCAGCATTAAGTCCAATTGCTGGTGGCTTTGTAATGAGCTGCAGAGTCCAAGGGGAAGGTAAGAGCAGCAAGCCATTAGTGCAACTGGCCATGCGGCATGTGACATGTGTGGAGGATGCTGCCATCTTCATGGCACTTGCAGCAGCTGTTGACCTCAGCATTGAGGCATGCAAGCCTTTCCGAAGAAGGATAAGGAGAGGGTCAGGCCATTCTTTATGAAAAAGTAAAAAGAATTAAGGTGATTTATTTCCATGACCAAAGAATGGCTCTATTTGTGTTGATTTCTGTAACATTTGGCATTGTGTACAGGATCTTCTGGTTTCGTCTGTTCAAAAATTGTTCAACACATTTATGGTGTCAGTACAGCCTACATGACACCTATCTATCCAGTCTTCAAGCTGGGGCCTTTGTACAGCTGGTGAGGTTATTCTGTTTTTCAGTTCTGATAGGCTTGGGGGAGATTGAATTTTTACCTCCCTTAACCCTCACTGAATTACCTCCTCCCTTAGGATGATTGGTAGATTTCTAGCTTTAGACTTAACCAAAGTCTAGTCTGCACCTTTGGCTGCCATTAGCGTCATGATGTTTTCACAGCCAATGGTTAAAGCTTGAACCCCCGCTTCCACTGGTTATAATTGCCACTATTGTGTGAAGAAACACAGGCATTATGGCACCTGAGTTACAGGTTAGGTGGCTGAGACAAGGACTCTTTCACTGGTCATGCAACCAAATGCGTGTGCCAATTTCCACTAGTCGCTCACTAACGAAACATTACATATGGAATGTTTACATTATATCTAATTTGATTCATTGAAAGCGTTGGGATTGGTAGGGTAAAGAGTTTCTCAATGAGGCTTTGAACACATGATGTGGAGCCAAAGCCTTGTTTCCGGTTGATGCGTTGAGAAGTTAATTTTTTGTTATATCTATATGGATGAATGGCCATTATGACACAACATAGCCAACTTTTGACATGGCCAAGTTACCATATCATTTGGATTGTTAAATAAGTTAACAGTTTGGAGAATGGTTGGGTGTGAAAACTTAATGGAGAAGATAGAAAATGTACAAGTTTTAAGGAAGCTGAGAGGGAAAAGAATTCTGGGTTCCACATTAATGAATAAGATAGTATGAGGGTCAAAAGATGTTCCTCCCATTAAAATGCCAGAAGCCTAGGTGCTTCTCTTCCGAGATATTGAGCATAATTCCATGTATGTGTGGCCATTAAAACATACAAGTCCCCATTTTTCGAGCTTGAAAGGCCTCACTCTCCGTAAGCCCCATGCCTTGGGCGAGGGTGCTATTGGGCGCTCCCAACTTCTGTGAATAACCTTCGGAAACATGAGGCATCGGTTCACTAGCACGCAATCTTAATGTCATCACTAAATACCTCATAAAATAAGCATGACTTCCATTTTACACCCAGGATTTCGTTTTCCACAGTGTGCAAAACCCAGACACCGAACCAATTAATTGGCATGAGCATAGCAACTTGTATTTGCAGACTTAATTTCGGAACATAAAAGGCACGCAAGATATGTAGTTCAAAAGACATCTTAGCTGCATTCCATCTGCGCTGATAGTGGCTAGAAATAGAAACAGAACATATAACAATCGTCCATCCATGTCAAATTTTTTGAGTTACAGCCAATGATAAGAAGCTGTATCTCACTAAGCCTCTGTTGTTTGAAACAACTTTTCAACCTCTGTTATAGTGCTTCGAGCATCTTCGAATTCTGGGCCTTCCTTCTCATTTGTTTCGTCCAACTCAGCCTGATATTCAGTACGTAATTCATTAAACTTCATTCATATATTAAGGTATATGGATTACGGATAGGAAATTAGGAAACCCAAATGCAACCGACTGTAGCAGCATAGTTTATAACCCAAATGCCATAACGAAGAATGAGGGACACTAAGAGAGATGGGTGGGAATAGAACTCTTTCATTCTATTCCGTGTTAGTGCGAAGAATGTGGAAGTTAGTTATTGATCAATAAGAGCAACTTCAGCTCTAATTATTCTTCTTGACCTAAAGTACACCCGCAGATTCAGTTATACGCAGTGTGCAGTGTATGTATAGGGCTACCTTTCTCAACAACATCCATGATCTATTTGTTGTAAGCCAGGAATACACCTATTTTAAGGAATGCAGAGGTTTGGGACAATCCTTATAAATGCTATCAGGACCTATTTTAGCAAGAACTAAACACTGTTTGCATAGGCCATGGTAATAATATATTTCAATCATGGATTAGTTAGCAGACTTGATTGCCTGACCATCCAGCCTTAGTGCAATACAAACTCCAATACTGAAACAAAGCTAATGAAATGATGTATGAATATCATTTCTCCATGCCAAACTTCTAAATCAAAATTCAGTCAGGACCAAATCATTAATATATGAAAAGCTGACCGGGGTTATCTATGGGACTCTTGCAGAACAAATGATGAAAAAGAATCATATCACAGCTCATTAGCAGCATATTCATCAAGCTCAATAACTTCAGCAAATACTAGTTTTAAAAAAAAATAAGCAAGAGAGATAACAATGATAAAATGTACAATACCAGAGTTCCTTTAAGGTCAGCCAATGATGCCTCTAGACGCTTGCGACAATCAGGGATCATCATCCTGGATTCAGCCAGCACATTTTCCTGCAAGCAGATAATAATTTATATGTATGACAATAGGCAATAGATGAAGAAAACAATTTACATGCAGTAGTTCCAATTTCCAAATTATAGGTACTCATTTTTACCAGGTAAACTAGAATCGCAAATTAAAACTAGCACGGGGATTCCATAAATGGGTTTCCTCAACAACTTACACCCTCTGCAGAACCAAGAGTTCTATAAAGGTCATTATTAACCAAAACAGTATTACCTGTTGCTTGAGGTCATAAGGGTCAGCTCCTTTCTCTTTCATGTCAGCTGTTTTTGCAGCTTCTCTTTCAACCTCTTTCTCATAGGAGTGCAGCTCCTTAACAATTCGTTTGCAAGTCGATGTCTTGATTTTCAGATTTCTAATTGTTGCCATGGCTAACCTGTAAAAGCAAATGCTTTCCATTACTGATTTCCACACCATAAATCAAAAGAAATCTCCCGTATGGCTTTGGTTCAATAAACGGTAAATTATTCATACTTTCCGCTCACATTTCTAGCCTCCTATTTACTATTACTTTCCTTACATTTTCTCGGAAACCAAACATATGGTTTGGGTTTTTCTGGGAGAAAAAGATTTGGGTCGGGGGAGAATCGTTTGAGGAAGTGGAAAACTACTAATGATTATTGTTTTAAAATTTGAAGAGATGGGTTTGATCGATCTTGTTCGATAAATGCAAAGAAAAACCCAAAAAAAAGGGGAAAAATACATACCTCAAGAAATGAGAGGGGATCTGAAGATGAGAGGACTGAGCACTAAGGATTTGAAAGTGAAGCTTCAAAAAGTAAAAGGCAGGCCGAGGATGAGAGCATGGGAGATATTCTTAGAGCGGAGGCCCTTTTTCTTCTCTTTTCTTTCTTTTTTTTTTTTTAAAAAAAACAAATATCAAGGAAAGTTCAAATGGTTTAATGCATAAATAATATCAGTGTGTAATGTAAATTTGGGGTTTTAAGTTTTGTTTTTAACTTATAATTGATTAAAAAATATCTAATTATTAATATTTTCCAGTTATTGTTTGGTAAAAAAGAATTTTGATGCTTGTAATATAATAAGTACAAGATTATATAGTGTTTGGCCATTTGCAGGACAATATTTACTTATTTAAGGGAAACCCAAATTCTTCCTTCTTATGATTTTCCCAAAATCCAGTAAACAATATAGACTTGCCACAAATTTTGGTCATATTAACTCAATTTTGTTTAATTTACTTGATTTTGGGATTTGGTTGAATAGTACATAAAATTCTCTCACTATGAACCTGTAAATCTTCCTTGGGTGTGCTTGTCCTCTTTTAAGTTACAAGGTCCAACCCAACCATTTTGTTCAAGGAGTCAGTTCAAGAGATGGATTATGGATACTACAGTTTCTGGAATATAACATCTTAAAAGTGGTATTGCCTTCAACTTTCAAGTCTGTCAACTTCATGTGGCAGCAGGGAACAGGGCACACCCTCGCCTGATTAAGAATCTACTTCAAGTTCCAACAGAGCTAAATGGCTGAAGAGAGTCCTTCATCAAGCTCTAAAATTTACAGAAAGATGGGACAAAAGGAACAGTGGTATTATTTTACAAAATAATGCTCCGCTATGAATCTTCTATTTCCCTATTGACAATTATATAGTCATTGGGGCAGAAGCTACTACAACATTTCATATATTCAACATTGGAGCACAAGTACAACATGAACCAGAATCACCTCATGAATCCAATGGCTGCCTGCAATCTTTCAATTCCTCCCCTTCTTCATTTTAACAGGGAGACAGTACAATTGCACCAGTGATAACCCTTCATGTATACTCACTTTCACTCGTAATAACGCCACCATTTCCCAGGCAATTGGTCAAGAATGTTTCCTCTCCCACTTGCTTTCACGTCTACCATCCCTCTCTCTCCTCTCTAATACCTGCCTGGACTTGCTCCCTCTAGATCCATGCCTTTGAGAAGATCCAAAGCCACCTGATTGTCCATCAAATGCAGACACTAACTCTGGATCACCAACACTACCTGTGTCTCCTGAGTCCTTACTTCCATCAAAATTTTCTTCGTAACTGCTGCTACATTCATCTGCACGGTCACGGGATTGTAAAATGGTGGGTGGCTGGCCCGAAAACGATCGTGATCCTGACAGAACAACTGTTGGCATTGCAGCCATCGATGAACTAGTGGTATTTTCAGGTTGCAGGCTGCTACTAGTAGTTCTTGTGCTTCCTTCATTACTTGATCTTCCATTTTCCCTCTCACGATACCTTTCCCGAGGCCTACTGCAGATGAAAACATTACATGAAAGAGGAGGAATTATCAATGTCGGGGAGATTAATGCCAATTGTCAAATTCCATGCAGTGTCAATAATGTTGTATTTAGGCACAAATTAATATGGTTCCAAAAGGGGAAAATAGAAGGTAGAAGTTACCTAATAAGCATCATAATGAATAGGATATAGCCAACCAAGCCCAACAAACAGCATGTTACAATGGCTATTGACCAAAAGTAGAACATATTCACAGAAAATTCAGTTAAACATACACAAAACATAGACAACTCTTATTCTTAAATTAGCATAACTAGCTGCTAATATTTTATCAGAAATCAAGACACTTATAAAATCCATCTCATCTGCAATCTTGTGTACTTGAAGGGAAACAAAAACGAGCAGACAAATATTACGCCAAATTCATCAAGCCAAATAATCATAGCTTAATTTAAGTATTCTCAAAAGTAAATTAAGATTAAGAGGTTATCTTACAACTAATGGCTAGAATATAAAAATAATATTATTTTGTCATGATAGATTTGGTAATTTTTTATGAATGAATGCTTAACCAGATGGGGGAAAAGATTAAAAAAAAAGAAAAGAAAAGAATAAGCCATCTGTTTGACAAAGATGAAAAAAAGCCATACCTACTATGAGATGAAGGGAAGTCACGCCTTGAAGATCTTAGTCCAGATTCAGCCTGCTCCAATTCTCTCTGAAGTTCTCTCTGCATTTCAAAAGCCAAGAAACAAAAATGATCTTCCTGTAGTTGCAATTTAAGACACCATCAACTAGGAACATTCATGACAATGAGAATCACAGAGAACCAAAGGATGTAATGTGTCAATCACATAAAGTGAGAACACTCAGCATGCAAAGGCATCCACAGTACATGGCAGTGGTTCTGTGATATTTTATGGAAAGACAAAAAAAGGATAGGCATGTTTCAGAGATAATAAAGGCATTTTCAGCAGATGATATGTGATGGTCTACCTGAATTATCAGCCAATTTTCTAACTTGTAAGTTATACAACACTAAAGAAGGCCTGTAAAGTTTTGTAAAATTTAATTATACTAAATTGAGATTGATAAAATCAGCAAGCGCCATGCCTGTGTTTGCCTCTCCTTTTCCATATCAAGATTGTGACGTAATTCCCTTGTTTTAGCTCGTTCAAGTTCCAACAAGCGCTGCCTCTCAATGTCTTTTTCAGCTTCAGCAGTCCTTTCCCTGACACACAAAAGGCAAGCTGTTAGCACTATTGTGCATAAATTTCCTCACTCTGAAGTTATATTATTTCAATAATCTGGAACTGAGCAACACAAGCAAAACCTATCAAGTTCTTGCAAAAGCTCAGCTTCTCGCAAAGATGCCTCTTCCAGGTATTTTTGACGAGCACGCCTCATAAGAAGTTTCTGTTGCCTGCGAGCTACTATATCGTCTTGAAGTTTGTTCTTCTCGCTGACAGTAATAGTATCAGATCAAAATTATGACTATAAAACTTAAGATTTCTGGCACCTAGTTGAGAAAAGGCCTCGAAGCTTTCATCAAGCAGAGCATGTGAAATGATGTTTGAATTGTAAAATTGGGAAAAGAAATAGGCCAAATCTTGATTAGTTGGTGAAAATGAAGCCAAAATATACCAACTTTTATTCTATGTTCTTTCTCCCCTTGTAAACATACAGCTTTGAACGTTGAAGTAAAAATGGTACTTACAAAGAACGAATGCAATCCTTGATTTGCTGAAGACGGTTTTCATCTCTCACAGGAGCTGGGAAAAAACAAAGTTGCATGATAAATTAAAAGCATTAGGGTGCTAGATTAAGACCATGCTATTTACACGGAAAAAAAAGGAATGATGAAGACCATATTAAAAACAGAAATATTACTGGCTAGACGCGGAAGCTGATGTCCATCTTCAGAGTCTTTCAATGATTCTTGAAGGACACCTTCTTTCTGAATAAGATCCAATTCCAATTCAGCCTCCTCTAGTTCCTGTAGCATATGAAAGATCAAATAAACCCTATCTGGAAGTCCAAAGTAGAAACAGCAAATGTTTACCAAGCTTACCATAGCCTCTTGGTCAGTTTCCCTTGCAAAAATATCAAAGTATGACTGAACAGAAGTTAGATTAGCAAGGACCTGTTAAAAAAATGGTAATAGTTAAAGATAGGATTATGAAGAGCCAAAAAGCCAGCATCATTAGAGACATAAGACAGTAGACATTCATAACAAAAGAAACAGATTGGTAGAGAGGTCAAAGAGGAAGAAGAAAACTGTGAAATAAGCATTGCGAATGGTCTACTATATTCTTGTCTAATTCCCTACTTAAATTTCTACAAAATCAGAATATCTTCTCTCTCTCTCTCTCTAACTCATAGAATACAGGTAACAAGCTAAAATGGTAGCCTTTAACACAAAAGGAAATCTTTCCTACAATACTTATAATGTGACACTAAAGCAAGGAGAAAAAACGTTTTACCCATGATGTGAGGTAGTTAAAAATTACCTACAGAAGCACTGATAGCAAAAAAAGATGCAAGATCTTTCTAAAACTTAGTAAAATAAGTGGAAAGCAGAGCTCTGCTGACTGCTTCCATGGATGCCAAAACCAAATGCAATAGCTATCCATGCTTGCTGACTGCTTGAATTTTTGTTTTATTTATTTATTTTTTTAATATGGGAAGAAAATAGAGCATAGAAGGTACCAAGAGGGGCCACCCTACATACAAGGCTAGTTCTAACAAAAGAGAGAAAGCATTTTGTCTAACCAGAAACTGATACCAATTGATCCAAAAGTATAAGTATAAAACCAAGTTTTCGTAAGCAACTATATTTTAAGAAAGATCAAATTAGCAGAACAGGTGCTGAGCAAAAAATAATTAGTAGAATAGGCTTTTTAGAGTAGAATTATGGCCGTTTGACTGTTTAATGCAAGGCCTATCTGCAAGAACTTAACAAACTGCAAAACTGTATAGAGATTTAAGGACGATTAAATTTAATAGGATAGGCCTTTCGGAGTGCAATTATGGCTGTTCTAATCATTTTATGCAAGATTTATGGAAGACATGGAGAAACTGCACCATTGCAAAGAGATATCAGGCAAGGAGAAACAGAGGAAAGAAAAGGAACACAAGGAAGGGAATGCCAATCAAACAAACTTTAAGAGTTAGAAAGCTAACATATGAATGAAAGTTGTCAAGTCAGACCCCAAAAGACATTCATCT
Source organism: Theobroma cacao (assembly GCF_053813885.1). Classification (NCBI taxonomy): domain Eukaryota; kingdom Viridiplantae; phylum Streptophyta; class Magnoliopsida; order Malvales; family Malvaceae; genus Theobroma; species Theobroma cacao. Next base: position 41,750,079 of record NC_142643.1, on the reverse strand, counting down.
ACTAATGAATTTGAATTGAGAAAACATAATTCTTATTAAACAAAGAGATGACAATAGTTGATCAAAACTTTATGTAATATAATCATACAACATGACATAAAACTGGTATGATGTACCGATATATGAAATACTAAATTGTGTGAAATCAAAGTAAAAGCAAATTTTTGCAATCAATTCGTGTTGTGGTCGATACCAACTTTCGAACAATAATATAACAGAACCTTTAAAAGGTAAAAATATAAAGTTGAATTCATAATCTCTTACCTGAAGAACAGATTCCCGGGTGCTCCCAAATTCTGGGTCAGATTGTTTTGCAGAACTTGAAGAGAGCACTTCTTGCAGGACCTTTATACACAAAGTAGGTCAGTCTATTATTATAATGGCTACAAGTGAATAAGCATAAATTTGTGGATCAAGAGAAATCCTTATATACATAAGATTTTATGTACTCATACAAACACTTAACATGTATGTATGGGCATGACATTAGCATATAGAAAATGCATTTTCTTTTTTTTTTGCAGCCAAATACCATTGCATGTCCCATACCTCTTACAAATGTACTATAGCATACCTCTTTGGCATCATCTCCTTCATTTCTCAATCTACACAAGACTTGGCATGCCTTCTTCTCAAGATCTGGAAGTCTGTATTCTATAGAAGGGAAGAAGGAAAACAAGAAAACACTGAATAAAATGCACCCAATATTTCCTTCTTTAAGCTAGATGTATTTTTTTTAAAAAAAAAAGACAAAGAGGACATACCAGCTTTGGAAAACCCTAAAGTCTCAATATTTTCCCAAACCTTTTGAGGAATCAAAGAAATATCTTCAGCTGGTGAGTATAGACAAGCACTAGTAATAAGTGCTAATGAAAGTTTAAGTAATGGTCCCTCACAAATAGGGTAAACAAGCCTGCCCAAGCCATATAGAAGACTATCAGCTGCTGCAAGGAAGGATTGTAACTGATGCCTATCAGCAAACGGGACATAATCCACGAGAAGCGCCATTGCACGAGTCCTCAAGGATAATGACACATCTGTTGATGCCAGAACAGCCACCTGATCCCAGGTACTTGAGACCAAAAGTGAAATTATCTTTTCAGGAATAGAAGGTACTAAGCCTGGTGAAACTATCTTACTGCAAAACTTAGAAGACTGTACCATTATTCCTCCATCTACATCTTGTCCTACCAATCTACCCAAGTGCTGAAGCACTATAAAGCGTTGCTCAGGTTCAGGGTGGCCCAGCATTGTAAGAAACATATTAACTAGAGGAGGAACTTCACTTTCATGAAGGCTATGGATGCCTCTTATGCATAATATTGACAACCATTTATCAGTTTGCAAACGCCAAGAAATTTTTGGTGCCTTGCTAGAAAAGTTTTTTATTGCAGTACAAATATAATCAATAACATTATCAAGAGGAAAACCAAGGGGCACTCCGAGAAGGCAATCAAGCATCACAGATGCAACTTGCCAGCACGCATTTTCTTGGAGCATCAATATTGTTCCAGCAAGACCTTCAAGACCAGTTTTCCACTGAGCTGGCAACCGGTCAACTGATTTAGAAGGCAAAGAATTTTCATTCTTATACCCTTCAGCATTATGAATTGCTGGAGCCATAGACAACAAACATCTTGAGTACACAAAACATTGTGCTGATGCAATAGTAAGCTTCTTTGCCAGCTGATGATGAAGAGACCAACATTGCTCAATAGTTGGATAAAGCTTTGAAATGACACCCTCTAAGTCTTTTGTAAAGTCCTCTATTTCCTCTTCAGACAGATTGTAATTTTTCTCATTTAAGACAATAGCATCAAAGCTGTTACTTTCCAGATTTTCAGAAATTTCATTTGGAGTAGAGCCATGCAATATATCGTTAAGAAACCATGAAAAGGATTCTGAGCCACTTTCACCAAGTTTCCCGGAGTCAGAAAAGGGAGGCAACTGAAGAGGAACAAAATTAGAGACCCTTAGATGCTGAAGCAAGAAAACTTTGCAACTTTCCATGACAGCATTAAAAGCACAGAGATAGTCATGAAAAGAGGTACTTGGCTCAAAAGCAGTGAAATCAGCCCAGAATGTTAATGACTGCAATATTTCTCTTCTACGTTGGAAGGATAAATCTGGAAAGACAGAAGCCAGTATGAAAATTGTCAGTGCTCCACTGAATGCTTTCTCTAGAGAACTATCTTGATTCTCATTTCTTTGTCTGATGTTACTGAAAAGCTCATCAAAGCATAAAGACTCAAAATTGTGACAAGAATCATCAACTAACAATTTCTCCTCATCAGACACCTTATGCAACGAATATGAGATAATTGGCTTTAACAGATGTAATACAGAATCAAGAAATGACGTGTCACAATAGGAGGCTCTACAAAGGGATACCAACACTAGCACAACTCTTGGTATCTCAGGCACCAGTGCTTCCATGTGCTCCACAACAATGGCTTCTAACACGTAGAGAATTATAGCTTTGGCATTTTTCGCAACATGGCCCTTCAAATGAGTACAACTGCTGTGTGAAGTAGCTTGGTCCTTGTGGAAAAAAGGCCATGAACACAAATCAGAAAACCAGCACAAAATATCAGGCACAACAGCAGAAGGTAGTGATTTCAGCTGCAACCCAACAGCTTCCAAAATGATTTCCCCAAAAGCTTCAAACTGCTTTTTCATATTTGGAAAGAATTTACAGAGATCAGGGTAGATGACCCGGAAAGATTGATATCTATGCTGCCCATCAGCAAGATCAACGCCATTAGGGATTGGAGAGTCTTGTTTACCCCCAGATTGTTCAATCTTTAGATCTTCATGTTTAGGATCAACAAATTTATCTACTACCGCAAGCTCATCTGCAAATATAGAGAGTAAATATGTCAGTTCTGACATGTCTGAAGTAAGGAAAAGGCGCTCCTCTATGAACTGTTTTGCATTTCGAGATATTGCCATCCAGCCAAGAAAGCGAACAAGTGGAGAAGTAGAATGAGAAAATGTGGGTATTTTCTGCATCCAGGCTGAAGGAGGAATCAAGTTTCCATGGCGGAAGCCATTGTTGATATTGACTGCAAAGTCTGAACCAACACCACCACCACTTGAAGCAATTACTAATCTTCGCAGCAGTATCCAGCGGCGTTGTAAACCATGTATCTTTTCAGGATTCAACTGGCACTGGCCTTCTTTGAACCGACAAGAGAAAGATGTTAACATCCCATTAAGGTAGTTAGCAGATTGCAATATAATATCAATCACATGTTCAGGGGTGCAATGTAGCTTAGTGGCTGAGTGCAACAGAAACACAAGACACTGCATGAGAATTTCATGCAAAGAATGTTGTTCTCCTTGCAATCGTCTAATCAGAAAATTGCACAATAAGGACTGATTTTGTCGAACCAAGGTGACAGCATCTGCTGACTGTATATCAAAGGGAGATATCTCTATGACTTGTTCATCGGATTCTACAGAGTAGCTTTCACAATCTTCTCCATCTGACAACTTTTTGTGATACTTCCTATCTAATTCAGCAGCCTCAAGCAGTATTTTAAGGACAACCTTATCTCTGTTCTTTTCAAGATGAGATATTGTCTGCAAATTGCTGTTAGTCTTCTTAGTAACCCTTCTAAGCTCTGACATTTCAAAAGTCTTTGGAATTTTAACCCTGCAGACATTCATCTTGTTCATTATATTTGAACTGGCTTTAAGAGATATCACAAAGAAGGGATTGACATAGCATTCTGCAGCCAAGAGCAAAGCATCTATAGCAGCATCATGGCTTTCATGAGAAATCTCATGCTGTGAGTGCAAATCTGAAGCCAAGCGCTGAAATTCAGATGCCTTAAGCTCGCAGTCTCTGAAGTTCATGAGTTGCAAATAGTCTGCTTGCAAGTTGTAGTATTCAGCAGCGAAACCAGCATCCAAAACTAAACTGTTTTGAAATTGATTAGAAATTTTTTTCTCAACATCTTTCTGTTCTGAGTTTAAATCCATTTGGTTTAATTCCAGAACATTTTCATTAGGAATGCTACAAACATTAGTCAGCGTGGTACTCCGAAGTTCTGGAGGGGCAAAAAGAAGGCTAACATCTTCTAAAGCATCCATCTTAACAGCAGTCTCAAGTACATCTGTCTTGCCATCAGACTCACAATGTAGGACAGGAGAAGCATTCAATGATTCATGCTCAACATCTTCAGAAATGGGAGATATGCACATGTCAATTTCTGGAGGTAATTGTATGCGGGGTTCCAATATTGAAAGAAGGACACTGCATTGACAGTTGGCAAAAACCCATCACCATCTAAATAGTGTAACACACAGTAATATTCCCTGATGAATTTAGCAATCTTAGTTGAAATACAAAATTTGGGAGATGGATTTTAAACTTCCAAGGAAATATAGGGAAAAAATATGTTTTCCATGCTGCAACTGATCTGAACTTGTCCACAAACTTGCAATTGCTAATAGCATAAAAGATGCAAATTCTCAATTAGGTATTACTCTAATATATGTTATAGGTCATCATATCATTCTCCAAATTATTTCATCATGCTATGCTAACAAGTTACAAAAGTAAAGTAGTTCAAACTTCCAGATAACATTTCCTACCAAAATATTCTAAGATATTATATACCAATAAAATGATAAGAAATCAATTGCACGAGATACCTAGGGGCAACTGATCGACGCCTCCATTCAGATTCAATCGAAGGAAGAACAGCTGGCTTTTGAACCGCTGTACGGATGATATTGAGGGCAATTAGACAAGTTTGCTCTTGCTTCTCCAGGAAAGCAAATGATACATCACCAAAGGCTATTTTGCTTGTTGATGTATATATGGCAGGATCGAGAAAAGGCTCTAGCATCTCCACAAGAAAGAGAATATTGTGCTTGACTTCCTGAAAGGTGAACAATAACACAGTTAACATGATTTCTAATGATAAAATGAGGGAGAACTTGTACTAGATGGTAAACCCGATGAAATCGATTATTTTCTCTTACAGGTAGTATACAAATGGTGTTCAGTCTGTTCTGAAAGGTCCCATAAAATTTTGACAGTTTTCGCAAAAAATAAATGATACGTACAAGAAGAAAAGATGGTTCAGTACCTTATATTTCCCTAGTATATCATCCATGTGACCCGACAGAACTAGCACTATGTATTTAAGAGCAGCACGAGCATGAGCCATTGAGTGGCGGGCTCCCTGATAAGAGATATTAAAAGAAAAATATTATAACCATGTCACATCAGAGAAACGAACAGAAAAGATTGCTGTAAGCAACACAAATGCACCAAAAGAAACATATAGCTGATTCCAACCTACTTAACACCTGCTTTTATCTGTACGCCCAAAACTAACTAAAACTAACGAGCCCATCACCTGGATTACGATAACACGGTAACAAATAATTAAGGATAACACCATGTTAAGCATTGACCTAAACCAGTTCATAAAACAAGTGGAGATGCCTTACATATCCCATATCAGTTAAATTTCTTGGGATCTTATAGGCATGGGAGGATTCTCCCTGAGATATCAGGAATGTTCCATGCCTTGTGCTATGATATGGGTTTGCTAATTTTCAGCATGGAGGCTTTGCTATTTCACCAGAGGTTTAGGGTCATACAAGGTCCGTTAAAAATAATTAGAGATCTAACAATTCAGATTGATTGGTCAGGATGAGTTCTATCTTTCAACTTTTGGTCATCATAATGCAGCACTGGTCTTATGGGAATTCACCAGCAGCGAGTATCATACATCCCCAATCATATGCACATCAAAACAATTAACTAAGTTAAACTTGGTATATCACAGCCCTGATATTGCAATGATGTCATAGCTGTTATGCATTTATGCTACATTTCGAACTAGAGATGAAAATTTTGCAACAAGAATCAGACTAACAAACTGAGAAGTCACAAGCATTACACAAGGAAAAGATGTTTAAAAACTATCTGAATTGGATATCCTCCAAAGTTTTTAAACATAAAAAGAATGTTTTATGAGTAATACTGTTGTGGTCATTCTCAACCAAAGACATGGATTTAAAGGACACCAGCAACTAACCATGTAACAAACAATCCCACTCAGTTATAAACTGTAAAGATCTGTCAAATTGATCTCCTGGGCCTAAATTTTATACTTGTATAAAAATATAAATACATGTTTTAAGTAAAAGGGTCATGCCTTATTCTCTATCTTTCATTTTCCATTTTTCTCCTTCTGTTTTCAGAGTTTTGTAATTAAAATATAAAACTGAAGAACTATACCTGGATTATGCCCAAAAGGTCCTCCACAAGCTCCACAGTTAAATCAACCTGCGGCAATTAAGTTTCAAGAAGAGAAATTTAAAAAAATTATAAGAACAATTATAAACAGAAATGGCAGTCAGTGGTGTATCACCAACCATAGAGTACAAAGCTTATACTATGAAGACATGCTCCACACCAACCTTTGCAATGACCTGAGTAATCCAAGGAGCTAGCACGCCACAACATAGGTCAATTAGAACACATGCAGCCTTAGCCTGTAAAAGAAATTGAGGTTAAACCAATTTGTTTCTTTAAGTTCATGAATCTTATGAAACATAAGCTTTGAGATATTAAGGAGGTTTTTACTTGTATAGGGAGAAAAAAATTGAAGGGGGCACAAGTCCTACAAGCTGCCATAAATAGATCCCATTTCTACCCACATAGTTGGTTGCAAGTCAAATCATTTACATGTTTACTATAACAATTGACTTTGGCATATGAAATTCCAACTTGCATGATAAGTTGAGAGGATTTTCCCTTTTATATTATGTATACGGTTATACAAATTTGTAGGGCAGATAGGCCATTTTTTATATTGCACAAGCTTGTGCTTAACGTGGTTTTGTGTCTCAGAGGAAGAGAGAGAGAGAGAGAGAGAGATCATGATAATGTCAATACTTCTGTCAAGATAAAAAAATATTTACAAACTATAAAAGAAAATGAAAGAATAACTGCTACTGGGATAATTAAAATGAACTGAAAATTACGGACATGAGATGGTGAATATGATGACAAATAGCCAGCACAGGCTTGAAGAAGTGGATGGTACAATGAAGAAGATGCTGTAACAACAATCTGCATCAGAAAGCACAGAAATGAGCCATACAAATTGAAAGTTATAAAAATTAAAATCAATCAGACCAACAGCAATAAGCTGAAAATTATTTTTTTTCTCACATAGACACAAACATTTACAACAAGAGCAACAGCAACCTGAGAGAGAGCTTGTTGAACAAAAGGCTGTTTCCATTGAGAAAAAGTATCATCAACATGATCAGAAGGACTGCTCATGAAAGGACGAAGTGCTAAAACACCACAAAGAACCAAAATTAAACAAAAAAAGAAGTTAAATAGATTTAATATAACAGGCTCAAGAAATTAAGTTCAATTATGGTAATTACTATCATACAATGTTTGACAGATTTCTGCTGCAAACATAGAAATAATTAACAACTTTTATGAAGAGGAAATATTGGCTCATCCAATTCAACAATTTTTAAGATGAACATCAGCATGAGGGCTTTTTTTTTTTTTTTTGTTAAGCAGCATTAGGTCTTAATAATTCAAAATAATACTTTTTGACTTTTCCAGAAAAGGTCAACATGACAATTGACAGGTATAATTTTTGACTTTTCCAAAAAACCTTTAAGAGGCAGTGACGTGCCAATCCCATCATATAACTAGTGAGTTACAACCTCCTTAAAAGCTGATTGGATTTAGTCACTCTACCTGGCAGCAATGCTTGTACAAGTGGTAATGCAGACCAAAAGTCAGAAGTACTGTCTTCTAATTTGCTGCAGAGCTGAGGCTATAAAACATACAAAGTGCAAATCTAAATAGATAGATCAAGATGAAAGAAATCATCATAGTAAGTACAATAATCCTTAAAGGGCATCATATCCCTGAAACTGTAATTGACCTGAGACGCACAAGCATAGAGAACATGTAAAATTCCTTCTTCCACTGCCCCCACATCCAAGACATTAAGAATGCTAGGGTCCCACTGATCATCTATCACTTGGAATTCCTCCCCAAATAATTTTGAGTAATCAACCATGGGAAGAGGATTAAGTAACTCTGATTTTGATGACTCATCCAAAACTGGTGTAACTTCAGCGGAAGGAGTTAATTCGTCTACCATTGTAAGTGGCTCTGTAAGCTTCTGAAGCATTCTACAAGCCTGAAGATATAAGTATAGCTGGGTAAGCACATTATCTTTAAGTTGAAACTTCATTACAAAGGTAAAAAGACAGATATCTGCATTACCATTCTGCAAACAGTCCCTAGGTTAGAATCTTTATATGCTTTTCTCAGCAGCACAAAAATTGCATCTGAACGGAACGCTATGGAACTGGAAGTGGATAAGACAAAAGGTGAGGTGTTACGAGATCTCCTTGGCTTCCCATGCAAAAGAGGAAAAGAAACATATTAGTTTTCTATTACTTATAATGATTCAAGAATTTTATGAACATAGAGATATACACACATTGTCACCAATAAACAAACATATAACTCAGATAATACTAGATATAGAATTGTTCAGGCAGGTGATAGTCACAGAATAATTACATATTAATATCAGAATCATTGCAGGTATCTTCAAGCAATATAATAAAAAAAGAGGAGAAGAAGATATAATTCTCTTTCTATACCTGAGGGATATGTTTCTAACAACAAACCCAGTATAACTCAGTTAAATCTTGTCTTAAATCACCCTTTCATCTAAGTGAATCCTTAGGACTATGTTGCATGTCACTAAACCATCTAAGTTGGCATTCTTGTAAATCATCCAAAACTGGTGCCACCTTGACCTATTTGTAAGTTTCTTTTTATAAATTATTTTCTACTTATTCAGCATTCAGCACCATATAGCAGCACTCTTGGAGAGGCACTAAAAAAATTTTCACCAGAGATTGGTTGATAACTTAGCATCACAGAGTACTCTAGTTGCATTTTTCCATTTTACCAAGCCATATATAATCCCATAAAAATATCCTCCTCAAGTTCTCCTTCCATATTAAAGTTGCATATTTCTTTTAAGAACAAAGAAAAGCAAGAATATAGACGCTGATTTTTGACAGAATAAAGAATACCTAAATATTTCCATCAAACAAATAAAAAAGAAAATTAAAGTAACTCTCTAATTACCAATCACCAGACATAATTATGCTTACTGAATCAAAGATAAACTACTGCAAATGACAAAGAAAGGAGATGTAAAAAGAGCAAACGAGATACCTCAAAGTTAGAGGAAACTGTCAGTAATGACAATGACTGAGTATTTCTAGGAACTTCAGAATCAGCAATATTGCCTGAAGATCTGGCAGTATCTCTGTAGTACAATCACACCATGGGCCATCAATTTAAATAAAAACTAACCAAATAGTCTACACATGCTTAAGCAAATTAATAAAGAGGTTTCTAATTTCCAATAAAGAGGGCAAGATAAACCTACCTTTCTTTCACGATGTGAAGTATTGGATAAAAAGGACCAGCAAGCATCGCCAGGAAACGTAAATTGGAATCAGCAGCATCTGAAAAATTGGCAAAGTCTGCCTGCAAAATGACAAAAAATATGCCCAAAAACCAAAAGCCATGATGAAGGAAATACCGGAAAACAAACACAAAAAATAAGAAAGAAAGAAAAGGAAAGATACTGATGAAATAAGAAGAAAATGTACCTCAAGATGGGGAAGGAACACAAGTAATCGATTTGTCATGTCTTGAAGCAACTACAAACTAATGGGCATCAGAAGGCAATGAACAAAGAAACATGGTGATACAAGGCAGCAACACTGAGAAGCATTATGGGCAACGTTTTCAAGATGCTTACCTGAAGATACATATCATGAGCATCTTGTTTGTGTGACATAATGTGCGGCAATAGGTGATTAACAACTGGCTGAAACTCTGGTTCAAGACCAGTCACTGAGATCCCAATCAACTGAGGCAAGAAATATTTAAACAATTTTAGTGCCAATAATAAAAATAAAATAATAAATACTTCAGAATTATTAAAATGATCTATTCAAAAAATATAAATTTAACTCTGAAGGAAAATAGGTGCAATAAGCCTCTTAGTGACCATCAAACAGCAGTAATTGTCATATTGTAGCCTATGATTCAAATAAGGACACAGGATTTGCCATTACTTTCATTTTCATCATTTCTTACAATGTCAGATAGTGAAATTTTAAGCATTATTACAGGCACCATCCAAGCTCTCAAAGTTCATGTGACCCAATTGTGAGAATGAGATGTTCTCTTAGTAGTATCTAAATGACCCTTATGAGAGGTGACAAAAGAAAGTCTTGACTACGACCTCATCAATGCTTCACAAAATAATAAATTCACATGCAAAGGGATAAAAACATCTACTACAAAATAAGAATTCACATGCATCTAACTTTCTAACAATAACTATTAGCTTATTCAAATAACAAATATGTACTAAACTGGGGGAGGGGTTGGGGGGAGGAGAATAAGGAATTCATGGAGGAATGAGTCCCCAAGGACTACATAATTCTCATATTTACCTGAATAAAAAAAATTGCAATTGGGTTTCCTCGCAAACAAGATATTCGTACATAACGGCATGGAGTGTAGTTCATAGGATACATCATATCACGGCGAGGTGCCTCACAGCGGGGGCGAACTCTTACAAATGTCTCTGGCTGTAAGAAAAATCAGTCACTAGACATGCAATAAAATTATTGGATATAAGTTGCATTCTAGAATCCAACATGCAGTGATGCTACCATGACTACCAAGATAAATATCACATTGTAATTTCAATAATGAATAAAGGTGAAAGAATGCAAGTCATTGCTACACGTAATTAGTTGTTGCCGGGTAAAAGAAGAAGAATCTTAATTGATATAGCATCATGAAACTTTCAAATTAGGGGATAGTTTTATTCAACAAAGAGGCAATAAAAATATTATGCATTCTAGTCTAGCCCTTATTCAAAGCTATGAACTCCTGTCATGCTAGAAATTTTCCAGGTTGTTGGCTGGGATTTGGAGTATACTCTATGCTTGCTCACTCCATTCATTCGCCCTCTTGCTGGGTCAAGTCTCCTTTTGCAAGGTCTCAGGAAATGGATACTTATATGGACCCTTTAAAGGCTCTTTTGATGCTCTAGGAGAGGATCACAATGCACTTAGCCTGAATCATTAAGTCTTTTGTTCCCCCAGTATACCGATGAACAAGAAAAATTAATGCAAGATGTTTTATTATTATTATTATCTTTTTTCTAATTTCACCACTTGCATCTCAACTCAGAAGTCTGTTAATGCGGGGAAATCAAAGGCCAGACCACCAAGTAATGCAGAAAATGGTGTTGCCGTTCAGTAGACCACTTATAGGAGTGAAAAAGGATGTTAATTATGTTGCACATAATGAGATTGATATAAGCCAAAGAGTAAAAACTTCCTGAGAATCTCTCATTTAACAAGTGAAATACTACTTGTCTGCTTTCAGAGAGGCAGTTACAGTCAGAGAATGCCAGAAGGGCAATCACTCATTATTATCACCAGCATTCTTAGGATCACAAATATCATGGCAATTCTAATTCAAAAATAAATAAATCAGCACCTGGTGCTCTGCAGCAGCTAAGGAAATTAGACTAAGGAGTCCATAACAAGCCTTCAAACAGCTTTATTGGATACCTAAGTTATTTCTTAGGAACTACCCTCTCCAAATTGCTCATTCAGCTTCTTGAGAAAACTTATTTGGAGTGAAAGTCATTTCAATATTCAAGATATTGTGAAAAATTAAACTTTAGTCATCTGCTAAAAAAGAAAAATCATCCTTTTTGCAGCATATTTGATTTTCATCTGGTGTTTCTACTTTCTACATGAAACTAAAACTTAGCATGTCAGCAAGAAGAGGTAATAAAACAAAACATCACAGAAATAAGGAAGTAAAGACAGCACTTGGCAAAATGTGTACACATGAAATAAACTTAACCATATGGGGCGATACAAGTTGCAAACAGTTAGGTTAGCAAAACAAAGTAAGCACGGAGATTTAGATAAATTTTCAACATAAGAATGACCAAAGGAAGTCAAACCTATATGGCAATAAGTTGAAGAATCAACCTTATAGCGTAAGCCAACAGCTATCTCCCATTCAAGCACCGATTTGTTATAAATCCTTATATGTGACAATAGGCAAGGTTCCTGTGAAGAAGGAAACCAAAGAAAAATACATTTAGACACAACTAGAACATTTCCATTGACTTTCTCATTAAAAGTCCAGCAAAGATATTCAGAATCTACGACATATTTACAATAAACCAGAGGAAAGCATGAGTTTATCAAGCAACTCTCGCAGTAAAAGTCTCCAGGCAGTACTAATCACTTGAAATCTCACCTTTGTCTAGGTTAATGGAGTTTGGAACTCCAATTAGTAGGAAACAAAGAAAAACAAGATCATAAATGGGCTTATATTACATTCATGGAATCATCAGTGTTCAGCTCCTAGAGTTATACATGTATCAATATCCACAGTGCCATAATTTCAGAATTTTAGCATAAACAGAATAGCACTCAAAATTTGGTATAACTTCATGTTTGATCCTTCCATCATTTCTCTTGTTCTGAAAAGGATCAAAAACCACTGTTCGAAACAGGCATGTTTACTAAACTAGTCTTCCTATTCATGTTAAAAACAAACGAGCAATTCTATGAAAATTTATTCAAATGTCAAAACAAAACAATAAACAGACAAAACCCAGAAACACCAAACCTTAACAAAATAGGAAGAAGAAACAAACTTTTAAGCACCAAAGCAAGAACAAAAAAAGAACCGCAAAGCCATAAAGAGAACACCAAAAATGAACATAAATAGATACAAAAACAAAACCCAGAAATATTTTCCACATATAAATACCAAAAAAAAAAAAAAAAGAGGAAACCAGAAAGCTATAAGCAGCTACTTACATCAAGCTCAAGCAAGATCCATTCCTTAGTATTCGTAGCAGTGGACCAATGAGTCCTGAGGTCGGTGTCAAGAACGTTAGAGGCTTTCTGAGAGGGTGACTCTCGAGATGTTGCTTTCACTTTGTAACTCAATGGCTTCACCCTTGGCTCCAATTCTATCTCCATTTTATCCTTTTCCTTCTTCAAGCTCTCAAAAGCTTCTTCTTTCCCTCTATTTCTCGGTTAAAGCTTTCTGGGTTTTCAATTTGAAGAAGGGTGGAGGGTGTCCTGTTCTGTTTTTTCCTCCTGGACTCTGATTGAGAGAAAGATAATCCCTTCGGTTTAATTTAATGAAGAAAAGAGAAGACTTTCTCTTTGATGGGAACTGGAATGGAAGCTTTTTGGTTTTCCTTCAATTTGCTCGACTGATGGGATTGAAGTTTGAGGCCTTTTGGTTCTGGGTAAATTGATCTATTCAGCTTTGGGCTTGGGATTGGATTCAAGTTTTGGGCCTTTTTGTAAATTAATGAAGCTTTGGGCTTTACGTAAAGATTTATGTTCCATTTATTTCCATTTTTGTTTACACATTTATATTTTAATTGACGAAGTTATCAGAAGTACTATAATTGTTTAAAATTTTTTAAAATTAATTTAAAAGATTAAAAAATTGGAAACCACAATTGAAAGTAAAAGGATTAAGGATTATTTATGAAATTTATTTAAAAATAATTAAAAGTTAGGTGAAATTTAAGATTACTAAAAGGATTAGTCTACAGTCTTTGTTCAGATTAAGAAGTAGGGATCTTATAGTCAAAGGCCCAAAACTTGAATTAATATTAAAAGATATTTTATTCTTTTAAAAATAAATAAATATGCCAAATTTAATAATTTTTTTAAGTATTAATATAAAAGAATATTTCAATAAACAATTAATGGTTTAATGTGTAAATTTAAGATAAATGATAGACCCACGTGACTTGAATTAGCTTTATAATTCCAGATCTACCTAGAATATAAAACCATACGCTATACTTGCAATTATTAACTACGTAACAACAAATATTATTTCATAAAAAATAAAAAAAAAACCTTAAATTCAATTCGAGAAAATCAGACAAAATTGTAGTCACTTCCTATATAAAATTCAAAAATTTGCTACTTTATTTTTTATTTTTCTTTTTACAAAATAAAAGATAAAAAATTAAAAAAAATTAAAAATGTATTAGCCAAACGGAACTTAAGTGCAATTATTGAGTACATGACGATAAATATAATTTTATTCGATAAAATGAGACACTTTAAGATTTAATAATGAATACATCTTAAGGGCACGTTTTTTGCACTACTATATTAAGATTTGATTTTTTTGCTTTTTCTTTTTAGGTATTTGTCTTTTGTTTTTTTATTAATTTTTTATTTTTTTACTTTTTCTTTTCTATTCTTTTTTTTTTCTATGATTAATTGGTATGTGTATGGATTGAGTGATAAGTGGTTGAATTCTGTAACTTGAAGAATGGGTTTTGAATTTCTGTTCCCAAACAGGACTCTGACTAAGTCGATTATTGCCATTGGACAGAGAAAGGTTTACAATTTTCTTCAAAACTTTCCCAATATATTTTTCTTCTCAATATAAAAATGGACAAAGGGCTCAGCAAGCTCAGAGAGCCCATCCCCACTCCAAAAATCAAAGCCGACACAACAGTCTAGGCATTGGTGCATTAGCAGCAGCATTAACTACACAATAACTAGCTGCAGCCTGCATTCCAAGTTTCTCTCTCTATTTCTCATCGTCCTTTTGTTCCTGGTGAAGTGAAGTATTTTGCAATGGTAGGACAATCAAGAAAATGGATGATGCTAATAGCAACAACATGGGTACAGGCTTTTACAGGGACAAACTTTGACTTCTCATCGTACTCTTCGACGTTGAAAACAGTTCTGGGGATATCTCAGGTGCAGCTGAATTATTTGTCTGTAGCTTCAGATATGGGCAAGGCATTTGGTTGGTGTTCTGGGGTGTCTCTCATGTATTTGCCATTGTGGGTTGTCATGTTCATGGCTGCTTTCTTGGGGCTTTTGGGCTATGGTGTTCAATGGTTTGTCATTAAACAAGTTATTACCCTACCTTATTTCCTGGTAAGTTCTCGTTCTTTGAAGACTTTATGATTCTATTAAGGAGTGGAAATGATATGAGAAATTAAAAAATGCTTCTTGTTTTCTTTGCTTTAACTTGAATCTATACTTCTTTAGATTCCCTGGTTTCTCCTTTCTGGAATTGTTGCTCTGGCTTTACTGAATTTTGGGTTGTTTTTTTTTTTCCCTTTGTTTTTAAATTTTTCTTGTTTATTCAGTCTCCTGCTTTCCTGCAAAACCATGAAAGTCCTTCAAGCTTTTATGGTTTTTTTTTTCTTGTCCAAGGGATAAGTGTGGGGTTTTGCAATGTCCAAGTCCTTTTCGATTTCTTCTCTTTTTCATTTTTTTCCTTGTCTAGTTTCTTCCTTTGACAAAATTAAAGGAGTGAACCTAACTCCTCCACAACAAACCAAACATAACCACAACCTGACGTTGGTTTGGCAAATGGCAAGTGAAACGACCACATCTGAGTCAATTAGGTGCGGGACTGTAGCTGGTTGTTGAAGTAAAGAATGACTTTCAAAAATGTCCACATTAGTTATTATGAGGAAGCAGGTCCAATATCAAGATGATAATTATCACTTTCGGGGACCTTTTTTTGCCCTCAGTTGCTTTTCTTAGCTAATTTTTGTTAGAATCAAATGCTTCAGTTAATACAAACGAGACAAATTGCAGGAGAGCAGTCCAATTCTCTTGGTTAAACTTTCATTGATTACTTCATTAAGCTTAATCTTTGTTAATTAGATAATCCTAGAAGCAATTACCAAAGAGTCACCTATTAACTTTTACTGCACATTTTGGTCGGTAAAGAATATTTGCATAAATTGGTTATTCAAAGTTTACTTTTGGGTGAAAATTTCTCAAAAGAATATCTCAAACAAGGGTAGTTTTGATTTTCAAGACATTTTTTCATTGAAGGAAAGTTAGGATTTTGTTGTAATGTGACAAAGATTCAGTAAAAAACTTGTTTCTGGTAAAGGTAATATGGGATTTTATGTTGAATCACTCTGTTTGTTATATCAGATCAACCAACGTTTGTTATTCAAGGTTTAGTTAGTCCATATACAATGTGATTGAAAACCTCCAGTGATTTTTTTTTATTTTGGATCACTGTCAGACAAGGCAACCTTCCATTCCAACCTACCATTCTTGCATTGACAGAATGGGGCCATCTCCTATACACCAGGAGTTGCTCTCAACTTGATACAATTTATTCCAACAAACAGCTTATGCTAGAAAGTTACTGCAATGCCTTTTTTATTGAAGTTAAATTTTCTTCATGTTTACTTGCATAAAAGGCCCTTGAGGTTGTTGCTATGTCTACATCCTCTCTTATTTGCAGACACAACCACAAGAAAGGACCAAAGAGGTCAAATCCTGGTCTGCAACAACTCTCATTCCTTAAGGAAAGATACTTGACCATTGAGCCAAAACTTACAATTCTATACTGACTTTACTGAATGCTTTAGTTTCTTTTTTCAATTAGAAAAAAAATTCTACTGAATCCATTATTTGAAATATTTGGTACCTATCTGTCTGCTCATTCATGTAAATCCATGGCTACTGCACACTTTTTGCTAAAATATTCAACAGAATCTAAGTTTAGTTCCTCATCAGTAATTAAAAAGTTAGGTTCACCAGGGGGAGTTTGGTATTTCTAAGCTAGGTGTTGTTGGACGTTTAAGCTCTTGTATAAAGCTATGACCATGACTGTCAATTTTGGTCATTAACAAAATGAATTGGCTTATCAAAAAAAAAAAAAAGCTTAGGTTCACCTATACCTTCCCCTGTTACCCCCCCCCCCCCCCCCCCCCCCCCCCCCCCCCTTTTTCTATCTAAATGCCTGCACATAAACCAATTTTACAAGGAGTTGATGGATAATACCCTGGTCTGGAATTAGGGAAACAAATGCTTGAGTAAAAGCTTTTGATTAGTACTGAGCCACCATTCCACTGTAAACTAATTATGTTTTAATATGAATTCATGGCAGGTATTTCTTCTGTGTTTGGTAGCTGGTTGTAGCATTTGTTGGTTCAACACAGTATGCTTTGTTTTATGCATCAGAAATTTCGCAAACAGCAGGGCACTTGCTTTGTCCCTTACCATCAGTTTCAATGGTGTAAGTGCTGCACTTTACACTCTAATTGCCAATGCAATAAACCCTGATGATGACACGCTCTATCTCTTCTTAAATGCACTTGTGCCTCTCCTTGCATCTAGCTTAGCTCTCATCCCAATCCTCCGCCAACCCCCTTTGCAGCTTCTCTCCACTGATGCTGTTAGTCAGGACTCCTTCATTTTCATTATCCTCAATGTTTTAGCTGTTATCACTGGCCTATATCTTCTACTTTTAAATTCACTTTCATCTGAAGCATCAAGGGCACGCATTCTTCTGGTGGGTGCCTTAATCCTATTGCTCCTACCTTTGTGTTTACCTGGCATTGTCTGTGGTAGGAACTGGGCTCGTCACAATATCCATACCAGCTTTTGTCTTGATGGCTCAACCTTCAGCTTGGTTGACCCTGATGACCTTGAGCTCCATAAGGAGTTGCTTGGAAGTGATTACAATAATAGCTTGAGTGTCAGTAATTCATTTTGTGTAACAAACAGAGAAGGGTTCTTCAAGAAGGTAATGGAGAAAGGCAGATTAACAGTGCTAGGTGAGGAACACCCTGCAAGATTGCTAGTGCACCGGTGGGATTTCTGGCTATATTATCTGGCCTACTTCTGTGGAGGGACAATAGGGCTGGTATATAGCAATAATCTAGGGCAGATTGCACAATCACGTGGATTCTACTCTCAGATTAGTACAGTTGTGACTCTCTACTCCTCCTTCTCATTCTTTGGTCGTTTGCTCTCAGCTGCCCCAGATTTCCTGCGTGAGTATGTATTTACTGCAAATAGTATTGTATGTGTGTGCGCGTGCTATTTACGAGAATGCATCAACATCAAAGAATAAGCACCATTTTATTACCTTGACAATTCATTAAATATAGGAAAGGCATATTCATTAAATAGAGGAAAGGCATCTCTGGCTTTGCATCCCTTTGCATGGACACTGCCCTTACTGTTTTAGTTGACCACTAAGTCCATTGTTAGACTTCAATATATAGTCGTTCAATATCTTGGAACTTGGGAGCAAATCTGTATTGAAGTTGCTTCATAATTGGAGAATGAATTCTAATGGAAACCCTTTTTAGAGTTCTCTAATCTTCCAGTTGGCCACAAAGGCCTTTTTTAGAATTCATACCTGAAGAATTTTGGAATATTAAAATTTTAAATTGACTTCCATAGTTCCATGTAGACTTTTTTACATCAGAAAATGATCACAAGCTGAAATGTCTTTCCAATCGCAGCAAGGTGTACTTTGCCAGGACCGGGTGGCTAGCAGTTGCCCTGGTGCCCACACCAATAGCCTTCTTTTTACTTGCTGCATCAGGTAGTGAGGTGGCATTGCATGCTGGCACAGCCATGATTGGATTAAGCTCCGGTTTCGTATTTTCAGCAGCAGTGTCCATCACATCAGAACTATTTGGGCCTAATAGTGCCAGTGTCAACCACAACATCCTCATTACCAACATTCCCATCGGCTCACTCCTCTATGGTCTCCTTGCAGCTTTAGTATATGATTCCAATGTGAAAAGTTACTCCCAGGAAAACTCGTTAGGGGAAGCAATGGTGTGCATGGGTAGGGACTGCTATCAGAAGACATTCATATACTGGGGTTGCATTTCCCTGTTAGGCCTAATCTCTAGCTTTCTGCTTTTCTTAAGAACCAAGCCTGCTTATGACCACTTAGAAAGGAATAGAAGTCGAGCACAGTATTCATAGACTATAAACTAAATTCCCCTCTCCCCTCTCTCTATTTTCCTTTCATAGGATCTCATATTTGCTTTACACTTGAAAGGGTATACGGATTCCCAAGAAAATTGGGAAAAGCAGAAGTGACAAATGATTCATTGAATCATATATACAACGAACAGAATGTCTATGCCCCTCAGACCAAGTGGGGCAAATGTTTCTAAGGAACTACGGCATGGTAAGGAAAAAAATATGGTTTGAATTTGATATTGTTATGACTTGTGGATTGTAAATTTAAAGGGAGACTACAATTTAGCTAGTTTCAACTGGTCATGGCTGAAGCATTGGCTATTACCATTATCTTGTTGCTCAATTGACACATCTAATCTACAGAAAGTTGCTAAGACTGCAAATGACTTGAGGAAAACTTTACAAGTTCACTTCTTTTTTAAATTAATAATACCAAATTTGCTGCGAGACTATGATTCATTATTGAATTTTGTTGTTGTACTATCATGCTTTTATTTTAGCTAATTTTTATATTATTTTTTACTACAAACACAAAATTACTATACGAGAGGTCTCCTTCCAACCCAAAATTGCAATCAAGATTCATTATTTCTAACTTTTACACAAAACGGGCGCATTGAGAATTGAATTTGCATTTTGTAACCAAATCCTAGAGTGAGAACAATGAACACTATTTAAATCTTCATACAAACTTATGATTTGTCCTTTATATATAAATGTAATATATTAGTTTGTATGATTCACAAGCATTAGTAAACTATTGAAATTAAACTCTTTAATGTACCCAAAAAACCCTCTCCTATTCAGTAACAGTATCTACAGAATATGTGCTGCACAAAACAAAACAAAAAAACAGGCAGCAACCCAGAAAAGCATCCATAATGGATTAAAAAAAATCCAACCAGCTCTCACCACATAGAACTGTATCTAAACAACACCAGAAGCAGAGGGACAGAAGCAGAGCATCCCTACCATCATCAACCCCATACAACCAGTACTGAGAAACACAATCAGACCTACCCAGAATCAGGATGGATTCATCACAGCCACCGTCAAAAGCAAACAGCAGGTGAAGACTAAAAGGGAAATGCAGGCAGCTTATCAACAGGATCAAATCAGATTCTCCAAGGAAACACCCTGCACACATAAACAGAAGCAGAAGGAAAACAGAAAAAAAAAAAATCAATCAGAGGCCAATAATCTAGTTGAAAACCGTCAGAAGCTGCTGAGCCCTGTTAACGCCTGCCTTTGTCAGTCCGTCCGCAATGTGATTAGCCTTGAGGCCTTGGCATTTGTGGGAAATCTGAAGCAATCTGCAATGGTGCCATTCTCTCCAGGCCACTTAGCTCTGACCCACGCTGCAGCCCGCAGTCGCGTAAGATCAGTGACTTGCAGAGGATCCCACACCTGACCGCGAAAGATGACCTCGTTTCTGTGTAACCAGATTAACCACTACCAATTGCCAGAAAAAGAAAAAGACCCTTTCTTGGAATGCCAGATGAAGAAAAACAAATGAAAAAGGAAAATGGAAGTTAAGAGTTTAACAGGCATTTGATGATGGGCCTGAATTGTACTTGGTTACCAACCTTTATTAAACCGACTGAAATTAGGAAAATCAAAGATGTTAACGTTAAAAAATTTAGAGAATGTTGATGATGGTGATTCGTGGCAGAAATTGATGAAGGCGATTAATGCAGTGACTAATAATGAAAACCAGTGGCTAAGCAAACTAACTGAGATAGCGTCGGAAAGCTTAAAAAATCGCTTAGTCGAGGAACCCGTACAGCTGAAGAAGATGATCATTGAGCAAAAGGGTACGAAACGTTGCTTTGGAACTGGAAGCAAAAGTTCTTCTGTTGAAGAAGAGAAAGAAAAGTACTTGATTAGGAAGCAAATGAAGCAGGAGGAGACAGGTGATTGCAAGAAGCAAACGACAGGCATTGAGAAGAAACAGAAACGGAGGACGGTCAGTGAGAAGAAGCAGAAGCAGAGAAAGAGTTTCGATCCACTCGTACAACTTACTGCATTAGGTTTAGAACCGCCTGCCGACAGCCCAGAAGTATTCAAGAATCGCATTACAATGACAGTGAAACAAGTCAGAAGTAAGGTTTTGAATGAAGTTAGAGGAGGAAATATTCAAGAATCATGGAGGAAAGGATGTTACATATATTGGTAGAACCATTAGGTTCCTATTCTCACTTATCTGCAAGTGACTGATTCCATGAAATCCTATATATAGCAGGGGTTTACCTATTTCTTGACTATGAAGTTTCCTTTAAAATAAGTAAGGGTTTACATAAAAGGCTACTATAGATGAAAGGGTGGAGGCAAAGGAGCTACTGCTAGCAGCTTGGACGTCCCCAATTTTGAGAAATCTCGAGTTTGAAGGTAATCTCTTATAGAATTAAAATTTCTCTTTAGAAATTAATTGTGATTGATTATGCTTGAGATAATTAAATTTTGCATTTGAATGTGGATTTGTCATAGTTTCTATGGTTTAATTAAGTTGTATTTGTCATCGGTTTGCACTCAGCACATCTTCATAAATCATCATAGGATATTATAGTTTGAATTTGATGTTAAAAGAAGAAGAAAAATAATTAAATCATGATTGATTACTAATAATGGAGCAATATTTTTTTTTCACTAGTTATATGGAGATGCACGCCCATGTAATCTTTTTTTACACTAGACATGCACGGAATTTAATCAACAAATTAATCTATAAATACAGCCTAATTAAGGACAATTATGCAACAATTAAGTAGTAGTGAGTGAAGAGATTAAGTATTTGTAAGGCATCATATCCTTAATTATAGTAATTAGCAAAGTTTTCATGGAGAAAGTTTTTTAGTTTTTTCATCTTCTTATCGTCTTCTTCTTTTTCTACTTATACAAGGAATTACACTTGAAGCTTGCTTAATTCGATATTGTGGTTTGATTGCTTTCACTCTCAGTTTGTAGCAGATAGACCATAATGGATCAGAAGGTGATTCTGATGCTTGTCTTGGCAGCTATTGGGGTGACGTTGTTGATATCCATCGTCTGGTCATTATTGGAAGGCTATAAACAGAGGAAGGAGTCTCAGGCCGCAGCTCCTTCGGCATCAGCTTGAGCCTATATTATTATGTTCTTCACCTGTCTCTTTACGGAGGAAAGAGACTTGATTGGTTGTGTTTGTTTAGATAGAGATATGGTGTTGGTCCTTTAGACCTTAGTTCATGATATGTTATAAATTTTAAAATTTTTTGTTTCAGTGGAAATTAGTACCATCAGAAAAGAATTAAAGTATTTTAATTAAATATTTTCAAAGATTTTATTAGCATTTTTTTTTTTTTGTAATTGATTGCCAGTTTATATTATTCGTATTGAAATGCCAAAAAGTAAAAAACAAAAGGTCTACTATAAAGGTGTTCATGGGTCAGACTTGGTCGGGCCAAGCTCGGTTGACTCTTTTAAATGATAAAGTTGAGCCCAGTCCGGACCTAATTTGATCTATCCATTTGGAGTTGGTTAATTTAAATTTATTATTAAAGTGATAAAACTAATTTTTTTTAGAATTAAAATTAACAAAAATTATTTTATTAATATTGTAATATTTCAGGTCGAGCTAAGCCTGGGCCTAAGATATCGTGTCCAAGGCCTAACTTGAGTAGGTCACTAAGCCTAGGCACCAAATACAAAAATCTGAATTGAAAAACCACCTAAGAAAAATATAGGCTTAAATAGTAAAAAGCCCCTAAGTTATGGCCATTTTTTAAACTAAACCCTTACATAATGTTTGTTTGACATTCCCTTCTTATTCTTCAGGAACATTTGGTTGTTAAATGTCCCAAGAAATAGTCATTTCCTTACAATCTTTATTCTCTAAAATCACGATTTAGGTAATCTTTTATTGCACCAAAATGAGTTTTTAATTTTTAATTTATAACCAAACAAGCCCTTAACTCGATGGAAAATTAACCATCATTATACCTAATGTTAATTGACATTTTTTGTTCTTGTGGCATATTACGTGTTTAATGATGTGACCACATGGTAGAACCTAGAACCGTTGCCTTGTTGTCACTCATCGACTGCAGCCATTTACTGACATCGAAATTACACAAAAAAAGAAGCTTATTTCCAATTCCACTCTTTATACTCTTTCCTTTAGTCATAGTATTTTTTAAAAAAATCCTCTCACGATCTCTATAAATCTCAAAAAAAAAATATTAACTATCTAAAAAGCTTAGGTCTAGGTTTCATTTTTTGAGATTTGGTGAAAATCAATCATCGAAAATGTGGCAAGAAGAGAGAGAAGATGAAAATTGGAAAAAAAAAATAAAAAGGAAGGAAAAAGAGAGGTTTTTTTTTTTTAATTTCGGAGACAGACCTTGTAATCAAATAACATCATATGCCACGTGAATAGAAAATGTCAATTGGTGCTAAATCTGACAGTAATTATTTTTTTTTGTCAAGATTAAGGGCTTATTTAGGTACAAATAAAAAAAATTAAAAACTCATTGAAATATAATAAAAGATTAAGGACTTAATTGAAAATGACCCAAACTTAGAAACTTTTTTACTATTTAAGCTAAAAAAAAATAAAGAGCTTGTATGCTTACTCTCTATTAATCTAATTAATTGTTGCATGCATTCCCATATATATGGAATATCTTATACCTTTAATTAACTTTAATAATTGCCCCAAAAACAATGATTTTAATAATTAGTCACTAAACATGCATATATAGAAATTAATATAGGTATTTATTATAGAAGCACGTAAAAGGGGGATGAATGGTTAATTTTTTTAATCGAATAGTAATTATGTCTCAATCATATAGTACCAAGCAATAAAAGTTTGCTTAAATGTTGGCAAGTAATTAAGCTCTCTCTATTTCCCTTCCTAAAACTAGGACTAATTGATGATGAGCAATTTATAATAATTAAAAGTGATGAATTTTCTCTGTTATGTATCCCATATATGTATATAATTGACCTAATTTATTAATAGAGAAAGGGACCACTTTCTCCCTAAAGATGCCCTAATTTGTGAAGTAGACCCTAACACAAGGGTTAATTTACCTATTTTCTTGACCATTACGTTTAGATTCTATTCAACCATAAACTAGTATAAATAGAGGGTTGGATGCAAGAACGGCTATCACACACCAATATAGCCTTGGACGCCCCTTTGGAAAATTCTCAAGTTCCCAAGTGTACTTCGGAATTTGAAGGTTATTCTTTCAAGCTAGATAGGGTAACAATCTGATCCCTTCGGTTCTCTCATGTTCAAATGTGTAGCTTTAACCGGTGCATGGCAATTGCTTAATTTGCAGGATGTTCATATTCTTTTTCACGCAAATATAAGTTTTAGTATACTTTATGTATGTTAAATCAAGTCTTTTTTTCTTTTTCTTTTGTTTTTTTGTATATTGACTGCTCTCAGACTTTGATTCTCAATTTGTCAATGCAGACATAATAATGCCTGCCCTTGCCATTGTGGGAATTGTCGTGGTGGTCTTATTGCTGGCCATTGTTGCCGTGATTGTGTACACACCATGTCTCGTTGACGACAGAGAGCAAGAAGCGTGACAGAAAGCAAGAAACGAACCCGACAGGGTAAACGCAGTAGCTTAACCATAGGAAGAAGAAGAAGACGAAGAAGAAGAAGAATGGGCTCCAGCTTCTTTTGATGAATCTATTTAGTATTATCTTTTCTTAAGAAAGGGTACATTTTATATATGGGCTAATTAGCTCGCTATAGTTTTTCTTTTTCTTGTCTCCAATTTAATTTTTAATAAAAGAACGATTTCGAAGGTTTTTCTTTTAAATGGAAAGAAATCTTTTATATATTATATCTAGTGAAGATTTAACATGCATATAATATGACAATATTAAAGTATTTACTTAATAGACAGATTATTTTGTTAAGTTGATTTTTTGTGAGAAAAAAAATCATGACCAATTGCTTACTAATAATTAATGAAGCAAATCTTTTATTAATTAATTATATATTTTAATTATTTGATATAGCTTTTTTATGCATGCCCAAGTCAATATCTTTTACCTTTTAAATCAACGCCATGCCATTCACTCACAAGGGTACAATAATTGCTTGAGATTGTGATGATCATCACTTGAAAATAGAGTTGATCTCCTTCAACTGACATTGGATTTTTGGCGGAAAACAGTAATTTGGAAGAATTAATTATTACATATTTTACAACATTTTCCCCTTTCACTCGAAGAGTACAAAGTAATAATGTGTTGAATTCGACTCAAAAGTTATAATGGGTTGGCCACAAAAAACCTTAATATTGAATGCACTCATGGAAGTTGGATCCATATCTTTTGATCAGACTCTTGCAGAGTGGATGTTCTTCGCTTGGTGGTGAATTAATGACTACCATTTCATCTCTCACCAGTTTATGCTTTTTACTTGTTTCCATCTGCTACTCATGGCTGTACGGATGAATTCTGTGTTTTTCTGATAATGCTGTTTCATCTGATGTGAATGAATGCTCTTTGTGGCTGATAACTGTGGCTTATACTTTGCATGCCGACTCTGGTATTCTGATATCCTGCTCCCTAGGCTCCTATGTTGCTCCTGGTTGCTTTCTGGGTTGTTGTATATATTCACCTGGTTGCGTCTCTTTCATTTCTTGGCTGCCTTAATACGCCGGTCCGAGGTTCCCTGGGAACCTGACATTTTATTTTCTGGACTTCTCTATTATAATTTGGATGCACTACGTCACTGGTATCCTGCCTACGGGTCTATGTTACTCTGCCCTTCCAAGATAGATTCTGGAGATTAATCTTCATCACAAACAGAATGGGAGCATAAACAATCTGATACTTAATTTAATACCTGTTGTATTTGTTATAGGCTTTAGAGCTTGTCTCATCCCTTCTCCAGGTGACGTGTATTTCTTTATTGGGAGCTATGCCTCCCTATGTACCGATCAGATGCCTCCACAGCCTATCAATAAAATCTTCCTATATGATTTACCAAAATAAATAATGTGATGAACTGGTCTATGTTTTATTGGTTACAACTTTTACTATATACATGTCTGTGTGAGTGAGAAAAATTTTATTGGGTTTTTATAATATAGATTGATTAAGTATTTTATAACTGGTATTATATTTTAATTATTTATTCATTTTGGTGCAAAATCTCTTTCAACTTTTGGTCTTTATTTTCACCTTTAGACGATTTTTATCAATTTATTTTGCAACTTACATAAAATTTTGTTCTTTGCTTTGCTAGCTGTTTGTATTAGTTTTACATGTACTACAATTAATTCTCGTGTAAAATAATCATAAACAGAACAAAGATAAACAATTATTGTGTTAATTATAGAAAAACTAATAATTATTTAAGTTTTGTGATCACTTGAATTTAATTAACCTTTTTCAAATATTACCTTTCTATTGATTAGGAAAAAGGATGTGTCATCTTCTTTTCTCAGAAGCCAAGGTCGTATTAATTAGAATATCTATTAAGTAATATTTTCCTTCTTAAAAACTTGGTCTAATGATGAGCAATTTCTTCATTTATTTATTATAATAATTAGAAGTGATCAATTTCCTCTATTATGTATCTAATTATTTACTTAAGCAATTAGGTCAAATTCTAAAAATATGTCGTAATTCGTGATATGGTATCCTGACACCAAAGAATTACCTATTTCCTTAAAAACAACCCTAGTTAGGTTCTTCTATAAACTAGTATAAAAAGAGGGTTGGGACACTAGGAACTAGGAAGCAGCTACTAGTACCAGCTTGGGCGTTCCATCCTTTGCAGAATTCCTCAACGTTTGGCCTTTGAGTTTGAAGGTTATTCTTTCTAGCAAGCATGGCTTTTATGGGTCATTTGATCACAGACATAGCTGCTCATCCTTGGTCTGCCATCGGGAAGATTCTCGTACTCATATTTCTGGTTTTTCTTCTGTCACTTACGTGCTGCTCATGGCGCGAGGAAGACCGAAGAAACGGAAAGCCACAAGCAGGCAACAAGCCAAAACCAGCTGCTGAACCATAGGGTTTGAAAGAAGCAGACCAACAAGAAGAAGAATAATCTCCAGCTGCTCTTGACGATACTATATATATTTATATATTATATTATCCTTATTAAAGATTAATGACCAGCATATGAGCTATAGAGTAATGTTATTTGCTTATTTTATTCTTTGTTTTTGTCTCCCCAATTTCATCTTAATAAAATTAGTGATGATTTTGAATGGAAATCCTTTATTAGAAACCAAAGCAAAGTTTGCTTATAATTTGCTGTTCTTTATTTTACCCAAGTGAAGATTTAATATAGAGAAGTACTACCAGCATAACAACATCAAAGCAAATTAATAGATTTAATGGATAAATTAATTCTCTAAGTTGGTTTTATTGTTAATAGGACAATTCAGTTTGATTAATATTTTAAAATTATGTTCTTTTGCTTTTTATTTTAATTGAATGCCGAATTCTTAAGCACAATTGTAAATAAGTTTTGTTGTATAAATTATTTTGTTCCAACTTCTTCTTCTTCTTCCTCTTACGTGAGGAATTACACTCATTTAAATTGGCTTCCTTGTTATGGTTTAATTGCAAAAATATCCATAGTAGTTTATTAGAAAATTGAGGTAAAAGCCAGCTTTTTACTTTGAATCTCGATTAGAGAATAAAGGTTTTATGCTGTATCAGATTTTAGATAAGTAAAAATGTAAGAAATATTTGAATAAAGAATATTTCTAAATTTTATATCTTAAATTTTTTTAATTGGGTACAAATATAAAAGAACTTAAAGAATAAAACAGAGGAAAATAGAAAAAAAAATAAATTTTGTACACTTTTGCGTTCATCATAACGTTAGTCATCATCACCATTAAGTTGAACAATTTAAAGTGAAAAATCAATAAAAAATGAATTATTTGCAAAAAGTAAATTTCATTAGAAAAAAAAATAACAAACCTAAAGTAATCAAACTTAAGGAAAAAAAAATGAAGTAAGATTATTAAGAAAAAGGCCTTGGACCGTTGGAATCATCAGAGCCTTCAACTTTGCCTATTAATTTAGTGACTGTCTTCCCATCTTTAACCTTGATCATGGCAAAATCAAGCTGTGATTCAGGTTTGACACGAAACGATCAAATTTGTACTACAGCCTCTGGTTTGAGACTGTCAGTATTATTCTTGACGAGCTGATTCCACTGAGTCTTGAAAACATATGCAAGGCTAAGGCTCCCTCCTATGAGTCACTTGATCAAGTGCATTCTAGATACATCAAGACATAGTTCTACCAATATAACATCCATTCCTCCATGGTTCTTGAATTTTTCCTCCTCAGCTTCACTCAGAAACTTACTTCTAACTTGTTTCAGTACTGTCATTGATTGACAAATGATTGTGCCCCGATTCAAATTAGTAGGCTCAATAAACTTTTGTATAACCAGCTTTATATCAGTTTCACCCAAGTTTTCAATGTGATTCCAGAACACTTCTGGCCTATCAGGAGGCGGTTCTAAACCTAATGCTGTAAGCTCTACGAGTGGATTGAAACTCTTTCTCTCATTATGCTTCTCCTTACTGTCTATCTTCTGTTTTTGCTTGTTGCCATCACGTGTTCTGCTTCTTTTGCTTCCTGATCAAGTTCTCTTCTTTTTCTTCTTCAACAGAAGAACTTTTGCTTCCAGTTCCTGTTTTAGTTCCAAAGTAACGTTTCACACGCTTTTTGTCTCAATGTTCATCTTCCTCTTCTCTGCGGATTGCTTAGCCTCCTCGAATAAGCGATTTATAACCCCTTCCAACACTATTTCATTTAGTTTGCATAGCTGCTGGCTTTAATTATCAGTCATTGCTTTGATCTCCTCTATCAGTTGCTATCACAAATCAGCATCATCAACATTCTCCCTTAAAGAGGTGTCGTGACGTGCGGGTCCGGGAACCCGTCCGCCAGACGCGGGGCAAAAATTAAAATCGCAAGGTGTGGGAGTCGCCACCAATCTTTTTTATCTAGGTGTGATTGGTCACCTATTAACCCGATTCTTAATCGACGAAGTCCTAAATTAATTTTAGATCCGTCGAAAGAACGAGAACTGGTCCACGTTTTTTAGAGATGGGTTCGGGAGTGCGGTTACGCACGGAGAAGGGTTAGCACCTCCGTGACGCCCGTTCTACGAACGGTACCATTTAATCTTAAGTTATCTTTATATAGCATTTTCTTAGTTTAATCCCTATTTTAAAAAATTTTTATTGGATTGTCAGACTGAGTTATTCTCTTGGTCTTACGTATGCATATGATGCAAGCGTAGAATGATGTCGTGACTTGTTTATTTTAAATGATGGAGTCGGTAATCTTTTATTGGAAAATTATTCGAAGACTATCCCAACGCTTTGGTGAAGTCTCGAAATTCTCCTCACCTAGAGATATCCCCGGAAGAACTCGTCTCTACGAGCTCCTCGGGGAAATCCCATCATCGGGATTCCCGCGCTATTTGCAAAATAAGCGTGGCATGCAATGACAGTATAAAATGATGGTATCTATATGCACGCGTTTAGTGATTGTTTAAAAATTTTGATTATTTATTTATTATTTATTATTTTTTATTATTTATTTATATATATACTTTATTTTTTGGTTATTTAAATCCATGTTTGTTGTTGGTCAATTTTTTACTTGTTTACAAAGCTTATCTAAATAATTAATTAATTAACTTTTAAACGATTAATTTAACTTTGTTTAGTAATATTTATTTGAATTAACAAAATCTTTCTACATATATTATTTTCTAATAATGACTATTTGACTTAATGGGTTTTGAAATTTAGAGTTCAGATTTATCCCGACGCTTCGGTGAAAATTCGTCTCGAATTTCGTACTCGGAAAACATCCGCCCGAAAGAGGCAACTCTTTGCCCCCTTTTTGACGGTAATACTCAAATATTTTCTTCCAATTATATTATTTATTATTATTATTTATTTATTTTTTATTTTATTATTATCTTTTAATTTTCATATTTTATATTTTTTTATTTTTTTATCTTAATATTATATAATATATATATATATATTTGCATCATAAATTACTATTATTATTATTTATTTTATTTTTAGATTTTTAATATTAAATATAAGTGCCCATATTATACAAATATTTATTCCCTAAAAAAAAATAAATGCATTTAAATTAAAAATGGGCTAGACCCAAGCAAAACAAAAAGGGTTATACCTTGTTGGGCTGCGATTGGCCTAACTCGGCGACCCGTGGGAGCCCAAATCCAGCACCCCGGCCTGTTTCAGGAAGCCCGCACGGTGAAGTCCAAAACGCACCGTTTTGATGCCTGCGAAGCCGCTCAAAACGACGCCGTTTTGCCTGGTCCTTCCAGCTTCTGCTTGCCTCTCCGAAACGACGCCGTTTTGCCCACGAACCCTAGGTATTTAATCCCCTTTTCTCTCTTTCTCTCTTCAGTTTCACTCCTCACTTTCTCTCTCTAGCCGCGGCGCCCTCTCCCTTCTCTCTAAAAATCTTCTTCTTCTTTCTTCGCCGGCGGTCTCACTCCTCTCAAATCTCTCCCTTCCGTCGGTCTCTCTCCTCCCAGATCTCACCGGCTTCCTTGCACCTCTTCCCTTCCGATCGACCTCTCTCCTCCCAGATCTCAGTCTCCCGTCGACCTCTCACCTCTCCGATCTCACCCCCCTCTCCTTGTTTTTCTTTTTTGTTTCTTTTTCTTTTGTGTTTTTTTTTGTTGTGTGTCTAACTACTGGCTTCTTTGTTTTTGCAGGGTTTTAAAGAGCCGGGTTGTCCAATTTTTTGGACAACCCGGCGAGGGGGGGTTCTGGCACCCCCTGGAGTTGGTGGCCAGAACCCCCCATCCCGCGTAGTGGGTGGGGGATGGGACGGCGACGGGATGGCTGGGCGTACGATTTTTTTTTATTATTTTTTTTATTATTTTTATTTTTTATATATTTTTTTTATTTATTGTTATTTTATTTATTTATTTAATTTAATTTAATTTAATTTAATTTTTTTATTTTATTTGAGTGTCTACAAGAGGAAATTACGAAGAATAATCTTTCTTGATAAGAACATTTTAAAAATAACCATCAAAATAAGTTTAACTGTTTTTAACCATATTTAGCCATGACTTGATAAAAATGCCATTAGAACTATTTCAAATAAATTAAATCATTCATCACAATTTCTCTCCATTTGTGTTTTTGATTTCTCTCTCTCACCATCCCAATTTCTCAAATTTTATCGATTTCTCTCTTCGGTATTCGTCTGCTATGCTTTCGATTTCTCTCTCCTGCATTTTCAGATTTCTCTTTCTTGCACTTTCAAGACACCAAGCAATGGTTTTGATGTGCTTGGATATGTGGTTATTTGGAAAATTTGATTTTTAGGTATTTTGGTAAAACTAAAACGGTAGAAATGATCACAGATGTTTGAAATAACTTTTATTGAATCAATTCGGGACCTAGACATCAATAAACTTAAAAAATTGAAATTTATAAACCTAGGTTATCAAAGGAAAATTTTTTTTATTTTTAGTTGAACTAGGTGTTTTAGATAAGGAAATTTATGCTTTGATTTATGAAAATATGTTATAAACATTTTAATCGGTGCCAAATTGTCAAAAAAAAAAATGAAGAAAGTTGAGAAGATTTGAAGTTTTGGTTCACAAGTAACAATAACATTTTAGACATTAAAGTGTAACAAAATGTTTTTGAATATGACGTGTAATAATAATATTTTTTCAACATGATGTGTAACAACAATATTTTTTTTTCAACATAACGTGTAACAACCTTTTTTAACCATGGCGTGTAATATATTTTTGTACATGACGTGTAACAACAGTATTTTTTTAGACATTAAAGTGTAACAAAATGTTTTTAAATATGACGTGTAATAATAATATTTTTTCAACATGACATATAACAACAATTTTTTTTTTCAACATGACGTGTAACAATCTTTTTTAACCATGGTGTGTAATATATTTTTGTACATGGCGTGTAACAACAGTATTTTTTTAACATGACGTATAACAACCTAACTATGGCGTGTTATATGTTTTTGTACATGACGTGTCACATGTTTCTGTACATGGTGTGTAACAACCTAACCATGGCGTGTCACATGTTTTTGTACATGGCATGTCACATGTTTCTATACATGGCGTGTCACATGTTTTTGTACATGGCGTGTCACATGTTTTTGTACATGATGTGTAACAACCTAACCATGGTGTGTCACATGTTTTTGTATATGACGTGTCACCTGTTTCTGTACATGGCGTGTCACATGTTTCGGTACATGACGTGTCACATGTTTCTATACATGGTGTGTAACAACCTAACCATGGCGTGTCACATATTTTTACACATGGTATGTAACAACCTAATCATGGTGTGTAATATATTTTTGTACATGACGTGTAACATCATAGTGTGTAATTTCATTAAGGGTAATTTTGTCCAACTTGGTTAAAAATAGTTAAAATTATAAAGAATGCTATTTTTGAAAACATCTTATCTTTAAGGGTTATTTTTAAAAATGCCCCTTCTCTAAATCTTTTAAAGTTAACAGCTTTGATCTTTCTCAACCTCTTATGTTAATATATAGGAATGTTGAGTCTTGATCGTAGTTCTAACGGGAATAGAATTGCTAGCTTGTAACAAAGTTTCGGTGGGTTTAATAAAGCTTTGTTTTTCCTAGATAAACAATGTTTAATAAAGCTTGGTAACCAAGTGCAATTTATGGCAATCATTAATTTCCTGTTAAACTCATAGGTTTCATCTTCTTTTGTTTTGTTTTTCTTCATCTGGCATTCCAAGAAAAGGTTTTTCCTTTTTTCTGGCAATTGGTAGTGATTAGTCTGTTGATGGAACGGTGAGTATGCACTCATCTGGGTAAAGGGTATGCAAGTCTTAAGCTGTTTGTGTTAATTAATGGGAATTGCTCAGCTTTTGAATTTTTCGCACAACTCTTCTTAGCATTGATAATTCGATAAAAATGAAGTTAAGACTTCCATTATTATTACCTCAGCAGAGACAATTGTCAATTGGCAACAACTCAGATCTCACAGTGCAGCACTTCCTCAGATTACCCACAAATTAAGCCTCTTCTGAAATTCAAGTGTGCTTCACAACAATGGCA
This sequence comes from Theobroma cacao, assembly GCF_053813885.1. NCBI lineage: Eukaryota > Viridiplantae > Streptophyta > Magnoliopsida > Malvales > Malvaceae > Theobroma > Theobroma cacao. Next base: position 41,717,022 of record NC_142643.1, on the reverse strand, counting down.
ATGACTGTGTTTTTGAGTAGTGGTTATACAGGGTTGATGTTGGTAGGGATGCTTTACATTTGCCCCTATCTTTCTGGTGTTGTTTAAATACAGTTTTATGTGGTGGGAGCTGGTTGGATAATTTTTTATCAATTGTGGATGTTTTTGCTGCCTGTTTTTATTTTTGTTTTGTGCAGCACAAATTGTGTAAAGAGGAAATTATGGGAAATGACCTTCGTAGTAAGGTGACTTCAAAAATGACCGTCTCTATAATTTTAACCGTTTTTAGCCAATTTTTGGCACGACTTGACAAAAATACCTTTTAATCCAATTAATCCAAATGAAGGCACGTCTCAGTTTATTTCCTTCTGCTCTTCCGCCATTCAGTTTAAAATTTCAAAATTAAATCTCGATTTAGATTTAGCTATCCTTTCGTCCAGCTCTCCAACGCCATCGAGGTCTATATCGGCAGTCAACTTTCTCACGATCCCAAAGTACAGAGATGACATCAAGGTATTTGTTATGGGTTCTTGTGTTTATTTAGGGTTATTCATAAAACGAAAAAGTTGATGGGTTAATTATATGAGTTTGGAAACTTAAATCTGGCAGGGGTTAGTGAAATCAATCAGTTTATAGGCAATGCATGAATATTTCTTAGGCATTGAGTCATTGGATATTAGGGTGTGTGACTGGATATTAGGAATCGTTACCTGTTTATTTGGCATTAGGTGCCTGAATATTTGTTGAGCATTGCGTGAGTTCTTTATAGGCATTACGTGACAGTTAATACGTGACTGAATATTTGTTGAGTATTGCGTGAGTTCTTTATAGGCATTACGTGACTGAATATTTGTTAGCGTTGCATGACAGACGTTACGTGACTTAATATTACCTAACTGAATATTTGTTGAGCATTGCGTGACTTTAGCTACCTAATGCTGAAGGTGATTCTCTACTGATTATCTTCAATAACCTAATAAGCTCTAATGTAATTCTTGAAGTTTATATATAATTTCAGACTTGTATAGTAGCAATAGTATTAGATTTTGGTTGGTCTACCATGATGCATAAATTAAAAAAAAAAAAGAGAAAAAACAGGCAACATTAAAATCCTTGTTGATTAGTGAAAAAGAGAGAAAACTTTTAAGTTGCTTTTTATGAAGAATTTCTTGAAAAATGATGTTTGGCCTGGTTTTTGCTTTTAAAAGGTAGATAAGATGAAAGGGTAGGCCGAATAGGTATTTAATAACTAATTTAGCCCCCCTTCATTGCACTGATATGGGTGTAGAAAACGAAGAGTCAACTTTCATGCTTGTAAATAAAATGAACCATTAACCATTTGAATCAAATTCAATTATCTTAATCAATCTCAGATAATTGAAAAATGACGTCCAGAGATCCAAGAGTCGAGAAGGGGAAAGAAGCAGCCTCCGAAGAGGATGAGGTGCTATTTAGTGTGAAGGACCAGTTGCACATATTCTTGAGTGTTAGGGACCAATTGCACATATTCTAGCAGGAGATGCAAGTCCTCATCGACAACCTGATGCAAAGGACTTTTGACCTGAAGGCTACCATCTTGAGCAACGAAAAGATTCTCGTCGAGATAGAGTTCAAAGTAGATGAACTTATGAAGAAATGAACTACGGTTCATTTTTTTTGTATCATCTCCTTGTATTTTCAGAGGGGTCTTTTTAATAAAATTTGAATAAAATTTAATGCTATTTTTATTTTTATTGAGCACATATTTCGTTGAGTTATTTTGTTCGTTTAAGTTATATTATGCTATATAACTTCGTGAGTGGATGTTAGGCATTGGGTGACCTATTATTAGGTATTGGGAGAGTGGGTTATACGCGGTGCGTGAATTGTGCAATGCATATCTTCTGTTGAGACATTGCGTGAGTGGTTTGTATATATATGGAATAAAGTACCTATGGTGACGTGTTGTTATGTATTGCGTGACGTTGGGCCAGTACGTGACTGTTTAAGTTGGCATAATGTGAGTGGATATTAGGCATCGATTGACTTATTATTAGGTATTGCGAGCGAGATTGGTGGTGCATGCTTTATGCAATTCATGTGTTGCTTTGAGGTTTTTGTGTAGTAGTTTTTTAAGCAGTGCGTGATTGGTTTTTATATATTGCATTACCTGTTGTAGCAAAAGTGGTGGCGCGTGACTTGTGCAATTCATGTGTTGTTTTGAGGCTTTTGTTCGGTAGTTTTTTAGGTTTACGTGATTGGTTTTTATATATTGCGTTACCTGTTGTAGCATGAGTGGTGGTGCTTGACTTGTGCAATTTATGTATTGTTTAGAGGCTTTTGTTCAGTGTTTTTAAGGGTTGCGTGACCGATTTTTATATATTACGTTACCTGTTGTTATTTATTGCGAGAATGGTTGCACGTGACTTGTGCAATTCATGTGTTGTTTATAGGCTTTTGTTCAGTAGTTTTTTAGGATTACGTTATTGAATTTTATGTATTACATGACCTATTGTTATATATTGCGAGAGCGGTGGCACGTGACTTGTGCAATTCACCTCTTATTTAGGGGCATTTGTTCACTAGTTATTAGGCATTGCATTAATGTGTATTAGACATTACGACACCTAATTTTTGTTAAATTTTTGCGACCGGCCAAATGTGACTTAGGAATTGCATAAGTGGTTTCTATGCATTGAGGGGCTATTTTTGATAAATTGACTTACCGTGACACTTATTTTCTGTTAAATTTCAACGGCCTGTCAAATGTCAAGCTTATGATTACATACGGTGGTCATTGGGTCGGTGACACTTACAAGGGTGGTGAGACACGAGTGAGGGTTGTTGAGAGTGATTTGTCATTTTCGGGACTAGTGAAGCTAGTTGAAGAGGTTGTTGGGGTCAACTCACGTAATAATGAAATCGAGTTACATGCATCGCTCAGCCATGCCGCAGGGGTTTCGCGCGCAGTTATCAAGGATGATGAAGATGTAGCCAGTATTCTGATAGATGAGAGGGCAGTTGTTGTGTTTGTGACAGTTAAGGCAAGAAATGCAAACAATATTCCACATGAGCACGGTATCCAACATAGTAATCAACCAGAACAGAATGTTAATTATACTGACATACCACACCATGCATTTCCTAACAAACAACCATGGCAATCACGTTTGATGTATCCTCATGAGTTTTAGCAGCATGGCGCACACATGAGGTGTCTGCACAATTTCGATCGGAATGTACATCGAACGAAATACTCGGTACTTTGCAACAAACACAACTGTCGCTCAGAAATGCATTGGGTCCATTGTCATTAGCAAACGACATTGTGATGGTTGTGAGTGATGACGATGCATCTGATCAGATTGAAGATGATGTTGAAGAGGACGACACGGCAGATTGGAACCATGAGTTGCGTTATGACTGTGAAGATGATTACGTTGGCAGACATGAAGACTGTTCAGAGGACGACAGGGTTGAGCAGACCGACATTCCTGATTGCAATCATGTAGATGGTGATAAAGGTCATACCACAACTGTTGTGTTAGAAAAGGTTGAGTTGGACGACCATTGCAGAATCGTTGAATTAGAAGATGTTGAGGATGTGGACCCTATTTACGAGAACGACATTCGTTCGCTTGATGATAGTGATCAAGAGAGGGTAAATACAAGGGTATCTCGTCAATGAATTATTCCCAAGCTAGATATGATATCCTTCCAAATAGTTGAGAGTGAGGAATTTAGATCAATGGACGACCACTTATATCGTGAAAAAGTGTTTCTATCGAAGGCTGAATTAAAACGAGCTTTCAGCATGTTGGCACTAAAAGAGCATTTTGAGTTTAGAGTTAAAAAGTCATGTCACGCTCGTTTTGAGGTTGGTTGTAAAGATAAGGCATGCAAGTTTTCTTTGCATGCAACGAAGTTTCCTGAGGGAGAATATTGGCATGTTCGGATATTGCATAAGGTACACATGCGTAGTGTCGATGGTTTGCAATGTGGGTATCGAACTACGAGCGCGAGGGTAATTGGTAAGCTTATATCCAGCAGGGTATAAGGAAATTGTGTAAACCCATTGAGATCAAAGAAAATAATGGAAGAGATGAATCACAAGTGGGGATTGCGATGCCTATATGGTAAGGCCTGGCAAGCTAATAAGTATGCGGAGAGTCTTGTGTGCGGTCCACCGAAAGAGTCATTCCAACTCCTCCGCTCGTATTTTCATATGTTGGAACGTAAAAATCCAGCTACTATGACGTGTGTCACTACTGATGGGGAACAACAATTCAAATATTGTTTCTGGGTGTTCGGGTCATGTATTCGGGGGTTCAGTGCTGTAATGTGGCCTGTAGTCGCTATCGATGCCACACATCTGAAAGGCAGATTCAAGAGTATTCTATTTGTGGTGGTATGCAAAGTGCGAATGAGCAGATATATCCACTTGCATTTAGCATTGGCCACATCGAAGACAAAGAGTCTTGGTCGTGGTTTCTTAACCAATTGCGTCGTGCGATTGGTTGTCCTGAAAATGCAATGTTCATTTCTGATTAGCATCTTAGCATTAAGAATGCAGTTGAGAAAGTATACAAGGACGCTCATCACAATCTATGCAATTACCACTTAGGGAAAAACGTTAAAAACAGGTTCAAGCGCGAAGATGTTGCAGCGATTTTCACCATGGTCGCCAACTACTATAGGGTCACCGATTTTGACAAACATATGAATCAGCTGAAATAGCTTTGCAAACTTGCTTATGACAACCTCATGAGATTAGGCCCTGAGAAATGGGCACCTGCACGGTCACCAGTAAGGCGATATAAGCTAATGACATCCAACACTGCAGAGTGTATTAACTCCTGCCTCAGGTATGCAAGAAAAATGCCAATAACTGTCTTGATCGAGTGCATCAGAGGCATGTTTCAACGTTGGTTCCATGACCGGCACAATGAGGCATTGAATTTGACCACGCCCCTCAACCCTTGGGCTATCGATTTGTTGAACAAACGGTTCAATGAAGCATGTCACTTTTTCATACAAGCAATCGATTGGGTGGAGTTTCAAGTTATAGGCGGGAGTAAGGACAGAGTCGTGAACCTCTCCACTAAGGAGTGTTCATGCGGTGAGTTCCAGTCCAATCTACTCCCCTGCACGCATGCCATGGCTGCAATAAGGTATGAGCATGTTTTGTTATATTGTGCATGATGAATTGAATTTTTACATTGTTTGCCATATGTGATTTCATTGCCTTGGCAGTAAGTGCAAACGTGCAGCCATTGAATTCTGCTCGGACTATTACAAGACTCGGTCTTGGGCGGAGGGATATGCGATTCTCATTCACCCGATTGGGCATCCTAGTGAGTGGGACATCCCAGATTACGTTCAACAAAATGTCGTTTTGCCACCAAGTTGGCAAGGTTAAGCAGGAAGACCTAGGAGGAAAAGGATTCCATCAGCTAGGGAAGGCAGCGGACGACGTAGATGTTCACAATGCAAGAGCTATGGTCATAATAGATAAAATTGTCGAACTCCATTTGCATCTCTACCGACAAACGGGGAAACATCATCTGTTCAGCCGACGGCTCGACGACGTCGACCCATGGCATGTGCAATTTGCAGACAACCAGGGCACAGACGAAACCGCTGTCCAATGTGGACTACAAACCTTGATAACGTTATCGGTGTCGTACTTGAAGATAGTGGCTCTTCAGACGTCAGTTGTTAGGGATTGTTTTGAAGTTGCCATTGATATTTGCATTGAATAATACTATTTGAACTTGAGTTTGACAGAGTTTGAATGAAAAGTAAGATACACAAGATGTCCATATGGAAGAGAAAAACCTTATGCTAGTTATGGAGGTTTCAAAAAGTGTACCAAAGCATGAGAATAGGCCGGTTTCATTAAAGATAATTTTGTCCATTTTTTTTTTCTCTTGACTAAAAATAGTTAAAATTATAAAGAGGACTATTCTAAAAAAAGCCTTATGCCTTAGGCCCATTTATGAAAAACATTCTTGTGAGTATGTATTCATCTGAGTCAAAGGCTATGTAAGTCTTCAACTGTTTTTGTCAATTAATGGGTATGCTCAACTTTGAATTTTCCGCACAGCTCTTCTTCGCATTGATAATTTCATAAAAATGAAGAAGACTTTTATTATAATTTTTTTCTGCAAAGCAAATTTGAGCATATGTGTGTGTGTGTAATGGTTGGAGTATATCATGCTGTTTCAAGTCTTTAGCCTTGAATTTAGGCAGGAGACTTGTTACAGTCATATGCCTACATTGAAGATGATATTGAACCGTTACACATCCCCTGTGTGTACACCTATTCCAACAAAGCACCCCTCGAAACGATAGCCTGTTCCTTTCTCTGCTGCCGTAGCCTTAAGACTTAGCTTGCCAAAGACGCCTGCAGTTCCTATACCCTGTTCATGGGCTTGGGCTGTTTCTAATGGCCGCAACACACCAAGTGACCGCCCCTATGTTTTGGCATTAAATCTTCCCTGAGCTTTCCTTGCTATAAGCACTGAAGCCACTACACCAGAGTACTGACACCGCCTGAGGAAACTATTGACTGTAGGGAATGGGAGCTCATGGCATACCTGAATATGCATCCAAAGAAATATTGTACTTAGACAAAACACAATGAGGAATTAATTTGTTAGGCAATCATGACAGACGAATAGCAATGTATATTTGAACAATTTTTCTTGCTTCAATTTTAAATGGTTAATCATCTTCACTTCCCTTAGCTATATGGTCTTTATGATTAATTAAATGCTATATTCTTCCAAGCTTATAAATCATCTACAGTTTACCTAAGATAAAATCGTCATAAAGGCCAAAATAACTTTTTCCTTTTTGTATATTAACCTTTCAAGAGGGTCTGGCCAGTCACTTGCGACCTTGCACCCTGTAAGTCTCCATTTGGAGATTTTTTATAGCAATAAAATCTCCGCCTTTCCAAAAAAAAAAAAAAAAAAAAGGGTCTGGCCAGTTTTGATTATAATCAATATATATTTAGCAATAGAATAGTTAGCTCTCTCTTTTCCTTGCTAAAACTTAGTCTAATAATTAATGAGGTGCAATTTATGATAATTAAAAGCAAATTTGCTCTTTGATGTATACTAATATATATAACTAAATATATATAATTGGCTAAATTTATTAATAGAGAAAAGGGTTCACTTCTCTCTTAAAGATGTCCTAATTCGTGATATAAATCCTACCAAAAGGGTTAATTTTTTTGCCTATTTCTTGACCATCAAGACTTTTTAAAGAAAAACAATTAACCCTAGCTTAGCCAGGTTCCATATAAGCGACTATAAATAGAGGATTGGACTTAAGGAATGCTACAATACCCCAGCAGATTGGACGCTCCTGTTGAGTTTTGAAGCTTGTTGTTTGTAGCTAGGGAAGACAGTCTCCCTTTTACGTTATGTACGTGAAATTAAGTCTAATCGAGTCGTTGCATTGCATTCCTCTGTTTATTCCTCCTTATAACTCTTTTCTCTTACACTTTGGTTCTGAATTTGTGATTGCAGACACAATGGGTCTGGCAGTTCCCCCTTGGGCCTTGGCAGTTGCTGTGGTCGTAGTTGTGCTATTTTTGCTTGCAATGTTGTGCTTCTCATGTTTCGAAGAAGCCGTAGCACGAAGCAAAGCAGAAGCTGCGACCGGAGACTCACACTGATCAACAATAGGATTTGGACCTAATCCTTTCATTTATATATATTGGCAGATTAGTTAATATAAAAACGGGTTAATGTCATATTGTTTAGTTTTGTTTTGTTTTATGTTTTTATTCTATCTTAATTAATAATAGTGTGAACTAAGGTCTTAGTCTATTGAGGGCATATACTTGTGTATAAACCATTAAATAATCTTTTATTTAGTAGTTATTGATATACGAAAAAGTACCCGAATTTTAATTTAATGATAAGTATATATTTTTATTTAAAAAATTTATCGGATTGGAATCTTCTTGAAAAAATGAAAAAGAATGTTCTCTATTTTTTAAAATTGTTATTTAATCCAGTTTTTTTATATATATATTAATCATTCTTCCAACTCTTTCAAGTATTTTGGCCAAGAATTGCAAATGTTATTTGTTCAATTATTCCATTTCAATCGAATGAGTTTACTTTGATCTTTGCCAAATAAATAACCACTTACCTTTTAAGCAACATTTACCTTCAGTTTTGTAAGATAGCCACACATTTATATAGTTTAACTGAATGGCTTTTAATTTCATAAAATAAGCTTGTACTCTTGAGATTTACAAGGAACCAAATTAAGGCAAGGATCAGGGCTAATCAGCAGAGCAATCCCAATATACCTTAATCTCAATGTTAGTCAACTGATAATTTCCTCCTTCCATTTTTCCCCTGTTTCTCATCATAAATCTGAGAAATCTTAGCCAGGAAATCCAAAATACAATGCCCAGCATCCAGAAGATTGCAAGCACATTCACTTTCTGTAGTTGCATAGTCCACTAGTCTATAGATATTGCAAATTTCTCCAGAAAAGATCCATTTTGCTCAACACTATACTCACTGTCAATCATATAATCTGGAGCCAACTAATCGATTACTTTTGACCAGTCTAAACGAGTCTAGGACCATTTTGCTCAACAAATGAATTAGGGCATACATGAATCAAGTAATTCTTTAGCTATTCAATGGCTATATACAACAGCTTGCAACCATCTACTAGTTGGTAGATCTCAACTTGCAAAACCTGAGCTAAAGTATTATTGGTCACATTTTCACACTGCTGACTGATTCGGTGCAACAACTACATTAAAAATGATGATGACCTTTGGTTTAGGATAACTTCAGCGTATCAGGACATTAAACTAACCATCCAAGGTCAGATTGTTAGCAGTTCCTTCTAAGTTGGGCATTATAATTTAATTGTAAGATACAACTGGTTGGTGAGGACAGTTTATGACAAGCACTATAGAAAGGCTTCACTTGGGATTGAGGGAGAAAGCTACCAACAATATGGGTGCCTTGTCACCATCTTTGGCAAGGAAATCCTCTTTCACTAACAGCAAGTCATGTCACAGTTATCTAATGTGGATTATTTCCACACTGAAAAAAGAGAGGACGAGACAACGTATGTCTGCAATCTTTTTCAAGGTTACCTTAGCAGCTGCTAGATATTGCTTATCTTCTATGTAACTCTTTCTTTATGCTAAATATCTGGAGTATCATGCCCCTAAAATACCTTTTTAGAAGGCATTCTCAGAATAGAGAAGTGATAAAGGGCGATTGATATCTACACACAGAATGACCAAATAAATAGAAATTCTAAGAAAAAACCTAAGCATGTTGTCACCAAAAACTTTGCAGTTTCAAATGATATCTGAAAGAAGCTATGCAAGAGTAAACAGATTTACCCTTAAGTTTGCTGATCTCTTAGAGGTTAGACATCAAGTAAGCAATATAAATTATATAAATCTCCACAAGTTCAAACAGTTGGATTATTCTTTGATAATCTACTCTATTTAGGGAGAGTGGGAGACAACTGAACCCTCACAGATTCTGGTGTTCTTTCAAGTAGTTAGACAAACCTCAGACCAAACTACCCCACCAACACAAAGGAACCATTACCCTAAGATAGCATTCAAGCAACAGTGAAAGTAAGAAGGAAAGCATGTAAGTGATAATGTTTACTAAAAATAGATGTTAGAGCTAGTTAGCAACTACAGTTATACAAAGAGGAATTGTTAAAAATTAAACCCGGATACCAGTTCTGAGTCTGTAAATTTAAATAAAAGCATGCTCTCACCTCAAGTATATTATAATCTAATCTGCAATAAGAACTTCTATTGAAAAAGGTTGATTCACTTAACTGCTTTCTCAAACAACTCATCACTTCACAAGCTAGTGATAATTCAAGTTAGCAGTACATGATTATTAAAAGCATAATGCATAATGCAAAATGCTATGACATCCTCAACAAGAAAAATTACTAGAGAAGTTTCAACAACCTGACTGCTTTTGCTGACAAACTAATGAAAGGTTTCTTTTAATTTAAATTCATCAGAAATCAATCTAACAAAGATTCCTCACTAACAAAACTGTAAAAATCTAAGTATTAAAAACTCCAGAAATAATATTTGCAAAAATGTATTACCTTGTGGAGCTGAGAAAGCGGTAGTAAATTTCAAATGTTATCGGTATTTAACCTGGTAAATAAAAAAAACTCTTGCAGCAGAGTCTGGTTTTGACCTAAGCCACCAGAGCTTTAGGCGCATAAAAAGCGTTACAAATCATGTCAAAAAGCAGATATTTTTGCAATTGAAACCCAAGCACAGCAAACACAAAGCAACTATATAACAGGGGAAGAGTGCAGAAATTAAGAAAGCAAAATATAGGTCATTTATTAACATTTATAACAGTGAGGGAAGAAAAGATCAAAAATGAAAGTATCATCCGTTCAAAAGGAACAAAAAGTTAAAAAACTTTGAAGAGATTATTGAACCCTTAGCTCTTCTTTTCACCTCCAGCACTCTTCTTCTTAGCTGTTGCTTGTGAATACAAGAAAGTTCCAAGTATTGCAATCCCAGATCCAAGTGCATTCAAAGGCCGGACTGGATTTCTGAACACCAAAACAGTTGACACTATAACCACAACCCTCTTCATTGTGTTCCCAACTGAAAAAGTCAAAGGGCTAATTTCATCAAGTGCCTGATAAGATGATTGGTTGTATAGATGGTAAAATATTCCTGAAAGCAAGACCCATATGTAAAATGTGGATGCTTTGCCAACAGTCTCGATTGCTTTGTGATACCCTTGAACCCATTGCGACCCTTCAACAATAACCGCGACTGGAAACAGATAAAGCAGTGAGATTATACTGATCCAACCATACAAATTCAATCCATTCACTTCCTTAAAGTTCTGCAAACTTTTCTTGGAGTAAATGTTCCTTAACACAAAACCAACATTGCTAATCAAAGCACCCCATAAGCCTTGAAAATTAAAGGAAACCTCAGTAATAGCAGCTAGAGAACATCCCAAAACAATGGGAACAATGGAAAGCCAGACTTTCAAAGGGTATGTATCACCAAGAAATGAAGAGAAAACAACAGAAAACACAGGCTCTGATGATTTGATAACATGAGTGAAGGAAACGGCAACCTTAGAAAACGATACACAAGCTGAAATATGGCCTATTGTGTGAAACAATGCAGGTCCAAGAAGTGCAATAATAAAAGGCTTTGTGATTTTGGGACAAGGTTGCAACTTTAAAGACCAGAGAACGAACATCCAAATGGAACCAGCGAAGAGTTGAAAAGAAGCAAGAAGCCAAGGGAATGGAAAGACATTCAATGCTTTTTTGTTGTAAATGTTAAAGACAATGTTTTGAAAGTACCAAAAACCGAACACAAGAGCAAGCTGTAAAGTTTTAGCCTTTGACTTCGCTGCTACTTCAGCTGCTTCAGCTTCTCCTTCTGGATTAGATTCAGATGCTGCAGCTGATCTGGGAATACGGGATCCAGGTTTCCTAGAAGGGTTTTCATGGATATAGCTGAAAGGAGTTCTTTTGGTGCCTAAGCCTTGGATCTTGCCAAAAGGGTAACAATGGATTTTGTGAAAGTTGCAAAGTTTGGGGCTGTGAGGGGTGGATTTGTTGAGAAAAGCAGGAGGGTAACTGAAGTTTTTTGGGTTTTCGATCCTTTTTGTGGGATAATATTGATGTGTGGATTTGGAGAAAGTGACATGAGAGGATGATATGAGATTCAAAGTATGCATTTGTTATTGTAAGAGAGAAAAACCAAGAGATTCTGCAACAAGTGAAAAGTGAAAATTGAAGGAAGATCGAAGGAAAGAGGGAGATATTTCAGTTCTTTATGGTTGGACCCAAAAGGATATTTTAAGCTACTGTTTTGGGTTGCAAATTTTCGAACGTTTGTATTGGTTTCTGGTCTTTGAATAAAAAAATCTGCAAGATATGAGGAAACGGGAAATCTATAATATTTTAATCGACAATACAAAGAAACAGTGCCTACACTGTATCGATATTGCTCACTTAGTCCTAGTCCTGGATTCATGTTGAAAAGGGTAGGATGAGCTCGCAGTTGCACATTCTGGCTTCTTGTTGTCTGGCCTATCAAGCGGCTTTGGCCCGGGGTACCATTTTTATGAAACCTTGGATTTGCCTATTGTACCAAATCCGGAAAAGCATCTTATTCGTCGCGGTGAGTCACGTGAGGACTAGATGTATGATAATTATAGTATATAGAGTTATTTTATTATATTTTAAGTAATAAAATAACTAAGTCTTTAAATTTAATTAAAGTTATAAGTAGTTTTTTTTATTTTTTTAATTAATTAACTCATGATTGAAATAGTTTATTTCAAGTAATTTTAATACTTTTGTATGGCAAAAATGTTTATTTTTAACTATGGCTAATTTAGTTTTTATATTTTTAAGATTTTCAAAAGAGGAAAAGTCAAGTGACAAAGAATTGCACAAATTCGCCAAGTGCAGACTTCATCAAACATGAAGTGGTACTTCAGATATAACTCAAGTTAAATAAGTCCAATCAACGTGATTCTTAGACCATTGAAAGTTAAGAGGAATGGTTATAACTTTCATGTTTATCACTTCGTCCAGTTTTGATCCGAGCATGATCAAAATCACGTTAGAAGTAACCTAACCGCAGCAACTCTACACTAGACAGCTTGAAGGAACAAACCATGGAAATAGCAGGCACAGCATTGCAGCACTGTCCCCCTCACCAAATAGAACTTCCAACGCTACAGCGCCAAGCTCCCAGCGTTGTCTAACACTACAAACAATGCCTTTGGTAGTGAACTTAACGCTGCAGCGCCAAGTTAAGCAATATGTACCTTTCAATTTTTCAAATCAGAAGGTCACTTTTAAAGGTTATAAAAGAGAGTTTTTTTTAGGAAAAAGGAAGGGGGAAAGATTTGGAACAGTTTTTCAGGAGAGATAAAAAAAGTTAAGGATTTAGTTTACACAAAAGAGGAAAAGGGAGAAGAGAAGTAAAGGATTTTCTTGGGAGCGGTATCATCCATATCAGCTTACCTTTTTCATACTAGTTCCATCTCTCTCTCTTCTTTATTATAGAAATGAATATTTTTCTAGAAATATTGGGTTTTATATTCAGTATGTTGAACTAAATTTCTATTTCTAGGATTGTGGTTAATCTCTACTTATAGTTTGGATACTTTAATTTCCTTTTACTCAATATTAATGTCGTAGCCCAAATCTTGGGCCATGACCGACGCAAGGGCTCATAGGCTTAACCCACTAAGCTCAAGCAAACCTATTTATATAATCTTATACATTAATCCATATTTCTTTAAATTCCAAAATTCGTAATGTCCAAACATCGTTCCTTTGAAAACAATTCATAAAAACCAATTATGCATTCATAATGGCATCATCAACCATAATATACATATATAGCTTGACAAATGAATCTTAGTATTTCGTATCAAGTATTCATATACACATAATTAGACCTTGACTGTCAATGGAGTGACTCTGGGCACGGTTGCTAACATTTAATGTCATGGTAAACCTACGGAGCAATGGATAGGGAGGAGCACCTCATCTTAGGGCCAATCACCTTTAACTCAGAAAACTTAAAACATGAAGTTTTAAAAAACGTGAGTATAACTCCAGTGAGTGAATATAAAAAGGGAATAAGCAACGTTACAGAAGGTTTAGAAATCATGATGCACTTAAGTTCAAAAACAATGCAATTTAATTTAAGCTCTTGTTAAAACACCTCATTTCAAGCTTGATTAATTAATCCCTTGATGTTGAAAATCCATGATCAACCGTGATGTTAAAGAAGTAGAAAATATGGCAGAAACCAAGCAAGGTAGCAAGCTTGATAGAAGGTTTCTCGCTGTAGCAATATGCAAAACCGTGGCCAACCTTACAAAGCCAAGAGTTTCTGGTTGCAGCGAGAATCAGAATAACCAAGGAAGAGTTTCTTTTCATAACAAAAAGAGGCCATTTGCTGCAATACAATTCAATTTGAAAATACTTAGCAAAATTTCAAAGTTCAACATGCAAGATTCCACATACATTACAACCACATACTATATTCATAACTTTCTCTTGCACACGTATATATGCATATATAAACACGAATACCACCACCTCACATAGCCAATATGCACTCCCTACACGCACAAGGCAACATCATCATGTGCACTCCCTACTCGCATATTTCTATATCATCGTGTGCACTCTCTACTTGCACACTTCAATATCATCACACGCACTCCCGCCTACATCATTATCGGCATGTGCTCTCCCTCCTCGCACACGCACGGTTATATTTATTACACGATATTACCTATCAAGGCACAACACACACACACACATATATATATATATATATATATATATATATATATATATGTATATCAACATAATAACAAAGTACGTGGACTCATCGCAGTCACATTTTCGCAACACAAAAATTTCATCAAGAGCTTGTTATCGTATACATTTTAAAGAAAAAGACAATTAAAACTTTTCAAGTAAATCATTCAAACATATGTGCATTTACCCTAAAGCATTTTAATGCAAATTCATTCACTGGTCCTCATTGATTCTTAAATCGACTCCAACTCCCACTAATGGTCTGAATGGAGATGTGGGGTCTCGTTGGAACCTATTACACATAATAGCATCACAAATCAACTCAATTCACATAACCATAATTCTAAAAGCTATCTCCTAAATCATGTTCTACTAGTTATTCCTAGCTAGCTTCCAACTACCATTAAGTAGATATCTATTTTCACTATTCTAGTCACACTAAAATGAATAAACCACCTCAACTACAAAATACTCATAAATCTAACCACTAGCCATTCTCAACAACTTAAAAATCAACTCAATTTCATTACTCACCTTGGTAGCTTTGTAATTGAATTCCTTTTCAAAAGCTTTCAAACTATTGTGAAAAATCTTTCTTTCTCTCCCTAGAACATCCAGCTAGTGAGAGAAAGTATTAAGGAAAGGCTTTTGAGGGTTTTAAGGTGAAAATTAGGGTTAACTTGAGAAAATTTATGGAGGTTTCAAATCAAACTTCCATGGAAGGTGAGAAAACGTGAGAAGGGAAAAAGAAGAAGAAGTTGCTAGAAACTTAGATATTTATGCCTAATGTTTATCCAATTTCTCACGAAATTTCCAAAATACCCTTAACAATGTCACTTTGTCTTCCCTTTACCTTTATATAATCTTTTTACTTTTTTGACACTGAAACAAAGTCCTTAATAGTCTAGAAATACTCGAGTTCATGAAAACTTAAAAATTTCGACTCGAGATGCAAAATGATCGCTTTGCCCTTAAGTGAAATTTATCAGTATTTCTATCTTTTTCATTTATTTTACCATCATTCATTTATTCCTTAGGTCTATTTAGACCTTAATAACATTTGAGAGCTACTTCCAGGAGCTCACCATGAGAAATAACGAAATTACCCCTGATCTGTGTTATCGCGTCTACTGCTAGTTACGGGTCTATAGAGTTCGAGGTCTCACACTCCTCTTATCTCCTTGGTACCCAAATTACCTTATTATGCCTCAATTCACTTCCAAATCAGTTTTTTTTTTCTCGCAAATTCTTTCTCGATAAAAATATTATTATTTTATTATTACTTCATCGCGTGCAGAATATTTTATCACAAACTCTTTCTTTCATTTTTCATCACTTTTAAACATTATAATTAACCTCAATTGACATCCGATAAGCTTTATTAGTCACCATATCAAAGTACAGAGTATTATAATTAATGGGTATTGTGTTGTTTATTTCAAATCAATGCCTGTTGCTTCGAATTATTTGATCAACAATTGGATTGAGTTGGGTCACTAAATGCAACTTGATAAAAGGAATTTAGAATAGACCAAGGATTTGAATAGCATGTGTTTATTTCACTTAATGCATAGGTGATTTGATTATTAGTATTTAAGATAAAAATATACCTAAATACCATATGTAGCCAAGATTATGGTATAAGCTTAGTGAACCTACCTTAATTAATCAATATAGACATATGAAAAATTAGCTCAGATAGGTATGTTTACAATATCTCAACAAAGAATTGTAGATAAATTTGGACTCTAAGCTACCAACCAACACATTGATATAAGTATAAATAGTGAAATTAAATCCAAATGAAAAGTAAAGTACTTCCATAGTCTTAGGCTCCATTTTACTGAACTTCTAGAAATTCTTTAGCATTAATTCATTAATTTAGCTTGTTGCTTTAATTTCAATTTTAATTAATTTGTAAAATTAGATTTCCTTGAATAAGATTAGGGTGTTAAATTTTAGTAATTAATAAGAGTTTTGATACAATTCCCTGAAGAAACGATACTTACTTACTATTATACTACTTGTGTGACACGTACGCTTGCGTGTGTGTATAACCAGCAACAATGTACTACTCACATCTACCAGTTGCAACTTCATCAAGCAACTATCAGCACTTCCAATGGCACCTTTATGCAGTTATGCAAAGGCTTGATTCAAGGAAGTTGCTTCAGCCTCAATCAGGAGGGGCCTCTAATCATCAATAAGGAATGATAGGACTCCATCATCATGGAGCGAATGGAATTTTAAGGATGCGGCATTGATCCTAGTTTTGATAATGCCACACGATGGAGTGAGTTGTAGATTTATAAATAAAAATCTTCTTATATTTAATAAGTATATTTTTTGATTAAAAATATAAATTGTGATAAGTAACATCAGAATTTATTTAATTTTTTACAAATTTCTGAAATTCCTATGAAAAGTATCAAGACCGAGATAGCCCACCACTCTGGAAAATATGAGGTATGAGATATTCAATTTTTATTTATAAACTTTATATTATTTCACTCCCTGAACCCAAAACTAGGCCCAACTCAAGTTTGCACATGGATCCCTTCAGAAAACTTAAACTAGCCTTTGGGCTTGGAGCCTCGAGGGATTGATCCCGACCCGATTAGAGTTAACTATGTTACCAAACGGACCATATTTTAAACGTTCCTTTTCAATTTCTTTTCTTTTTCAAATTTCGTCGAATTCCCGTTTCGGCATTTTCCATTCTTCTCAACTTGGAAAAACCAGAAAAGAAAAGGAAAATGGCAGCGAAACAAATGGAGGAAATTCAAAGGAAATTATCGATCCTAAATTACCCGAGAGCCAATGCTCCAGCTCAGTCTCTTCTCTTCGCCGGCATGGAACGTTACGCCCTTCTCGAATGGCTCTTTTTCCGGTAATTTCAATTCTCACACTTTTTCTTTTGTTGTTTGTTTTGGGTTTTCAGTAATTCCTTTTTTTATCTTTTTGGGTGGCTGGGGGGCCGGGGCCGGTGTTTAAATTCAGTCTATTAGGGGATAAGTCACCGTTTTCGCAACAAAATTTACAAGGGGATGCTATGGATCGTGATGAAGAAACTTCTAGAATCCAATGTAAGTGCATTATCTGTTGAGTTTATCTTTTTCCTTCTTCTGTTATTGTTTTGGGTTTTGGGTTTTGTTAACTTTTCTTTTTGTTTGGGTTGGGGGGAAATTGTTAAAATTTGCAGATTTGGCTGAGATTGCAAAGTTTTTGGGGATTACTACTACAATTGATACAGAAGCTATCCAAGTAAGCTTAATTCAGATTTTGAGTTACTATTTTTAGAGGCTCTGTTTGCTCGTTACTTTTACTTAAAAGTTGCTAAAAAGAGAATGCAACACATGTTTAAATATAATGATTTCTTGTGAAAATAAATTATGCATTTTTATATTCACAAATATTTAAAATTTTAATTTTTAGTTAGTTAAAAATATTATTTGCTCTTGTATCGGATTGCCTTTTTGGTCCTTTTGCTCCTGGAAATAAAAGTATTAAAAGGAACAACAAAATGAGGCTTAATTGAAAATAGTGGCTTTTTTTTATTATTATGTAAAGTGCTGGACTCAGGCCTAGTATAAAATGGGTGGGCACAGTATAATTTGGTATTGCGTCTTGTTCGGTGAAGAGAGACAAAAAGAAAAAATGTGACTAATGATATTCAAAAGTTATATTAGGGAGAGATGTCAAAAGTTATATTTTGGACTGTTGACATTTAAAATTTGTGGTATATTTCAAATTTGGGTTTTTGTTATAGCATATTATGTCTGGGTTATGAATGTGCGATTGGTTAGATATGACTTGTTTGGAGATGAACAAAACCGGCAAAAAAAGCATGCACTTTTTCCCCTGTAACTATTAGAATAATATCTCCTAGCTCTGATAGGAAGCTGTGACATTTTCGAGAAAGTACTGAGAAGTATAGAGGTTATCTCTTATGTTATTAGTTGAATGTTTCAGTTGGGCAATGCAAGGAGCATTGGTCATGACTCTGATTGGATAAATCAAATGTTAGTTGTAAATTATAGTTTCCTGTTCTTTTGTAAAAGCACATTTGAAACTTGTGTTTCCAAGCTTTAGCACAAGCTATAACATGGTGATTTCCAGGGACGAGGAAGCTATGAAGATCGGACTGAAATGCTGCACCTTATAGTCGATCTGGTGGAGGCAAGCATCTGTGCAGATAATCCAGAATGGAGGTACAGATGATATGGAGTTCACATTTGGGCCGAATTACATTAACTCTCAAAGAATACATGTTCATCCTTAAGTTTACATTGTTTTTTTTTTTGTTTCAAGTATTACTTTCGTGTTTAGTCTGGTATTGTAATGTTGTTTCCAATTGCAAAATTTGCTTTACATTCTTTTGCAGTGTTGATGAGCAGGTAGCAAAGGACATACAACTAATAGATGCTATTGCAGAGAAACAGGCTCTAATTTTTTCTGAGGAATGCAAGTTGTTCCCTGCAGATGTGCAGATTCAATCCATATATCCATTGTAAGCAGCCCCCCTTTTGTCTTATTAGTGTTCACATGATCTCACCTGATTCTGTTTTTCCTGTTTCTCTCTATTTTTAATACTATATGGTATAACCATAAGTCAAATTCCATTCCTTCCTCTTGAGCTCGATTCTCTCTCAACTAAGCCCTAGATTCATCTAAGTTGAGGATTGTCCGATAATTGGCAATATGTTGCTATGTCTGTTACTGTGCTTCATGTTGAAGATGGCCTTTGCCAGGTATCAAGCCCAAATATGTGATTGAGCCTTAGAGGGGCTGTTTTTTCCCATTTGCTGATAGGACCATACCATATTGCTGTCATAGTAGTCAACATTTCTTGGGCCAGCCCTGGATTGTGGGGCTTCTTTTAGTACATGTATCTATTGTCCAGTTAAAGCAAAATATGGAATTCTTATATGTCATGGACAGTTTGGTTATAGAATTAATTTCCTGCTAGTCCACTATGGCTACTAGCCTTCTGCCTCCTCTATTAGACCTCACTCCTACTTCTTCTGCAATGTTACCATTTAAGATGCATATATAGTGGTTTAGCTGATCTTTTTAGGCTACGAAGATTATGCTCCCAGAATAGGTCCTGTTACAATTGATAATGATCCTATATCGCAATTGATGACAATTTTAGACATTGGGTTACCTGCCAATCACTTGATATGTAGTTTCCTATCAGCAGATGTAGTGACATTGTCTTCCTTTAATCAAGTTTATTTGCAGACCTGATGTTTCTGAGCTGGAGTCAAAGCTTTCAGAACAGTCCAAGATACTCTCAAATCTTCAGCAAAAAGTTGATGACTTGGCATCAAAGGTTTATCCTTGCTCCTTAGCTCATGGTTCAACATGTCTTCAGAGTTCCATCTTTTTTTCATCTTTTTTTCTGTTTAACTTCATGTGTTCCATTCCCGGAATTGTAGTGCTCTTTGATCAACATCATGTTATATTCTCTTTGAAGGCATCTGACTCTATGTGGTGTTTTTACTGGCAATAAAGCAGTGTCACCATTCATTTACTCTATAGACTACATAGGAATTTGTTTGCTCTTAAGATGAAAGTACAATATTTAGCATTTGTTCCCTAAGCTACTATTTTGGGTTTTCAAGCATTGTGTTAATTGTGCTTCTAATATGTAATTGATCTTCAGTTATATGGAGTATTGGTGCTGGTTATTCTCTTAGTTGACTGGCAACGCTTGCTCTTGTATTTTAAAACTTTCCCCCCTCTAAGAAGATTCTCTTTTCAATTTTCTGAGGCTACATGGTTTTTTTAAATTATTGTTTTTTTCTGGCAGTGAATTGTCCAAACTTTTGATATCCTGATGTATATTTATGCATCCATGATTTTCTTTTTGTGTTTGTGCATGCTTATGTGTCTCTTACTTATTACCCATGTTTTGCTTCTTTTATTTAATTTACAATTCTTTCACCCCTTTGCAGCATGCTTACAATCCTGATGAGGAGTATGCAGAAGTGGAATCTAAACTGCGGGCAGATTTGGAATCTTTTCTGGAAACTGCAAGATCATTCAATATGATTTACACCAAGGTCTGGCCTGGTGTTGCTTTTAGTTGATATGCTTTTTTATGTTTATTCTCTGTTATCTCCTATATTCTAGCACAAACATTTGGATGTCTTGCTATTTGTGTGTCTTACATTTATATGCTCATTTTCTTATGCTCTTAGTGTGTAGTGGCACATGTAATGCTGTAGCCAACCCCATTTAGGTGGGTTTACGGCTTACTCTGTTGATTTTTAGTTAATAGGATTTCTTGTTTTGATGTGCCAAATCCCTATAAAGAAGGTTATTAGGGGAAAAGCTTCTGGTTTAATTTCTAATATATAAATGATCTGAAGTTTTAGTTTTGACTTCAATGACCCTTATGGATCTTGCGCAAAACCTTATTCTATTATGTATTCATTTATCTAGTTTTGGTGAGGTGTTCTACACTTAATATGATCATTGACTTCTCATGCACTTGAATTTCTCTGTAAAACTTGTCATGTTTTTATATGTGGGTGCATGTTTCTTGAGTGGTCTAAATTTTGAAAATTTTCCTTGCAGGAAATTCGTCCATGGACACACATGATGGAGGTACCACAACTTCATGGGTTCGGGCCTGCTGCCAATCGCTTGTTGGAGGCTTACAAGATGCTTTTAAAGGTATCTCTATGTTGATTAATTCCATCATTCTCCTAACTTATGGTGTATGAAGATGATACTTTTTTTTTTCAATTGTTTGATCCTTTCATAAGCTTAGCTATATAGATGATTCTTCTTCTTGTCTTTTGATTTCACATTACGCCCCTCCTTTCCCTGTTCTCTGTTCTAGAATGTTTGATAATTTTCATAACTGTTCAACATTGCAACTATCCTTCATGTATTCTGGGGTTGTTAAGAAACTAAAGATTCCTTTGCTTCTGTTGCAGTTCCTGGGGAACTTGAGGAATCTGAGGGACTCACATGCTGCTCTTTCAGTTGGATCATCTGAAACAATTGCTGGTGAACCCTCTCCTGTGACAAGAATTATTTCTGAGTGCGAGTCTGCATTGACATTCTTAAATCGTGATCTTGGAATTCTATCAGCTTCTATTGCTCGTGAGCAAGGTGAGCAGGTAAATTCATGATGATTGTAGCTAGACAATAAGAAAGTAATGATAGAATATCTCTCCATGTTGAAGAGTATGTATGTTCATGCAAAAAAAAAAAAAAGGGCAAAGCAATACTTGTCTTTAGTTAAAGATATGAGCTCGGATTTGGGATTTGGGTTAAGACCTGGGTGTTGGAGCGGGCCCCATGTGACCCCATGATGCAAGTTCTTGTGGATCTGAAACATAACGGCAGTTCGAAGGATGAAATCTGACTTGATTTCGAGTTGATGTAGATGTAGTAGCAACTGGTGATCCATAAGAGTTGTTTGCAAGTGTGAAGCTGCATTGACATTCTTAAATTGTGATATTGGACTCTCTTGGCTCAATCGTTTGTAAGCAAGGTGATTCATATCATCTACAATTTGATTTAACTGTAATGTTTACAGTTTGATTGCTTGAATCAATGGACAGTATGTTGGTTAAAATGCAAATTTGCACTTGATAGAAACTGCTAATGTTTTCAAAATATAAGTCGGAAGCTCCCAAGGAGGAATGGTAAGCTTTAATGGTTGGATCATTAGGTTGCCCTTCCTCTTTAATCCTACTATAGCTATGTTCTTTTTTTTTTTCAAATTTTTTGGGACAGTAAGTTCGAAGAATTCTTGTCAACTTGGAATTGGAGCCTGGCATAGGAGTGAGCATTAGATCAAACTCACTTGGATCAATCCATTTTAGAGTCTTGTCTTATGACTTTTCTTAAATTGATGGATTTGGATTGATTTTAAGACGATAAGGGGAGGTTCATGGTCTAAATTTTATAAAAATTGATATTTTCCGGATAGTTTATGGTCTTAAATAATTACTCACCTCGTCCCTTATCAACAGATTGGATCGGATCGTAAAAGTCTAATTTTGGATCAATTCTAAATTAATAATCATTGCATGTACAAAATCAGTTATATATTTTAACACATAAATGAGATTTATTTAAATATTGTGATTGTTAAATTAAAAAGTTATTTAAAACATTTGTATATTCTATAAATAAATAAATATCAACAATATTAAAAAGAAGTTAAGATTAAGGTAAATTTTTTTAAAATTTTTATTTTGTTTCTCATATAAAACTTTGTGTTTTACTTTTATTCGTAAAAGAGGTAACGGTGTTAAGTTTTTAATTTTTTTTAAATAAACAATAAAAACTTTTTTTAATAAATTTTTTTTTTGCTTGTTTAATTTAAAAAAAAAAGATTTGAAATTTTTTAGATTTCTTTTATGACTTTTCTCTCACTTTCTCTCCTTACTTTCTCACTTGCCAAATA
Organism: Theobroma cacao; assembly: GCF_053813885.1. Classification (NCBI taxonomy): domain Eukaryota; kingdom Viridiplantae; phylum Streptophyta; class Magnoliopsida; order Malvales; family Malvaceae; genus Theobroma; species Theobroma cacao. Next base: position 41,694,251 of record NC_142643.1, on the reverse strand, counting down.
AATTAATACTAGGGGCTGATTTTGAGCCAATATATCTTACTAGAAAATATATAGGCTTAAGTTTCCCCTACTTTTTACAGGGAGATCTCCCTAAATCCGAAATGATGATCAAACAAATCAATTCAAAATAAAATCAACACTAATAATGATCAATACAAACAAATGCAACCCACAGGGAGTTCAACTTATTTTTTTGGATAAAAATACACATTGACTCATTTCAGCAATAAATAAATAAGAATTCTATGCCTTTTTAGCTTATTGATCAATGGGATTCTAGATTTCAATCTAATGCAGAAAATTTTCTTTTGTTTTTCTGTTTCAGAAATTCGTTTATGAAATGCTTGAAGGGTATATACCATTCAGGAGAAAGATAATACAGAAAACGTTTGCCCAATGTTCTTTAAAAAGATAAAATCAATACAATTTAAAATCTTGCCAACATAATTGTGCATAATTAGGGTTTAGTTGATGATAGAATTCTAATTTATTTGTTACTCAAATGAGTCCATGTGTATTTTTGTTCCAAAAAAAAAAAACCATCTTTACAAAATTGTGGGTTGTATTTGTTTGTATTGGTTTTACTAATCATTATTAATATTGATTTTATTTTATATTAATTTATTTGGATCATATTTAATTAAACAAAGAAAAAACAAAAAAAAATCATAAAAGAAAGGTCCTTATTGTCTTTCTAATGAAAAATTAATTAAAAATTTAACACCATTATCTTTTTTAAAAAAAGAAATAAAACTCAAAGTTTTGTACGAAAAAAGAAAAAACCCTTAAGGTGCTATATGTAAAAATATCGTATCACAAGAAATCCACCACGTGGAGTTAATTTACCTTTTTAATAATAATAAAATCTAACAATAAATGAATTATAGTTTAAATTATAATATAGATGTTTGAATTTTTTTTATAATACTCATGGATTTGATATACTGTTTGATCATTGTAATTTTTATTTATAATAAAAATTATTATTATTTTTTTAAAATTATAACATTTAAGGTCTTAATGGATTGTTGATAGTGACGATGCCTGCCCTAGACAGCTACATTATGCTTCCTAGGTTTTATTGGTTTCTCCTCTCTACAGTTAATGTTAAGTCAAAAGTAGATAAATAATTAAATATACAAGCAAAATAATAAAGTTTTTATATTTCTAGATTTTCGTCAAAAATTTCCAAAAGCCGAGCGATTCTTTCTATGGTTACCTTCTTAATTTGCTTTTTAAATATCTTTTTGTGTATTTGGATTCTGCTTTTTTTTATCTTCAACGTTTTAATTAATTCGCCAAAAAGAAAGAAAGAAAGAAAGAAAATCCCATCAAGATTAATTACTAATTTAGAGGTTAATCACGTTTAATTGTTATCAACCGGCATGATTTTTCAATTTCTTTAACATCATTAATACCCCTATTTGCCACATAAATTCATAGGTATGAACGCAATGAAGATATATTCCCTGTTCCCATTGCATTTCGACACAGAAAATTCATACTACAAATCATGGGAATCAATCACAAAATATTTTCAGTTATCAAAGTCAAAAGGTCTTTCCCATAAGATCAATTTCATGGTTAGATTGTAATTTAAGAATTCATGCATCAAAGATGGAAATTAACCAAATTTTCAATTATATATGCATTTAAAGGTTATGTGGAATATTATTTGGCAGAGTCAAACAGAGAATCTGGGGCCATCAACAGATGGAAAAATTATTATCACAGGAGAGAAACAGAGAAAATTTTTTTTCCTCTTTAAGAATTTACGGTTATATAGAATCTCAAAAGATTTTAATCCAGAAAGGAAATGCATGAAAAAATGTATCTGGCAGTATATATTCATCGTACCATGAAGGGAAGTTGACTGTCTTTTGCACATTTTACCATAAATTATTCCTTAATTTTTTCAGTCTTTAATTTAGTTTTGCCTTAATTGGTCCATCTCTTTTCGATAGTATAAATTGACCACAACTGCAGGCACCCATACCACCAATCCTCTCAAGTTATCTTTCTTGTAACGATGGCAGCTACTGCCAAAACTACCTCTATGTTCTTTATTGGTTTCGCCATCCTTGTTCTCTCTTGTTTCTGCCTTATTGAGGCTCAGAAGGGTGGTTTTAGTGTTGAGTTAATCCACCGTGACTCCCCGAAGTCTCCTTTGTACAATCCCTTGGAAACTGCCTCCAATCGCGTAGCCAATGCCCTGCGTCGTTCCTTCAATCGTGCACATCGATTCAAGCCGAGTTCTATCTCAACAAAGGCGGTAGACGCTGATCTTATTGCCGATTCGGGCGAATACCTGATGAATGTATCCATCGGTACCCCAGCTTTTGATATTGTTGCTATTGCTGATACAGGAAGTGATCTTATTTGGACACAATGCAAGCCTTGTTCCCAGTGTTTCCGGCAAGATGCTCCCCTTTTTGATCCTAGCAAATCATCCACTTTCCGAACCTTTTCTTGCAGTGCAAGCCAATGTGAGAATCTTGAGGGAAGCTCTTGTTCTAGTAACAACACTTGCCGATATTCAGTCACATATGGTGATAACTCTTTTTCAAATGGTGATGTTGCTGCTGATACACTCACCTTGCCGTCAACAACGGGTCGCCCCGTAGCTTTTCGGAATACAATCATTGGATGTGGCCACAACAATGATGGGACTTTCGATGAGAATACCTCAGGCATCATTGGCCTTGGAGGTGGTGATGTTTCACTTATTTCGCAATTGGGAACTTCCATAGCTGGCAAATTCTCATACTGCTTGTTGCCTCTCTCCGACGCAGGAGAATCAAACAAAATGAACTTTGGTACTGATGCTATTGTTTCAGGCGCTGGGGTTGTTTCCACTCCATTGACTAAAAAATTCCCATCCACTTTCTACTTCCTCACCCTGGAGGCAGTCAGTGTTGGGAGCAAGAGAATAAAGTTTACAGGTTCTTCTTTGGGAACAGATGACGGTAACATCATCATTGATTCAGGCACTACATTGACTCTCTTACCAGAAGATTTTTACTCAGAATTGGAATCAGCCGTGGCTAGCCAGATTAAGGCAAGGAGGGTCGATGGTCCCCAAGGTTTGAGTTTATGCTACGATGCTACAACTGACTTCGCAGTTCCAAACATTACAATTCATTTCACTGATGCTGATGTGAAGTTGGCGCCATTGAACACCTTCGTCTTGGTTTCTGACACAGTTTCGTGCTTTACCTTCAGTTCTCTTCAGGGTTTTGCAATCTATGGTAACTTGGCACAGATGAATTTCTTGGTTGGCTATGATACTGAGAAGCAGACCGTCTCGTTTAAGCCCACCGATTGCTCCAAGAATTAGCTTTGCATCTTCTGCAATGTCTTTGTAGCTTTCTATGTTATGTTACATATTGTTAATCACTAGTTGATTTCCTTTGTTATCAGCACATGTACGTTCAAGTTTGTTGTTTCTAATGATATTCTCTATGTTATTCAGATCGCTGTCTCTCTTTCTAATTTCTCTCTTTATTTACTTCTTTTTTTTTTTTTCTCTTTTGGTCTGATTTAAATTCCTTTGAACATAATAAGGTTTTGGCTCCCTCCTTTACTTTTTGTTCATTAAATAAATTTTTATTGCTATGTGCGAAAAAGAAAATCCCTTAAATGTACAAATCTCTAGCTCGATATTTTTTATGAAAAAAATTTTAACATTGATAAATTACTATAAATTTTAATACCAAAAGATGTGTGTATATATATATATTAAAAATTATAATATGAAAACATAGAGAAAGTTTGAAAGAAGTTAGTAATATAATTTAGACTCAACTTTAATATCCATATAATATCACAACTTAGTAAAAAATTAATATTAACAATATATTTGTTTTTGAGTGAGTACCTTCTATAAATAAGTGTTTATTGATATTATCTAACAATTAAATATTGACTTAAGTTAGGTGTTTGTTAGGTAATGATTAAATGAATCTTGATTATTACATTGTTCATTCCTATATATATACGGCATGAATCTTGATTATTTATTGTTCATTCTTTTATATGTATGGTATTGATTCAATATTAAAACATTGTAAATATGGCATTTAAGCATTGAAATTTGAATACCATACACTTGTGAATACTTTAATATCTACATAATATTGCAACATAGTAACAAACTAGTGTTAATTATATTTTTTTTCCTAGGTAAGTAGGCTAAATAAGTGTTTATTGATATTACCCAATAATTATACATTGACTTAGGTAATTGTGCAATAAAATTACAGTGAAATGGAAGTAAAAAGAGTAAATTACAGTGATAAAATTTGGTAATTTTGTGCTAAGATTGCTATGATTAAAGAATTATATATATGGAAAGGGAAACAATTATCAAATTTGGTATTGAATATAAATGTCAGATTTGATGAATCCAAATAGGAGTTGTCATTGTAATCAAAGATCAACTTAATTAGAAAAGCATTCAAGCCAAATGATAATATCAATTATGACTAACAGAATAAACAAAGATGCATGGAACAACTAAAGCATGTTCATCTTAATGTTAATGTATTCGGGTCACAACCCTTTTGCCACAAAAGGAAATCTTTTTACCTTTGTTTCTCGCACATTCACAACATGATTGCACCCCAACATTTTTTCCCTCTGTATGGGCTTTGTTGAAACCTACTTGTAATGTATTCCCCACAATTATTCTTCTGTATCTCTTGCAAGCATGGCAGTTGAAATTCATCACTCAATCTTTTGCATTGCCTTGGCAACCATTATCTCTTGCTACTTTTTTTCTCATCGTCCTTCTTTAGAAGCTCAGAATGACGGCTTTGGTGTTGAATTGATCCATCGTGATTCTCCCAAGTCCCCTTTGTACAACCAATTAGAAACTACCTCACAACGAACAATCAATGCCCTGCAGCGATCTCTTACTCATGTCAATCACTTCACTCCAAGTTGTATCTCAAAAAATGAAGCTCAATCCGATATCATCGCTAATCAAGGTGCGTGAATACCTCATGAATATATCAATCGGTACACCACCATTTGAGATTTTAGCTATTACTGACACAGGGAGTGATCTTACTTGGACGCAATGTGAGCCTTGTCCGGAGTGTTACAAACAAGATGCTCCTCTTTTCAACCCTAAATCGTCATCAACTTACAAAAGGTTTTCTTGCTCGTCAAGGCAATGCCAAAAAATAATCCAGACCCCTTGTTCCTTTGAGGCAAATGATACTTGCTTATATTCAATCTTTGATGGAAATTGATCATTCTCAAAGCGAGATCTCGCTGTTGATACCATGACCCTAGGCTCTACAAGTGGCCAATCCATCGCCTTTCTTAAAACTATCTATGGATGTGGGCACAACGATGGAGATACCTTTAACGAAAATGGATCAGGCATCATTGGCCTTGGAGGTGGAAGAGTTTCCCTCATTTCCCAAATTGCTACTTTGATTGCTGGAAATTCTCCTATTGCTTGGTGCCATTTAGTTTAGAATCTAGCAGAGGCAAAATAAATTTTGGGACTAATGCTATTGTTTCAGGTTCTGGGGCTATTTCAACTCCATTGATTTAAAAAAGTCCTGATATCTTCTATTTTCTCACCCTAAAAGCGATTACTGTTGATAACGATAGACTAGAATTCACCTGCTCTTCTTTTGGAACCACAGAGGGTAACATTATCATCGATTCGGGAACTACATTAACAGTCTTGCCTCAAGAATTTTATTTAAAACTGGAGACATTGCTGGTTAGCGAGATTGATTCAAAGCGCGTTGATGCACCAGCCGAAACTTTGAGCCTTTGGTATGAAGCTCAAAATGATTTCAAAGTTCCAAATATCACAGTGCGTTTCACCAATGCTGATGTGAAGCTGAGTCCTTTGAACACCTTCGTTTTAGTTTCCGAGGGTGTTTCATGCTTCTCTTTCACTACTATTTCTGATTTTTCAATCTATGGTAACTTGGCTCAAATGAACTTCTTGGTTGGCTATGACATTGAAAACCAGGCTCTGTCTTTCAAGCCAACAGCCTGTACTAAGGAGTAAGGAGTAATTACTCGAGCTTATAACTTGCAATTGCAGTTTCATAATGGCCCGTATCTTGTTGCATTATAGACATTGGGTTTGATGAGAGAATGAATTTCTGCAAACTCTCTTTAAAGACCAAAACACAATGATTGAATTGTTTACTATTGAGATGCAAATGTCTAAGTAATTGCTTTAATAGATGACACTTAGTTGTATATCTGATAATTAACATGTTCAGACCCAGTTAACAAACAGTACGGATGATAATAAAATAGAATTTCCGGATGGTATGTAAGATGAACATTCATATCACCTTAGAGACTTTTACCCAAATTTAGACTTATCGACAAGAATATTGGTGCAATGTATATTCATATACCATTTAGATAAGAGAGATTTGAACTTGAAATTTTGAATAAGAGATATGTATACTAAACTTACTTTTCTTTCATGCTTGAAGGATGAGCATAAAAATTACTCAGCACTTGGACTCAATATCAGAATAATTTCGGTTCGAATACAAGCAAGTCCTCTTAAGGTCCACTGTTGATAACCACCTACTTTTTTATGACAGCGGGGTGATAAGTTTTTTCATAGCAATTCAAGGGTACATCTTTAACATAAATCAAAGTTTAACATAAATCAAAGCTAAGCTAAATAAATTTCTTCTTGTAAATCCAAGTACACCAATTTGCTGTACCACTTAACTTCTATATAAAATTACAGTAAACCAAATCAAGTTCTTCTCATTCCACTTCTTCAATTTCTTTTTTAATATCTTAAATGTTGCAATATTTTTGTGTAATTAAGTTTCTTTTCAAATTTATTGGCCTAGAATCATGTGAAAATATTTGATTGTCCCATGGGCTCTGATCTTTCTTCAGCACCGACGAAATTGCAACCGTAAAATTTTACTCTATCACAAGTTTTTTGGAGCCTGCACGTGAAGGCAATGCTAGACCCAGTTTGATTGTCGTATGCTAGACCCAGTTTCCCTCTAATGGAGCCATCAACATCAAACTTGTACTCATTCACCCGTTTGCCATGTGAAAGTGAACGTGACCCAAAAAAAAATCGAACAAGCAACCAACCCCGGATCATTTCCAATTTGAATCGATATTATTAATTCAAGGTCACATGTAAAATGTGCCAAACGGGTGAGGGGTACACCAATTAGCGCCTTTCGCAATCTTATCTATTTCTCGTAGTAGTAGATAAATAGGGGACCAATTTTCATTTTCCATTACATCAGTTTAATAGACTGACTACAAGGAAAAGAGCTCAGAGCAAAGCAAAGCGAAGAGGGAAAATGGCGTCTACTGCATGTTTCTTTCATCACCAAGCTTTCGTCCACGCACCATTAATTCCAAGATCTTCATCCCCACAGCGCCACCGCCTCAACATCAAGCCCTCCAAGCTTGTGTGTAGGGCTCCGAATCAGCCGCTGAATAAAGATCATCAAGCCGTCCAAGGAGGCGTTTCTCGGAGGTCGGTTGTCGATGCGCTTATTGTTGGTTCTGCAGCGATTGGCTCTGCGCTTACATTTGTGGGTGCAGGCTATGCTGCTGGTTTTTCATTCGGACCGTTTAAGCCGCCAGGTAAGGCTATAATTAGTAAATTAATGGTGTGATATTTTCCTCTGCTCTATGCTTTCTTCACTGGTTCAATGGGGGAAGCCTAAAGCTATATTTGTTGTCCGGCGTTGCATTTCTGACATCCATAAAACGTAAAACAACAAGCTCTACCTGTGATTTGTTCATATTAATTTACAGGTAAAGAGTCGTGGCCGGAGCTGGTTGGGGAGAAAGGAGAGGTTGCAGCAGCGAAGATCGAGAAAGAGAATCCAAATGTGAAAGCTGTGCTGTTGTTTGAGGGAGATATAGCCGATATGAGGTTCGATTTTGGTAGGGTTCGGGTTGTTGTCGATGCAGACGGGATAGTGACTCAAGTGCCTCGGATTGGCTAGATCTCTACAATGCATATCATTGTGCTAATATGCTACTGTTGGTCCGTTAAGAATCAATGTTATGAATAAACACTTTCCTGCTCACGGTGAGTTTTCTTTTAAAAAAAGAGGCTGATTCATATATTGCTTGATAATATCATTTACAGCTACCTGGTACTGGTGTTGGAGTTAATGCTTGCATGTGTCAAGTGGACAAAATGACAAGTGACAATCCACTTGGATATCCTGCGTGTTTGTATGTGTTTGCTTAGTGTTGAAGACCACTACGTGTAGCTATGCATGTCACTATGATAATCATGTTTTACACTTGTTTTTCATGTATTAACAAGTGTTATATTTGTTGATGACTTGTGTTAATGAAGCTGTGTATATATTTGTTGAATATGAATGAAACTAGTATGACCTTCTCTCTTTGTATACTCTGTTTTAGAGATATAAAACAGAGACTTTATCATTTTGTCTGTTATGGCTTTGCTTCGTTGTACTGGTTGTTGAGTGTTTTGCACAGGTGTCTATGATGTGTCATCTTGCATGCTTAGTTTTAGATGCAGCTTAACACTTGTCTTTTGTGTTAACAGCTGTTAAGCTTATATAATTTGTATAAATATTTTGCTTATAGTTGAATGAAAGCAGTGCAGAACCTTCAGCTAATCCTTCTCTGTTTTATCAGTTTTTACTCCATATCAGAGCATCATATGTCATCGTTTGCTCTGTTATAATTCAACAAAAATTTGTCTTCTCCCATAGTTTCCTTACAACTGGTAGTAAAAGCCACCGGTGTTAAACAAAGCTACAGATGCCTTTGTTAAACTGGAATAGCATGACTAAGTCTGTGCCCAATAATAACTCTTATTACAGCATATGAAAAACTAGACCCGCCAGCATTTCCCTTACACTCTGAGCAATCCCTGCCATCAGACCAACGCATGTGCAAAATTTCTGATGAAACTTAAGCTGGAGAACAGAGGAGCTAAAATGATTTTTAGGAATAGAGAAGAAATTGAAAAAACCAATAACTGGAGAAAAGAACTTATCGTACGAAGTTGCAGCTTGGATTGCCCAACTTGAAAATGAAATTTCCTAGAAATTAGTGTGAACGTGGAAAATATGTAGGTGAAATCATTATTTTAAGACATTCAAGAAGAAAAGATGGGAAAAAATATGGAGGAAAGAGTAAGTTATTCACTGTTTGCGCACAAAGAGATGATTTTAGATTAAAAATATTGTCGGTATATATAATTATTAATGACTAATGAAACTAACTTACATGAATGTTTTTATAGGTTAATTTAGACTTATATATCCAAAATTATAAATGCCCAATATTTTTCATGGAATGTTACTAAGCACATACTTCTATTAAGTTTAAATATATGAAGAACAAGATAATTTTGTAGATAAAAAAAACTCCAAGAAAATTGATGAGAGAAAAAAGCTTTGAAACTTCATTAATGGCATCTCTATTTGTTATGCAGTAGTAGAGGAAAAAACAAAGCATTAGTAGCTGGCAATGCCATGTTTCAGTCAAACGACTACACAAAATTTTTTCAAGAGAATTGTAGACACTTGGCTATTTACACAACAACTTTAGAGAGAATAAATGGCTAATACAATAAAAAGGGTAAAATTAAACAGTGACTTAGTCAAAGAGTTAACATGAAATAGACATATGCTTTTCATGTGATACCCAGTCGTCTTCAACCTCTGCCTAAGCTTCAAACTCAGAGTTTTGGTGCAAACCTTGCAGACCAGCAACTCAACCTCAATTTTAACACACCTCCTTACAGTTGAGCTTGGTGACTCCTAGCTTAGTCAGAATATCAGGAAGTTGCCCCTTTGAAGAGCAGTGTTCAACAAAAATTTCTCCTTTTTTTATCGCATCTCTAAAGGCATGAAATTTTACTTTTATGTGTTTAATTAGTCCAACCATGATAGACAAGATTTTTGGCAATCGTAATGGTGGACTGATTATCAATTAGAAGCTTTAATTTGTACATTTGTTTTGCTTAAAGCCAATATCAAAAAACAGTTTCCTTAACCAAATTGCATGATTTACAACTGAAGCTATTGCGACATACTCAGCTTCAGTAGAAGACTAAGCTACAACATCCTGTTTTTTGCAATTCCAGGTGAAAACTACACTGGCAAAGGAGAAACAAAACTTAGATGTAATACGTGAATTTTCAATACTACTGGACCAATCACTGTCACAATAGTCAAGAAGATTCTCACTTGCATTTTTGTTGAACATTAATCCAAAGTTAGCAGTGCCTTGATATTCTTGAGTACCCTTTTAGTAGCCATCAAATGCAAATCAAATGGTGTTTGCATAAATCTAGAAAGTGTACTAGCAAAGTACATTATAACTAGTCTAAAGTTTCATAAATATAAGAGACAACCAACCAAACTCCTATACCTTGATTCATTTGCCAGAAACTTCCCTCATTTTTGCACAGTTTGCTGCTAGAAACCATAGGTGTGTCAATAGCTTTACAATTCTCCTTTTTAAACCTCTTAAGTAATTATTTAGCAACTTTGTTTGATGAATAAATATGCCATCCGATTTTTGCACAAATTCAATGCCTAGGAAGAATGACATTTCACCGAGATCAGTCATCTTAAATTCCTCCATCATCTTGAGTCTAAAACTCATCAGCATTGAGCCATTTGATCTTGCAACCAGCATATCATCTAGATACAGTAACACTATCAGGTTCACAAATTCATTTTCCTTCATCACATATAAAGTTGGATCATTAACACCTCGAATGAAGCCTTTGTTACATAACTAGCTGTCAATCCTTTCACACCTAGCCCTTAGGGTTTGTTTAAGGCCATACAAAGCATTAATAAGTTTGTAGACTTTATCTTCACTGCCTTGGACAACAAATCCCTCAACCTGTTCTATAAAAATGTCTTTTGATATATAACCATTCAGGAAGGCAAATTCCACATCCATATGCCATATTTTCTAACTCTCTTTAGCTGCAATAGCGGTTAAAAGCCTCATGGTATCATGCTTAGCTCTCGGGGCAAATGTTTCTAGGTAATTAACTCCATAAATTTGAGAATACCCTTTGACAACCAGGTGAGCTTTCAACTTGTTTACCGAGCCACCTGTATTCAACTTCGTCTTTAAAATCCACTTAGTGTAGCTTTAGTGACAGAGTTTGGTTCCATTATCATTGAGTTGCATCTTTCATAAATATCTTACAATGATCTAGTACCTCTCACAGCCAAATTTTCATCTTCAAGATCTTCTTCTTCATCTCTGTTAATCTATGGTAAAGGATAAGCATTGATATTAAGATTTTTAGAACTTTCAATCAAAGTTTTTTCCCAATTCCATTGACTTCCTTCATGAAACTTGACATCCAGATTGATAAAGACCTTGTTTGTATCCACATTATATAGCTTACAGCCTTTGGAAATGCCACTAAATCCCATATGGATGGCTGTTTGAGACTTTGAATCAAATTTTCTTCTTCTTTTTTCATCAGGTACTTTTGCATAACCAATGCGTTTAAATGCCTTCAAATGAGCAATAGAAGGTTTTCTGTCATATCAAGCTTTAAATGCACTCTTGGACTCTAAAGCTTTAGTTGGCAAATAATTCAACAAGTTCACTGCAGTATTCAATGCCTCTGCCCAGAATCTTGTTGGTAAACCCTTGCCAATCAACAAACACCGTGCCATCTTAACAAGGGTCTTGTTCATTCTTTCATTGGCCCTATTTTGTTGAGGGCCATGTAGCACAGTCACTTGATGTTTGATGCCTTTGTAAGCCAAGAAATCTTTGATGCCATTATCATATCGTAATATCTTCATAGAGAAACCTAACTCATTTTCTGCCAAAGCCTTGAACTTGATGAATGTAAAGGGGGTTCTTGTGATAGGGAGAGGAAGTGTTACAAACAAGTAAGAGGACGTGCCAGAGGAGGCATAGAGGAAGATTGAAGCAGTTCCTGAAGTACTAAGTGCTGTGGCAGGTGGAAGACAATAAGAAAAGACTTAAAGAGACTTAGAGAGTACAAGATAATTAGAGAGAGAATTTAGAGAGAGAAGCTCTCAAGTTGAAAATGTGTTAGGAAGGGCCAAGAAGAGTCCCACAAATGAATTGTGAGGCTCTATATATAGTGCTAAAAGTGGCGGTTACATAAAAATAGGCTTTAATGCGCCTAATGAATGACATTATTATGAAGAATATTAATGAAAGTAACCGTTACTGTAATTGGATGTAGTAAGACTTGTTCTCAAGTAAAGGTAATAGAAAAGAGGTGTACGAGAATAGGTACAAGAGAATAAGCTGTACATAAATAAGTATACGAGAACAAGATAAGAGGGTGAAACACTTGTACTTCAGGAAAGGGTTAAGAGGAACACCTCTTAACTACATCCATATCTAAGCCACCAAGCCAAACTCTCTGAAACATCCCAAGATGAAAGTAACCCATGAACCCTGCCACTTATTTTGAGTTACTTTCACTGTCATCCAAGTGAAGCGGTTATTCTATTCAAAGTGGCTGTTCTACTTGTATTAGTTGTTCCATATGGAGTAATACTTTACTTTTTTCTGATTATTTTGCTTTAAGTAGTACTTCACTTATTCTGCGTGAAATAGCGCTTCACTTGTTCTGCGTGAAGTAGCTCTTCACTTGTTCTAATTATTCTACGTGAAGTAACACTTCACTTATTCTGGTCGTTTTGTGTACAACATTATGTTGTAACATAATTCTTTAAAGTAACAGTATTAACCAAAATCTAATATCTACAATGAACTAGTTATAAACTTCAGATTTTTGTTTCCTGAAGTAAACCCACCAATTTTGGTAAGGTCATCAATAAAAATCAAGTAATATAATTTGCCAGTAAAAGAAGGAATACTCGTCGGCCCTCCCACATCTTAATGAACTAATTGAAGGTTTTCTTTTGCTCTTCAGTTACTATTTTTAGGAATGGAATTTCTGATCTGTTTTCCAAACTGACACACATTGCATACGTTATCAATTGATGATACAGCTGGTAGTCCTTCTACCATGTTAGATGAAGACATCACTTTTAGAGAGCCATAATGGACATGCCCAAGACGTTTATGCCAGAGAGAAACATCATTAGTCAAACATTGATAGGCAATAAATTCATTCTTCAAGAAATCAATTAGGAAACACTTATTCTTCATTCCCACAATAAGTAGTTCATTACTAACAGAGTCAAAAATTGAGCATGATTTCTCTTTGAAGCACAAGGAAAAATTATCTTGACATAATTGTCCCACACTAAGCAGATTTTGGCTAACCTTAGGAAAAAAAAAGGCATTTGAGATAAGCTCTCATACCTGAAGGAGTTTGGACACTCACAGTGCCCTTTCCCATGATTTTTATGTGATCTCTATTGCCAATTTCTGGCTCTGACCGAAAGCTTTTATCCACTAAAGTAAAAATTCCTTCTTCTCCTGTGATGTGATTAAAACAAGCACTACATGTCAGCCACACATCCTTGTTTCTTTGGTCATTTGCAATTTTCAGCACAAATAAAGCCTCATCGATCTGGTCCATCCACCTCCTCGACCACAACAACTTTTTCATCATTTTGTGCAGGCTTGGATTTACCAACTTTTTCAACATGTCCCATTTGATTACATTGCCGACACTTCACATTTGGATGAAACCAACAGAACTTTTCTGTGTGATTTCATTTTTTATAATAAAAACATGGTTGAAACTTAGCTTTACCTTTCCATTGCTTTCCATGCTTGAAGGATTGAGCATAAAAATTACTCAACGCTTTGGACTCAATATCAGAATGATTTCGGTTCGAATACAAGCAAGTCCTCTTAAGGTCCGCTGTTGATAACCACGCACCTTTTTATTACAGCGTGGTGATAAGTTTTTTCATAGCAATTCAAGGGTACATCTTTAACATAAATCAAAGCTAAGCTAAATAAATTTCTTCTTGTAAATCCAAGTAAACCAATTTGCTGTTCCTCTTAACTTCTATATAAAATTACAAGTAAAACCAATTCAAGTTCTCCTCATTCCACTTCATCAATATTTTTTGTTAACATCTTAAATGTTGCAATATTTTTGTGTAATTAAGTTTCTTTCAAATTATTGGCCTAGAATCATGTGAAAATATTTGATTGTCCCATGGTCTCTGATCTCTCTTCACCACCTACGAAATTGCAACCGTAGAATTTGAATCTATCACAAGTTTTTTGGAGCCTGCAAGTGAAGATAATGCCAATAGACGAAGGGAATATTTGATTGTCATATGCTGGACCCAGTTCCCTCCAATGGAGCCATCAACATTAAACTTGTACTCACTCACCCGTTTGCCATGTGAAAGTGAACATGACCAAAAAAGAATCCAACAAGCAACCAAACCCGGATCATGTCCAATTTGAATAGATATTATTAATTCAAGGTCACCTGTAAAATGTGCCCAAAGAAAGAAAAAGAAACAGGAGCAATTATTCTCTAGAAAAAAATATGCTAAAATTTGATTCCACTCTAAAGTTTGACACGGGTGAGGGGCACACCAATCAGAGCCTTTCGCAATCTTATCTACTTCTCGTAGTAGTAAATAAATAGGGGACCAATTTCATTTTTCATTACATTAGTTTAATAGACTGACATACAAGGAAAAGAGCTCAGAGCAAAGCAAAGCGAAGAGGGAAAATGGCGTCTACGGCATGTTTCTTGCATCACCAAGCTTTCATCCACGCACCATTAATTCCAAGATCTTCATCCCCACAGCGCCACCGCCCCAACATCAAGCCCTGCAAGCTTGTGTGCAGCGCTCAGAATCAGCCGCTGAATAAAGATCATCAAGCAGTCCAAGGAGGCGTTTCTCGGAGGTCGGTTGTCGATGCGCTCATTGTTGGTTCTGCAGCGATTGGCTCTGCGCTTGCATTTGTGGGTGCAGGCTATGCTGATGGGTTTTCATCTGGACCGTTTAAGCCCCCAGGTAAGGCTATAATTAGTAAATTAATGGTGTGATATTTTCCTTTGCTCTATGCTTTCTTCACTGGTTGAATGGGGAAAGCCTAAAGCTCTATTAGTTGTCCGGCGTTGCATTTCTGACATCCATAAAATGTAAAATAATAAGCTCTACCTGTGATTTGTTCTTATTAATTTACAGGTAAACAGTCGTGGCCGGAGCTGGTTGGGGAGAAAGGAGACGTTGCAGCAGCGAAGATCGAGAAAGAGAATCCAAATGTGAAAGCAGTAGTGTTGTTAGAAGGAACTCCAACTGATAGAATGTTCGACATTACTCGGGTTCGGGTTTTTGTCAATGAAGAAGGGATGGTGACTCAAGTGCCTCGGACTGGCTAGATCTCTACAATGTCCATCATTCTGCTAATATGCTACTGTTGGTCCATCAAGAATCAATGCTATGAATAAACACTTTTCTGCTCACTGTGAAAGTGTTTTTTTTTTTTTTTTAAAAAAAAAGGCTGATTCATATTTTGCTTGATAATATCATTTAAGGCTACCTGGTACTCGTAGCAAAAGCCACCGGTGTTAAACAAATCTACAGATGCCTTTGTTAAACTGGAATAGCATGACTAAGACTGTGCCCAGTAATATCTCTTATTGCGGCATATGAAAAATTAGACCCACCATCCAAATCTTGTTTAATTTGTATGGTTAAGTCAGTCTTATCTCTTAAATTTAAATATGGGACTTTTAAGTTGAATTAATATTCAAAATTTTAGTTCTTAGAATATTCTAGTAAACTTGTTTGGAAGGAATAAAAATTAAAAAGGATGGGATTTTTTTTCTCATAATTGCATTATATTAGAGTTAAAATTCATATTTTAGTCGGTAGGAATTCAAGTTTAGTGTTTAGCTCATAAATTAGTAAATAAATTTTCCACCTACATTTTGAAAGGCAAAAGAAAAAGGAAATTTATCAGATGCAAAACGGTAACTTTGATGTTAACTTTTGAAAATCCAAGCCTGCAAAAACACGTAAAAATTAAGACCTTTAAAAAATCCATTAGCACCTACAAATTAGATGGCGACACATGCATGCATGAATGCAATCGTACAAAGTAGTCGCATGGATTGCCCAACTTGAAATTGAAATTTCCTGGAGTTTAGTGTAAACGTGGAAAATATGTAGGTACAATCATTATTTTAAGACATTCAAAAGGAAAAGATGGGGAAAAAAATGGAGGAAAGAGTGGATAATTCACTGTTTGTGCACAAAGAGATGATTTTAGACTAAAAATATTGTCGGTATATATAGTTAATGACTAATGAAACTAACTTACATGAATATTTCTATAGGTTAATTGAGACTTATATATACAAAATTATAGATGCCACCATATTTTTCTTTCAACATTTTTCATGGAGTGCTACAAGTTGAATGTTACAAGTAAAAACTCTTGGCCGGGGCTGGTTGGAGTGAAGGGAGAAATTGCGGTAGGAGTCCATAAAGAAAGAGAATTCCAACGTGTATATAGTATTTTGGTTAGAAGATAGATGCCATTTGCTCGGGAATTAGCCTACAAAAAAGTTCAGGTCGTGGTTAATAAACAATGGGACTTGACTCAAGCCATCATCGATATCATGAATCCAGATGTTTAAATAAGTATACGTTTGTATTTGAATATTTGATTTAATGATTAATGCATGATTCTGTATTTAAAAAATAAATTTTGATTTTTTTTCTCTAAATAAAAAAAATTGTGTTAAATAAGTTTAATAATTTGAAGTGTATATATACATAATATACACGCAAGCACATGAGATGAGAGAGGCACTTAATAAAGACCACTAGGTGGCTTAGTTTTTATTCTCCTATTGATAAAATGCATTTTTTTTATTAAAGAAGAAGAAATTAGAACTTACTTTTTAATATAAAAAGATACATATATCTATCATTTAGTAAAATACTTGAATATAAATATTAATTATTTTTAAAAATAAAACAATGTTCTTCTTGGTTTTAGGGTTTTGATGGGAAAACTAAATCAAAGAAATATAAATATGAATGCCATTATAAGAAGCCCAACATAAATATCAATTATTATGGGGAAGTCCAACAAAAATCGAAGGTTGAAAGAACGACGAATCGTCTGGTCTTAGTCTTCATTAATATCATCCAGATAAGGTGGGCAAGAGTTGGCTACAAAAATCTTCGAAAAATATGAAGAGGTGCAAGATGCGTTTATTGTATAAAGAAAAAGCAAAACAAGGAAAAGGTTTGGCTTTGTCAAGTTTGAATAGGTAGTAGAGGCGAGAAAAGTTGTAAGTAAGTTGAATGAGGCATGGTTGCTCATTAATATTGGCAAATATAAAATTTTATATGAGAGGTGGTTAAAAAGTAATTATAAAAATAATTATTATATATATATATATATATATATCAAATTTTATACATTTAATAATAAAAAAATTAAAAATTAAGGAATGACAGCTACCACCATCCGCCACTCCCTTGGCTCCATCAGTTCTATTTAATCATAGGTTAAGGTTAAATATTGCAAAGTTTGGAAGACGAAACTCAGACTAAAGAAGAAGGAATGAGGGGTGCAAAGTAACAAACAATAGAGGAGATAAAAGGGAGAAATTGAAGGAATAAGGAGAGATAGAAAAGGTGAAGAATTTTGAATGTGCAATAGTAAACGAGTATGCCCCTCAAGGAGAGAGAGAAAAAGTGACCATATGGAATGATATACTTAGCTTGAAAGGGAAGATCGTGAAATGATGGTGTATAGCAAGTGATTTCAATACAGTAAGGATTTCATTGAAAGGATGAATTGCTTGCATTTGGGGATTGGAGTAGAGGATTTCAATAGATTTGTACAAGAAGGAGACTATATTGGCCTACCTTTAAAGAAAAGATTCACTTGGTTTGGGGAGATTAAAAAGGAAGCAAGATTGATAAGTTCCTAGTTATTATAGAGTGGATAACAGTGTTCTCTTCATAGGTCAATGTTAGATCATTAAATGGGAATATTAAGGGCCATTGATTTTGTGCAAATTAGGAAAAGAAAAAAATGAAAAAGCCATAAATTCAAATCAAAGGCCATTAATGCTAAAATCACTAATTACTATAATGGAAAACCTCATGGGAATGAGCACTTGCCAAATTAATTAGACATCTTAATCCTTGACTAGAAATGATTAACTATTAGCCTAAGTTCAATGTAAGCAACATTTTGGGAGAAACTCAATACAATTTTTTTTAGGTTAAAATACCTCAATAGTCTCTGTACTCGCGCACTTTTTTTAATTTAATCTCTTTACTCAAAATCATAACAATTTAGTCTCTTAATTTTAGAAATTGCTTCAATTTAGTCTCTCTAATATTTTCTTTCGAAATTACCCTTCATAAAGCTGACGTCAGCACCGACGTGGCATTGACATGGCACCATTTGTTGATGTAGCATGTGAGGTAGGCACCATATGTCACACTCTCTGTCACAGCCCAAATTCTGGGCTATGACTAGCGCATAAGCCTAATGGGTATAGCCCACTAAGCCCAAGCAAGCTTATTTATACAATCTCGATCATTAATCCCAACCATCATTGCTAAAACCGCATATTGCAATTCTCAATTATAAATATTTTCGTAACGTTTTATAGCAATCCAATATTCACATTTGTATTATGCTAACATAGTATTACTCATTTGCCACCTTACAGTGGTATCAGTAATCAAATATACATATTTGATCTTTAACATGAATCTTAGTGGTCTTCATTACTTATACATGTACACAAGCATAAGACTCTTGACCGTCAGCGGAGTGATCGTGGGTGAAGGTACAACTACTAAGATACCATAGTACCTACCAAGAAGGCGAGCATATGTGTGCGACTCAATCTAGGTCCCAACTTGCCTTCGAATATGAAAACATGAAGTTTAAAAAAGTGAGTATAAAACTCAGTGAGTGAACATAAGAAGGGAACAAGCAATCGATAGGAATAATTTGGAAATCATGATGCACTTGTTTCAAAAACAATGTACTTGATTTAATTTTTTACTAAAAACCCCTCATTTCAAACCTTGATTAATACCCTTATATTGTTTCACAAACCTATGATCAATCCATGAAGTTAAATGGGTGAAAAGTAGGTCAAAATCAAACAAGGTAGCAAGCATGGCAACAAGTTTCTCACTGCATGGAAGTTCATTCTCGCTACAGCGAGATTCGGGAGGCCAAAACAGAAAGTTTCTTGTTGCAACAAGAAATAGTGTCAGTTTGCATGTATTTCAGTTTTTCTATTATATCTCCCACTACAGAAGTCCAATTGACCTGATTTTTGGACCATTAGAAAGCTAATAGGAAGGCCTACAACTTTTATGTTTATCACTTTTCCCAATTTAGATGGGAAAGTGGTCAAAATCTTTATAAAATAGAAAGCACTGCATCAGAACCTGAGAGTTTCTCGCTGCAGCGAGTTGTTGGTTGCCAAAACAAAATGTTTTCTCGCTGCAGCGAGAAGCAGGGCACCCAAGTGTAAAAAGGACCTCCTTTGTATTAAAAATCTATTTGGTGCTGCAATAAACTCAATTTGCAAGAACATGAGTTATTATCAAGATTCATCATGCCAATTTCAACATGAAATATTAAAAAATTTCTAAAGTTCAACATGCCAAAATTTCACATACATTACAACCATATACTATATTCATGAACTTTTATTTCACAAACATATATATACTTATATACATACATAAACACCAATGCCACCATCATCTCACCTAGCTCATGTGCATCCCCCCACATTGTGCACAATTAGTGTCATCATGTGCATTCCCCCACATCGTGCACACGAGCACTTTCATCATCCAACTCCCTCACCACCGTCATCACCCGCATGTGCATCCCCCCACATCGTGCACACGCACGGTTATCATTATCACACAATATCAATCATCCATGCACAACATATATATATATCTACCAACACAATGTAATAGTGCATGAATCCATAACATCCACAAGTCACAACATAGAGACAATTTATCAAGGGCTTGTTCCCAAGGCACCCGTTTTTAAGAAAAGTTTGATAAAATCATTCAAAGGTTTTGTGCAAATACATTCACATTCCCAAACAAATTTTAAAATACAAGTTCACTCACCGATATTTGTTGAATATTTAATCGACTTTAACTTCGATTATTGCTTCAAACGGGCATGTGAGGCCTTGTTAGAACCTATCACCCACAATATAACTATAAAAAATATAACAGCCCATAAATCTAATTTCTAGCCATTTCTAACACCTTAAAATCAAATTCTAACTCATTTCTCACCTTGTGGACTTGTAGTTGAACTCATTTTCAAGAGTTTTCAAGCTACTATGGCAAGTCTCTCTTTTTCTCTCTAAAACTTTCAGCTATTGAGAGAAAGTGATGAACAAAGACTTTTGAAGGCTGTTGAGGTGTAAAAGTGGAAGGGCATGAAAAACCCTATGAAAGAGTGGGCAAAAGCATGAAATTTGGACTTTCCATGAGGGATTTATGGAAGATTCAAGGTTTTCCACCCATGGAGAATGAAGAAAACGTGAAATGAAGATAAGGGCTGGGATGAAGAAGGAGAAGCTGTTGGAAGCTACTAGAGCATAGATATTTATGCTTCAAGTAAATCCAAATTTCCACTAAAATTATCAAAATGCCCTTAACATGGTGGCTTTGTCTTCCTTCCATCCTTTGTTCAACCTTTTTACTCTTTTGACACCGAAACAATGTCCATAATAGTTTAAAGGTACTCAGGTTCACGAAACTTTTAAATTTAGATCCGAGATGCAAAATAACCATTTTGCCCCTATCGTGAAAATTATCATTATTTTTATCTTCCTTATTTATTTACCATCATAAACATAATTTATTCATTTCTTAGGCCTATTTAGACCTTAATAGCATAAAAAAAACCCAATCGTAAGAGCTCACCAAGAGAAATTACGAAATTACCCCTAGTCTGCATTATTGTGTCTACTTCTAGTTATGTGCCTATGAAGATTGAGATTTCACAGGTTCACTTCTGAATTACCCTTTTTAACTCGGTAATTAACCTCAATTGGTATCCGATAAGCTTTATTAGCCACTACCTCAAAGTACGGGTACTACACTCTCTTTCCGCACCCATCCATGACAAGCCACGTGGCATGTCTAGAAAACAACACATGACATGACAAAAGAGTGACATGTGACTTGTCAAGTGAACGCCTCATGTCTCTTCCTTGTTTTCTTCAAAACTATTATGGGCTTGTTGAGTTTCAAACCCAATATCTCATGCAAGTATAATAAGCTCCTTGCCACCAAC
The DNA here is from genome assembly GCF_053813885.1 of Theobroma cacao. Lineage (NCBI taxonomy): Eukaryota > Viridiplantae > Streptophyta > Magnoliopsida > Malvales > Malvaceae > Theobroma > Theobroma cacao. The sequence goes on along the minus strand of NC_142643.1, from coordinate 41,672,978 downwards.
TCTAAGCTTTTACTATTGACTATATATAGCTTTTGTTTGTTTTTTTTCTTTTCTTCCCTCATATTCTTTCTTATTTTTTTTCTTTCCCTCTTTTTTTTCTTTTTTTTTTCTCTTTCTTTGTACCTTAAAGACCAACGATCAACAACTTGTGTTCAATGACTATAACTAGCGACTGGCATCCAACATCTAATGACCAAAGGCTGATGATGACATCCGATGATTGATAGTCGATCCTTAGGGGAAAAGGTGAGAGGAAAAAGAGAAAGGGTAAAAAAGAAAAAAATAAGAAAAAAAAAACAATATATAATCAAATGCAAAGGTTTGGTGTTAGTCGCAAGGAGCTTGTGTACTTATATGAGGTTTTGAGTTTAACACTTAGCAAACATATAATATTTTTAAAGAAAACAACGAATAGACATAAGGTGCCTTCCTAAACCTTTAGACATGCCATGAGGTATGACATGGATGGGTGTTGAAAGGGAGTGTGACACGTGATGCCTTCTTGACGTGTCACATGTTGCTTTCCTGTTATGCCATGTGTCACCCTTTAGACATCTCATGTGGCATGATATGGATGGGTGCTGAAAGAAAGTGTGACACGTGGTGCCCTCCTTGACATGCCACGTGGGATATCCATGTTAACATATCAACGCTATGTGGCATTGCCACATCAACATGTTAAAGTGATATAGCATTGCCATGTTAGCATTTCTAGCCTACTCACATGCCTTGCCAATGAGAGGTGCCATGTCAACACCATGTTAATGCGAACATCAGCTTTGTGAAGGGTAATTTTAGAATAAAAATGTTAGAGAGACTAAATTGTAGTAATTTTTAAAATTAAGAACTAAATTGTTATGATTTTCAGTGAAAGGATTAAATTAAAGAAAGTGTATGAATACAAAGACTGTTGAGGTATTTTGACAAAAAAAAATTATGCATAGGATGAGACCAGCTTACAAAATGAGAGCCCAAGCACTTCACAGGCCAAACAAGTGGATCAAGGATAGAGGCCCATCAATGAGCCAAGCAGGTCCGTTTCTAAGTCTTGACGAATTTTGGATTCCATCTGCCCAATACCCATTCCATTCGGATATGGGCCCTTCACATTTGGTTGCTAACCAAACCAGCTTGAAAGTGGGGCTATCTGAGCCCCATGTAACTTAAGTCCCAACTAGCAATCATGACAGCTCGGAACACTTGGAACCAAAGGAAGCCCAAGATGCTCTCCATTGCCCAAGCTTGAAAGATAATCCAAACAATGCAGGCCTCCTTTAAGCCCCGCTCATGCTCTGATTTTTCCCTCAACACAGATCCACAAATCGCATCAGAGAGCCCGTGCCCAGAGACCCATTCTTTAAGTGGTGGTGGCGTTGAGCAGCTGGAGCTTCAGGGGACGGTAGAAAATGACGAATTGAAGCACACCCATTCCGAGCTTTGCTTAGCAGCTCTATTGGAAGAAACAGTGGTGGCCAAAGCAGAAAGGGGATTTAAAAAGTCAAGGAAGAAAGATATCAAAGGGCTTCTTCGAAGAGCTACCTCCCCAAATTCTGATTACTATGCAGCCGCAGCCATAGTCTCTGATGGGGACATAATGCACCATAATGAAATTCTTAAGGAGGCAGAAAGCGTGTGGGAAATTGGACTACATGTCGGACTCTCTCGAAATTGCCCAGAAGAGCAAATTGTGAATAAGATTCAAAAAATAGTGAGACAAAGAAATAGAAGGATGTGAAATTGGTGGAACATCATGCAGCCCATTTGGAACGCAGAATAAATATATATTTGAGAGACCTTCCGAACCTGTATTTTGGCGGTATTTTATACATAAACACTTGTGGTTTTCAATTGATGCTCACAGTTACTATGGTCCTGAATGTGTGCGTTTGACTACTGTTGACTATAGGTACAGAGCTACAACCATGGCTGTTAATTTTGAATTTGCTGTTTAATTGTGACTTCTGGTTTTCTTTTTATTGCTTGGCTCCGTTGTGTCGTCTTTTGGCTCCACTGGCATTCAATGTGGACTGCTAAGAAAAGTTTGTGTCACTAAGTTGTTCTGGTGTAGTGTTAAAGATCATAGACAATTGTTGTTCACAAACTGCCCAACGATGCAAGTTCTATCTTCAGCATGGCCAAGAGAGACAATGGTAAGGGAATCTTTTACAATCACTCTTGGATGATCCGAATTGTCACACTTTGAGCTGCTGTAGAAGGAGTGGTTCTCTGAGGGAAGGAAATTCGTTTGCAGACACGTTAACTAAAAACGGTGTTGATAGTGAGAATATGTTTTCAGCATGGTGATAGCCTTCCTTACTAGCATCTTTTAATTTTATTCGTTTCAACTTTAAAAAGCTTAGCCGATATGTGTGGTTTATTTAGCACCAGCCTTCCTTGTATTTGTGTTGGTCTGTACTCATGCTCTTTTGTACAACGCAGTGAAAGCTGCTTTCACGTTTACCTTATTTATTTGGCTAAGCAAAATATATATATGTATATATATATATATATATATATATATATATATATATATTGGGTCTATTGTGACTCATTTGCATTGCTTTCTGAGTGAAATTTAATTGTATCAGTAGGCTAATTGTAAAACTAGAATGGGAAAATTTTCTGGGTGAAATTGTGCTGGTTGGCCACCCTTAACTTGTATTAATCTGTGTAGAAAAATTATCCAGGTGTATCTCATGCATTTCTTCAATGAAATTATGGACGTATGCTGTTCATTTTAAATATTTGTGAATATATTAGTAATATGTAAGTTCTAAAACTATTTTAATCTCACATGAAATTAAAAAAAAATATTTTACAACTTCTAATCTCACAACCCTTAATTAAATGAAATTAAAAAAAATAAATAAGTTCTAAAACTAGTCTAATCTCACAACTTCTCTTTAGGTATATATTTCATAAGTTTATATAAACAAAAGCATATATGTTATAATTAATAATTTTAGAAGTTATAATTTTTGTCACATTAATACAAAATAGAAAGTAAACATATTTATATTTAAAGTATATACACTAAAAGTATATATATAATAATAATTATATTTTTTATAAATTAACACAATATATAGAGTATATGTATTAAAAGATATTACAAAGTAATTAATAATCCTAGATTCATGAATTAATTTAATTAACAATATAGTTTTGTGTTTAATTTCATAAAATTAAAAGAAAAAACATAATCAGGTTTGGAGATCGGGTACCCAATGGGTGGTACCCAAACTCGATACGGGTAGTAAAATTACCACCCGAACCCCAATTATAAAGTATTCTAACTCAATATAATCGAATTAGGTACTCTGTAACAAGGTACCCATTGCCATCCTTATATCTTACTAATATTATTATTTTTGAAAAAAAATTATTATCTTGATATAAAAATAATTTTTATTAATTTTGAATGATTTTATTAATTTTATAAATATCAAATATATAATAAATTATATAATATAATATATTCTATAATCTAATATCTTTAATGATCTATCTATAGCCACTACAACTCTTAATCTCACCGCTACAGTTGTGAATCTCATGGTTAATGCAAAACGGATCCCAACGGATTGCTTATGATTTGATTCCTATGTACCATAATAAGGTGCTATATATAGTCTATAGAGATATCCTTACTTTTTACGTTTCAGTTTTGCTTTTCTCAGCCCAAAGAAATGTCGAGTAGTATTACAAATAGTATCATTGATTTGATTTAGCTTTTAAGCATGAGTTGGACTCCCATTATCTTCCTCTGGCGGTTTCAAGAGCCACCGGTTGAGACGTTCAGATGCCTTCCTTACCTGCGCACAGGAAATAAAACGGCTTTGATTTTGGGAAATTAATGGTTCAATTTCGCATTACAATTCTGTCACTGACAATGTACCTGCTCATCCCAGTCTGTTTTCCACACAATCCAAGAGAGAATAAGCGATTGCATTGCCACTCCACTCAGCAATCCAATCCATAGTCCCTACATAAAATTAGAAACTTCACACTCTGCAAAAAAATATGCACGCACTACAGAGTAGACTAATTTCTTTGGTTCTTACCTTAACTTGAAGATGAGCAACGTATCCAAGCAAAATTCCTATAGGTATTCCTATTACATAATAGGATCCCAAGTTCACATATGCCACCATGCTTTGTAAACCAGCTCCTGTGGCTATGCCTGGAGGAAGAGCTTAAAGGCTTAGAATTCAAACTTTGTAAATATCAGATAATATAAGGGAAAAGAGGACCAATAAGACAGCTATTGCCTGAGAGAACTGGCTGAACGCTGTTGAGTAAGATTGAGAAAGCGAAAAGAATTGAGAGGCTTGACACTGCTTCTGCAACTTCTTCATTACTGGAAAACAAGTATGAAATTTGATTTCGGAAAACTAGGCACAGTATCCACAAGACAACACCAATGCATGTTGAAGTGCCGAGGATGGTTTTTATGGCGAACTTCACTGCCTTAGCATTTCCTTTCCCCAATTCATTCGAGACGCGCACACTGACAGTACAAAGATATTGCATTAAAGGCAGGGGCGGAGGGTAAGCCAACAATGGGGGGCCGTGGCCCCCCCAAAATTTTTAAAAATATTTATTTTATATATATATTTTATCAATGACTCTCTCAAAATTTTTGAAAATTTTTATTTATTATATATTATTAATAACCCACTCAAAATAAATTTTTTATTTAATAATTAATATAAAAAAAATTAAATAACTTCACAAACTTATTTAACTTTATCCTAACTTAAATTTCTCTGCACCTCTTTCTCTTTTGCTTTTTCTCTTTTCTTTTGTATCTTTTTATTTTTATTTTTTTTTCTTGTAACTCACCATTAAAACATACTTTATTCTTTCAAAGAAATTTATGAACTTGTGAGTTTGGATAAGGAAAAACAAAGATCACCCACCACCATTGTGTAAAATTAAAAGGAGGTAAAGTTTTCTTTTACTTTTTTTTTATTTATATTATTTAACTATTATGTGAAATCTTGTATTTCGTATTTATTTTATTTATTATAGTTTTATGTTTTATTTTTTAAGTTTAAATATAAATATAATTATTTTTTGCAATGAAAATTACGAAAACAAGACTCTGGAATAAAATGGATGATGAGTTTCTTGCAGATAATTTAGTTGTTTATATTAAGAAAGACATTGCTAGTTTTTTCACTACAGAGTCAATAATTGATGAATTTGAATATAAGAAATATCGTCGAGTACAACTTTTTTAAATAATTATTATAAATTTTTTTTTGTTTTTTTATATACGTGTTATATAAAATTATTGTTCATTATAAATCTTTTGATCGTTGGTTGAATTCAACATATTAGTTTTAAAAATTTCTAGTTTTTATTTTTTTTCGTCTTTGGCCCCCAGCAAAAATTGACTAGCTCCACCCCTGATTAAAGGGATTCTATGGAAAGGAAGAAAAGTAGAAGAGGTTGTTCTATCATGTGTATATATCTAGGGCAAGATTATGTATACCTTGCTGCAACTAGGAAGCCGAGGCAGACCATAAATTCCCATCCATTGATATTGAGGCTGCAGCAATAAATTAGCTATAAAGCAAATTTACTGTAATCGAAGAACAAATTAAACTACCAAGCATTGTGAAATGCTCTTACCAGATGGAGAAAGCATCTATGGCAATGGTTGCATTTTTCATGTATCCAGCCACTAATACGAGAATGGAATAGTACCACAATTCCAAGCTATTCAAAGTCAACTTTAAAAGGATTAGAATAATTAGAATAATACATGTAATTAAATTATTCCCAAAAAAAATTCAAAACTACCAATACACCAATTCAGCAACTAAGCTAAATCCATAGGGTGGTATCAAAGTGGATATTCATGAAGATGAGGTGGAATGGCTGAGGCGTAGCACCAGGGGGAGATTGAGAAGGGCAACGAATTGTCAACAGATTCAAAGTATCTTAGCAAATGATGGTGTTATTGGAGGTCTTGATGTAATACTGAGTTTTGGTGAGAGAAAGGAGTTGGAGGCTGTTTTGGCAAAACAAATGGTGATTTTTGAGAAGTGGTTTGAAGAAATCCAATCCTATGTTTTAAATGAGGATAGAAGAAAGAATTCAGTATGAGTGCAAGTGGAGGAACTACCAGCTCATCTATGGCACTTAAAAATGTTTGAGGCACCGGGAAATTTTAAGGGAAAATTCTTACAAGTGGACTAGGCGACAAAGATGAGAAGTAGGTTGGATTATGCCCTTATCAAAGCTGAAGTCACTAGCAAGAGAAAAATATCAGCTTGTCCGCAGATTATTGTGAATGGGAAGGTATTTACAATGAAAGTTTCAATTATTGAATGGAAATTTGTGAACTGGGAAGGAAAATACCAACCATGGCGGAAGGAATGGTGAAAAGGAACATGGAAGAGCAGAAGGATGCCCAGGACGAGGTAAGGAGGAAGGAGAAGGGAGGTGAAAGACGACCATCTCTAACCAATGGAAAGAGGGCTTAGACAGGGCTATGCCTTATCACCCTTTTTGTTTAAGATTGTGGTGGAGACATTTAATCAACTTATGACTAAAGCTTAGACTATTGGCATGTGCCAAGGGGTTCCAATCGGTAGTAACGGACTCACGATATCCCACTTGCAATTTGTGGATGATGCCATGATATTTTGCAAGCCAAACTTGGAGAATTTGCGAAATGTTAAAAGGGTGCTGAAGTGCTTTAAACTAGTATCCAGACTGAATATCAATTTTCATAAAAGTGGCTTGATGGGAGTTGGGGTGGGAAGCCAAATGGTAAGAATAGCGGTGAACTCAATCAATTATAGAATAGGGGAACTGCCCACCGTTTATTTGGGTTTCCTGTTGCGGACAAGGCATAGCTCGATAAGAATGTGGAAGCATAATTTTCAAAAAAAGAAAAAAAAAGAATGTGGAAGCCAATCATTGAGAAATTCGAGAATCGATTTGAGGGATGGAAAACAAAAATCTTACCCGTGGGAGGCAGGGTTACACTTTTCAGCTCAGTCCTTGGGAGTTTGTCGATTTTTTACATGTCCTTATTTCAGCTTCCCAAATGGGTAAACAAAAAATTAGAAAAAATTGAAAGAAGGTTTGTTTGAAGTGTAGTAGAGGAGAAACAAAAGGTTCATTATGTGGGGTGGAACAAAATTTGTAGATATAAAGAAGATAAAGGGTTGGGGATTATTGACATAGAGATTAAAAAGAGGGCGATGCTTAACAAGTGGATTTGGAGATACGGAAATGATAAAAGTAGTTTGTGGAGAAAAGTGATAGTGAAGAAAATAGGGAGTGATCCCACCCGTCTCCTACCAAACATCAACACAAACAGGAAGTTTTCCACCACTTGTAAGAACATTATTAAACCCTATCTACTACTAATGAGTACTTTTTGTAAGTTAAGAACAACTTACAGATGACTGTTGGAAATGGTGAGAATATTAGATTTTGGACCGACGGATGGAGGGGGATACCCTCAAAGATTGGTTTCCAAAGATTTATGCTTTAACCCGGAATAAAAATGGTTGCATCAATGAATTCGAGCAGTGGAAGCATTACTTACGGAGATGGAATGTTGAACTTAGAAGAATGCCACTCGGTTGGGAAGAACAACAATGGAGTCAATTTAGAGCCACGGTGGAGGAATACTATTTAAGCAAGGAGATGGATGACAAGTTCATGTGGAGGGAGTCGGTCTCAAGTAACTACATAGTGAAAGCCTTTTGCAAAGAGGTGATGCACACTGATGGCAACAACAAGGAAGGATGGAATGAGGTTTAGGCAAAATTGGCACCATTTAGAATAGAAATCTTCTACTGGCAACTACTTCATGAAAGAGTCGCTATCAAGCATGAGCTGGTTCGACCAGCGCTTTTATCCGTCGACACGGCAAGGTGTGCTTTATGTCATGAACAACAAGAAACGGTTAGTCATCTTTTTATTCACTGTCCCGAATCATGAAACCTATGGATGAAATGGAGTGGTGACTGGGAGGTCCAATGGACTGGTCCTAATAATATTTCTAGTTTCTTCTCCATGTGGAATAATGTGTTTGTTAAAAGGGGAGAAACCAAAATTTGGAAACTAGTGTTCTATGCCGTTGCTTTGGTCACCATGGCTTCACATAAACGACATGGTTTTTCAAGGAAAAGTGTTGGATGCTGATCAAGTCTATGAAATCAGTAAGCTAAGAGTTGCTACATAGGCAAAAGCAAAATGACCTCATGCTTACAATGTTGTGCTGGACATCTATAGAAACCCAAGACTTGTGCCTAAATGACTAAAACAACAAACAGCAGGCAGGTGGAGGAGTGGGTTAAGCCTGGTTAGGGAAAGATGAAATTTAATGTAGACGGAGTTGCAAAAGGTAGTCTGAGGGAGGCTGGGATTGGAGAAGTTCTAAGAGATGAAAATGAAAGCTTTCAAAATTACATTCTCCAAGACTATTGGAATGGGGGATGAAAGCTTAGTGGAGGTTAGAGCAATTAGAGAGGCCTTCTTGATCTTTTCAGCTTCTAAATGGATTACAATACATGAGTTGATCATAGAAAGCAACTCCAAGAATGTCGAAAATAGGGTGAGCAATCCAATGGAAGCACCATGGAGATTGAGAAAATGGATTCTCCACATTGAAAGGTTGAAAAAGGGTATTTCGAGATGGGAGGTGAACCACATTTTTAGAGAAAGAAACCAAGTGGCAGATTGCCTGACAAAGGAGAGGGTTCAGAGACAGGAGGATTAAATTAATGTCTCTAACTGAGGCTCATATTGAGGTTGATGTGGTACCCGTGGAACTTAAATAAAGTCCTGATTTTCTGGAACAAGGAAACAGGTTTGATTTATAGAGCTACGAGAAAAGGTTTCACCAAAGCCATGCATGTCTAACTCACTTTTGTTTTGGCCTTCATCTGGATGGGTTTGTCGTAATGATTTTGTTTTGAACATGCTGACTGATGTTTATAGCTGTGTGTTTTTTGTTGTAAATGAGTGGGATTGAGTGTAAATCTGGGAAGGACTAATGATGTGAGTAAATAGGTGACTGCGTATCAGGGGGATTTCTGGGAATGTATTGCAGTCTGTTGCTCTGAAATTTTTGTGTAACAGAGCTTTGGTCTTTTTGTGTTTGGAAGGGAAGGTTTTATGCAAGTGGGTGTTACATCAAAACTCATAGGCTAAAAATCGTCCCATGCCTGGCTGGACTGTTGACCCAGGCCATACCAATGAATCAGTTAATTTTCACAAAAAACAGAAAGCTAAATCCATATGGGACTGGAAATGTGAAAATTAATGCAGAGCCTAAAAAAAATAGAAAGGCAGCTGGGAATTCAAGATTACCAAATCATGACTCCGGAGGATATTGAGAGCTTTACTACAGGCAATAGATCACCGAAAGCAGCTTTAGAGAATCCTTTCCATGTATTTGGGCACCAACCTCCAAAGACATACACCACCTGCCCTACAACCGTTGTCCAACCAGATATAATCATTGCAGCCATTGCCCCATTAACTCCCCAGTTAAATTTGTTCACAAACATCCATGACAATAACACATGAAACACGAATGATGCAGTCGATACCCATCCCACGATCAAATTCTTGAGTTGTGCTTGTAAGAACATCGAGATAGTCAAAGACATCACAAAACTGTAGATCATCGGAATAAACCATAGAGCGATTGGCCCGGCTGCAACTGCTAGTTCCTCCTCCTGGCCAAGAAGTCTAAGGATTGGCGTCGCGAATATGAAGAGAGGTGCCAATATTGTTGCTGTGATACCGTCGACAATCCATGATCGTTGCAGGTAAATTCCCATCATGTGGTGATGCCCCGCTCCAAATGCTTGCCCACACAGAGTCTCGGTTGCACTCGACATACCAATCTTCCATGCATCGACAAGGTATTAACCAATTTTTCAAGGATTGGGAAGCAATCATGAACATAAAGCGATCAAGTCAGAAAGACATGAATTAATGTTTGCATTGGTGACTGTTTATTTAATGCTGGTTCAAGTTTTAAATTTCATTAATCACAGAATCTCTGAATGTATTAACAGTAGTCAAACGCGCAATTTATTTGTGAACAAACTTTATTACAAGAACTCATTTTTGGAGACCCACATGAGATTATTTATTGTCAAATGAAAGTGAACTCATCTTTGTTTGAAATTAGAAACACAACTTAAAAGATGAATAAAAAAATTGTATCTTACCACAATCCCATACATGAACCTGATTAGAATGCTTTGTACGAGTGCATATGTGGCAAGCTCTACCTCGCTAATGTGTCCAATAAATGACTGTGTCACAATAATCATTCCAAATGAAGTTACCCTTGACAATATGGATGGGAATGCGATTCTCCATATAGTCTTCGATTCAATCCAAAGTCTTCTTTTCAGATCATCATGATCAATCGTGTCTTCTTCTTTTTGTGCAAGAAACCTCTCCTCCATACTGTCATCCATATCCTTTCTGCAAATGTTATAACGTGGAAAACAAGGTAATTTCTACATTTGGACTGGCCTGAGTATAGCATCTTTAAAGATATTCTCCTAGATACTTTCACCTAGTTTTGAGAATTAATGGTTACCGTATGTAAGTACACTTTGATTAAACATAGTTCAAGCACTCAGAAATTACCTATGAAATTGAGAAACGTTCATCGTATTAATGGAATTTTGACGAACAAAGTAAGAGTAAAAACTATATAGCTATCAGGAGAAATTCTGTTAATTTCAGTATAGAGCAATTCACTGTGGAATTGTTCATTGATGCGTGATGTCACTGCTTACCTGATTTGTTTTGTAAAAGGAATGGATGGCCCGATTCTTTGAACTGTTGTACATACAAAGCTCCGTGCCAGCAGCTAGAAGGACTTTGAAGGAGTTGCAAAGTGCTTTGATGGCAATCGACGAAATGGGCCACAATCACACTTCATACCAATATAAATGTTTAATGAAGTTTTACTGGTTCGTATGGTCGCTTGGTGCACCTTCTAATAAATAGAGTATGGTATGGCACCGAGACAATTTAAAGCTGGTCAGTCAGTGTTGACTGGTAGATTGTCACTCTTTTTCCTCGACGCCGGCAAGCAAAGAAAAGTATTCATATTGCATTTGAAGTTGACTTTGCTACTTCGGATTGATTTATATTAATTTTCATTATGAAATACCATATGAATTGAAGTAGTAATATTAATATTTGGGGTACAATATAGATATCCTCAACTTTTGAAAATAATTACACGTAAATCCACTAGCTTTCAAAATGGAGATTCCGACTTAAAAAATATATTTCCTTAGACACATAAATCCTACTATTAATCAATCGTCAATATTTCTTAGTTTGATAACATGATAATATTTTTAAAATAATTTTACCTTTCATTAGTTTTAAAAATTACCACTATATAAATTATAACTTTTCATTTTTAAATTTTTTCTCTCTTATTAAAAAAAAAATCTCTATTATCGTTCATCGACAGGTCATCCCGCAACTGGCACCAATGGACGCTCTCCAAAGGAGCAACGATCTGGTGCTCTCTTAGGGAGATCCAATCGAATCCGACATTTTACGGTTAGATTCGACCGTAGGGTGGTTGGCTGGTGTAAGGGATCATCGTCGATTGGCTTGAGAGAAAAGAAAAAAGTGAAAAAAGAAAAAAAAACATTTTAGACATTTCACGTTTATTTACACGTTTGGGATAAAGTGATTATTTTGAAACCTAATGGACCCATGTATAATTATGGTCAAAAATTAAAACTATGAATTAATTTTATCCTAATATTTGATATCATTCCATATGAATTAATTGTACCTTTGCAGCAGACATTATTGTGCTTCTAGTTAATTAATTTCATTGCCATAGGTTTGTGCTGAATAACTCTCTTTTTCTTTCAATGATTTGATCGAAATGTTTTTAATTAGTTCGTATTTAATCAAAGTGAAACATTTTCATTTTGCAAGCCAATTAACTTCATAGTTTCATTTTCAAGAGAAAAGAAAAGAGTGTGGAAGAAAAGGAATCTAATAAAGTAAAGACAAGAGGAAGAAGAAGAAGAAGAGTAGTAGGGAACAAGAAAAGGGAAATGCAATAGCAAATCCACGAAGGACGACCGTGGATGAGGTTTTTCTTGTTGGATCTAAATGATATAAGCAAAGACAATAGTATTCAAATGCAAAGTTAATGCAGGACTGTTAGGTGTAAGAACAAATATAATTGAACTTCATTTTCAAGTGACTTCATGCATGGCGTATGTAATTAGCAACAATCTGTCAGACATTTATCTTAGAGTCTCCATGATGTACTAACAAAAAGTTGAATCAATCAAGAAATTAAGCTATTACTTTAGGCCTCTGACAAAAAGGCTTTGAAGAAGAAACAATGCACATTACTCAACTATGGAATAAAAGTTACTTGATGTTGAAGACTAGCTAACTACTTATAGTACTGAGTATATTTCTTGCTTTCAATAAACTATAGTTTAATTGTTTTTTTACAAATATGTTTCTCTATCTACCCAGCAATCATAAGGATACAGGGAGCACGGTGCTAGTAGTTGTTTCCTTTCCTTAAAAAAAAACTAAAACTCCCTCTTGAAAGTGAGAGATTCGATTCCGAACTCTTGATATAAGCATACAATCATCTAAAACACACTTTTACCAGTAAATTAGTCCATAAAGAAATTTCTAAGGATGTAGAGGCATGGGGACAACAATAGTAAAGACAGTTAATGTCGATAACAATAGCATTATTGGACCAATTATAGGTTTCAATGAATGAAAAGGGCCAAGTTTGTTCTCAACAAGGCGTTCGAAAGCTAGTAAATTAATCATGTACTGACAAAACGCATGTATAATTTCTACATCTTTTCGGGCCAGTGATAGGCAAGCTTGCTAAGAACCCAATCCACTCTTTTTTCAACAATGTCAAACGTTGAAAACGGACACTCAACCACCATTTATGATCAATAAGCTTATCACTCGTAGTTCTTCGAGCTTAAGTTCAGGAAAATCCTCTGTTTTATATTGTCCCACCAGACAAATCCATTAATAATACAAGAGCAGCAGGTTGAATTGCTTAATTCTTCCTTAAGGGGTATGTATATGAGATGATTCTGTAAGTAATAGGATTCAATCTTGTTATATATATGTTTATGCGAGGTAATAAATAAAAACCAAAGAAGATATATTCTTGACATGTGCATTTGATAGAGCTCAAATGAATTGGAAGACGAAATAGATTAACTGTTGGCCTTACAGGGAAATATACTTCTGATTAAATGGTCTTCTTCCTATATATTCCAAAGGAATAAAATTAACATAGACAGGAACAACTTACTGGAGTATTCAAACAGCTGCTTGCCTTGGCAGCCAGTTGATTGAAGGAGGTACAGCTTCAGGGCAGTCTGCAGCCTAGGATTACACACACTTCATAAATGAAAAGGAAGAAAGTTGATGGACAAGCAACAAGCAAAAAGAAGTAAAAGCTTCAGATGAGCTTTAATTCTAAGGTCGTTGGGGAATTGTTAGTATATATATTGTCCAAAAGGTTGAAAGAAAAAGAGTTTGTCAGTCTTTGGAAACCTAAGGAAGAGCAGCATGCATTATTCGATAATAATTGGAGCAAGACTGGTCTATTTCCTTCTGGCCCAGCCTACTTTTCGAGTTGGTGGCAAAGCAAATTTACATGAGAAAGACGACATTGCTACCATTGGAGGGATTTTGTAATGAGAATATGTCTATGGGGTAGTTGACGGTTCCTATCTTAATGACTCCCTTGACATGATAGGAAACAAGCAGAAATGAACAAGGAAGAAGGAAGAATAGAACCTGGATCAGTGAACAATAGGAATAATAAGTAGTAGCAAATAACTACCAATGATTATGAGGATGATTATGTGAGTTTTGGTTTCATTTGATTAAACAGTAGGGATATTAAATAGTACTTGAACATACAAATCTTTCTAAAGGTAGTTTTACATATATATTTGTAAAAAGAAATGCTGAAAGTTTCGGAAAATAGCATTATATATTAGTATAAGGCTGATCATGTAATTTGCCCTCTATAGAAATTGTTATAAACCTCTTTTGGAGGGAAACCCAAACCAAACTGCAAAAACATGCTTGAACTTCATGAAAACTTTTAACACTTTACATGAAGCTAGGCATCAAATTCTTTACTCTTCAATCACAAAAGCATTATCATCTGTATCAAATTCTAAACAACTGCACAAAATCCACTCGATAATTATAACTCTAGGACTTGAAAACTCTGTCCTCTTTTCTGGTAAACTTATAAGCAAATATGCTCAGTTCAAAGACCCAACTTCTTCACTCTCAGTTTTCCACCGAGTTTCATCAACAAGCAATGTTTATCAATGGAATTCAATTATTAGAGCTCTTACCCACAATGGGTTGTTCTCTAAAGCACTTGGGTTTTACACCCAAATGCGAAAAATGGATGTTTTGCCTGATAAGTATACATTCCCTTCTGTTGCAAACTCGTGTGCGGCGTCGGTTGATATTGAGATGGGAAAAGTTGTTCATGAGAATGTGTTGGATATGGGTTTAGGCTCAGATTTGTATATTGGGAATGCCTTGGTGGATATGTATGCGCGATTTGGTTGCTTGGCTGAAGCTTTAAAGGTGTTTAATGGAATGCCTGAAAGAGATGTTGTGTCTTGGAATAGTTTGATTTCGGGGTATAGTGCAAATGGGTATTGGGAAGAAGCATTGGAAGTTTATAATATGGCAAGAATGGCGGGAATTATGCCAGATTGTTATACTGTTTCCAGTGTTTTGCCTGCATGTGGTGGATTGGTGGATGTTAAAGAAGGTGAGGTAGTTCATTGTTTGGTTGAGAAGATTGGACTTCACAGGGATGTTGTTGTAAGTAATGGACTTCTTTCTATGTACTTCAAGTTTAATAGGCTTGTGGATGCGCGAAGGATTTTTGATGAGATGGTAGTTAGAGATACTGTTAGTTGGAATACATTGATATGCGGGTATTCTCAGATGGAATTATTCAAAGAGTCGATCCTGTTGTTTATGCAGATGGTTAATAAGTTTGAACCTGACTTACTGACAATTACTTCTGTTCTATGTGCTTGTGGTCATTTACGTGACTTGGAATTTGGAAAATTTGTACATGAGTACATGAAGAGAAGCAGGTATGAGAGTGATACTACTGCTGATAACATTCTTATTGATATGTATTCAAAATGTGGTGACTTGCTGGCTTCACGTGAAGTATTTGACAGAATGATATGCAGGGATTCTGTGTCGTGGAACTCTATAATTAACGGTTATTTTCAATATGGAAAATATGATGAGGCAGTGAAACTTTTTAGGATTATGAAAATTGATTCGAAAGTTGATTCTATCACTTGTGTGATGCTCCTCTCTGCTTCTACTCAGTTAGCAGACAAGGACCTAGGAAAAAAAATTCACTGTGATGTGACTAAACTGGGATTTGATTCTGATATCATTATCAATAATGCTATGATTGATATGTATGCTAAATGTGGGCAAATAAATGACTCAATGAAAATATTTGAATACATGAAAACTCATGATAGAGTTTCATGGAATACAATTATCACAGCATGTGTTCAATCTGGGGATTTCACTTTAGGTTTGAAATTGATTCATCAAATGAGGACTGAGGGATTGAGGGCTGATGTGGCCACTGTATTAGGCATCTTGCCTATGTGCTTTTTTCTTGCTGCCAAACGGCAAGGTCAAGAGATCCATGGATGTATTTTCAGATTAGGCTTTGAAACAGATGTTCCAGTTGGGAATGCACTAATTGAAATGTACTCTAAATGTGGTAGTTTAACAATTTCTCTCGAAGTATTTGATCGTATGAAAGTGAGAGATGTGGTTACATGGACTACTATGATCTCTGCATATGGGATGTATGGTGAAGGCAAGAAAGCATTGAGAGCTTTTGCAGAGATGGAAGCAACTGGTGTTATTCCTGACCATGTTGCCTTTGTTGCCATCATCTATGCTTGTAGCCATTCAGGTTTGGTCGAAGAGGGTTTGGCTTCCTTCGATCGGATGAAAAAAGTTTACAACTTGGAGCGTCGGATCGAACATTATGCTTGTGTAGTTGATCTCCTTTCTCGTTCTGGATTGATTTCTAAAGCAGAGGAGTTCATCTATTCAATGCCAATGAAGCCAGATGCAAGTATATGGGGATCTCTACTTAGTGCTTGTCGATCATGTGGTAACATAGAGGTAGCACAACGTGTCTCTGAGCGGATCCTTGAGTTAAATTCAAATGATACTGGGTATTATGTTTTAGCATCCAATGTATGTGCCATTTTAGGGAAGTGGGATCAAGTTAGAATGATACGAAAATCCATAAAAGCTAGAGGGCTCAAAAAAGATCCTGGATGTAGCTGGATAGAAATTAAAAGAAGGTTGTATGTGTTTGGAACTGGGGACAAGTTCTTTGAGCAGTTTGATGAGGTTACTAAGTTACTAGGGATAATTTCTGGTTTGATGGCTAAGGAAGGTTATGTTGCTGATCTGAGATATGTTTTGCATGATATTGAAGAGGATGAGAAGAGAGACCTGCTTTGTGGGCACAGTGAAAGGCTTGCCATAGCATTTGGATTATTAAACACAAAGCCAGGGACTCCATTGCATATCATGAAAAACCTTCGTGTTTGTGGGGATTGTCACACTGTGACCAAGTATATATCAATGATTATGCAAAGAGAAATATTAGTAAGAGATGCCAATCGCTTTCATATCTTCAAGGATGGAATATGTAGTTGTGGAGATCATTGGTGACGGATCTCTTTACTTGTTCACATTTTTTATGGCTGAAAAGTATGTATGGTAGTATTCAAAGCTTATATTTGTGCCCCATTCATCTTGCAGTTTTATTACTTTTTTTATTGGACATGATTTCTTGACTATGCAAGGATGATCTTTCATAGTTTCCATCACATTCTATCACAAAAGACAATGAATGTAAAATCTGTCTTGGAGAAACTAGATGCTTCTGGCAAATATTACTATTTTATATCTGTCTACTCCTAGCTGGCATTTAGTTATCCTAGACAAAGCACATATTCAATTGGTATCTAGACTTATCTGTTTGTCAAAATATGCAGCTTATTGCTTGGCGTGGACCTGCCACGCTCAAGAAAAATTTCACTGTGCATATGGAGGCATAAAGAAAGGGAAACAATGATGCATATTACTGGCAGATTTAAGCATGAAGCCTGCATTTATTTATTTTGTTTATTATTCACTTATAATCCATTTGATAAAGTTGTTTCTTTGAATTTTACAGTCTAGGAGCTAGATCTCATGGATAAGAAGTGTTAAAATCAGCAACATGTTGGATATAATTCGTAAGGCAATCTGTCTCCACTATTACAACTTCTGTTTCTTAACAGAGCAAAAGGGGAAGTCCCACATTTATGGTAATACGACTGAATAGACTCAAGGGCCTTGTCTACACGAATGGTTTGAAACTATTGCTAGCCATATGATGCCTAAGGTAATTATTCATGGAAAGCCTGAGAACAGTTCATTTTGCTGGATGATATTTCTCATAAAGTGCCTGGTACTTGATGACCAGCTTGTCATGAGGTGGCCAGTAATCCTTGATTATTGGATGTTCTGAAAACTCTGGCTGCCAGGCCAATAATAATGGATATCTCTCATCAAGTATTTTCAAGCCAGCCACCTCTTCAAAAACAGGGGCTAAGTTGGCAAGCCAACCAAAAACAAGATCAGCCAGCCCTATCGTCTCTCCACCGAAGAATTTCTTTCCCTTGAGCTCTTCTTCTACAAATTTCAGGCTCTCCAGCACTGCACCCATAGCTTCCTCTCGCTCTTTTCCTTCTTTGGTGAAAGCACTCCAGATCGATGGTAGAAGCTGCATTAAGAAGAAACGGTGTGAACACGTTTTAACAGTGACAAATGCCAGTCCTTTCAGAAACTTAAAGTATTACCTTTTCATCGTTGAATTTCGCCCAAAAGCGTGCGTTGGCTTTCCCCAAAGGATCTTCAGGCAATATCGGATTCTGCTTCCATGTCTCCTCAATGTATTCAAGAATTACAAGTGACTCTGAGATGGGTTTTCCATTGTGAACAAGCACTGGAACTTTCTTGTAGACAGGATTATACTGAAGAAGCAAAGCACTCTTGTTGGATAGATCTTCATCTATTGCTTCATACTGTATGCCCTTGAGCTTCAAAGCCCAGACAACCCTTGCAGCAAAAGGGGTTGACCATGTCTTGAAAAGCTTCACTTCTGCCATGCTGTTTGCTATCTCAACCTTTCATAATTCAACATGACCTATATATCCAAACGGTGTGACGTGAAAAACAAAAAAAAAAAGAAAAAAAGGAAATTGAATAGAAAACGAAAGGAAGATGAAATGAATTTTCTTTGGAAACTTTTTGGACTTGTGCATTTGGTCTCAGCACATGGGCGGCTCTTACGACTTTGTGTGGCAGGCTTGGGTCTTTAATTTTGATGACGTCTTTGTCCATGTAATTCCAAAAAGCAAAAATAGAAAACATGAAAGGCAAATAAAATGCACTAAAGTAAATTTGGGGAAAATTTTTTTTTGTCTAAAATGTTGAGCAAAAATTAAAACTAAAATGTCTTTTTGAATAGCTCATTTATAATATATAGATATATAATTGTAATATGGATTTATTTGCCTTGGTATTTTAACTACAAATTCATTCATTAAATTTCATATTTTTTGGGTTAAAAATGAAATATTTTAACTACAAAGCAAAAAGCGAAAACGAAAACGTAGAATCAAAACTCTATGCACCTGTCTATACAAACATTTTAAAGAGGACTTGGAAGACCATCCTTGTTAAGAATGGGTACTAAAGAAGATGAACTCAATTTTCTGAACACATCCCCTTATTCAACTGAGATAAAATAAAATCATATTAAAATACTATTTTAAATCTATTATTCAAAGATAAAATCGTAGTTTTAATCGATTTCTGTGAGCTCTATTTGCAATTTGTTAAAACAATTTAAAAAAAAAATGGAAAGAGGTGGTTAGTTTTTGTATTTGGTTTTCATATATAGTAAAAAATGGTTGTATACGATCAATGATAATTAGATGGAGCAATTTGATATGAGTTGTTTTCTTCTCTTAAATTGTGACTACAAAAGTAATTTAAAAGAGTCAAATTTAAGATTAATTTTTTCTATTGTGACGCTAATGTGGTATGTTAGCATATTATAATAGATAACAATAATGATGTGGCATGTTACAGTGACATGATGATATGATCATATGACCATATGATATTTATATTATTAATGTCAGTATTATCTTAGTGTTATATCAGTATCACATGAATATAAAATTATAAGTAACATTTTAATTAATTACAAATGAATCAACTATTAATCATAAAAATCTATTTAATTTAAAATAAAAATATAAGAACTTGATTTAACACAATAAAAGAATAAAAACTTATTTAAATTTTTTTTAAATAATTTTAAAACTTTTTCAAAATTTAAATTCAAATCTTATTCAATTATTCATCAATAATACAGAGAATTCAGTATATATGGATGGAAGACATTGTTGGAATTGAGCAGTGCAATGGAAAGAAAGAGACATGAATGTTGATTTATATGCGTTTAATGCAAAATCTAAAAGAAAATAAAAAGTTAAGATAAAATGGATGCCTAATTGGGCTGATTTTGAGCATATCAAACTTCTTCTCCAATCCATCAAACTCAATTCAGGTTGCAACTTTGCAGGTCCTCTAATTTGCTGTACGATTGTAGATCATGGTTACTGGACTTGTAATTTAATTTCATTTTGCTTTGATGATCATATATTCGAAAGACCCACCGGACAGATTAAACCAAGCAGTTAGGTCCAAAGGGTCCATAAACCAAAAAGCCCGAAACTCAGACAAGTCTGCATGTCAGTGCGTGGGGATAAGAGACAGATGATCAGATACAGAGCCAGAAATTGAATGGTACTGAGAACGGGCATTGCCTCAAGTTCAAAAACTTATGCAAGTAAGGTCCATATATACCCCTATGCCACAGTCATGCTTTATTCTTCAAAAAGAATTCAAAGATTTTGAAGTAAGCATGTTGGAATCATTACGTGATGATGATGATTCTAGGCAAAGCACTAAAATCCAACTAAGAATAAATAAAAATACAAATCTTGGAGTTATTACATGTCAGCATTAATTATTACAACCTAAAAACAGGTTTTTTGACGTGTGAAAATATGAATCATATGGACAGGAGGAGAAAGACAAAAGAAAAAGGTTTCCTATCAGGCTTGTGTATACCCTATTGCAGAGAATAATAAATAAGTAAAGGTGGGTATCGTAGGAGCTTTGCATTTTTCTACTCATTTGTCTTTGAATCTTTATTTTGTAGCATTTCATGTGAACCCCCCCTTATCTCTTACTTTTCTATATAGACCCAATTGTTTCTTGAGTTCTTTTTTTAAATAGACTTCATGTATAAGATATTTTTGATAATAGGTCTATTTATAATTTTAATTATTTTTAATTTAAAAAATTAAAATTTAGATAAAATTATTCTTAATGAAATTGACCCGTTCCGCATCTCAATCTGAAACCTCTTAACGAGTCCCGTATGTTTAGGTCTACGTCTCAAACCAACTCATATTCTTTGAGCTTTTCTCGTCAGACTATTTATTTCTGAAGTATTCCTTACTAGAAAAAAAATGTTTAAACATTTTAAGTATTTTGGAATAGTTTTTGATACATGAAGAAAACTTTTGAGCGTTTTGAGTATTTTTAAGCATTTTCAAGTGATTTTTGATATATAAAGAAAAACTTTTGAATATTCTTTGTTAAGTAAGCACATTTGTTAATTATGTTGTTAAATGAAATATGGTGTATCGTCTGAAGTTGTTGATCTTATTAAATGAAATTCAGTAGTTTTTGTGGTTTTTAAGCATTACGTGACTAATTTTTAGACATTACGTGACTGACTTTAGACATTGCATGACTGACTTTGAGTATTACGTAACTAGTTTTTAAGTATTGTGTGACTGATTGATATGACATTATGTGACTAATTGATAAGCATTGTGTGACTTGTTAGTAAGGCATTGTGTGACTTGTTAGTAAGGTATTGCGTGACTAATGAGTAAGGCATTGTGTGACTTAGGCATTACTTAAAAATCAAACACGTAATGTCTTAAAACCAATCACAAAATGTTTAAAACCAATCACGTAATGCCTAAAAACTAGTCACACAGTGATTAAATTATGTAATACCTAAAAATCAGTCTTGTAATACTTAAAAACCAGTCTAATTAATTTCAACTCCTCAACTTTGGGGTTCTATGAATAAACCAATAAACTTAAGAACCTAAAACATATATTTTTTTTTTCTAAACCATGAAATTTTACATTTCATAAAAAATAGGTTACAAAACTCCATAACCCTCCAAAGTAAGACAAAATATATCCTTATCGAGATGACCTTGCTTACTCCCCTTATACAAAAACAAAATATAGCCCTTCACAAAATATTTTCTGAACAATTTCAACTCAAAATCTCATAAAAAAATCATAATCTCTAGCAAATATGCTTAACAATCATCCTAATCTTAAACACACAAAATCATGAACTACCATAAAACTCATCAAACATGTTTTAGTTGTTCCTTTTACCTGAGCAAAATCGTTGCCTGCAAAAAGTAAAATCGCTATTCATCACCCTTCAGAACTCCAAGATCCACCATCCAAAAAAATAAAATAAAATAAAAAATAGGTTGATGTCATCTCTGTACTTTAGATCACGAGATAGACAGTATTTGACCAGAAAGAAATCAAGATTTAATTTTAAAATTTCTGTCTGGATGACGGGATAAAGAAAACTGAAATCATTTTAATTTGTTTGAAATTGTTTAAAATGTATTGTTGTCAAGTCATGTAAAAAATTGATCAAAAATAATTAAAATTATAAAAAATAATATTTTTGAATTAAGCTTACGAGAAAGATTATTTTTCATAATTTTCTTTTGTTTCTTTCCCTCTTGAGGTCTGAGGCCTTCCTTTCCCCTCGCACCTTCAAATGCATGGGAATAAGAAACTGTAGACTCCATTTCATGTATACAATTTATACAATTTTCTTAGTCAAAAGAGGGCAACTAAATGTTGTACAAACCTAATATGAAATACCTTGGTGGATTTGGTAGAGTTTGGGAGGATCAAATTGATGTAGAGGACAAAAGGTCAGGTATAAACATGTTGTTGGTTTTTTCTTTTTCTAATAAACAAAAGAAGTTTTCATCAAAAGCTTGGAAGAAACTAATTAAGATATATAGCTTTTCTTAATGTACAACTGTTCCTTTACCCAAGTTGTACATTTAATACATATATAAGAGGGTCAAATAATTAAGTGGACGTAGGTGTTAGTTCATCAAACAAGGTGCTTCCTTCGACTAGCTAATTTCATTTATTAAAATTAAAATTAATGTGGTTTTGACCAAATGCAAAGAAGGAAATTAATGCAATGCACACGACACGAGTAAGTTCACCAAATCCATGGAATTTTGTGGGTTTTTATTAATTTCTTGTACCATTCGAAACTATTTGAAAGAAATCGATTTAGGAGACAATATAGGGTTAGGCTATTAAATGAGCCGTACAATTCCTTTTAGACTGAATGAATGCATAGGCGTGTCAAGTTACGAGCCACACACAACTTCATACAAAAAGAAAGGGACGTAACATTAGTCCATGGTATTTTTTTTTTGTCTCAAAAGTAATAGCATTATTGAGGAAGTCCTCGAATCATATATGTATATATATAAATTACCTTTCCAAAAATATATATGTATTTAAATTATTGAATAAAGTTTGTCAACTAGACAGACACTAGCTCATCTGTCAAATCTTGTCAAGATTTTAACAGTTAATTTGATGAATAGATGGTTTTGAAGCCCAATTTAAGAAGGTTGTCTATTATTAGTATGAAATTTTTAAGTCAATGATGAAAATAAATTTCTTTTTTAAAAAAATAATTTTCGAAGACATTACTTAAATAAGTTGGTTGAGCAGATTGATTAAATATACTATAGCTTTAAAATAAGGTTCCAGAAAAGTCTCTTTGATTCTTATATTGAATCTAAAGTTATTTAATTTGTTAATTTATTTATTGATTTAACTTAAAAACAAACAAAATTAAGAAAAGTAGGTTTTGTTAAGTTGTATGAAATGTTCCAAGGATTGAATATACACATGTAGAGCACAGTGCTTTTACCATTGTTTTTAGTATTAATTTTTAAATATAATCACAATATGCATGATTTATTTTTAAGATTTTTATATGATCTGACTTGTTAAAATAACGACAAGTATCTGGATATTTAATTAATTAATTGATATATAATTTCCTGCTTAAAGGAGTAGGTTCAAATTCCCTTCTTCAAATCCAAAAAAACATAATGATAAAATTTAACATATAAATGTATAGTATTGCAGTGCATTGATGGAACATAAATTTGAACTCATGTACATAAGTGAAATTCATATATTTAAACACAAACCCTAAATCACAAAAAGGAAAAAAGGGAAATAAAACAAATAAAGGGAGAAGAAAAGAAACAAAACCTGATTTGAACATGAACTACTGCTGCCTAGTAATTCTAGGCAAAACATGCGCAGCAACCACTTCGAACCCAGGTGGTGGCGCCACCTCCCAGAACCTGGCTGCAGCCCTTTCTTCCCCAACATCCACCACTATAATTTTTTCCCCATTTGCTGAAACCGCACAAATCTTCCCTCTTCCTGCTGCGATTTGTTCTGCACGTTTAAGCTGTTCCAGCTCGATCAACGCCACCCAGCAATCCTTTTCAGCGTCGTACTTGCTTAAAGAACCTTTCACTTCATCAATCACATAAATCACATCTTCATCCATCGTTGCCGCCGGCCCATTCCAACCAGCTACCATTCCACAGGGCATTTCTTCCCACTTGTCCAATTCAACGTTGTAAACCGCACCTTCTTTCACTGCATTGCCTTTGACATTAACCATGCAAAGTTTCCCTCTATAACCAACTGCATCCACTGCTTCCCTACTGAACCTTCCATCTTTAAGCTGTGCCTTGTTTTCCCAACCCCAACTTTCACTCTTCTGGTTTAAGTCCCACTGTTCCATCGACCTTGCCACATCTCCTCTGTAATAAGAGCCAACAACACCGCTTGCCATGTAGACCACCCCTCGGACTGCGCCTGTGGCGCACCACCGGCGTGGGGTGGAGATTTGGGGCCCGTAAAACCAGCGGTTGGACTCTGGGTGGAAGAGCAAAGGGCTGGAAAGTGCAGGGGAAAAATTGTGAGTTGTGGCAGCTATGAGTACTAAATGGTTGGAGACTGTCAAGGATTGTATTGGGAGTTTTCGAGATAGAAAAGAAGGGTGGCGGTGGAGGAGATGAAGAGGAGGGTTTTGTGGAGGGCTGGGAAGTGGTCTCCAAGCTGCTGATAATGGCTCAAAGGAGAAGAATTCGATTGAGTTTCGATAAGCAACTTCCCCATGGCTTATTGTGGTGGGGTTTTGCAAAGGAGAAAGGAGAGCGTAGAGGGAGAAGAAGGGAGGGAAAGAAGGAGAGTAAAGGAGGCGACGCCAGGAGTGGCAAACAGAGAAAAGAAGGGAAGGAAAGAGAGAGGAGAGACAGAGTTGAGCTAGATCGTCAGGGAGGCCTGGTAAAAGGGTTTCATTGTCAGAATCATCAAAGGAACCATTCTTAGGTCGTTTGCTGCATTGAATGGTTTCCATGGAGAAAATGGCTCAAGGACTAGAAGAGTAGATGTGGGAAGGCGAGGGGAGGGGATGGGGGCTTTTTATCTTTTTGTTGGGGCTCATATTTCTTTAATGTGATTTGTGAAGTTTCAATTTCAACATCGGAATGGTTTCTTAATACTCAGCATACAACTAATAAAAGAGATGGATTCCGAAGAAGATTTATACTTAATATAGAAGCTTCTATCTTCCATGTCAAGCTGAATATTCTGCCTTATATTAATTAAAATTTTTGAAATTTTTTACATAATACTTGGAAAACTTTTAAATTATTCAAAAAACTTTCAAATAAGCATTTTATTTTTCTATTGCATTCAATTAAATTTTAGTATTTTTTATTTTAGACCAAATAGACACTTATGATTAATGATTGACGAATTATCATTAATCAAAATATTATTTATTATTTTATATCTATATGACATAAGGGTAAAATATATCACATAATCATGTCATCATATCACATTTATTATCATCATTTGATATGGAACAACAAATGATGTTTTCATTAGCAACAATTAATCCTAAAGATTTATTTGAATCAAAATAAAAATATAAGAATTTGATTAAAAATAATAAAAAATAAAAATTTATTTAAATTTTTTTGAATAGTTCCAGATCTTTTTTAAGTATCATGTCAAAAATTTCTTGTGCTTTTTTTTTCAAATCAAATGTTTATGTTTGATTTGGTGAAAAAATTTTAAAAAGCAAAATGCTATGACTTTAATGTTCCTTGCCTTTATTTTAAAATTTTTTATAGTATTGATGCGTTATAATTTTTAATGACAAAAAGTGAAAAAAAATCAAATATTAATATAGAACATAAAAAAATTAAAGTCGTTGATGTTAAAAAAAAGAATTTGGACATAATATTGGAATAATTTAAAAGGAAAAATAAGTTAAAGTATTCAAAATTATTGACTTTAACAAAAGAAATTTTTTTTTATTTTCATTGAAAAAATAAAAATATTTCATAACTTTTTTTATTTATTTATAATTGAAAGACTCGAACTTTGCTATTAAGGTAAGAAAATCATATACTAACTAATAAATTAAATACTCATATAGTTTTATAACCTTTTTTCTTGGAAAGAAAACTATAGTAATAATTTTGAAATTAATTTATTAGCAATAAATACTAAGAAAAGGAAAAGGCGACAATAGAATCCTGAAATTAATGGCAGGCATGACATAGTATATGTTCCAAAAGACTTTTTTCTCGGCCCACTTACTTTACCAATTGATTATCCTTTTTAATTTTGGTACAACTACTTTTTCTGTCGATAGCCGCCAAATAACTCTTCCACTTGCCCTAAAAGAGGACTCCTAAGGGAGCTGCACTTGCCGATGCGGCAACTCTTGCACCTCTCAATATATATATATATTTTTTAAGGAAGGGTTTGAATATATTAATTAATAAATTAAATATTTATATATTTTTAATATTTGTTAATCAATTATATTTTTATTTTGACATCATTGAAATTGGTTTTCAAGACCTTTTTGTTTGTAGTAAGAAATTTATAAAAGTGATATTTTATGATCACATATCTTATATTATTTGATCTGATTAAGTAGAATTAGGACATCTTATAATCAGATTGGGTAGTAAAATTGTTGCTTTTTATATGTTTGGGTAAGATTTTGATAAAGTCTATAAAGTACTTGCTATACAGATTTTATTATAAATAATAATTTTTAATATTATTTTTTAAAATTATTTATAATTGATGTAATATTAATTATTCAAACTATAATTTTAAATTTTCATTTTTTATGAGTCAAATTTAATTTATTAAATTTAATTTTATTGATAATATATGTAAAAATTGATTTAAAGTTATTTTTATCTAGGATTTGAGTTCAAAACAGATTTTATGATTGATACCCATATTATTTATAATTTAATATGTTGAGTTCGAACCTTTTGCAAGTATTAATAATTGAGTTATGGTATAAGTGTTGATTTTTAATTAAGTTCGAGTATGATATGAATAATATTAGTAAATACCGTATGTGTTGTCATACCTAAATAAAAAGGAAAAAAATACAATACGTTGTGCTAATAGCATAACTCAGAAATGAAATTCCTTAATTAAGCTAAAGTATAAGCAACTACATTGAATAATGTAGGAAATTTTAGTCATAATTGGCTATTTGGTACCATATGCCCACACACATTTGATTTTAACATTTTTTTTGTCTCATTGAAAGAAAATTAAGATCAAGAATTAATTAAAATTAAAAAGTTTAGTTAGATGTTAAATCATAAAAAAGATATGCACTTAATTCCTTAAAAAGATATTATACACTTTTTATTTTGGTCACATACCATAAATATCACAAAAGCTAAGTCTATAGGCTACATATCAAACGTTTCTATCACGTGATTGAGTTCCAAAACCGACATTGCTTACCTATATTAAACAGCTTTCTTTCCGTCGGCTAAACTAACCTTATCTATAAATTATATATGGACTTGATTTTTTATTTTTAACATAATATTTAAAAAAACTCTTAAATTATTTAAAAAATTTTAAATAAATCTTTATAATTTTATTACATTCAATCAAAATTTTATATTTTTATTTTAAACCAAACAAGACTTTATAACTAATAATTGACTTGATCAAAATGTAATACGTCATTCTATATCATGTGGTACTGATGTGGTTTGTTAACATAACATAATTGATAATAATGTGACATGTTGACATATCATAACTAATGATGAAGTGACATGTTCGTTTGATATGGTATCATGATAATGTGATATTTTTCACATTTTACATTAACGTCGTTATGTCAATGCTATGAAAATATAAAATAATAAGTGATATTTTGACTAATGAGAATTAATCTATAATTAATCATAAAAATTTATTTGATCTAAAATAAAAATATAGTGACTTGATTGAACCTAATAAAAAAATAAAAATTTATTTAAATTTTCTTAAGCATTATGCCTTTTTTTTTTTTTCAGTTTTTTCAAATATATGAAATAACTCTATTTAAAAATCTTAATTTGATATATTGAGATGGAACGAAAGAGATTTATAAAATAAAAAGAAAAAAAATACATTTTTATCGTGTAGCCACAAACCCGATAAAAATCTTCATATGTACCAAACTAGACCTTTTCGTATTTAAAGAGGATCGGAGCCATCGCATGCTTCTTGTTCTTTGATTTTGATCTGTCATGGGAACTATTCCTCCTGTATACAGTAGTGGTTCTCCTTCTTATTGCAATCATTTTCATATTTAAAGGACAGAAATGGGTAGTTTTCTGGAACAAATTTCTATCTGAAATTGACGGTGAAGTTGTGCAGGTTGCAGCCTGCTAAGCCCGAGGAAATGGCTTTGCCCTTTTGGCAGGGTAGAGACTTGAGAAGATATCCAAACATGGATGTGGGCATAGCCTGCACTTGCCTATTTCAGAAAGAGCCAAGCATCAGAAAACGAAAGTGTTAATAATTAGGCAGCAATTGCTATTTCCTGCTTGTTCAGGAAACTGGGAGAGCCATTCTTTTGAAAGGAACTCCTCATTGTTGGACTGAATTAATGAAGCTGACACTGCTGCATTGCAATCATAATGAGAATATCAAACTCTAATTTCTAAAGCGTTAATTCCAGTACCAACTTCCTTTTTATGGACCCAGGGTTTACCAGAAGCTACTTGCTTTGGAAAGATCTTCCCTGGCAAAGGAGGATGCCCGATTTGTCTAAGAATTTTTGCAGGCTGTTCCTGTTTTCTCCTATTCATTTTTAAGGAGGGTGAGTTCATATATATGAATATATATACCTTCTAAAACTATGCTACTTGTGTTCTTTTTTGCAGTGATATGGAGTGCCTAAAGTTACTGCACTGAAAATATGTTCAGAGAAGCTATAGACGATCTGGATGCAAGGCAGATGATGATTGTCAGCAAAAGTGTTTGCAAATGCATAACCACGCTGGAGGATCAGGACAATGTCTTCCTAATTATCCTTCAAACACTGATCTTTCTTGTTATTGTTTCTGGCCTTGTCTTTAATTTCCCTCACTTTATTTCTCCATTAATTCATGTAGAAAAGAAAAATTCAACAAAGAGCAAATAATTAAGATTTTATTCTTCGATCAAAAGTGATTTTACTTGAAATTTGTTCTTAATTACTTAGTAGCTAGATACTAAAATGAATTAATAGATAAATGCATGAGGCTTGAAAAATTTCTTAAACTATTTAAAAAAATAAATAAATTTTTTTTTCTATTACATTTAATTAATTTCTTGTTGTGGGTTAAATAAACTTTTATAACTAATTATTGATTAATTGTCATTAATCAAAATGTTACTTATCATTTGATATTATATGGTGCTAACGTGATATGCTGATATAAAAAATATAAAAACTTATTTCATTTAACATAAAAGTTAAAGAGCTTGATTAAACATAATAAAAGAATAAAAATTTATATGAATTTTCTTAAATAATTTTAAATTTTTTTATAAGTATTATCTCATAAATAAATTACTTGCGATGGGCCCAAGCCTTGTTGGCCCAACATTGCATTGACCTTAGATGGGCACATGTTGGCTCAACGATGGCAATGGCCTGATAACAGGTTGCGACAATGTGG
This sequence comes from Theobroma cacao, assembly GCF_053813885.1. Classification (NCBI taxonomy): domain Eukaryota; kingdom Viridiplantae; phylum Streptophyta; class Magnoliopsida; order Malvales; family Malvaceae; genus Theobroma; species Theobroma cacao. Next base: position 41,643,531 of record NC_142643.1, on the reverse strand, counting down.
CCCATGGGCCTTGGCCTAACAATTTTTTAATGGGCCCTTAGAGAGTAGACAAGATCTGGTCGCAAGAAAGTCCTAGATTGAATCATTATTTTGCGCACTATTGACAAAAGGAGAAGTCAAATGACAGTGATAAACAAAATGTGATTGGATTTCCAAAGTAGATAACGTGACCCTTTATTGCTATTACGTTACAGTCCTCCACTTTTTATGTGCCACGTGACCTCTACAAACATCTTTCCACAGAAACGACACCGAATAAGCTCACCTCCCTCCCTCCCTTCCTCTTTTACCTTTATCCCTTTCCCTCCGTATATCCGCCATCATCTCTCTTTAATCGAATCCGCAAAGTGGAACTGAGCCTCACTAGCGGGCTACGTCGTTTTTTTAAAGTCATGGGACAAGTCTTGGACAAATTTCACGGTAAACATTTTAACCCAAGCTTTTAATATTTCTTTATCTGGAGAATTCATACTAATAACTAAATTTCTGATCTTTGAAACCCAGAAGTTGATTTTTCATGGTAATTATGAAGGGTTTTTTTTAGAAATGTTTATTTTCTATTTATATTCCATAAAGAAGTATGTTTTTTACTTGTATATTACTTTTTTTAGACCACATGGAGAGCAAAAATGAAAAAGAGTCTTTACTTTTTGTTATCTATAGAAAGTTAAATCTCGAATTTTTAATTTTTCAAAAAAAAAAAAAAACAAAAAAGAAAAGTGAGAGCCTAATGAAGCTTTAATCGTCCTTTTGAAGAAATGGGTATTTAGCATTGTGATGGCTTGATGGCCATATTGACTAGAATTGTTAATTACTTCAGTAACTACTGTGTTTGAAGAAGTGAGTTTTCATGGCTTCTTGTTTCCATTATTATAGTGGCCAAAGAATTTCAGGGTCAATATTGGTCTGTAGACCAAGATGTCTTACTGAGTCATATTCTTTGATAACTATACTTTTTTATTACTATTTGGATTATCAGAATTGGACAAGTGACTTTGCACTGTTTTGTAATGCTGGTGTGTGTATTTGATAGTTTACCACTTTGTGCAGGGAAGGAATGGAGAAAGAAACAGATAAGAAAAATAAGTGATAAGGTTTTTGAGCGTATCAAAAATCAATCAGGAAGAGCTACTTTAACATTCGAAGATTTATATATTTCTATCCTACTTGTGTACAAGTGAGGAATTTTGCCTAAACAGTTTTTGTTTCAATACTTTCATATTCTTTAATTATTCACTGAAGATGTTAACCTTATTGGCGTGACATGATTATTGATTTTTCCCTTTGCAGCGATATTAATAAGCGTTTGCCCGGGCCGCACTTTGATCCACCCTCTAAAGAGCAAGTCAGATCAATGATGCAGGTAACTCAAAAAATTTAATACATGATGCAAAACACTGGATTCAATAATATACTTTACTGCAATGAAAATGTTATGATATTCTTTAACAGTCGCATACAATATTATGGATATATGTATCAGATTAATTGACACAGTGTCAGAGGGCTTAGCTCCTGATTAAGGGATGTCACTGCCTGTGTATGTGCTTAAAATTTTTAAGAATAAGAAGTACCAAATTGAATGCTTTTGGTAAAACGAAGCTCTTGAAGTTTAACTCTAGTGCACAACTGATGTGGGATTCAAGGCTACTTTTTTGGGACCGTGACAATATGACTGCCCTCTAGGATATCTTTGCTACATTGTATAAGGAGATCTTGAATCCACCCCAAGGTGCTTCTGTGCTTGTAAGTTTGGTGCATGGATGTAATTGGGAGTTGAGTGATGATAATACTTAACTATACATCATCTCAAATTAACATCATTAGATTAAGACTGCTAGCAATCATATTGTTCTAAAAGGCTGAATTACTCAAGGTTTGCTCAGATGTCAAATGGAAATTTGATTTTTTTAAAAATTTATTTTACTATGTTTAGCCTAGGATTAAAATATTCAGATGTCAGTTCTGCAATCTAAAGATACCATTTATGGTGCACTTTATGAAAAAAAGGTTCCTTAGCAAAGCTCAATGACAACCTCTCTTATGTGAAGTGTTTGGAAGTTAGGCAGGTTTCTAGCATAACTTTCTATACGATATCAACGTCATGCAAAGCAAATGCATTGACACGTTCAAGTGGACTCAAGTAATACTGTATTTATTTTTATTACCTAGGAGTGTCAGCGTCCTGGAAAGTTATGGGATATATACATATTTACTTCTCTGGACTCATTTACTATCGTGTGGAGTCTCATTACCTGTGAGTGTCAGCAGCTTGGAAAGTTATGGGACATATTTACTTTGCTTTTGGCCCTAATTTCTCTTTAAAATGTATCTTTGCTTTCCTCTAAAATGTTTCTTGGAAGAACATAATATAGTAATGGCTAAAAAGCATAAATTAGTTATTTTGTTTCCTATGCAGGAGTATGACTTCAACCTTGATGGAGAAATCGACCAAGAAGAATTTGTGAAATTTATTCAGCAGCTCACGACTGACACATTCATTGTTGTTAGTCAGGGACTGATTGTGACTTTGGTTGTAGCTCCAACTGTAGCTATGGCGACAAAGAAGGCTACTGAGGGTGTTCCTGGTGTTGGGAAAGTGGTGCAAAAGTTACCCAATTCCATTTATGCATCCCTTGTGACCCTTGCAATTGTTTGGTTTCAAACTTCGCGTGAAGGGATTTAGTAGAGCATTCTACCTTTTCTGTCAAATTACCTTCTACTGTAAATGAGATAGATTATTTACTCAGTTTGTATAGAATAAAATCTTGCCAGTTGGCTTAATAATCAGGTTTCCAACATTTCTGAGACTTCATTGTAAAAGGATTATTAATATGTGATAATGCATATGAAGATTGTTGGCACAGTGGGGAATGATTCTTTCTACTATTTTGGTTGTTTCTTTCTACTTTTCTCCCCTTCATTTTCATTTTTTGTATATTGTTGAAACTTTCATTTAGTGGAAGAAACCCAGTGCATTTCTGGGAAACTGTCTTTAAGAAATGGTGCAACCATGTCAAATTATATGTGAAAAATGTAGTTGGGCTACAATGATTTTGCTTATCATCAAAGCAGGGTGATGGACATTAGGATCCAAGTTGAATAGTATCTTCTTCTGCTTGAGGAATACAAACTTTTGTACAAACGTTGTTCTAGACTTATAGTCAGTGAATAGTTGAGCAAAATTTAGCTTCAAACACTTACATGTGTATATATGTATAGGATCTCATTCAACCATTTCTTATCTAAAGAGAAAATTTTGTCTAAACATTAATAAGATTGCATAAAAATGTTGCATTTTGCACGCATTGATCAGATGAGAACAGAAAAACTTGTCTTGGTGTGTAGGAGAATATAAACGAAAAAGTCTCTGTCACTGGACTTCCTTTTATTATATGTAGTCGACAATAGCCTCACGAAAACAAGTAGTATCTTACAATCTTTCCAGTAAATTAAAATCCTATAGTCGGATCTTCCATCAATTGTAGTAGTTTCTTAGAATCATAGTAGGTGGCCTGCTTGGCACTGCTTAGGGACTGAAACTCGTCCGATGGACACCAGTGCAATGAAGAAGAACAAATCTTGGTGACAGTGATTAAAACCTCAGCCATGGAGGGGCGAGCATTGAGATCATAAGCAACACAATTTCTAGCCAGTTGGGCCATGGAAAAAGCCAAATCCAGGGGATATTCATGCCTGAGAGTGGGGTCAATGAAGTTTTGAAGCTTCTCTGCCACGTTAACCCCTTCTAACACCCCTTTTATTGATGCTGATAGCAATTCCTCTCCTCCAGCATTCTTTTCAGCAGCTTTCCTTCCTGATAAAAGTTCCAACAGGACAACCCCGAATGCAAAAACATCAAGCTTAGGCGTGATCACCCCATTTTCAAAGTGCTCCGGAGCCATATAACCCTGAGTCCCAACCACGTGTCTAGTCAACTGCAAATCACCCTCATTTTCCACACTTCTTGCCAACCCGAAGTTGGCAACCTTGGCTCTAAAGTTGCCATCCAGGAGAATGCTGCTGGTCTTCAAGTTCCTGTGAATGCATGGAGGATTTATATAGTTATGGAGGTAATTGAGTGCATCTGCAACATTGTACGCAATTTGAACTCTTTGCTTCCATGAAAGAGAAAATGAAGTTTGGTACTTGCTAGTTTGAAGCCAATCATCTAGAGAACCTTTCTCTACATGCTCATAGACAAGGTAAGTGTTTCCTTCATGAACACAGAAACCTGAAAGCCTGACGATGTTGTTGTGATTGATCTTCTTCAATAAATTCATCTCTACCGAGACATCCCCTTTTATCACCTTAACTGCAGCATCATCACCTTGGAATTGGCCCCGGTAAATGGAGCCTTTGATTATGTTAGACTCGCTGAAATTCCCAGTTGCAGCTTCCAAGTCTTTGAACGTATAGGGGGTTAAGGATTCAACCTCATATCTACCGCCGTGGATAGATACAAACCAGGACTTGTCAGAATAGTCTATTGAGTCTGAGAGTGGTTTTGGTTCGGGTGGTGCTGATGCCTCAGGCTCAGCCTTAAGAGAAGGGTGTTTGTAGAAGCAAAAAAGAAGCCCGGAGAGGCTAAAAAGGAAAAGCAAACCAGCTGCAATGCCGATACCTACAAACACCCACTTGTGGGAAGATTTAGATTTTCTAGTAGGAGTAATAGTTATTTGAGAAGGCGGTGGTGGAGACGGGGAAGCCTGCGGTGGTGCAATCTGGTAGGCTCTCTGGCAAGTGGAACCAAAACAGGAGTAAATGGATATATCATGTCCTCGATGAGCTCGTTGGCGTCCAATACGCTTTGGTCATCGACACCAAAAGTTTCAGCAATTGAAGAAATGGAGTCCTCCCAACCGGCTATGTAGGTGAGCAAGTATTTGGCCCCAGCATAGGTTTGGTCAAGTGTTGGACAAGCACATCTAAGGGGAACTTGGAGTTTATCACCCACTTTCAGGTCCATGATACCTATTGAGTTTTGAGCCTTCATAGCCTGGCAAGTGGTGAGACCCTGGTATGTATCATTGGCCATGGTGAAATATGTCTCAGTGTCCTCCTTGATGGTGTAGGTAACGTTGTGTTGGTAGTAGCTGCCAGCACAGGAGCAATTAAGTGGAACAAAGACCAGGGAATTTGCAGGGATTGCTGATACATCAGATGAGAGATTGTTGATTCTAAGGGAGGAGATGAGATCAGGTTGAGCTCCCAGGAGATAAGCTATGGTGACTGCCGAATTGTAGGGAGGCTCTGCCCGGAAGGTGATATAGGATTGGCATGATTGTTTCACGCCATTGCACAAAAAGCCTCTGGTGATATTATTGTCTTTGCTTTTGTCACCGCATTCCAACTGATCATTGTTCAGATAAGCTTGTTGTCCTTGTGTGCTGCCACAATGCAACGAGAGAAACAACAACAACAACAATGCAAGAACATGAAATGTTGGCCAAGGCTTACGCTTCTTCTCCATGGCAATTGCAATGCCTTCTTTTTTTTTTTTTTTTTCTAGTTATATGAGATAGGTGAAGAGCTAAGAATGGAGTGACTTCTTTATACTACTGAGACCCTGAACTGCCATCATCTCAGTATTATTATTGCGTTTTAATTTGCTAGTGCAAAGTCATTTGGAGAATTGCCATTCAAGTGGGGTTTTCTTAGTCTCTTGCTTTTGTATGCTGTGGTCAAGAACGAAAACTCAAGCCCAAGACGAAAAATAGTTTCACCGTCTAGCAAGCAACAGCGTAACTTATACAACACGTAACGCTACAAAGCCATTAATAGTTTCGCCGTCAGTGTGCTACTTTAGTTCCAAACTCTAAGATGAATCTCAAGAATTCATCTTTATCACTTCATTTAACCTCAACAACTTACCATCTACATAATAAAAACACCCAAGATGAACCTCAAAAATGTGACCTTCCTCTTCTCTTCTTTCCTCTTGGTGTCGAATGCTTGCACTGGAAAATTACAGGGCTTTGAGGGAATGTTCGAATCTCCTCGTCATTAACTTTACGGAACAACGTTCTAATTGGTTCATGAATTTCTATGCCACTCCAAATTTTATCTTGAGCCTGATTCATATCTGCTGAGACTTGGTTGCCTATGACTCTTCAACTGTGGACCAATTACGTCTAACTAAAAGCAGAACCCATTGGACCCGTCAAGACTGATTGATGCCTAATGAAAACGACAGGCGTTAGTTCATTAAACACCAAATTGGAAAAGATTTCTGACGGTTAAAATGGAGACTATAAGCTCGTTTTAATTAAAACAACCAAAAAAATATCTTCAGTCTTCCTCTTTACAATTGTCTTTCTTTCAAAGTTCCTGTCAAACCTTGTCACAAATTTCTTTCCATGCCGTCTTTGCCATGGCATAGCAATTCAACAGTGGATCATCTATCCTTTATCGTTTTTCTTTTAGTCCTTCATGCTCGTTCTACCTTGTTCCCCAAATTATTTCTCTACCATTTCTGTTTTCTCAAATAGTCATCATATTCATACCTCATACATACACACAAAAGTCCATGACAAAGGTTGGAAGAGGAGTTTCACTGTATTTAATATATATTTTCAAGTCTCACTCTAGAACTTTGCTCGTTGCATTAAACAAACAATAGACAGGTAATTTTGCACAAGACTTCACCCGAAAATATTCAAGCCTCATGCTCCGGGCAATTTGTAGTAACCAAAAATAGGCTGCAACCTTGCAGAAAATCCCTGAACTTTAACATCACACCCTGGGAATAGGCAGTCACAATGAGTGGCAAGTAGTCAAGGAAACTGGAAACAACATGGGCCACCTATAGTCACTGGGAATTCAGCTTTTCAAGTTTAGCTTTTGCCGAATCCAGTTGTTCTGCCAGAAATGAACCAACCAAGAAGGAAAACTATATCACTATAGATTATTAACTCGTCAAAAAAGATTATGCAGTGAAAAGGAAAGATTTCTTACTTTGCTCAGATGATGTAGCTTTTTGAATAGTTGTGCGGAAAAATAAGTTGCCATTTTTCTGGTACACAGTCTGCAGTGGAAAAAGGCAAACATATCATATATACTCAGAAGTGCCTGCTTTAGTTTCGGGAGGTGGGCAAGATTAGTTTAGTGTATATTGAATAGAACCTGCTTTAGAAACTTTTGGTTTAATGAAGAAAACTTGACAAAGCAATCCCTTCATTAGATTAGCTTTGGATCATTGGACCATATACAAATGTAATAGACCTTGCTGGATACTTTGGACAGATTCATACCAGACTCTCTTGACAGTTTCTGATGTTCCCCATTGAAAGAATTAAAATTTATTTTCAAGTTGAAAGAGTGTAACTAAAAAGTACCTTAAATCCATTTATGCACCTACAAAGAAACAGACCTTATCTTTTCTACTGCTGCTTACTTTCCTTCTACATCCATGGAAAAATAGTTTTTTTTTTTTTTGAAAGGCAATTGAACTAATTTCATTACACATAGAGATTTTACAAAAGTCTACCCATGTGTGGTAGAAGAAGCCAAGACATTCAGGACCCTAAGCTTCCTGTCAAAGTCAAGGCCGCAAGAACCATCATGAAAACATGAACAAAAATCAGGTTGCCAAGTGGATGAGGCCACCGTCATGAGTATTTACAAGCTCCCTGTTAAAACCAAAAAGATCCAAGGACCACCATAGCGTCATCACACTACAACCCAACTCCATTTGCCTTCACAAAATAGTTTAACTCCTCGACCACCAAAGAGTTTTTGCATTAACAGAAAAAATTATGAATAATTGTAGGCATGTCAACCACTCATTTGAAACCTGATGACTGAAGATGTGTAACTCGTAAATCATCATCATTTGGTAATCTATAAAATACATCATAAAGTTGTTGAATGCTCCAACAAGTAAAGAAGGGGGAGGGGGATGATTGTCTGCCAGGTAGAGTGCACCTAATGCTATATATAATCAGAGGACCGCTTTCATACTCTTTGCTATTTCCTGTATGTAACAATTTTTTTGGCTCTAAAATTGAGAAATATCAATCTCTCATTGGCAAGCAACTCAAATCCTCAGGAAACTTCTAAGAACTCTAGGCCATTCTTTATCATTTCTAATCCATGAAATAAACTGTAGCAGGCATGCAAGCTTCTGTAAAAGCAAATACTGCATCTCCTGGTGAATTTCTCAAAGCACCGCCATGACCTCCTGTTCTACAATAAAGACACCCATCAGTGTCTAGAAAATAATCAAATTCCACTGGCTTCTCCCATATTACAAGAGATCTTCACCTGAGGTTGGATTTGGAACTTAACTCCCGCATTCCAGTACCAAAAAATATGCTTAATCCAAAGAGTCAACAATAGTGAGCTAGCTGATTTATCAATTTGGGATCAACATCATTTAAGATATGCAGCAAAAACAATACTCCAATCCTTTGTAAATCCCTTGCATACTTTTTGGCCCTCTCAAGACAGAGTCTATGCACAGCATATAGAGCAGTTCTTCTCACTTAGCTATAGTATCTTCATCATCAACATATAGAAAATTTTCACAATCCAAGTATTTCCTAATGCCACATTCTAATGATCAGGACTTCATTAAAATCCCAATCCGGAAACTACCATAATGAAAAAGGTGACTTTTCCTATCTGCAGTGGATGTTCAATAAAGGGTAATGCAAGCTCGTAGACAAAGTAACAATCAATCTTCCTTCAAAGTTAGAGATGCTTATACTCTCTTGAATTGTCTAAGACATTCTACACAAACCTATTCGAACACCAATCATCATGCTGTCACATTAGAAAAACACTCTTCATGGCTACCAATAGCATTGTAACATAATCAAGGACTCCACAAATAACACATTAACCCCAAAGCCCTATCTCTCAGGCAAGCCTTCAATTAACAAACATCCTTATCAAAACACACTTAAATCAGCCCCTTATATTGATGACAATAACCATGAACCATCTATATCTCAAACAAACCTACGAGTGATAGGAACATAATTCGCAGAAATCAAACCTAATTTCCATCGACAAGGGAAAATGACCAAGCCAACTTTGCCTGTTTCAATTAATTCTAACTCTGGAACATAGAAGCTAAACCATGAAAAAATCCCAATGCCAATTAGACATTCCAATGATTTCAAATTTAGGTTGAAGACATCCCAGTTTCATGCATCCTTCGAAAAAAGAAGAATGTACAAGAACTAAAAAAAAAAAAACAAGTTTACAATAGGTAAAGTTGAACTCCTTATTAATTATACATGAAGCACTAAGCAACAAGAAAAAAGTAGAAAAGTTTAAAAAAAAAAACATAAATGGCAAAAATGGGTCATTGTTGAATTTCAGTAAAAAGCCCATAAAAGGACATACCTGTGAAGAATAAAGACTACTGAGCTCTGCTATTGCAACCTCATGGGTTCTTATCTGATAGAAAAGAAGAAAAAATAATCCCATGAATGAGAAAGCACGAGACATGTAAAAGTGAATAGAAAAAGGAGAGAAAGAGAAAAAACCTGCTTGGTTAGGTCGAGTTTGGGGTCCGTAGAGGTGGAGGATGAAGCTGTCGCCATGGGTTGTTTCTAAACTACCTAATGTACGAGGAACAAGAGACTATTTTTTCCCCACAGTTCGGTAGCAAACGCATACAGACGACTACTACTTCTTCGTTCATAAAAGAAAAATAAAATATTGACTTTCATTTTGTATAATAATAGTGACTTTTGTGGACTACTGGATAAGAAGTTAAAGTATTTTGCTAATATAAAAAAAAAATGTTTGAAGAAATAAAATTTAACAACAATTTTTTTAGTGAATAAATTGCTAATTTTACTTTTGCACCAGACAATTAAAACTATATAATATTTTACTTTTAGTTCTGCTCAAATTATTATACTCTTAAATTGTAAGTTTTGAGTCAATATAGTTTGTTGCTATTGAAATATACTAATAGAAAATAATACTAAAATGGCCACTAAACATTGTTATTTCCTGTTTTTCTTAATAGAAAAGAATTACAATAGGTTATCGGTTTTTTCTTGATAGATAAAAATTGTTTCACCATTTTAATGGAGAAGCAAGTGGTGGACTTGCTCTCCTTTCCATGTATCAAGCACTTCAATTAAAAAAAAAAAAATTGGTTCACCAACGGTTATGGGAAGCATATAACATCATAGTACCCCATTGTTTTCATTCTTGATCCTTGCTTGTTCCGTCCTTTATGGTAACACAGATAAATAAAAGACCATGAAAATTGTTGCAATTAGGTCATGCTTGCTGCACTCTTTACTTTGGAAAGTTAGTTTTCAATTTAAAGAAGTAGAGCTGTGTGCCATATACATGTTTTTTACTTAGTGGTTATTTGGTTTTTTTTTTTTTTTTTTTTACTTGGTGGTTTAGTTTTTTATGTTGATCAGGTTTGGGCAGTTAATGTAATTGCAAGGGACAATCCATAAATTTAGTGGTGTAACAATTCCAAGTAGTATTATTTATTTTCTTTTAATTTTATGGGTTTGTTTTTCAGTATTATCTTTGTAAGGCTATAAAAGTCGTTATTTTTCTTAATGAAAATGTGTGATTATCATTTTTTTTTTGTTTTCAACACTTCATCATCTCTCAACTGCGTAAAATTCTAACACAATATTAAAGCTGTTATCTTTAAGGGATTGTGTTGGTATAAAATCACTTAAAAAAAATCCCTATTAATATTTTTTTTATCTTTTACTGTCTATTTTTAACATACCAAAAAAATAGCTTTTGCAAATTTCAGTGTCGTTGCTCCACCTATTTTTATGAGAGAAAACAATCTAATATGGGCAATAAAAATGAAAGCGTATCTTAATGCATTCGATTTTTGGGAGATCATTGAAGTTGATGGAAATTCTCCTAAGATCAAGCAATCAAGCCCAACAATTGTACAATTAAAGCAGTATTGTGAAAAAATTATGAAAAGGTATAAAGCTTTATCTTGTATTCATTTCGCTGTTTTTGATTCGATCTTTACTCATATAATGAATTGTGAGTCTGATAGAGAAGTATGAGACAGATTGAAGGTTGAGTTTCATGGCAGTGATAGGACTTGTTAAATACAAGTTCTAAATTTGCTTAAGGAGTTTGAAGTATTGAAAATGAAGGATGAGGAAAGTGTAAAAAACTACTCAGAGAATGTTTTGAAAGTAGTCAATCAATTGAGATTATTTGGGGAAAATTTACCAAACAGAAATAGTCAACAAATTCCTTCTAAGCTTGTTAGAGAAATTTAAGGCCAAAACATCTTTTTTGGCGGACTCGAAGGATATATCCACGTTGATCGTGATAGAACTTGTAAATGCTCCTCAAACTCAAATGCAAAAAAAGGCTTTCAGGCAAGAAGATCATGTAGAAAAATGCTTTATTGGCATGAGCAAGTGAGAAGAAAAATAGTGATAAAAAGCAAGGTAAGTCAAAGGCTCAGTACCCTCCTTGTTTTCATTGTAAAAAATGCAGTCATAGTAAGTGTTTTTGCTGGTACAAACCAAATGTTACATGCAGGTCTTGTAACAAACTTAATCATGTGGAGAAAGTCTGCAAAAACAAAGCTGATCAAGGAGAAGAAAAAGCTGTAGTAACCAAGAAACATGAGGCGAATGAGGAGGTGTTATTCATGGCCAAGATATCGGAGAGGTCAATAAGCTCTAGAGCATTGGAAGATATGAGTGTCCTTCAGCAACATGTTGCCTCTTTTGACCAAGACAATAAAAGAATTATTTATCCTTGGGAGACTTACCAAACTAAGCATGGGAGTGATTTAAAAACATATGATTCTGAAAGATAGACTTGAATTAATAAGATCCAAATTGAGGATATTGAAAGCTGACCCTAAAGAGGTATGTTGGAGTTAGACCCTGCTTACTCTTGTGAAAAGTTAGTTTTCAATTTGGAGAAGTAATGCTATGTGCTAATTACATGTTTTTTACTTGGTGGTTATTTAGTTTCTTTTACTTGGTGATTGTTTAATTTTTTGTTTTGAAAATTAATGCACATATAAAGGACAACTCATGAACTTAATGATGCAGTAATCCCAAATAGTGTTATCTATTTTCTTTTAATTTTGTTTGTTTGTTTTTCAGTATTATCTTTTGTAAGGTTATAAAAGCCTATATCCTTTTTAATGGAAGTGTATGATTATCTTCCTCCTTTGTTTTCAACACTCAACAATCTCTTAAGTGCTAAAAATTCTAACAAAAACAACTATGAAGTTGTGGGAAAATTATTCAGGAGTATATGTTATTGAATTGCATCTCGCATTTCATATTAGACAACAATATTTTGCATACACATGTATGATATAATCTTATGGGAAAACTTGTCTTATACCACAGCAGGGAAAATGTCACTAGCATTCGTTTTTTGCCTCTATAGTTGGGCACTTGACCTTCACCAAAGCATCTTACAGTGTCCAACTCTCTACCTGGCACTGCCTAGAGATGTAGAGCGTTGAAACTCATCAGAAGGATCCCAATCCAATGACGAAGATAGAATCTTAGATAGAGTGACCAAAACTTCAGACATGGAAGGGCGAGCATTGAGATCATGAGCAACACAGTTTTTAGCCAGCTGAGCCATAGAGAAAGCCAAATCCAGGGGATATTCAGGCCTAAGAGAAGGATCAATGAAATTTTTGAGCTTCTCTCGCACGTTGTCACCTTCAAGTACTCCTTCGATAGATGCAGCTAACAACTCCTCTCCTCCACTATTCTTTTCAGCATTTGCAGCTTGCCTCCCCGATAAAAGCTCCAATATAATAACCCCCAACGCGAAAACATCAAGCTTAGGTGTGATCACACCATTTTCAATGTACTCAGGAGCCATATAACCTTGAGTCCCAACCACATGTCTTGTCAACTGCAATCCACCTTCATCATTGTCTTCAAAAGTTCTTGCCAATCCGAAGTTGGCAATTTTGGCTCTAAAGTTAACATCCAAAAGAATGTTACTAGTCTTCAAATTCTTATGAACATATGGCGGATTTATATAGTTATGTAAATAATTGAGTGCATCAGCTATATCATATGCAATCTGAACTCTTTGCTTCCATGAAAGAGTAAATGAAGTTTGAAACTTGTTGGAGTGAAGCCAATCACTTACTGAGCCTTTATCTGCAAACTCATAGACAAGGTAAGTGTTTCCTTCATGTACACAGAAACCTGAAAGCCTGATAATGTTAGTGTGATTAATCTTTTTCAATAAATTGATCTCTGAAGAAACATCCCCTTTAATCACTTTCACAGCAGCAGCATCACCCTGGAAAGAACCCTGGTAAACTGATCCTTTGATTCTGTTAGATTCACTGAAATTCCCAGCAGCAGCTCCCAAGTCCTCGAATCTGTAGAGAGTTAAGGATTCAATTGCATACCGAACCCCTTGGGAAGATATTGAAGACCAGGAGTTTCCAGTGTAATTTGCTGAATCTGAAGAAGGTTTGACCTGGGATGGTGGTTTTGGTGGTGGTGAAGCTATTGGTCGAGCTTGACGTCTGCAGAAACAGAACAGGAACCCTGCTAGACCAAGAAGGAGAAGAAAACCAGCTCCAATTCCAACACCAATGAAAACCCATTTCTTGGAAGACTTAGATTCTTCAACAGGATCAGTCGGTATCTGAGGAGATGGAACTGAAGGTGGGGAGGCTTGAGGCAATTCAATCTTGGTAGGCTCTTTAGAAAGTGGAACCAATAGAGGTGTGAATGGAAATATAAGATCCTGTTCAGTTAGCTCATTGGCATCCAATAAACTTTTCTCATCAACACCAAAAGTTTCAGCAATTGCAGAAATGCTATCACCCCATGTAACAAGATAAGAAAGCAAGTATTTTACACCACCTTGGGTTTGTCTAACAGTAGGACAAGCACATCTAAGAGGAACTGTGAGTTCATTACCCACCTCTAGCTCCCTAAAGTTAATGGGGTTTTGGGCTTCCATTGCCTGGCAAGTTGTAAGACCCTGATAAGTATCATTAGAAATGCTGAAATAAGTCTCACCGTCAAACTTAATGGTGTAAGAAGCATTATGCTGATAATAGCTGCCGTTGCCGCCGCTGAAACAGGAGCAGTTGACTGGAACAACCACCATTGACTTGGCCGTAATTGGTGAAACATCAGCTGAGAGTTTGTTTAGAGAGGAGATTTGCATAGCTTCAGCTCCTAGCAGGTATGCTATGGAGACAGCTGTATTGTAAAAAGGTGGTTCTGATCGGAAAGTAATGTAAGATTGGCATGATCGTTGCTCACCGTTGCATAAATAGCCTCTAGTTATATTGTTGTCTTTGGTTGGATCTTCACAGGCAAGCTGCTGGTTGTCTACATAGCTTTGTTGAGCTTGTGCGAATCCAATGAGTAAGAGAAATGGAAGTAGCATGAAGGGAAGGTAAAATTTTGGCCAAGGTTTCAGTCTTCCCATGGGAAGATCTTTTTTCTTCCTTTTTGTTCTCAAATGGAGATAAGAACGGGGGGGATAAGGAAAGGAGTGCTTTCAATTAAGCAGATTGGGACCCAATTGTGTATTTAATAGGACTTGTTGGAACAAGAATTCAACGCGTTTTTTGAAGTCTTTCATTGGGACTTTTCCAAGTCCAGTTGCCCCTTTCACTTGTTTATGAAATGATTTCATTTCTTCCTGTTTTTCTACTCTGTTGTTATCTCAGGACAGTGGGTTGGACTTGTAGTTTTATTTTTGAAAGTTCCAACATCATGTAATCACTTTCTGTTCATCTACTTCATGCTTAAGTTTTTGATTTTGTTTTTGTTTTCTTATTTTGATGTTTGAGTTGGAAAGGACAACAAAGAATTCAGATGGATCCAGCCAAAGAACTGGGCCATGTTAGGTGGGTAAAACGAATTTCTGCTTACATTGTTGATATTATGCAATTTGATTAAGAGGATCATGGACTGAAATAATGATACAACGTGTCAAATTCTATCAAGGGGGAGACGTGTTTGATGTTTCTTGCATATTGAAATAAAAAAATATATATATAGTGTTGACCTCTTTAGTCCAGTCAGTCCTTTTTATTAAATTTTAAGGCATAATGCTGTTTCTGAGACTCCTTCAAGATGTCATATCAACTATTATAATTTAGGAAGAGAATGCTAGTATTAGTTAGGCAAAACAAGTTGCCCAAACTGCACGTTTGGTTCGCGGAATAGACAGGAATAAAATAGAATTGCTATTCTGTGGGAATAGAATAAAGTGGGAATAGAATAGAATAGTTATTATTTTGTTTGGTATTGTGAATGGAATAGAGCAGGAATTGCTATTATGACTTATCACAGTGTTTGGTTGGTAGAAATAAGATTGGAATAAGAAAGGAATAGGTGATAAAAAGACAAAAATACCCTTAACCATATTAACAATTATTTTCATAAAAAAATAAAATTATCCCTATTATCATTTAAATACACATTTATCCCAAAAGTTAATTATCCATCATAATTATATTTTTCCCTAATTACTAAAAATAATTATAATTTAATCACATATTTTTATAAATAGATAATTATTTAAAAATATAATTTAATTATATTATATTTTATCTATCATAATCAATTAAATTTGTGTATAGATTTTTTTAAGCCAATTCTTCATATATTATGAATCATTTTTTTCTAAAAAAAATTGTAAATTATGTCTTTTGATAGATTAAATGCAAATTCATAAACCCTTTTAAAAAAAGAAGAAAATTATTTTTTTGAACCCAACATTTGGTAAGGGCATTTTAGTCATTACATGTTTGATAACTATTCCATGAGACATGGAATAGATATTACGGGGGGTGGGGGAGGGAATAGATAAAGCTGGCTAAAAGCCAGCTTTATGGAATTTTTATTCCTGCGGCACCCGTATTCCGTGTTCCAATTTGTAACCAAACGAAGGTGTAGAAAATGACCAGGAATAGAAGGGGAATAGCATAGCTATTCCCCATACCAAACGTGCTAAAAGGGTTTTAGATACAGGAAAAACAGGACTCCTTCAATATATATCCCCTCTTGCATTGCTGTCATCCATTCTGCAATGCCCCTGACTGTGCCCTTGTCCTAGGTAGAATTTCCCATTGTTGTTTTGCATTAAAATCACAAGATTTTTTTTGTTTGATTAATAGCTTGATATTGAAAATGCAGGATTCAAATGGTCTGTTTTTCATACTATTCGTTGAATTAGATTTCAGTTTCTCTTGCCTGAGGGGGCAGTGTGTTTGCACGTAAGGTATTTGATACAATGTTTCGTTTAGGTTTCTGTTTTCTGTTTTGGGGCTTTTAGTAGTGTTGCCTCTGTCTATATAAAAAATGTGCCATTCTTAGGTATAGAGGATCTATCAGACTTCTATGACCATTACTAGCTGAACATAAGGGTTTGTAATAGGAACATATATGAACTTAAAGGGATGCTTATTATATATTTACATTGTTTATTTAATCTAATTAACTAAATCATTAATTTGCTTTGATGTTGTGTTCAGCAGGCGGTTAGCAATTAGTTTCCTGATTCATTATGTTATTGCTGGTCATTCTATTGATATCTGCTTATTTGATGCTAACTCTTATATGTATTATTAAGGATGTGGATTAAGGATGTGGCCAGGGGAAAGAGTGAATCTGCGTCTCATTGGCTAAAATTTTTCTCAAAGTTACAGCTGTCCTCCAACGTTTGTCAGAATATGAGGCAGTCAATATTAAACTACAAGTCTTTATAGTCATTGATACATCAGAAACTGTTGAGCATAATGTGTTTTCATGGGAAATCTTATGGGTCAATCTTCTAATATTGATCATGTTTTTACTGGTCAAATTAGGAATATTTTGGATAGTCAATATGACTTTTGTGTCTGATTTACTTTATACTTTATTTTCTGAACTTGAGTAAACTTTGATTCAGTTTCATTAATATTTTGTGTAAGATATCTTTCATTTGTAGAAGATTTTCAAATAAAAGGTAACAGAGTAAACTGAGCCTGCTCTCTCTGTCATTAGTACTCTGGTGGCTAGTTTTTACACCATTAATGAGGTAACTCTAGGCTCTAGCTGCATCTGTTACTTTAACTTGTAGATTGCTATACTACATTTCTAGGCAAGATTCAGCAATTGTTAGAATTCTCCGGATGGCAAAGGAACCACCATATCATAGTTAAATTAGCATTATCAGCCAGTCGTAATCTGAATCAGAGTGATAGCCTAAAACCAATGACTTAAAGTAGTTGTTATTCTTGCACCACCGACGAATATTACAGGAATGGAAAGCACTATCTGATAGTGCCTATTAAACTAGTAGGTTTTTTGTTTTGTTCCGATACGTGAGCCTTTTGGACTGAGTTTTGAGTTCTGCACTAGGTAGGTAATATCCGCATTTTAAGTGGGTGTCTTTATATCTTCAGCTTATGCGGATTAAATGTACATGGGACTGAACACTACCTTGGATTTCAGAGTGGAGGGGATCATCTTATAGAATCTCTTTACTTGATAAGGTATGTTTTGATTCTAGCGAGAACTTTATGGTCGTTTCCAAACAATAATTAGAAATTTGATGTGGTAAATTTCACAGGTAGTGGCTGTTTTATACAACATACGCCTAGGTTTCTGCTTGTCCGAATTTCGGTAGCCTAAATGATTTTTGAACTTTCTGTACTGCATAACTGCATGTTAGTAATGTGAGCTTCTGGCAAACCTTTATACTTGTGATGCTTCTAACATGAACATGGTGGGAACAAGAAACAAATCATGTATCTAGTTAGCATTTTGCTGTTTGATGAAAAATGGAAAACTATTTATGTCTCAAGTAAGTTCTCTCCTTAATGCTTCTGACTATGAGCATAATGAAAGCTTAAAATCAGCATGGTAATCTATGCTGCTTGGGCAGTTTCTTGCTATTCTATGAGCAATAGCAAACTCATTGAATTGAAACAAAACAGAGGTTAAAAATTTATAAAGGAATTAAAGTAAATTAATCACAGTATTTTGTGTCCTTCGAAAAAGTTTTACACCTGTTAAGCTAGTATATATTTATAGGTAGATGTAATAATTAAATGCAAAGTAGTGCACATGAACTGTAGATGACGAAGACAGTTCTTCACCATCAAATAGTTACACAACCATAAGAAACTTAGAATATGTGTAGAAGGCATGCATGTAACTAAGGTGCTGCAATTAGTGTGGATGCATCCATGTCATGCTAAGATGAGTTGGAGTGGACATGGTTACCAATCATGGTTGAGGGAAACAAAGAGAGAAAAAGGCTTTAGGCCAAGGCATCTAAGGCGCCCAATTTAGGCTCTGGTCCACGAGGAGATTGGGTTCAATTTCCTTAGAAAGTGTTAAAATGATCACCATTTCAATCTATCGTTAAATTAGCACATTTTTCATTTATAAGAAAAGCTCTCTTCCATGTGGTTTAGTGATCAAGGGGAGAATATGACTTACTAGAGTCTTAGGGAGGTTCAAGAGGGCACAAAACTCATCTTATTGATTTAAACCACAGTTTCTTCACCAGTAAAATTTCAATGAGACAGAATGAAACTATAGTTACAAACCCCTATGGCCCCTGTGGCAAACCCTCAAAAAATAGCTCATTGTTTATATGCATTCCCTTGTATTCCATCATTTTTTACCTAGAGAAAAAAGAGTTCCTGTACTTTCCCTGTTTTAGCTCTATGTTCTTTGGCATATATTTGCTCAATGCCTCATCATTTTCTTGGCAAGATTGTTAGATGTTAGTGGCACTTCTTACTACTCTTAATTGCAATACATAGGGTACAAAAAGTCCAATATTACTACCTATGCCTGTAGATATGTCAGAGAGAAGCTTACTCTTCTTAGTTTGTCCTCTGAAAATAATGATCCTTGCCACCTAGGTGCAAATCAAAGGAATTGAAGGACCAGGATTTCAGTAGAGATTTTATATTCTAGCTTTAATTTTGAAAGACATCCATCTCTCCAGTTAAATTTTATCCCAAATAACCCTTTTTAAACGACAAAAAGAAAAACAAAACAAAGGAAAAAAGGATGCAAGGACAGTGGGCACAACCTTTATACGAACAAACCTCCTTAAGGCATTACATGTAAAGGGAAAATTGTTTCTTTTGCAGTCTTAGCAAAATGGATATGTATCAGGAATATTATAACACCATTCTCCCATTGGGGATGTTAACCTGTGTGAGATGAACCTCTTGAGGCAGGAGATGATACTTAATATTAAGAGTCTCAAAAATCTTCTTCAATTCAAAGACAAGCTCTGATCTACGAGCGCTCTTTTCACCATAGTTTTGATGGTTCATGGTGTGCTGAACACAAAGAACCAGCTTCATCTTGTCCATATTCTCAATCGCCTTGAATATCACGGTGTGTTTTGGACTCCAATACTTTGGCTTGCTCTCAATATACCTGCATTCAAGTAAGTTAAAGTTTAGTTGTTTTACTTCATTAATCTTTGTCCAAATAAGAATTATAGAGCTGAGTAGCTTCAGTTCCTTAGTACTTGGGCTAGACATTTCACAATGAATCTTGGCATAGCTACTTGGGTTCATATGCTGGTGAGATTAGCCCTATGTTCTGAGTAATTAAAGATTTTGAAGTTCTTTAACTATATCTAAAAATAAAAAGTTAAAACTCTATGAATATATAAACATAGCTACAAACTTTGAATGTTGATACTTACAATTGTATAGCTTTCTTGAGAGCATTGATATCTTCAGCAGGAGTTGAGAAATCAATGTTGAAATCAACACTGTCTCCCATGTCAGGACTTCTTCTGAAGTTGCTGATAGGCTTTGTAATAAGAACAGAATTAGGGTAGTATATCTTCTCCATGTCATATCTTAAGAAGACAGTTGTTAAAATGTTCATCTCTTCCACAATCATCTGCACCAAACCCCCAAAACATCATATTTGCAAAGAAAAATATTGAAAGTTTAATATCTATCCTTGCCCGGTTTGTCAAGAAAACTCCTTACCTGAACATCATCAATGACACAACGATCACCAACATCAAAAGGGTGCATAACGAACACAAATATAATGGATTCGAAGATGGTTTTGCAGGTATTTTGGAACATGAATCCAACAAGTAGCAACTGAGATGTAACAACAAAGACAACCTTAATTGTGGCAACCCCCATTACGAGAAGGGAAACCACAATTATAATGACACTAACAATTGCACTGGCTAATCTGTGTAGCTGTTGCACTGCAGTTTTGGTATCGTTCAAGGAATGAGCCAAGGCTTTACGCTCCACATATGCATGTACCTGGCAAAGTGCAACTCATCACACTCTAATTAATCACAATATGAAACTAACTAATACAATTATGATTAACTGCATATATCTCATATCATAATTATGTTGTTAGCCAGGTCCAATGTTTTAATTTCCTATATAACAATGATTAAATGAAAACTTAAATCGGAAAACCAATTGACAAAATTGAAATCGAAATCTATAAATTAATGGGAAAACTAAGTTATTTTTGGCAAAACCATTAGGGTTTTAGGACCACCAGGTTTCAAATCTATATAAGAGGAGGGCAAAGCAAGCAAAAGTCAATGCATTATGCATTCAATATTGTTACTAGTTAGGTTAAAAAGTTAATACTATGACATTGACATAAAGCTAGAAATCGAAGGTTGATTATTCTTACCACCCAATTTCTGAAGGAAGATTTTGAGATCTTCCCAGTCTCGAGGGCTCCTTCAAAGAGAGGAACTATGGTATGCACTTCCTCACTAATCAAGAACCTCAGTAGGTCTTCCTCGTCTATATACCTACCATCGCAAAGAAGACACCAAAGAAATCAAATGGAGAAGTTACAAAAGAGGGAAAAAAGATGATTCCAAAAAAGAAAAAGAGAACAATTGCTCAACCTAAATTTCATTTACTCTTACCATTGGAGTTAAATCCAAACGACATCATCAATTATGTTATATTTTGATATTATACTAACATTTATTCATTATAAAGATATAATATGTTAGTCGGATTGATATTTGTGTAAGCTTTTAGCTTGAACCGAAGTGAGCCCAAGCATCAGCATTCATGTGGTTCTGTTGTGGCAACCTGCCATAAAAGCTAGGTCTTTAAGATAGTGATAGCAGCAATAAGTCTGGGCAGTGGATGGGTCGAATATCCCTTCAACACCTTAGAAGAAAGTTTATTCCAGGACCACTTTTTTGGGTTCCACGCAAATGTACAGGGACCCTGATAAAAAATTAATATACTTTTCACGTTGTTTGTAGCATTAAAGATAATCAAACTAATTCCTAAAGAGAGACAGGAATACACCCACAAATCGATTATTGGCACTAATTATGAATTCTTGACCTTATGTTCTAATTCTGTAGACTATCACAATATTGGGAGGAACTGTCTTAGATCTTCTACATCTTTTCAAGATCCACTCTAATGTAATATGGACCAATTGGTGATCAGTGTGTCCACTATACCTATTTGCGCACTTTCTCCGCACCACATTTGATTGCTTTAAGCCATTCATTTTATTTATTTATTTATTTATTTATTCTATAAGAACAACTCATGACTTGCATATAATTGAGCTACCTAGGCATACTTGGAATTGTCTCTGAATTAACTTGTAGGCTAGAATGTCAAAAAACAAATGGAACATTTTAGAGTAAATACAAATTTAATAGCTGTTGAGTATATATGTAAAATATCAGATAATGATAATCTTTATCTTTAACCCAAAATCATCGGAAAAGAACTACAAGAACATGGTAGGGACAGTAAGCTCGGAGAGAATTGATAGCTCTATATATATCATCTATATATTGAAAATGGACAAATCCAACTTGGCAAGTAATACTACTTAAAATAAAAAGAAAGTCATGTTTGACATGAAGAATGCAAATGGGAAAGTAATATTTCCATGTTTAGTATGATTGTATATATGCCTGGATCCTATCATAAAAAATTGTTTACATCGACCAAGAGGAGTGGGTTGGATCATGTTTATGATCATCATTTGAATGCAACAAACAACGATGGCGACAGACAGACATGAACAAATTCGAGTTGTTAATAATGACTGGAATATTTTAATTGCACGTCACCAAATAATTAGAGTTGGGAACATATATTTCATGTTGCATGAATGCTTATGAGCAACCAGTTAGCAGCCTGTCAAAAATGCAGCTCGGAAACTTTGGATCGTAACCATGATATGAGTCGACAGATTGATAAGTTACTTGGATTCGATCCATCTATTAAATTTGATCATGAAGATGTGAAGTGAAATCGTGAGGATAATTTGGTGGCTGACGGCAAACTTAACTTACTAGTTACTAGATTCTAATTAATATGATCTTCAGTTATAATTTATTTATGATTCCTATGAGGAATTCGGTACTAATTAATCCAAAAAAATAATTAAACTAAAAAAATTTTTCAAAAGAGGGGGACTGAAGAGGGACTTACTTGGCCCCAGGCTTGGCTACATTCTTGAAAATCTTCTGAGCACATGTCCGAGCCTCCCACTCACTGTTAATCTCCGACTCCCCAGCCCCGAAATCATCGACCGTCCTCGAAATCGTCGACAACCCTGAGGACTTGACGTAGTTCACCAGCCTCTTCACGCTCCATGCACTAGCCCTACTTTCCAAACTGAGCTTCCTCAGCTTCTCCATGTCAATCCTTCTCGACCCCTTCTTCGACAACGTTCTAACCGTGCCTCCGCCGCCTTCCCTCAGCCTCGCGGGCATAGTTTTAGCGTGCCTCAGCCCTCGTTTTTGAGGCAATTCCCTCTCAGCTTCGTCTAAAGGAGGCCCTGATAGTGCATCGAGGATGTAATGGTGGAAAACGCACTCTTGCATGCGATCAAAGAAGGTTGCTACATGAAAAGATGAGGCTAGAACCTTGACCAGGACGATCTTTAGTAACCATATCGTGGCTCCGATAAGAACAGCTATAAGACCAAGGAATGCCTTTTTTACCACAATGTTTTGCTTGTGAATATCAGGGAACATGATCATCCAACATATAAGAACTAAGCCTAACCAAGCACAATTTTGAAAGCTTTTCCGTAATCCATAAACGAAATATAAAACCTTTTCCCGAAGCATGAAATTTCGTTCTATGAGGAAAACCAGGAACCCCACAACCCAAGCTGAGACCAAACGTCCACAAAACAAAACCATGATCATCAGACACCATTTCCATAGCTCTAAACCCCAGGTAAGTTGGTGTTTGAGAGATTGAAGAGTTAGAGAACAGATTAAGCAAGTCATGATAGTGACAAACAAAAAGAACTCAATTAAGGCTCTCTTGTTGATCTTTCTTTTCCTTCTTCTTGCTCTAAACTTGGCTTGTTTAGCATCTCCATTACCATCTTCATCATCTTCTCCTTCGTTTTCGAACCACTCGTCATCGGAGTCCGTGGACGAGGTGTCATCATGAGGGTATGAAGGTTTGTTTTCTTCGGATTCATGGATGGTTTTGGGAGTTAGAGGATAGGTGTTTTCAGCAAAACGAGCTTTTGGTTTGGAGAAGTTGAGACGGCGAAGAGTTTTGGCTTTTGCAGGGGACTGTGAGACTGGATCAGTAAGGCTATTATCTACTACTTGAGGTGGCGATTCTTTGTGTTTTAAGTTTGGTTCATTCATGAAGAGGACTAGTTGATCTGAATTGGGTTTCTGTTTGTCTTGGCTTTGAGCCTCCATGAAAGCTCTGACAAATGTAACCAACTAGAGAAAAAAAACGATGACGGAGAAGAGAAAAGATTTCTATGGACTGCTTCAATGTTTTCTCACAAAGCAAACAATGAGAGAGAGAGAGAGAGAGAGTTGAAGGGAGTGAGGGAGTGAATGAATGAAGGAGAAAGAGATTTGGTGCAAGAAATGTTTAAAGGTAGAAACGTAATGATTGAGGGCATTAACTAGAAGCAAACAGAGGGTGAGAAGACGGAAGCCTTTTGAATTTTAGGATGCTTCTTTTACTTCCAATTGAAATGATGTTACAGAAACAATTTTATTGAAGGCAATTAACACGTGCGTTATCTTTGTACCATAATCTGTCATAATGCCAAAGCAAATTACTTCAGTAATTGGATTGATTACCCACTAAGTGGGGGTAATATTTTGTTATTTCTTTTGTAAGCAGTGGAGGTAATTGTCACAATTAGGTCTTGTTCTATAATTGATTACTTTAAATATTTATTTGGTCAACTAAATCTACGGAAATTGATGACATTTTACGCAAAGCCAAAATAAAATAAGGCAGTGAGTGTCTATGTCCTATGTCCTAGCAAGAACAAGCTTTAGCAAAGTTGTTGCCCTAAGGACAAAGACAAGACACAAAGCATGGCTTCGAAATAAACCTTAAACCAAATCTTCTATAATGGACTTAAACCAAAATTAATCTACTTAGCTGGCTTGGCCCACAGGCACTGCAAATGGATCAGGTTGTCATGAACAGTTAATCCTAATGGCAGAAAAAGAAATGATTATAAAAATAAAAAGCATCAGAGCATTTAGTTACATACATATAGGCTCAAATCCCCCTTTGCCAAATCAAGATATAGAACCACTAAGAAAGCTTTCCTCATAAATCTCTTCCAGAGATGAAAATCAAGCAGTGTGAATCTAAACTCATGGGTGGATTTAAATTTACAGGTGTTCAGCTGTTAGATCCAAAAGCAATCCATCATGCCTTAAAATACTCTGGAAGATGGTCCAGGACCCTGCTAAAATGTTTGAATAAAACAACTCAATGCTTGATCAAGATTCAAAATAAAGATAGCATTCAGACAAAACCAACCCGGCCACAGCCGCAATCATTGCAATGGGTCCAAAAAAGGTTGAAGAAACGAGGACGTGCTTGCACTCAGAGAGAATAAAAAAGTGGACAGAGAAGATAGAGTGAATGAAAAATTGTTGCTATTACTGTCAGCCATTATGTAAAGACATAATTGTTCTACAGAATCGATGGCCCAACTCACACTCAAATCCGCCAGCTTACATAGCTTAATAGTCAAAGGTACCCTTAACACCCTCAAGGCTCTCTCCTAATGATAACCTGCAAAAAATATTGAATAAAGATGATTCAAGTGAACAAGTTGTAGGTACCCTTCCAGAATGTTATGATAAAATTATATTTAAAAAAGAAAGAAAGAAAGAAAAACACCAACATGACTAAACATCAAAGAAGGCCATTTAGCTGAAGAGAATGATCTCCAGCTCAGAATAATCACTGAACATGGTATTTAATGATTGAAAGATGCACAATTAACATGTCTAGGCTTAACCAAGGTTCTTTTGCATTTCTCCTCAATCACTACATGACTAGAACAAGCTTCTAGAGTAAAAAGTTCGACCACAATTATGTTGGTTGAGAGTCCAACATGGGCATTTTTATAAAGTGAACAGAAAAGAGAAAATGTACTTAAACACCAGGAAAATGTTTGATATCCCAACAGAACTAGTGTCCAAAACCGAGCAAGAAAAACACCAGGAAAATTGCTCAAAGTATTATAGCCACTTTTCTCACTCTGCAGGTGAACAGCCTAACTGTGTAAATTTTATTGGCCTTTCCATAAATGCAAGAGGAAAACATGATTTTCTGACTCCCATACTTTACACATCATTAAAAAGAGTCATCAATAATGCATAAAACAATGTCAACCAGAAAAAAAAAAAGCAACATCTCACCATTACTTCCAAACGAAGATGCAGCAAAAAGTATGCCTAGCGACCAAGATTTCACACGCGCTCAAGGGTAGTCAATCCTTGTCAGTAACTTATTTGTTTACTATATTAAGTTAGGCATGAATCACACAACTAGTTTATAAAGCAGAAATAAACGGAAGAAACAAGTTAATCAATGTCCAGCAAAAGCATGAAGATGATAACTCTATCTTAACTTTGCTCCCAACAAATTTTTTGTTGATTGCCCCAGTGTCTAGATCCAACTGTCCCATCTACATGGGTCGAAAATGTATTTCCACCTTCGTTTAATTGCATTGGATGATATCAGCCAGATAAGCCAGACCAACATCTCAAATAAGAAACCTAAGCCCCCTAAAAAGGGTGCTGCTTCAAAACTCAAAAGTTATATAATTAGACCCAATATATGGTATTAAGCACAAGGAAGAAATAATCCTGTCAATAAACCAGTTCTCTTTTATTCCAGATACTAAAATTTATGTCAAGGAAAAAAAATTAAGGAGAAGAGAAACATAATATCACAGTATGTTTTCTTACTATCACAAAGCTGCAACTATCTATTGGTTTAGGCGCATGCTACAGATAATTCCATAATGAGATGGGTGGTTTCCTTCTCTAAACTAAAGAACTATAAGTTCCGTAAGTTTCAATAAGAACATAGTGTGAGAGCTTGGCAACCAAAAATGGGAATTCTCTGCTTGAAGAATTAAGCCTTTTTAATCATCCATCATTTATAAGCGATGAGGAAAGCAAGTTGCTTTTCCTAGCCCTCACATATAAAGGCTTCTTCTCTAGGAACCATGTCTAATACACTTTCAGAAATTTTATCAATCAGTCAAAAAAGAAAAAAGAGAAAAGAATTACTAACTTGTCTCCGAGCCCCAAAAGTCATCCTCAAGCATCCAAAATTAATATGCTCCTCCTGAAAGTTCGTATCATCCTATATGTAACATTTTTACACTCCTTTCTCACTAAATAAGAATTACTGAAGCTCGTCAAATAACCACCAACACCAAAACCATCTCAAGAAAAATGCAGGCAAGACTCGAGACATAGGCACTTTGGCCACAATTGAGAGGGAGCCACTCCATAAAAAGATCTTCCATTGTAAGCCAAACTAATGAACAGAAAAGACACTAACAATTTGTAGAAGGTCTACCCACACTCCCTTTAAAAAAATTGAAAAATGATCAACTGTCACTACAAGTACCCTAGTGATCTAGTGTGGTCACTGGCACAGAAGTAGGATGTATGATGCCAGAAACTGTCAAAATTAATATAAAACAGCAAGGTGTGGATGAGACAGCATGGACCTGCATGCTTTCTTTTCCCTCATTGCTGTGAGGCTCGAATGAGGAAAGCCAGGATCTTGAGAAAGCGAGGGGGAAAAAGACTCAGAAATGGTATAACTAATTTATTGCTATTACTTTCATCTCTCACATGTAAATTGGAGGTGCACTTCCTCGCTTAAGGTTTTTTATGGGAGTAGAAAAGGAATACTTGATGAGCTTAAAATGAGGCCAGTTATATAGCAACCAAAAATGAGTTGATGACATGCTGCCAAGTTATAAGGGCAAATCAGTATATGTATGTCCAATGCTTAACATCATTTGGTCCAAAGATCCAGAAGTCACTTACCAAAGAAACTGTGCTAAGTTACAACTACAGCCTAAACTAAAGGACAGGGTTATGAGATATATCTGCACTAGACCCTCGCGTTTGTGTATGTGTGTACATATTCTTTAAAGGCTAGATACTGCTGCAATCACACAAATACTTCTATTAGCACAACCAAACAACATCTATGAACCTTGTCAGGTAGGAGGGGGGGAGGACAACAGCACCCATGAACATCAAGGCACCCCAAATGGCCCAGATTGGAAAGAAAGGCTGAATAGAAGATGATGAGGATTTGAATTAAGCAACAATTTGTCTGCATCAACCTTGAATATGATAAACAGCAGGCATAAAGGATAGCATACAAAGAGGCTCAGCTCTAAACAACCCATGACAAAATCCATGTTGCAGCAATTAGTAAGTTCTCAAGAAAATGCATCTTCCAAGTGAAGGACTTTTGAGTATGTTTCCCATTCACAAAGGCTAAGCAATCTTGAGTTTCAAGACTTAGCTGCATTTAGTTGAAACAGGTGGTCACTGAACGGCCCTATAATAAAAGCCACACTTAACCAGATTCTTAACCTCCTTTCTTAAAACCTTATGTCATGAAGATCAAGTGATGATGATTACAACAGCTAAGGTTTCCAACAGGATATTGTCTTATGACTCGCAATAGAAATTTCAAAATGACCTTTTTACCTGATAAGTTTATTTGTGTTTGAGTCTACATGGCCTCAACAAGGGCCACCCTTTACATTAAGTACAATAGATATATCTCAAGCTAATTTATCTACTCTCCATGGTGGCCTGGTCTGCCATACCTTGACCATGCAGATCCCTCAACCAAGCCATTTGCTTCTATATGCGCTCCATTGTTTTCTATATTCTCATTAGATTTCTAATCAACCCTAATTTTTCTTCACAAGCATAGAAATCCACAAAAATACTAGTATTCACACCTTTGTGTAATATATTCCACATGGCGTACTTATGTTAGGATTCAAACAGTCATATTCTGTTCATTCTCTTTTGCTAGAACAGCGTGCTTAATCCCCAATAATCAATCTTGTTCAAACAATTTTACCAGAGTACTTATTCAATTCCAAGAGATTAAGAGAGGTATAGAGCAACAATTATTATAGATCTAGCCCAGAATACTACCACTCGGAGGAGAAAAAAAATCCAAATGAGGGGTAAGATGAAAATATAGGAAAATCTGAGATGAATCATGCTCCAAACTCCCACTTGTTATAAGATATGTTTAATAACAGCATGATTATTGTACAATATCAAGCAGAAAATACATAATGAATACCTAAAAGATGTCAAACTTACTTATACATACAGTACTTGAACTCTTGGCTCCTTATAAAATCTTTCTCTCCTTCTTCAAGCTACAACATGAAAAATCGAAAAGGAAGAAACCGTTAAACCTTACAATAGGAACAGATGTAGCAGAGTACCACAGCAAAGAAGGATCTAACATACCGGATCACTTTCATATATAAGCTCATAACAAGCCGGAGAAAGGCACTTCAAAGCACAATTCTCCTTTGCTATTGATGAAGACTTACATTGCTCACCCCACAATCCACTGATTCCATCATCAAACAGAAAAAATATAATAACCGGACCAAGAGATATTAAAAAAAAAGAATCTACTCGAAAATTATTTTATCTTATTAATTAGAATCAAAACCCCAATTTTGTTATACATTCATCTTCTTTACTAAAAATTTTTTTTAAAAAACCATTGCGAGTCCATCTTAAGGAAAATTGTAGGAAGGAAATAAAAAGTTGAATTGAGAGAAAGATTTCAAAAACTGAAATAAAATCGATTGAAATAGTAAATATAGATAGCTGTAGCTAGGATATAATCAAATATCAAGCAAAAGCATGAGAAACCCATATATATTTTAATCCAAATAACCAGAAATTCAAGCTAATAGAAGAAAAACAGCGAATATAAAAGAAAAGTAAAGAGAGTCAAAAAGGAGTAAACAGAAAATACCCACCTCTCAATATCAGCATAACATTCACTCTTCTTTTTCTTAGTCTCAGAATCCTGAAAATTAGCATTTAAAAAGAAATACCCAAGTAAGGAAACCAAACGCCACAAAAGAAAAAGCTAATATTAACAGAAAAAAGAAACTGGAAAAGTAAGAAACAAAAGAAAGAGAAATTGGCACGTACTGTGATTGGATTGCGAGATTTGGCCAGGACTGAAGGAAGGAAATTTGATGAAGATAATAAAATTAATAATAAAAGAATGTTAAGTACAGGAAGATTAGACTTGTTCGGCATTGATCTTCTTCTTCTTTTTTCTTTTTCTTTGTACTTGTCGAGTTTAATTAAGGTTTTTACAAGTAGAGGAACCAGGAAGGTGACTCTTTAGTGAATAACTTAAGTTAGCAGGAAGTGTTTGTCGGAGTAGAATGTTGAATACTTTGAATACCGTTAGCAGCAGTTGAATCTAACCAACATGAAGGTGGGTGGGCCTAATGGCACAACCTAGCCGAAACTGTGCCTCGACACACAGTGCCATGCAAGTTGGGTCCATTCGGCCCCAAAGCACCGTATTGCCCTAAGCCCATTGCCAGGGCACTTTATTCTTTTATTCGTGAACATATTTGTTATCGACTTGTATCCTATATTTAATTAAGTAGTTATAGCTCTTTATTTTACACCTTTTATTCTTTTTAATATTTTCAATAAATAATTGAATTGTTATATAAATATTTTCCTCTGATCCATTTTTTTTCTCTCTTCAATTTTGTATGGCTAGATCATTTAAACAAGAATCTGAGCATAGTATTACCCTTCAAATCACTTGATTTTAAAGGAAATAACGAAATTTAAAAGATTTTAATTAGTAACTTATCGCACATAAGCATATAAATGAAAGTAATACTAGTTTGCAATACGGTCAAAATATCCACCAAGTTTATGTATTTATGTAGTTTGTTCAATTTAATCAATATATTTAAAATCAAAATAATTTAATTTCTTCATTTTGAAAATTGCTTCAATTTAGCCACTTCTCTTAATAATATTCAATTTTACCATTAAAGGAGATGACGTGACATTAACTGACACATTTTAATGATATAACACCAATACGATAACATGACATGCAGCGTGACATCGATGTAATGATGTGGCAATGTCATGTGGCATTAAATATGATGATGTGACACTGACATGGTGACGTGTTGATGTCACATGGTAAATTAAAAAATTTATAAAAAAAATTATGTCACATCATAAAGATTAAATTAATTTTTTTTAAAAAAATACAAATCTTTAGATAGATGATAGATATACTTATTAATATGTCAAATATTTAAGTGTAAAAGATTTATAGTATTAAAAGATATATATAAATATTTTCTTACTTGATTATTTAATTCTAGAGTATATACATTAATTTTTCTTCTTTACAAAATTTAAGTTTGAGTTCTCCTTCTATAAAAAAAATTTCAAAAAAATTTCATACCTAAAGTTAAATATAGATGAATAACTTACATTATATTGAAATAAAATAATATAAAAAACTAAATAAATTCTTTTTTTTCTTCTATTTATAATAGTATACAAATTTAAAATTTATTTGACTTTGTTTTTAATATGAGCTGAACTCAAGTTAGCAAAATAGGCTAATTTAGTTTTTTTCTTTTAAAAAATGAAGAAGAGAGATATATGGTTAACGATTATAAAAATAATTTCTTATTTTGACTTACTTAATTTGGATATGACGAATCTTTTATTACACCCATAAAATTCGAGCTATTCTACCTCTTTAATTTTTTATTTTGCTTAATATTTCAATTTATATTTTTTATGTTGAAATTTTCTGGATTAAAAGCTGCATTTATGGTTGATAGAGTTAAATATAATTGTAAATATTTATATCATTTTATTTTGCATTTACAAAATTTTTGTAGATCCAAATTAATAATTTAAATTTAAATTTAGTAGAATTTGATTGTGGTATTTGTACTTAAATAATATCGTTTTATAAGAAACTTTAAGTAAATTTAAATAAAAGGTAAATAGGGTAAAAGTTGAATAATTTCAAAAGAATGAGTATCTGTAAATTGTGAAAATTGTAACTAAATCAATCTATTTTGTTAATTTGAGTTCAGTTCAAGTTAAAAACTAGATCAAATAAATTTTAAATTTTTATTTTATTATAAATAGAAGAAAAAAAGAATTTATTTTATCTTTTTATATTATTTTATTCCAATATAATGCAAGTTATACATCTAAATTTGGCTTTAAGTATGAAATTCTTTTTGAATTTTTTTTTATAGAAAGGAGAATTCAAACTTAGTTTTTATAAAGATGATAAATTAATGTACATATTTTATAATCAAATAATTAAGTAAGAAAATATTTATATATATTTTTTAACACCATAAATCTTTTACACTTAAATATTTGACTTATTAATAAGTATATCTATAATCTACTTAAATATTTATATTTTTTAAATACTTTTTTCAATTTAGTCCCTCAATATTTTAATTTTATTTAATTTAGTCCCTGTACTATATATTTTTTTCAATTTAGTCTATATGACGTGGCACAAAATTTTTTCAAAAATTTTTTTATCTACCAGTGGCACTGGTACATTAGCATTGCCACGTCATCACGTCGATGCCACGTGACATACCACATCATCATGTGATGATCAAAATGTGCCACGTTAGCGTTTACGTCAACCCTTGATAAAATTAGATGCTGTTAGAGATAGACTTGATAATTTTGGACACGACACGTTAATATGACACGAGAAGATAAAGATTAAACAGGTTTTGAGTTTATCCTTAACGTGTTGCGTGTCTAATCGTGTCTGACAGTTAAGACACGAAAATTTTCGTGTCTTAACATGTCAAACACGACAAACACGTTTACTTAATCGTGTTATCGTGTTTAAACGTGTATACATGACATGTTTATTAACCTATTAAACATTAATAGTTAAAGATTATTTTAACCTTATATAAATAATTTTTAATAATTATTTGATGTGTATTTTAACCTTATATATGATAATGAATTTTATGTATGTTATTTATATTAAATTTTATTATATTTGATGTTATTATTATTATTATTTTTGTTATAATTATTTTTATAATTATAGATTTTAAATTTAAATAATAAAATTATATTTAATTATAAATATTTTTATTTAATCGTGTTAAACGTGTTATTAATCGTGTCGTGTCGTGTTACATGTGTATTAAACGTATACGTGTACGTGTTTTAAATTTAAAACACGAATATTAAACGTGTCGTGTTCGTATTTAGCCTTAATGTGTTTCGTGCCTAAACGTGTCTGACACGTTTAAGACACGAAAACACGAATTGTCAGGTCTAAGAGAGAATGACAAAATTGAAACAATTTTCAAAATAAAGAGACCAAATTACTTCGATTTTGAATATAAAAACTAAATTGAATAATATGCATGAGTACAAGGATTTGATAAATATTTTGACACATGAGAGAGATCTCGAATTTGTTGGACTTGAACAATAATACCATACATAATAACTTATTTGCATCGATCCCTACATGCAATGATGCAAACGACATCTGCGAAATTTATTCAAGTTATTATAAATGATTTTGACATTATTCATTTGTATCTGAACAAATTTAGCAAGGGTGAAAGCAAAGACAAGTAGCACCACCTTGACACATTCCATTTCCTTTTGGTGGGAATTTTCTCTGGCACGAGCTGGTGCATGTAGCATCCTTACAATTTGGAAGACCAAACGGTACAGCACATACTTTCCCTTGATCTTGTGCCATCACCTCAATTCCTGTGCATGCAATAATATACTACATTAAATAGATTTATTCAACAGCGTTTAAACAATATGTATACATTCTGCTACAAAATTATTATAATATTTTCATAGCTAGAATAATATCTACTCGAATAAAATATCATGAAAGGATCATATGGAAGACATATTTACCAACAGTGAAGAGGAGAGCTAAAATGAAGATAGCGGAAACATGTTGATTCATCATGGCTATTATTCTTCCTTTTCCTTCTTCTTCTTCTTCTAGTATTTGTTGTGTATTTGAAACCCATAATCTCTTGCCTTTATATATAGCAGAATTTGGAGTTACTTGGTAAGAGAGAAGCAATCTTATGCCTTAGATTTAGACCTTGTCAAAGAAGGAATAGCAATTAACCTCTCAATCTCAATTGATTGTGTTTACCAAACTTAACTGAAGCCAACACATTTTTGTTACTCATCCTTTTCCAATTAATTGCTTCTAGAATTCGAATTAGTTTTTTCGAACAAACTCATTGATTAAAGTTCATTTTAATTGCAACTAAAAATGGTCAAAAGAAAACTGAAACTAAAAAAAATCAAAATTGATAAAATCATTGTTAAAAAAAATGAAAACAGATTGTAGATTGGTTAAAGTAAGGCATGCACATTGGTGGCACAATGAAAAAAAAAAAAAAACTAGAACAACGGATGTTAAGAAATAGAAAAGAAGAAAAAATTTTAATGCTGATTAGTAAGTATTTAAATGACCCAATATAATACAAAAATCCTAGCATAAATTATTTTTGGGCATTTGATTTCAAATTTCAATAACCAAAAAGAATCTTGATCAAACTCATGATTTTATTCTCGGAATAGAAAATAAATGTTATATTATCATTCATACAAAGCATATTTATGAAGATAACAAACTTGGAAATTGGGAAGACTACTTGGCCTTAGCAATTAATTGGCTAGATATGTTGCCATTGTAACAAGTGGTAAATTTAAGAGACAATGAATGCTTTGCTCCTACCTACCCCAAATTTGTGCTATAAATGCCAAAGTTTATGGGATGAAAATAAATCACGAGTTTGACTCAATTTTAGAATCGCAGGAAAAAAATTAAGTCATGAAAAATTTACAAATTTCAACTATCTTTATTTTTGTTTTTTTCATCGCTGTTGGTAAATATTATATCTTTACATTTATTTATTCGTCTATCTTAATTTGAAATCTTTGACTTTAAATTAATTTAAAAATAATTAAATTTAGTTCAAATTTAATTATCCATTAATTTGGTTTAGTGAATACAGGAAATATGGTAATGGCGCAAGATCAAGGAACAGTATGTGCCAACGTGATTCTTACTTGTCTTTGCTTCCACCCTTGCCAACTTTGTTTTTCAGTTTCTTTTGCTTTTGGCTATGGCCTATGGGTTCACGCGGCCGAAGGGTGGTATATTTACAGAGCTATGGCCTCTTTAAAAATTTTGAAATATTTTATTTATTATATATTTTTAATTCCCCTTAAAATAATTTTTTTATTTAATAATTAATATAAATAATAAATAATAAAATAATTATACAAGCCCTAATCAATTTTACCTTAATTTAAGTTTATTCACACCTCTTTCTCCCTCTCTTTCTTTTTCTCTTTCTCTTCTGTTTTTGTTCTTTTTATTTTACTTTACTCTTTCTTATTTAATTAACTACTGAAACACATTTCATTCTTTAACAAAAAGATTTATAATCTTATGAACTTGGATAAGGTAAAGTTTTCTATTATCTTCTTCTTTCTATTTATGTTATTTAAATATTGTGTGAAATTCTATATATCATATTTAACTATTTATATTTTATATATTATATTTTATGAATCTAAAAAACATTGTCGAGCACAACTTTTTTGTAAGTTTTTCTTTCTTATTCTTTTTGATTTATATGTTATATAAAATTATTTTTATTATGAATCTTTTGATTGTTGTTTAAATGCAATGCTTTAATTTTAAAAATTTTTTATTTTTATTTCTTTTTATCTTTAGTCTCCTAACAAAAATTGACTAGCTTCGCCTTTGGATTCATTAGTGCAACTCAATAACGCCAAAATCCTTTCAAACTCAAACAAAATCATCTTCCTGATTTGCATGTATTGATGCAAATGAATAATGTATCAATATTCAAAGTCAATTAATCAATTGGATCAACATCCTTCTCCTTGCATACTTGCCTTTCTATTTACATCAACTATATTTTTGTTAATTTTTATGTTTTTATCTGCTTGGAAAATATTCAAAAGTAAAAGATCAAAAGAGGATGAAAACTTATAGATATTCTTATTTCTTTTCTAATAAGGTTCTTTTTGCTCTTTAAAATATAAGTTGAAAAATCCATGAATTTGTTTTTTTTTATTTGAATGGCCAAATCCTATGAAAATCAAAGAGAAAAATGAAAAAAAAAATCAAGAAAAATCGAGTAACAAGACACTTAATTAATAGTATCATCAAGAGTGAAAGATCTATCACTAACAAATCTTTGCAGCAATGCGAGTTATATCCATCTCTGAGTTGTTTCCACCCTTAAAATTTAACCATGGAAGATCAACATCCAACCTTTCCCCTCTTCCTTCTGTGATGAAATAGAACTTCCATCCATAGAAGTTCTCAAAATTGAACTATTATGCATTATATTCTAATATTACCTAGTCCGTAAAAGAGATGTTCAACATTAATTCACATATTTGATTAGTGTAATGTGCTCTCAATAATTTATCATTGTTTTTTTATTTTGATTTTTAATTTTAATTATTCATCTTCATATTTTGTTATTGACTTGCATCTTGTAATTAATTAAGTAGTTATACCTCTTTATTTTGTGCATTTTATTTTATAATAAATAATTTAATTGTTAAATAAATATTTTTAGGCACATATTTTATATAAAATTGCCGAAATAATCAAATTAATTGCTTGCTATTATTTTGCTGCCATTTTTTTGGTATGATTAGGTTATTTGAAAACATAGTAAACGATCCATAATAATATAGTATTCTTCTTTTCTATTTCCACTCATCCCTTTTTTTTCACCCTTCGGTTTTGTATGGTTGGATCATTTAAATAAGAATTTAAGTGTACTATTACCCTTCAGTCACCTAATTAGAAAGAAAAAATAAATAAAGGGCCTTTATTGGTAAGATTCCATTTTTTGTTTCAAAAACACTAAAATATCCATGAAACTTTGAAATGGTCTGACCAAACCCAATGAATAATTGCACTTAACCATATAAATGAAAGTAATACTAGCCTGCAATACAAATGATAGAGATCTCGATTTTTTTGGACTTCAATAATATATATATATATATATATATATATATATATATAATTACTTATTTGCATCGACTACTACATGCAATGATGCAAACGAGACTTCGGAAATTTATTCAACTTATGATAAATGATCTTGTCATTATTCAATTGCATTTGAACAAATTTAGCAAGGGTGGAAGCAAAGACAAGTAGCACCACCTTGACACATCCCATTTCCTTTTGGTGGGAATTTCTCTGGCACGAGCTGTTGCATGTAGCATCCTTACAATTTGTAAGACCAAATGGTACAACACATACTTTTCCTTGATCTTGTGGCTTTACCTCATCTCCTGTGTTTGCAATAAACCATATTGAATAGATTTACTCAACAATGTTTAAATAACCTGCATATATTGGTAGGAAATTGTCATAATATTTGCATTGATATAAATTTTAAATATGGATGGATCATATGCAAGACATATTTACCAATAGTGAAGAAGAGAGCTAAAATGAAGATAGCAGAGACACCCAGATTCTTCGTGGCTGTTAGTCTTCTTTTTTTATCTTCTTCTATTATTTGTAATATATTTGAAACCCATAATCTCTTGTATTTATATATAGCACAGGTTGGCAAGAGAGAAGCAATTTTGATCCATTAGATTTAGGACTTGAGGAAATTGTGAGAAATAGACCTCCTCATAAGTTGATTTCAAAAATAATCACCCTTATATAGTTAACTGTTTCTAGCCAAAAAGAAGCCTAAGTAGACCAAAATACCCTTAAAATCATCGTGGCAAATTAAGCTCCCGATATCTCCCTCCTGCCATAAAGAAAATAGAAATAAATGTTGAGTCGTTTGAGCTCGTTTATTTTTCTCTCTCAGCTCTCTGAACTGTATCAACTTTGTGAACTCTCAATTAAGCACCATCGTCATCAACTTTCTCAACTCTTTGAAATGTATGAGCTCTGTCAACTCTCTATTGAGTACCATCGTCATTGTTTTGTGGTCTATCTCTCGACATCTGTCATATTGTCATCGATAAACAAACCCTATAGTGGAGATGACATCAAGGTATGTTATTGGGTTTATTGCTGCAACATATAAATTTTTGAAACTTTTTGTGTAAATTAGAATATGGATTAGAAACATTGTGCAGAGTTGTTACATGCCATGCATCTATAAAGCAGATGGCGTGGAAAAAATATACTGAAATAATATGTGTTAGCACACGGCGTGTAACATTTTTATTTAACATGTTGTGAACATGGAGTGTAACAATTTTTGACCTTGCGTGTAACATTTTTGAACAAGGCATGTAACAATTTTTGAACTAGCGTGTAACACTTTCTAAACATGGCGTGTGACAACATGACTGACAAATTTTAGAACACGGCATGTAATGTGTAAAATGATTGATAAATTTTTTTTGTTTTCAAAATTTCAGTGGGGTTCCAATTGTGTGACTTATGATAAGACACGGTGGTCAGTGGGTGGATGGCATTTACAAGAGTGGTGAGTCACGAATGCGGGGGGTTAAGAGTGATTTGTCGTTTGTAAGCTTGATGAAGCTGGTTGAAGATGTTGTTGGGGTAAACTCAGAAATTGACGAGATTGAGTTACATGCATTGATTAGTACACCCAGAAAGCTATCACGACCAATTATAAAGGACAATGAAGATGTTGCATTAATTCTACTAAAAGAGAGGAATGTTTCAGCTATGTATGTCAGCATTAAGGGATGCTAAGCAAATGTTATGTCACATGAAGAAGCTGAACAACATCGCAATCAGCTTAATCAAAATAAGATTTACAATGCTTCACATATACCACAGCATTCAGTCTGTAACCCACAACATTAACAATTGAGGTATGCACAAGAGTTTGTGCAGCCCGGTAGATATACGACATTCACAGAATAGTTGGCTGCACGTTCCAATCAGGATGTGCATCTAGCCAGTTACTTGCTTTTGTCTAAGAAATGCAATGATTGGGTGAAACTATAGAGTGTGTAATACCATTTTCAAATGAGAATACGACACTTGGATACAACACTATGACATTAGAATGTGACACTGCAATGCTTGAGGATAATACTGCGTCTGATGACGAAATTGAGGATTTGTTCCCTACCGGTGAAGATATATTTGATGACAATTTAGATGATGGGCCTGATGAACGACATGATGACAGTTCAGACGATGATTGGCTTTGTGACAGTGACATTCCAATTTGTAATAATGTTAAAGGCAAAATGGAAACTGTTGGAGGTGAAACGAAACCTGTTAGAGGTGTTGATGTAAGAGGTGAAACGAAACCTGTTAGAGGTGTTGATGTAGGAGATGTTCAGTGTGATGACCCTATTACAATTAACCCATCGCTGGTGAGAACGGGATTCGTTCCCCTGATACATTGCTCGATGACAATTATCAAGAAAGGGGAAATGTAGGGATATGTTGTACATGGCTAATTTCAAGTGCAGAAAGGTTCTCCTTTCAAACAATTACCACTGAGGAGTCGACATGTGCCGATGATCACTTATACAAAGGAAAAATGTTTTCCTCGAAGGCCAAGTTGAAACGAGCTTTAAACATATTGGCTCTAAAAGGGCAGTTTGGGATAAGAGTAAAAAGGTCATGTAAAGGTCGTTATGAGGTTAGTTGCAAGGACAAGGCATGCAAGTTCAATGTACGTGCAACGAAGTTACTTGAAAGAGGAGAATATTGGCAAGTTTGGACGTTCCAAAAAGTACACACGTGTACTGTCGATGGTTTGCAAGGGTGATTTTCAACTGCAAGTGTGAAGATAATTGGTGAACTTATGTCACACAAGCTTAAGGCTAATGGAGTAACATTGAGACCTATATAATTGGTGAGATAAGGGTTCAGTGGGGATTGAAATACTTGTATGGTAAGGCCTGGCAAGTGAATGAGTATGCGGATAGGCTTGTTTTCGGTCCCCCAAAGGAGCCATTTCAACTACTACCCTCATACTTTTATATGTTAGAATAAGAAAATCTCGACACAATCACTACATTGGCTACTGATGAGGTAGAAAGATTCAAATATTGTTTCTGGTCATACAAAGCTTGTATTCAGGGGTTTAGGGATGTAATGTGTCCTACGATTGTAATTAATGTGACACATCTTAAAGGCAGGTTCGAGGGTATTCTGTTTGTCGCTGTATGCAAAGATACGAACGAGTGTGTATATCCAATTGCATTTGGCATCGACCATGTTGAGGACAAAGACTCATGAACGTGGTTTCTTAGCAAGCTACGTGTTGCGATTGGTTGTCATGAAAATACTATGTTCATTTCTGATTAACATCTCAACATTAAGAAAACAATCTAAAATGCATACCTAGAAGTGCACCACGGTTTATGTCGTTACCACTTGAAGAAAAACTTTAAAAACAAATTTAAACGTGACGACGTTTCTATGATTTTTACCCTTACTCGAGATTGCTATAAGGTTCTCTATTTCAACAAACATATGAACCAGCTCAAGCAGATTCACGCGAGAGCCCATGTTGACCTTATGAGAATAGGCCCTAAGAGATGGGCACGTGTGTGTTCACTAGCAAGGCGATACCAAATGATGACATCCAATATTGCGGAATGTGTTAACTCATGCTTGAAGCATGCAAGACAAATGCCAATCACTGTTTTGATCGAGTTCATAAGATACATGTTCTAGTGTTGGTTCCATGACTGATATGAAGAGGCTGTCAAGGTGACCATGCCCCTCAGCCTTTGAGTTGCCAGGTAGTTAAGCAAACAGTTCAATGATGCACATCGATTTGTAGTTAAACCTATCAATCGAGTGGAGTTCGAAGTTAAAGACGGAAAGATGGATGGACTTGTAAACCTGTCCAGGAAGACGTGTTCATGTTGTGAGTTCCAAACAGATTCACTACCATGCAACCATGCCATTTCAGCAATAAGGTCAGAATATCTTTATTTCTTATTTGAATTCTAATTGTCATAGTATTTACATTGTGCTTGAAAATTGAGTTCATTGTATTTTTCAGTAAATGCAAACGTGAAGCCATTGAATTCTGCATTAACTACTACAAGACAACCATTTTGGTGGAGGATTATGCGAGGTCCATTCGTCCGGTAGGGCATCCTAGTGAATGGGACATCCCCCATCATGTGAAACAAATTATCGTCTTGCCACTACCTTGGCGAGGCCAAGTGGGAAGACTTAGGAGGAGAAGGATTCCATCTGCTGGTGAAGGGAGTCGAGCACTAAGATGTTCGCAATGCAAGAGGTACGGGCATAACAGACAGAATTGCACATCCCCATTTGTAGTTCCATCCATAAATCCGACACCATCTCCAAGTTAATCGGTCCCTCCATGAGTGCATCG
This sequence comes from Theobroma cacao, assembly GCF_053813885.1. Lineage (NCBI taxonomy): Eukaryota > Viridiplantae > Streptophyta > Magnoliopsida > Malvales > Malvaceae > Theobroma > Theobroma cacao. The sequence continues at coordinate 41,602,762 of NC_142643.1, read as the reverse complement.
ATTGAAAGCATGTTCAAGTTGTAAACAACTGATCACTCACACAACAACTGTCCAATACAAAGGACAATGTTTGAAAACGTAAGGTGTCTTGTGGATGAAGACAACTTGTTGGCCTAACTAAATGTGTAACCCATGTGCAATACCTTTCTCACAATTTCCTCTTGCAGTTTCTTACATTCATTCATATTTTGTGTTTATTAGTTTCCTCTTGTAGATGAGTCTTTATTTTTATTATTAATTTTGTAGATGTATTATTTGATTATTCATTTCATTTTGTCAGTAGTTTTGAACATTGAATAGACTTGCAAAGTCCCTATACTGTTCGAGTAGATAATTATTATTAATAGCTTATGGGATATGCTTATTAAGAACTCAAATATTTAAGTGTAAAAGATTTAAAGTGTTGAAAATATATATAAATAATTTTTTATTGGATTATTTGATTATAAAATATGTAAATTAATTAATAAATTAGTTTATAATTTTTAGATAAATTAATTTATCATTTTTATAAAAAAATATAAAATGACTAAATAATTTCTTTCTTCTTCTATTTATAATAGTAAACAAATTTGAAATTAGTTATTTAACTTAGTTTTTTACTTGAGGTAAAGTCAAATAAGCAACAAGAATAGAATATATTTATTTATGGCGTGACACGTTGACTTGTTGCAGTATTGTGGGGTGACACACCCCGCCCCAATTGTCATAACACGCTAAGTGGTAGTAGATTGATGGCGTGACACGGTGAGTGCAAGCAGATTTATGGAGTGACACGTTGAATTCTTATAGTATTGTGAGGTGACAAGCCACGCCCCAATTATTGTGACAAGTTGAGTGGTAGCAGATTGATGGCATGACATGGTGAGTGCAAGTAGATTTATGGTGTGACACGCTGACTTCTTGTAGTATTGTTAAGTGACACGCCATGCCCTAATTGTTGTAACACGTTGAGTGGTAGTAGATTGATGATGTGACACGATGAGTGCAAGCAGATTTATGGCATGACATGCTGACTTCTTGCAATATTGTGGGGTGACACGCTAGGTCCCAATTGTTATGACACGCTGAGTGGTAGCAGATTGATGGCGTGACACAGTAAGTGCAAGCAGATTTATGACGTGACACGTTGACTTCTTGCAGATTTATGGCATGACACGCTAACTTCTTGCATATTTATGGCGTGACATGCTGAGTGGAAGCAGATACGTGACGTGACACGCTGACTTCTTGCTGTATTGAAAGGTGACATGCCATGCCCCAATAGGGTGACACGCCACGTTGTTGCACTATTTCTCACAATTTTCTCTTTCCTCTAATTTAAATTTACATCAGCTTTTGAGATTTATAGGCACTATGTTTGAATTGAGAAATTAATGTATAAAATGAACAAATATTAAAATTAATAAAATTAATTGTGTATATAATACAAAAAATGTACGAACAAAGGTCAATATGTTCGCTCCTGCAACTGTTGGAAAAAATTTCTATAACGTATTGGTGACGCATATATGCAATCATATTCTGTTTATCTCTAATCTATTATGATTGTAAAATATCGTCAATGTACCTTATCATGAACATACCGCATCTGACATTATCATTCTACCGATGCACTTTAGATTTTGGCAAATGAATTTCTAATGGCATCGATGTCAAATCCCATGTCTTTCGGCGTGTTCTATTGAGATAACCGACTTTGTGGCAGATGATTGGCATTATTGTTGTAAGGGGTGTTATCTGAGTCGCACGCACTTCGTTATCCTTAGCATCCGAAGTTCTTACAGAGTCCACCACCTTGATCGTCCACCTCACTAAGTCAATCTTCGCCACCACTAAATGCCCGCTCACATTGCAAGGCACGAGGATGAAATCGACATCTTCCCATTTTTTTTTTGTATGTTGACCTCTCACCCTCCACGTACTCCCGCATCTCATTCAGAATTTCCATAGTGGACCGACCATCTTCAGTTGAAAATCCCATGTATAGCATATGGATGGTGTTATGTGAAACATGTATACATTAACTTACACTTAATGCAACCAAAACTTAGTATTTACAGAACTGAAAAATTTTCAAATAAACTTACGAAGAATATCGTGTCAACCACGAATGCACAGGTATTGTACAGCTTCGACTTTGGCCCTGTCATCTACTTACAGAGTACACTGAGGCATCTGTCTATATGTTCACTTGTCATTTCCTCTTTGAGATCCTCTAATGTTGTGAAAAAGGCAGCCCCTTGATCCCCTAAAATCCCGATGTTACGCTTGCATATGTAACAGAATAAATTTCAAAAGCCTTGGTGGATTAATGTTTCATTAGAAAACAATATTTGCAACGTTATTTATGAGCTTACCTTGCACACTTGTTTTTCTTGAAAGCTTCGAACGCTTCCATCATTGCATTCTTTTGATCCCGATAGCTTAATGAGGGGTCGACATACGGGCTGACCATGTATTTGCTTACCATTTTGACCCGTGCTCGCTCAGTTGGGTTTGAAATTTATGTTAAACAATGATGGACATCAAACGACCCTTGTGAAGATAATCGTGAACCACTAGCTTTAGGAATGCACTGACGAAGATGGTCCCCTTCAGCCTGAAGTGATGCAAGGTTCCCATCCCCTCGCACTGCTGCTTCAACAAATGCATGGTCTCCTTCAGCTTGAGGAAGATGCTCTCCTTCAGGAACATCTGATTGAAGGGTCATTCCCCCTGCCATAGCATCATCCACAACGTCATCAACATGTGTTACGTTTTCTCCGTCAGCACCAACAACATCATCATGAATGTTCACACTAGGTTCATCATGCTGCCCATTATCAGCATCATTGTGGTCCATACCAGCATCGTCAGATGAAAGATTGCCTTACAGAATGAGACAAATGGGAAAATCTGTTAGCTTATAAAATACCATAAAGCATAAACCGAGAATAAAAAAAAAAGTATACTTGCTTAACGTAAACCACCAAAATACTAGCGAAGATAGAAAAACGTTCTTGTGATTTCAAGTCGTCTAGAATCTGAGCAACGATACAGTCTTCAAGCGTCTGCATTACGAAAGTCAATGACTGAATTGAAGCCTTCAATTCCAACATGTCTTTTTGATGCTTGCGCATGATCCGTCGGAGCTAACAATTCGTGACTACTTCATTATTGACTCTTGTAGAATGGGTTAATTGTAATAACATATATTACTGTGTTATTCAATAACCATATATGAAATTATTGAACATTAACCATTAGAATTTTAATATCCTTATCGGCAGTTCATTAACACTTGCGGTTGAGCCGAACCGATCAGTCATTGAGGACCTATTGTCACCTCTATTAACTGTAATAATAGAAATTACTATGTTAATCGATAAACATGTGAAAATGTTGAAAACAAATCGTTAGAACCTATCTTACCAACAACTCGTTACCACTGTGCATTTGAAGAGGACCTCTCGGTGGTTGTAGAGCTGCTGTCACCTGGTTCAACTGCAAACACAGATATGTTATTCAATAATCACATAAGAAATTATTGAACACAAACCATTAGAATAATCTTTACCAGCTATTCGCTGCATGGACCATGGTCGTCCCCTTCTTCCATTAACTTAGGGCCTTACAACTCATCAACTCTTGTAGAATGGGTCAACTGTGATAACATATATTACTGTGTTATTCAATAATCATATATGAAATTATTGAACATTAACCATTAGAATTTTAATATCCTTATCGGCAGTTCATTAGCACTTGCGGTTGAGCCGAACCGATCAGTCATTGAGGACCTATTGTCACCTCTATTAACTGTAATAATAGAAATTACTATGTTAATCGATAAACATGTGAAAATGTTGAAAACAAATTGTTAGAACCGATCTTACCAACAGCTCGTTACCACTGTGCATTTGAAGAGGACCTCTCGGTGGTTGTAGAGCTGCTGTCACCTAGTTCAACTGCAAACACAGATATGTTATTCAATAATTACATAAGGAATTGTTGAACACAAACCATTAGAATAATCCTTACCAGCTATTCGCTGCATGGACCATGGTCGTCCCCTTCTTCCATCAACTCAGGGCCTTACAGCTCATCAACTAAAGCAACGACAATGTGTCTCCCCTTCATGCCAGCAGTGGCTCTTATCTCTTTCAAGTTTCTCCTATTTTCCCTCGCACCTAAGCCCCACTCCCCCTGATCCTCCATGTGCCCTATTGGCACGTACTGGTAGCCCTCAGATAAATAGACATTAAGGTCCACAAAATACTCCCGGCTGGCCTCATTTGGAGTGGACTCTAACTTCTCCAATGTCCACAACTGCAAATTAAGAATTGTGATTAAATTTTTGAAAAAATTATTATACAAATTCACAGTAAATATTATTAGCTGTTCACTCACATGCTCAGATGACTCCAACTTCTCAACTGCCTTGTAGAAGTCTTTTAGCTTCTGATTGCATTGCCATCTACACATTCGTGGGTAGATGTTGTCCTTCGGACCAGATGGTGCAACTATTTTTCGTAAAGTCGAAATTACCTCCATTGTCCAAAACTGCAAGTCAAATGTAATCATTATTATACCGTAAATGATAAATGAGTGAAACCATAAATTAATTTGTCAAAAGGAAACTGGAAAAAGGTTACGTGACAGTACGTGTATCACCCATGCGAATCCGTAAATTTTGTAGCGTAAACGAGTTCCTTTCTACAAGTTTAAGGCAGACACTTCGAACCCCTTCAAAAGGTAGTTCAAGGTCAGCTTCTAAACATAATAGCCCCATGGGAAGACATTTCAAGTGTCGATGTCCTCCACCAATGATAACAACCAGGGCATCACCTATCTACTATAGTCTTGACCAAATAAAATATTATTTGCAATCAAGACGAGTGCCATCTTGGTCACGTCTACTGGTCGCTGGAAGTTGCCTCCGCAGAACGTATCAAGCAAAGCTTGCAGCTTAACGCTCTCCTGCCCGTCCTAGTATCTTGCATGAATTTCATCTACAACAACCTCGTACAATCATTTGAATACATCGGGCATTTGACCAAACTTTAGTCTGATGATAAGGCAGAACTCTTTCTTTGATATACGCACCTTGCTCTTGCCAATGGCAAACCATAGCTCATGGTCGATTGAATTTGTCTGACTGATTCGACGAATCATGATTTTATGTAAGAGACTAGTGTAAAAGTAGCCTTGTGGATATACGACTAGGAGCATTTAAAAGCACGTACGCTTCACTGCATCGTACTCCCTTTTCTGTTGTAGAGTCTTATTGATGTAATGTAGTTGAGACCACTTACAGTGGGTGTTAATGGAGACGTTGAACACCCAGTTATCCCTTGACACGTTAAGCGAACTGTCAATATCCTCATACTGTCTGCACTGCATCTACAAAACATGGCACACATGCACAAGTGAGTTAACCCATACTAAAAAAAGAAATAAATGTTGTTACACGCCATGCGTATCAAGTAAAATGTTGTTACACGCCATGCATATCAAGTAAAATGTTGTAACACCCAATGCATATCAAGTAAAATGTTATACACGCCATGCATATCAAGTAAAATGTTGTTACACGCCATGTATATTAAGTAAAATGTTATAACACGCCATGCGTATTAAGAAAAATGTTGTAACACCTCATGCATATCAAGTACAATGTTGTTACACGCCATGTGTATCAAGTAAAATGTTGTTACACACCATGTGTATCAAGTAAAATGTTGTAACATGCCATACATATCAAGTAAAATATTGTTACACGCCATGCGTATCAAGTCAAATGTTGTTACACGCCAATCACTATAATTACTGTCTCCTTACACGAACTGGCGTAAAATACCCAAAGTAGGGAGACGCAACTATGGCATGTGACACGCCAATCACTGTTATTACTGACTCGTTACACGAACTGCCTTAAAATAACCAATGTCGTGGCACACTACATCCCAAAAACCAATAAACCCACTACCACTTAACCCCAAAAACCATAAAACCATGAAGAAAACAGTTTAAACATAATAATTGCAAAAAACACGAACATATCAAACAACAAAAAAATTAACAAATAGAAGAAACTTTTAATTTCAGACTCACTAACCTCTTCACTGATAACCGACATTGTTGCTGGTGTTGTGGTGTCGTCAAGCTTGCAAAGAACGAAGTCGAACACTTTGGTACCTTTCGGAATGAAGAATGAATCAAACTCTCTTACTTCATTCACATAGATGTTTGCGAATTTTGAAAAGTATTTAATTATTTAAAATGAAATGGCCTTATAATATTCATTTATTCATTTCATTCATTCAGTGGAAGTCCAATCGGTTTTCTCGGTATTGGTGTTTGCCCGTTTTTTTCTTTTTCTACTTCAAACCATGGCGTGTCAACTGTTCAAGTAATGCCATGTCACACACTATAAATCATGACGTGTCACATATTCCCTCCATGGCTTGTCACAAACTCTGAACCCTGTAATGTCACTGATTCTCTCCATGGCGTGTCACAAATTCTGAATCTTGTCGTGTCACAGCCATGTCACATATGCTCACCATGGTATGTCACAGATTTTCACTGTGGCATGTCACATATGCACACCATGACGTGTCATTTATTCCCTCCATGACGTGTCACAAACTCTTAACCTTGTCGTGTCACATATGCTCACCATGCCATGTTACATATTATCACCATGGCGTGTCACAAACTTTGTACCATGGCATGTCACAGATTTTCTCCATGGCATGTCACAGATTCCTTCCATGGTGTGTCACAAATTCTAAACCCTGCCATGTCACATATGCCCACCATGCCCTCTCACTGATTCTCTCCATGGCGTGTCACATATGCACACCATGGCGTGCCACATTCTCACACTAGCGTGTCACATATTCTCACCATGTCATCTCACATATTCCCTCTGAGTCTTGTCACATTTTCTCACCCCGTCGTGTCACATTTTCCCTACATGGCGTGTCACAAACTCTAAACCCTATCGTCTCACAGCTGTGTCACATATTCCCACCATACTGTATCACACATTCCCAACATGCCATTTCACAAACTTTAAACCTTGCCATAACACAGCAGTGTCACATATGGCTTGTTGTAACACGACCATTTCGTGCTTCGAATTCACATATTTCTCCTTTCGATTTACTACCGTAAGTGGGATTTCTGGTTTCACATCATTCTCGAAGCTTTCGATTCGTCACGACCAGTTTCTTATTCGGTTTAATCTCACTCTTCTCCTATTATCTCAATGCCATGTCCGAAATATCTGAAAAATTATCTCATACAATATTATTTTCTTACGTACAAGATTCTCAAAAAAAAAAAAAAAGATGTTTTGTAGAAAAGTAAATGTTCATAAATTCTTTGTATATTTATCTTCTTCTCATTTTTTCGCGTCTTTGAGAGTGCATATCAACAAGGATGTCTCATTAAGAATATTTTTATCTCAAAATGTATTTTGTTGATTAAAAATAATTAAAATTATTTAAAAGATTATTTCCAAACACACTTTTTTTTTAGGGTTAAATTTTTTTTTTCCCTTTAGACTTTGTCAAGGAAGGAATATTACCCCGTCAATTCATTGTTTTCACCAAACTTAACTGATGCTAGCACATTTTCGTTGCTCATCCTAATTTTCCAATTAGTTTCTTCTAGAATTTGTTTTTTTTTTCATTTTTAAAATTCATTTTAATCACAATTAAAAGTGGTTAAAAGAAAACTGAAACTAAAAATCAAAACCGATAAATTGACAAATTCATACATACAAAAATAACAAATTGGAGATTGGTGAAAGTTAGGCATGCACATTTAGTGATGCAATGTTAAAAAAAATAAAAACAAAAGAACAGATGTGAAGAAATGGAAAAGAAGAAGAATTTTTTTTACTGCTGATCAGTAAGTATTTAACTGACCCAATATCTACATCATTTCACAAGTGCGAGAATCTCCTGGCCCACTGAGAAGAAAACACAGCAGCTGAAAGTGAGGGTTCTCCCTGGTAGCTGATATTTGCCGAGATGATGCGGTGGGAAAGGTGTTTTGATTTCCCAAATGCCCCGTAAAGGTATGAATGTCGGGCCCCAATTCATGTGCTGGTAATCGGTTTTTCTTAAGTGATTCCCTGAAAGTATAGTTGGTTCTTCTGGGTCGTTAATTTGTAATAGAAAATAGTGGGATTCTGACCTTGTTAACTCTGGGTGTTGTTAGTTTGAGGTACTGCTTTGTAATTGCGTTAGTCCCCGAGTTGGTCTAGATGCTCACAATTCTGGATGCTGTAACTCCACGCATCATACTTTTATCAATAATACAACTGGTATACTAGTAAAAAAAAAAAGACAAGAGTCAATGAACAAGACAAACTCATGACTTCATTCCTAGGATAGAAAACAAATGATATATTATCATTCATACAACCATATACTTGGGGAAAAAGATTACATGCATCACAATCCAAAGGCCAAAAAAAGAAAAAAGAAAAAGGAAATTGCAAATGCAACAAATGACTTATCCTTATTAGCAGGGCCCTAGTAATTAGCGTAATGATAAATTAACATCTCATTCTTGCTTTGTTTCTTATTAGCAGGGACTTAGTAATTAGTACGTGCCTTGACTACATATCACAAAATTCATTTATTAATTGTATGATGATGATGATGTGTGATGATGCTGATGCTCTAATGGGTTATAGTGGGTGGTAGTGATGAAGTTTCATGTTCCTTTCGTCTTTCCAGGGTCCTTCTTTAGTCTTCAGTTGACTTTGATTTCTGCAATTCCATCTTCTACTCATACATACGCGGTTCGTTGTTATTTTTTGCTTCGTTTTCCTATACAAATATAATGGTATAATGCTTCCACCCCTTACTTTTGTAGATTTCTTCATCTCTCAAAAACTCATAACTGAAATTTGGCCATATATTCCATAAATCAGATCCAACCAATACTTGACTAGGTACGTTTTTTCTTTTCCTATTATCTTTTTAGTTTGCAGAATTGTATATTTTGATTCACTGTTACCTTGATTCTTGGCTTAAAAAAAATATTTTTGACTTTAGTGTTTTTTATATTATTGTTTTAAAAAAATTTATAATACTGATGTGCTATAGTTTTTATTGCCAAAATAGAAATGGCTTTAAGCGCAACAGATCTCTTATTGGGTAGGATACTTTCCATCATGGAAAACGAAGCATCATTGCTGAGTGGGGTTCATGATGAAATCAATGAACTCAAGCTTGAGCTGACTAGCATGAGATCCTTTCTTGAGGATGCTGATAGAACTAGAGTAGTGCAGAGCAAGGCAGAGAATGATTGGGTGGTAGGTGTGCGAGAAATTGCTCATCAAGTAGAAGATATCATTGACAAGTACATGTATGACATGAACAGGCAACAACAATGGAGGTGGGGGTATACATTCACAAGTTTTTTCCTAAAGGGTATTCAGTTTCCGCAGAATCTATGGATGAAGGATAGATTTGCTAAAAAGTTACAAGATATCAATAAGGAGATTAAAAGCATTCCAGAGAGAAGCCAGCGATACGGGGTTTATCAATTAGAAGTGAAGGATAAAAATTTACAAGGAATGCTTGGCAATTGTGATCTTAATTGGCTGAAAAATGAGAGTGAATCTTCTCTTTTTCTTAAAGATGATGATCTTGTGGGCATCAAAAAGACTCAACGCGAGTTATTGGGTTGGTTGACGAATGGAGACCTTGAAAGAACTGTGATTTCTGTGACAGGGATGGGTGGTTTAGGCAAAACTACTCTTGTTGCCAACACCTTCAATAAACAAGTTGTCAATCAGCATTTTGACTTTTGTGCCTGGACCACTGTCTCACAACAATATGCAATTGAAGAGTTGCTTAGATCCATGATCAAAGAAATTTACATGAAGGCAAATGAACAAACTCCTGTGAACCTGAACGCCCTGAGTTACAGGGATTTGGGGGAGAAACTTGAGAAGTACTTGCAGGCAAAGAGGTATCTTATTGTGTTAGATGATGTTTGGAGCCTCAACCTCTGGCAACAGATAAGCAGAGTCCTTCCTAATGGAAGGAATGGAAGTCGGATCATGCTTACTACACGAATGAAAGAGGTTGCTTTTTTCCAATTTGGGATTGTAAACCACGTCCTTGAACTTAAGCCCTTAAGAGACAAGGAGGCTTGGACGCTTTTCTGCATGAAAGCTTTCCCAAGCAATCTTGGTCAATGTCCACCATACCTTGATTCTTTAGCGAGGAACCTAGCTGAAAAATGTAAAGGCTTGCCGTTAGCTATTGTGGCTTTGGGAGGTTTGTTGTCTTCCAAGAAGTTCCTAGCAGAATGGAGAAATGTCCATGACAACTTAAATTGGGAGCTAAGCAACAACCCTGAGCTTGAAGCAGTGAAGTGTATCTTACTGCTTAGTTACTATCATCTGCCTTACCGACTTAAGCATTGTTTTTTGTACTGTTGCATATTCCCAGAAGATTATCTGATTAGGCGAAACAGGCTCATTAGACTCTGGATGGCAGAAGGCTTTGTGGAGCCAGTTACAGGAGCAACACCAGAAGTAGTAGCTGAGAGATACCTGACGGAATTGATTTCTCGAGGCTTGCTTCAAGTTACAAAGAGGAATGAATCTGGAAGGCCGCAAACATGTAAGATGCACGACATTCTGCGAGAGCTTGCGGTTTCCATATCAGAAACAGAAAAGTTTGTCGCCATATCTGATAGGAAAGAAGCAGTTGTAGTAGGAGACAATGGAATTCACCGTTTGTCAATTGAGGTAACGGATAAAGAGATGAAAGCAGGAAAGGGTATATCAAAACTTCGTTCATTGTTTGTTTTTGCTGTTGATGAAATCTCTAAGTCTTCCTGTAATAGCTTGCCATCTGGTTTTAAATTGTTGAGAGTGTTGGATTTACAAGATGCCCCAATCAACCAACTCCCAGGTGAAGTGGTAAATTTATTCAATTTGAGATATCTGAACTTAACAGGGACTCAAGTGAAGGAGCTTCCAAAATCGATCGGAAAGCTTTGTAACTTACAGTCCTTGTTCCTCAAGGAAACCCAAATTGAAGAGCTTCCGCCAGGAATCGTGAAGTTGAAAAACCTGCGGCATCTAATTGTTTACCGTTTCAATATTAGAGGGACGGACTATGACCGTTGGGTCGGCATGCGTTTACCATCCAACATCTTCTTGGTAAAGAGCTTACAAGTGTTGACTTTTGCGGAAGCAGGGGACACCTTCATAAAAAATCTCAGCAAAATGACGCAGCTAAAAAGGCTTTGCTTTGCGAATGTCAAGGAAGCTAATGAAAAAGACCTGTGCTTCTCCATTGGAAAAATAAGCCTCCTTCGCTACTTAATGGTGATGTCGTGTAATAAGGAGGAGCGATTGAAGATGGATCAACTCGTCGAAGCTCCTCCTTGCCTTGAGAAACTTGTTCTGGCTGGGAAATTGGAGAAGCTGCCGCACTGGTTTAAGTCCCTCCAAAACCTCACATGTCTGAGACTACATTGGTCTAGATTGAGGGAAGAAGGTTTTCTCACTCACATCCAAGCATTGCCTAACCTGGGACGAATGACACTCGTGAATGCGTTCGAGGGAGAGCGGTTATGCTTTCTTCAAGGGTTCCAAAAGCTTAAGATTTTAAGAATACAGAAATTCCCTGGGCTGAAAGACATTGTGATAAATAAAGGAGTCATGCCTGGTCTTCAGGAGCTAAACATACGAGAATGCCCAAAGTTTGTGAAATTACCACATGCTTGGGGAAGTGATCTACCTGATCTCAGAAAAGTTTGTTTGAGGGATGTTTCGAGTGAGATTATTGAGCAAATCTGTGGAGCGCAGAGTATGGCTCAGCCAGCAATCAGAGTCATCTTATTAAGCAGAGTGGAAGATAATGATGATGAATCTAATTTCAAGTGGGTGTATAGAACCTATGACTGACGGTTGGACCGGGGAAAGTCGAATCCTTGCAATTGTAAGTACCAAGCGTACACACTTTTAACTTCTTTTAGATTCCCTTTTGTTTGATCCTCTGAAAGTTCTTTTTTTTACCCTTTATTTTTTCCATTTTAGTCTTTTAGTTTCATTCAAAAAAATCTTCTTCTTTAGGCTTGAAGCTTGCTTGTGTGTTTTGTTTCAAATTATTGTGTGTTTTGTTAATATGTGTTAATTTGGGGTTATGATGTTTTATCTATCCGTAATTGTCACATTAGTATTTTTATCACATCAAGAAGTGTTACATTAGCATTGTCAATCTAATTAATGCTATCTTAGTATGATTATGTCACATCAATACATAATGAACTGTCATATTAATAAAAAATTATCATGTCAATTTGATCAAAACATCATATCAGCATATTTAATTATATATATTCAACTGTATTACGGTGTGGATTAAAATAAACAAATTGAAATTAACAATTTATGCGAACTCTATTTCACTTCGATAAGTCGAATTCTTAGATCCGCACGTTGTGATATAATTTATTTTTTAAAGTTCATTTTGTTCATATAAAATTGGTTAACTGAACATTAAAATTAAAATCAAAATTACTAAATTGATAACACTGGAAGTTTTATGAAAAAACATGAAGTTTAAAGAGTACAAGCCGATTAAAGTCTTGTCTAAGAAGTGTTAAAGATGAGGGGGCGGCCTTGGAAACTTTTATGACCAGCAGATTGGACAAAAACCATCTGCGGGATAGAAGTGTCACTAAAACATTATTCAATTTGATTAGTTAAAATTTAAATAACCCAATATCATACAAAAATCCTAGCATAAATTATTCAATTTGATTATTTTAGGTCATTTGGTTTCAAATTTCAATAAACAAAAAGAATCTTGATTAAATCAGAGTAAATTAAGCAAAGACAAACTCATGATTTTACTCTCGGAATAGAAAATAAATGTAATATTATCATTCGTACAAAGCATATTTATGAACATAACAAACTTAGAAATTGGGTAGACTACTTGGCGTTTGCAATTAATTGGCAGGATATGGTGCCATTTTAACAAGTGGAAAATTTAAGAGACAATGAATGCCTTGGTCCCACCTACCCCAAAGTTGTGCTATAAGTGCCAAAGATTATGGGATGAAAATAAATCACGAGTTTGACTCAATCTTGGAATCACAGGAAAAAAAAATTAAATCATGAAGAATTTGCAAATCTCAGCTATTTTCATTTTTGTTCTCTTCTTCTCTGTTGGTAAATAATATATCTTTATATTTATCCATTCGTCGATGTTTGATTTCAAATTAACTTAAAATAATTAAATTAAGCATTAAATTTGGTTTAGTGAGTACAGGAAATATGGTAATGGCGGAAGATCAAGGAACAGTATGTGCTATACCCTTTCGATTTCCCAATTGTAATGATGCTGTATGCAAGAGGTCATGCGAGAGCAGATTTCCTCCAAATGGGAATGGAATGTGCCGAGGTGATTCTATTTGTCTTTGCTTCCACCCTTGCTAACTTTCTTTTTCATTTTCTTTTGCTTTTGGCTATGGCCTATGGGTTCACTACTGCAACTCAACAATGCCAAAATCCTTTCAAACTCAAATAAAATCATCTTCTTGGTTTGCATATGCTGATGCAAATGAATAATGAATCAAAATTCAAAGTCAATTAATCAATTGGATCAACATCCTTCCCCCTGTATACTTGCCTTTCTATTTACATGAACTATGTTTTTGTTAATTTTTATGTTTTTATCTGCTTGGAAAATATTCAAAAGTAAAAGATCAAAAGAGAGGATGAAAACTTACAGATATTCCTATTTCTTTTCTAATAAGTTTCTTTTTGCTCTTTAAAATATAAGCTGAAAAATCCATAAATTTGTCCTTTTTATTTGAATGACCAAATCCTATGAAAATTAAAGGGAAAATGAAAAAAATAAAGAAAAATCGAGTAACAAGACACTTAAATAATAGTATCATCAAGAGTGAAAGATCTATCATTAACAAATCTTTGCAACAATACGAGTTATATCCATCTCTGAGTTGTTTCCACCATTAAAATTTAACCTTGCAAGGTCAACATCCAACCTTTCCCCTCTTCCTTCTCTGATGAAATAAAACTTCCATCCATAGAAGTTCTCAAAATTGAACCAATATGCATTATATTCTAATATTACCTAGTCGGCAAAAGAGATGTTCAACATTAATTCACATATTTGATTAGTTTAATGTGCTCTCAATAATTTATCAATGTTTTTTTTTTTATTTTTAATTTTAATTATTCATCTTCATATTTTGTTATTGACTTGCATTTTATAATTAATTAAGTAGTTATACCTCTTTATTTTGTACATTTTATTTTACAATAAATAATTTAATTGTTAAATAAATATTTTTAGGCACATATTTTATCTAAAATTGCCGAAATAATCAAATTAATTACTCTCTATTTTTTTGCTGCCACTTTTTTGGTATGATTAGGTTATTTGAAAACATAGTAAACGATCCATAATAAAATATTATTCTTCTTTTCAATTTCCTCTCATCCCTTCTTTTTTCACCCTTCGGTTTTGTGTGGTTGGATCATTTAAATAAGAATTTAAGTGTACTATTACCCTTTAGTCACCTAATTAGAAAGAAGAATAAAAAAAATAAAGGGCCTTTATTGGTAAGATTCCATTTTTTGTTTCAAAAACACTAAAATATCCATGAAATAGCATGGTTTGAAATGGTCTGACCAAACCCAATGAATAATTGCACATATCCATATAAATGAAAGTAATACCAGCCTGCAATACAAATGATGGAGATCTCGATTTTATTGGACTTCAATAATATATATACATACATATATATATATATATATATATATATATATATATATATATATATAATTACTTATTTGCATCGACTACTGCATGCAACGATGCAAACGAGATTTCGGAAATTTATTCGACTTATGATAAATGATCTTGACATTATTCAATTGCATTTGGACAAATTTAGCAAGGGTGGAAGCAAAGACAAGTAACCCCACCTTGACACATCCCATTTCCATTCGGTGGGAATTTTCTCTGGCACGAGCTGTTGCATGTAGCATCCTTACAATCTGGAAGACCAAATGGTACAGCACAAACTTTTCCTTGATCTTGTGCTTTCACCTCATTTCCTGTGTATGCAATAAACTATATTGAATAGATTTACTCAACAACGTTTAAACAATATGCATACATTGCTACGGAATTGTCATAATATTTGCATTGATATGAATCTATAAAATATCATGGATGGGTCAAATGCAAAACATATTTACCAACAGTGAAGAGGAGAGCTAAAATGAAGATAACGGAGACACCCAGATTCTTCATAGCTGTTATTCTTCCTTTTCCTTTTTGTTCTTCTTCTATTATTTGTAATGTGTTTGAAACCCATAATCTCTTGCATTTATATATAACACAGATTGGCAAGAGAGAAGCAGTTTTTATCCCATAGATTTAGACCTTGTCAAAGAAGGAATAGTACCCTGTCAATTCATTGTTTTTACTAAATTTAACTGAAGCTAACACATTTTTGTTACTCATCCTAATTTTCCAATTAGTTTCTTCTAGAATATGAATTTTTTCCATTTTTTAAAATTCATTTTAATCAGAATTAAAAGTGGTCAAAAGAAAACTGAAACTAAAAACCAAAACTGATAAATTGATAAAATTATACATGCAAAAAATAACAAATGGGAGATTGGTTAAAGTTTGGCATTTGATCTGATTTATTTTGGGCATTTGACTTCAAAATACAAGAAACATAAAAATCTTGGTCAAATTAGAGTAAAATAAGTGAAGAGCCATTGTACAAGACAAACAAGCAAATGAGGAAGGTGCAAGCAATATTATCAAGCCAATGCTAAGGTGCTTTGCAATGACATCAAGATTGAAAATCAACTTTGGCAAATCCTCAGATATCAGATTGGATCATTGCCTTTTGCCTACCCAAGGATACGCAAGAAGCATGAACGCATGGGAGCCAGTGGTGAAGAAGTTCAAGGACAGACTATCAGGATGGCAGTGAAGGTACCTCTCTTTTGGTGGATTCTTCTCTTGGGTTAGTTTTCGTGAACTAATTATTGTTGGATAGTTTGTAATATTTGATAGACTCACGTTGGAAGATAATTATTCAAGATGTATTAAAACATAACCCTTTAAATAAATAGAAGTGTTTTCAACAAACACAACTATTGAAACACAACAGACATATATGTTAAAACACAACAAATACAACTTTTCAGTATCTATAAAAGGAACGTACTTCCAATATATACTTAAACCTTTAAAAGTATTCTACAATAGGCTTGTTTAAACACATAAATCTGCGACATACTTACATAAAAGAATTAATCTCAAATGGCGTTGTAACAGTAGTTTATGTGAAATCTTGCAAGAATTTGGCTTATCCACTTATCAAAGCTTTGCCAAGAGAGATTGAAAAATCAACATCTAGTAGAATGGGGCTAAAACCCTTAACTTAAATGCATTAGTAATGGAAACCTAACTTTGAGTTAATAAAACTAACAATAAAAGTTCAATGAGTAATAACAAATTACTACATGTTGTTTATGCACTGAATTTTAATATTAAAAAGCCTCGTTCTAGAATATTCAGTGCAACTGTTACGAAGGGAAAATGAGCAAAAGACTTTTAATGGAAATGTTAAATGCTTGTAGCAACAGGGGCATAATAACATATTCCACCTACATGAATATTGAAGTGGTATCGCTTCAAACAAAAGTTAACAGGGTTTACTCTTGTTAATATTCATGAAACTAGGATTAGCACAAAGCTATATAAGTGCTAAAGCAGTGGATAGAATCTTAAAAGCGATTCAATATGCTGTGTATGATATTTTCAGTCATGATATAAGGAGTTGTGGTTCAATCTTTGTGATACTAATAACTTCATCTTAACTTTAAAATTTCTATACAAGTAGAAAGTTCAAATCTTCAAAATACTTTCAATTATGCATAGTATTATTAATATTACAAACTAGTAAGGGATTGTTAGATATTTTATAATATTTAAAAATCTCACGTTGGAAGATAATTATTCAAAAGTAAAAGTTTAAAAGAGAGGATGAAAACTTACAGATATTCCTATTTCTTTTCTAACAAGTTTCTTTTTGCTCTTTAAAATATAAGTTGTAAAATCCATAAATTTGCACTTTTTATTTGAATGACCAAATCCTATGAAAATTAAAGGGAAAAATGGAAAAAAATAAAGAAAAATAGACTAACAAGACAATTAATAGTATCATCAAGAATGAAAGATCTATCACTAACAAATCTTTGCAACGATACGAGTTATATCCATCTCTGAGTTATTTCCACCATTAAAATTTAACCTTGGAAGGTCAACATCCAACCTTTCCCCTCTTCCTTCTGTGATGAAATAGAACTTCCATCCATAGAAGTTCTGAAAATTGAACTATTATGCATTATATTCGAATATTACCTAGTCCGTAAAACAGATGTTCAACATTAACTCATATATTTGATTAGTTTAATGTGCTCTCAATAATTTATCAGTTTTTTTTATTTTGATTTTTAATTGTAATTATTCATCTTCATATTTGTTATTGACTTGCATCTTATAATTAATTAAATAGTTACACCTCTTTATTTTGTACATTTATTTTACAATAAATAATTTAATTGTTAAATAAATATTTTTAGTCGCATATTTTATATAAAAATGCCAAAAAAATCAAATTAATTACTCGTTATTTTTTGCTGCCATTTTTTTTTATGATTAGGTCATTTGAAAACTTAGTAAACGATCCATAATAAAATATAATTCTTCTTTTCTATTTCCTCTCATCCCTTTTTCTTTTAATGCTTCGTTTTTTGTATGGTTGGATGATTTAACTAAGAATTTAAGTGTACTATTACCTCTCAGTCACCTAAATAGAAAGAAAAATTAAAAAAAATAAAGGACCTTCACCGGTAAGACTCCATTTTTTGTTTCAAAAATACTAGAATATCCATGAAATAGCACGGGTTGAAATGGTCCGACCAAACCCAATGAATAATAGCACATAAACATATAAATGAAAGTAATACTAACTTGCAATGCAAATAAGAGAGATCTTGATTTTATTAGACTTCAACAATACATAAATAATTACTTATTTGCATCGATCATTACATGCAATGATGCAAAATAGATCTCGAAAATTTATTCGACTTATTATCTTGACATTATTCCATTGCATCTAATCAAATTTAGCAAGGGTGGAAGCAAAGACAAGTAGCTCCACCTTGACACATCCCATTTCCCTTTGGTGGGAATTTTCTCTGACACGAGCTGTTGCATGTAGCATCCTTACAATTTGGAAGACCAAATGGTACAACACATACTTTTCCTTGATCTTGTGCCTTCACCTCATTTCCTGTGTATGCAATAAACTATATTGAATAGGTTTACTCAACAACATTTAAACATTATGCATACATTGCTATGAAATTGTCATAATATTTGCATTGATATGAATTTATAAAATATCATGGATCGATCAAATGCAAGACATATTTACCAACAGTGAAGAGAAGAGCTAAAATGAAGATAGTGGAGACACCCAAATTCTTCATGGCTGTTATTTTTTCTTTTTCTTCTTCTTCTATTATTTGTAATGTATTTGAAACTTATAATCTCTTGCATTTATATATAACACAGATTGGCAAGAGAGATGCAATTTTATCCATTAGATTTAGACCTTGTCAAAGAAGGAATAGTACCCTGCCAATTCATTGTTTTTACCAAATTTAACTGAAGCTAACACATTTTTGTTACTCATCCTAATTTTCCAATTAGTTTCTTCTAGAATTTGAATTTTTTTCATTTTTAAAGTTCATTTTAATCACAATTAACAGTGGTCAACAAAAAATTGAAACTAAAAAGAAAACTGATAACTTGATAAAATCATACATACAAAAAATAACCGTATTGGAGATTGGTTAAAGTTAGGCATCCACATTGGTGGCACGTTGTAGATTTTTCATATTGAAATTTGAAATTTTAAAAAAATGTGATTTATGAAAATGAAAATTAATTTTTTTTCTGAATAAGGTTATATTAATTATAAAACAAATACGATAATGCCAATAATTTCTCAAAAAACTTATTAAATATATTAAAATTAGTTTTAAAGTTAAAAATTTTTATTTAAATCAATAAAAATCAATTTAGTTGTTATAAATAACTCATATCCACGACCAAGACCCTTAAGCAATTGAAACAATTTGGTTCGATCACTTACTGGTTTTCCAATAGCAGCCAAGTCATCACAGATTGCTTTGAACGTTCCGATGTAGTTAGGAATGGAAAGATTACCCTTTTTGTGAGTTTTTCGAGTTTTTAAAAGATAAAACTCCCTTTTTTGTGAATCTTGGGCAAATGCATCCACTAAGGCATTCCACACATCTAGCGATGTTTCTAATCCAACAACAAGCCCAAGCACTTCTTTAGATAATGTACCTGTTATCCAACCTTGCAAAAGAGAATTTGATTTTTTTCCAAAACATATATTCTAGACTAGTTTGGTCAAACATGGTATACTTACCATCAAGAAAACCAAGCATATCTTGGTTTTCAATTAATCCCATGACCTAAGTCTTCCATAAAAGAAAGTTTGTTTGGTTGAGAACAAAATTCCCTACATTCAGTGTTGAAGGATAAGGGTATTTAATAGATGAGGCCATTGAGGGAACAAAGAGAGCAAGTAAATTTTCAAAATAGTAGAGAAAAAATAGAAATATGATGATAGTAGAAAAATATAGAATATGCTTGATAGGAGAAAAAAAATCAAAAGTAGTACTCATATTAAAAGTCCCAAAAAATAGTAAAAGAGATGTGATAGTAGTGTAATAGTAAGAACAATAAGTAAAAGAGAAAAAAAATAAAGGTGTAATGATAGTAAAATTTCAAAAGAGGAAGAGGTTGAGATTAAGTATAAGTAAAATTTAGAAGAATTTTATAAAATGGTTAAAAGTAGTAGAATATAGAATTATAGGATAAGAAAAGAACAATTAGAATAAGATTAAAATGATATAATGATGAAAAAGAAAGAAAAAAAAAGGATAAGAAATAGAAATTGCAGCTCACGAAAGGTAGGAAGTGAACAAGACAGAAGAAAAAGAAATTAGAAGTGAACAAGGCAAAAGAAAAAGAAATCAGAATTCACCTAGAAAACCACTCTGATAGCATGAAGAAGTTTAGAAAAAGAAGGGAGAAGGAGAGAGAAGTTGATAGAGATTGTAGGTAAAAGAGAAGAAAACAAGTGTAAGAATTTTTTTTTTTTTGTATTTTTCTGCTTGAGAACTCAATTGGTTCTCCTCTTTTTAAATAGGTTACAAACTATGTTATGCAAGGAAACTTTGTTCAACAATAAGGAGAGATTATAAGGTTTATACACAAAATTGGTGCAACGTCTCTTTACAAGAATATTGCAACACATGCTGCTATTCTTGCTACTGATCTGTTATCATATCTACTGCTTGATTGCTGTTGGTTTGTGAGTGATTTGTTGTTATTTTGCAGGAGATTTGCTATTAATTTGTGGGAGATGATGGCATTTTACAAGACAATCATCAAGAAGTAGAGATAGAGTTGAACCATATACTAGTCATGGGGAACATGGGGAACCTACATATGAAGAGGAAATAAAAAATCCATATGCTAAAATGGTTAAGAATGCTATGGTCCAAAAGTTGCTTTCAATTCTAGTCATGATAACGAGTCAAGGTTTGTGGAGGAAGATCTAAATCCAAACGCAACTAGCTTTTATTCTATGTTGAGTAACGAGAATGAACCTCTGTGGTCAAGTTGCACAAACCACAACACTTTTAGCTGTGTCAAAACTTCTAAATGTTAAATAAGAGTTTAATTTGAGTGAGTCGTGTCTTGATCGTCTAATGGAGATAATAAAGAATATGTTGCCATTAGATAAAACTTTACCTAGTGACTTCTATAGAATGAAAAAAGAATGTGGCAAAACTTAAGAGTTAGATATATCAAAATTCTTGCTTGTAAAAACAATTGCATCTTATTTTATAAAGAAATTGTTGATTTGGAGCATTATATGATATGTGGTCATCCTCAGTACAAACTAAGAAAATCAAGTGTGAAAAGACAGAAGAAAATGCCTTACAAGATTTTTGCATTACTTGTCACTTATACCAAGGTGTCAAAGGCTTTATATTTCAAGAAAAATTGTTGAACATATAGCGTGGTATGCGTAAAACCAAAGTGATGATGGAGTATTTAGACACCCTGTTCATGGTGAGGCTTGGTAACACTTTAACTGCATACGAGTTATTTACAATGGAACCTCAAAATGTCAGACTAGGGTTATGTGTAGACGGTATCAATTTTTTTGGACCAACTGTGAAACTTTATTCTATTTGGCCTGTAATACTCACTATGTACGATTTACCCTCATGGATGTGTATAAAACAACCTATACATTTCTTAATATGATCACTTGATTTCGAGGTATTTATATAGAGTCATGGGAGAGCATATTTCCTCCAAATGGGAATGGAAGGTGCCAAGGAGATTCTACTTGTCTTTGCTTCCACCTTTGCTAACTTTGTTTTTCAGTTTCTTTTGCTTTTGGCTATGGCCTACGGGTTCACTAGTGCAACTCAACAATGCCAAAATCGTTCCAAACTCAAACAAAATCATCTTCTTGATTTGCATATACTAATGCAAATGAATAATGTGTCTATATTCAAAGTCAATTAATCAATTGGATCAACATCCTTCCCCCTTTATTCTTGTCTTTCTATTTACATGAACTATGTTATTGTTAATTTTTATGTTTTTATCTGCTTGGAAAATATTCAAAAGTAAAAGATATTTCTATTTCGTTTCTAATTAGTTTTTTTTTTAAATTAATAGTATCACAAAAAGTGAAAGATTAATTACTGTAATAAGTTAATTTAAATCTAAACTTGCATAAGAGGGCATTTGAAGGAGTGAGGACTTATTACAAGTGTATGAATAATTGTTTAGGGTGGCGACATAAAGCTGAAATATAAGTGTAGAACCTATGGAATGGCAATGCATATACGGATGAGGCAGTTATTTTGATTGCTTTAACCTTGACGCGCGTGAATATGTTCAAAATTGAGCAACTTTGTAACGGATAAATTCAAGCAAAATATTTGATGCACAAGCCACCAAATATTAACGTAATTCATAGAATCATAAAGAGTTATCGTAATAAGTTAATTTAAATAAAATAAACATATTTTTAATAAAAATTAATCATTTACAAATATTAAAATAAATTTATTATAAATAATAATAAAAATACTTAGTGAAAATTAATCCTAACAATCTTGCTGTTAATGTTCATTTTTCCTATATTAACTTTAATTGTTTTTTAAAAATATAATAAGCGAAGTTCTTATAAAATCCTCTAGAACCCAGAACGAAAGCATATTTCAAAACAACTAAAAGAAAAATCCAATGTTTTAACTTTAAACATCTTGACAACCTAGTGACAAAACCCAAAAACAGCAGAACCTATGAGAATATAAACACTCACTTGATTCTATCACTCAAATGCTCACTTCTTCTCCCTCCTAACCTCCTCTTCTTCCTCTGGGGTGAAATCATTATCGATGTTGAAGGTCTTGTGAATCTCCTCAGAGGTCTTTCCCTTGATGTCAGCAACACGGTTTGGCAAATCAAGCTCTAGCTTTTATAATTACGGTGGCTTTCCCAATCATAGCGCTTCCTAAGTTTTGCCTGAACCTTCAACGATTTTGAATACAGTGTCACACTCATATACTCCCATAGTGTATTATATACCCGCCAGCAAATGCCAAATACTTTGTTCATCTCTTCTTCAAGCTCAATAACAATTCTATGGGATTTGACATGATCATTGTACCGATGTATACAACAATACCAATAACGGATTGTATCAACACATCGGTCTTGTTCAAAACCTACATCTTCATCCACACAATCTAGTATGCTTTTGTAGGGTCCATCAGGCATTAGATTCACCCAATTCCAATTCCCAAAGCATTTTTCTAAATCAAAAGCCCAAAAATAATATCTTTCCGACCAAAAAAAATGATGCATGTCCTCCACAAACTTCATCCGCTCTTCATGATTCCCGAAAAATGGAACATCGAAAAACTCTCTGGCATTTCTTCCTTTGTAGGATGATAATTTAATCATTAGATGTGCCAACTCTTTGGAGTTAGTATGCTGGATGTAAAATTGCTCTGAATCACAATCATGTATCCCTTGAAAAAGAGAATTAGGATGCTGTCGAAATATGACAGCATCCATCATCTTCTTCAGATCTCTTTAGGTTGTCCATCTATTACAGCAACGCCATTTAATAAATTTCCATGAGAAAAAAGAGGAAACAACTCCAACAAAGCTTTGAAAATGGTCCTGAAGAACAACTTGAATTCATCTATGACGTAATCCCACCATTCAATTGGATTTCCACCTTGAAACCCCTCATACAACTCTGAATATCAATTTTTGAAATTGTTCTCAATTCTTTCAAGATAACAAGCATGTACAACGGAAAAGTCCAATTATATGGTTTAAAACTTCAACACAATATTTTCTACCCAGCTTTCTCCACATACTATACTGATAGTGAACACATGCTTGACTCTTGCACTCCAAAACACTTGCGTCAATCTTTATGCCATTTTCATAAATATAACAAGGAAAAACATTGCAATCATTCTTGGGATCACTCTTACCATTGTTAACCGTGTCCATTCTTTTCAACTGGATTCTTGAATCTAGCTCATTCTTCGTCTTCTTTCTTGAAACTAGCTCATTCTTCCTCTTCGTCCTCTTCAAATCCATCTTCTTCCTCTTCAAATACATATATTTCAAATCCAGCTTCCTCCCTTTCAAATACATATATTTCAAATCCATCTTCTTCCTCTTCAAAACCATTGTTTTACATGTAGATCTAATGGTCAAATCCTGATTTCATGGATTATTAAAGAAGAAAAATCTGTTTTTTTTTTTTTTTGAGAGAGAGGTGGGTGATACGGACAGAGATAGATTTCGAGAGGTATTTATACAGAGTCAAGGAGACCTTGCACCCCGATAAGAACGGTGGGTGGCTAGGCTTTTCTAGAAAGAGAGGAAACTGACCGCAAGCGGAAAGGCATAGGCCGGGGACCGAGTGTTGAGACAAAGGGGCTGACTGCAAGGGTTAGTGTAAGGTTTAAATTTATATAATACTAATATTTAATGTTTATTATTTTTTTCCTTTAAATTATAGTATAATTAATAATGAGTTTAACTTAATTAAATTACTTAGATATAATGCTAATATTAAAAATAAATTTATAGCAATTGACTTACAGTAAGGTTAGACTTAACTAACGCTTACCCCCAGTGACAGCATTAGCTCTTAAAATCCCCTTCCTTGCTTCTACTCATTTACCGCAAATCAGCAGCCAACAATGAGTTTTCAAGTAGAAATCTCCATCTACTCTGGCTTTTTACCTAATTAATGAAGATGCAATGTTCAATATTCCAAGGATCATAAAAGGAATGATGACTTCTCTAATTTTGATTCTCATTTACTGGCTGTAATTCTGTTATCAACAGGCTTAGGAATCTCACACTTCATTCCAACTCTTCCCTGCTTTACTTTTAATTCATCTCTCACCCACCAAGGAAAAAGAGATAACACTACTTAACAGAAAGAAATAATAACTGATCATTTTTTTTTTCTGACAAATCCAGCAATAGCTGGCCATCAACCTTTTCGGCATTACAAGACAAACACACTTCTTTTCCAATTCTTTTCTTATAGACAAAACCCAGACACAATTTATAGCACTGAAGAATTCCATCTTCGAACACTCGCCTTTCAAATCAGACAAACATAAATTCACATATTTATACACTTATCAAGAACCACATTTTTTTAACATAAATAATAATTCATGACTCCATATCAATGTTTCCATGATCGCCAAGTGAAATTCCTTCTGTGAAAATAAACTGTTTGGTTGCTCGGAAGACTTTGGCCAGCTGCATAACTACAGTTTGAGATGCAGTCGTCATTGGCGAAACAGATTGCGGAAGAGCAGGCATACACTCGGGATGGAATTCCTTCTTGTTGAAGGTTTGCGCAAACAATGCCAATACCACCCGACAAAAAATAAATCTGCAAACCAGACAAAACAAAGTTGTTAACTCCAACTGCCAAGCTTTTACTCCAGAAAAAAGGTAAATTATGCTGCAAGGTATCAAGAACAGAACTCCAACTTGCAATGCATGCCAAAGCTGTTTAGGCTTTTTCCCACTTGCAAAGAATTTAGCTAATTCTAGAAAAAGGAGGAACAACCATGATTCTTTGTCCTTCTCATGACTAGATGAAAAGTTGAGGGACTCAAATGCCTAGAGAAAATGCCACTTCAAATGTGTGCAATTCATAGCATTTAACAAGTGGTGCCACGGAATAGCATTCCTCATTTTAATAGTTTGGTGGTGGGGGTGGGATGGAAGGAAAAAGGAACAAGAAATCCTGACAGGAGACAGGAATATCATACAAGTTTTTCAAAACATTGAAAAATGAGACTCATTACATACCACCACATTATTTAGAAAGGCTGTCAATAAGTAGAGATGTTAAAAATTTTAATGCAGATAGTTGGTCATATTTCATAGAAACCATGAAACCTTTTGGAATGTGCATCCCTAAATATTTCAACCCTCACAAAAGAATAAGATAATACCTCAGAAGAAACCGTCGTAGGAATGGATCTCTAAGAACCTGTGCCCAGACAGGATCAAGGTTATCTGATGTTGCCAATGTCAAGCCCCAGTCATTTAAGGATGAAGAAAGCAGGCTTTCAGCATGTTTATATGTGTCCTGAGCATTTCCCTCTATTAATTATACCAAACAAAATAAAAGAACAAAAAAGCATGAAAAGAAGTTATTTTCTATGAGAAGATTTGTTTCTTACACACCATTTCCACATCAGAGCCTGAAATACCAAGCAACAGACAAAAAGCCTGCAGTGGAGCTGTTAGAAAAATTGTGAATAGGCTACCAATTGACTGACGAGAGGAATCAGCAGCACCAATTGGAAATGAACAGCTAGGGGATAGAAGCAATGCAGCTCGCTCTCCTTTCTCAGCTCCACTAATAGCCTGCAATTGTTTAATACGAGATCAGCTTTGGCATGGTTTTGCTATGTAAAGGGGTAATAGAAGGTATGGTTCTGAGAAATTATGCACACAACACAATTGGAATGGTAACAGCATATATCTGGTCACTATAAATGCTAAAACTTTTATGATGAACAATATAATCATTTTCTACAGAACCCAGTAGCCTACACGAAAGCAGTTCAACAAACATTTCACTTTTAGCCCACCCAGGGACCCAGGCACCTATTGCCCTACTCACTGGCTTGAACATCAGTGTGCATCCATACAGAGAGGCTGTATGCTAACATTCTAAACTTCTTTCAAGACATTGGTTAGCTCACTTGGGACACTTCAATCATTATCACCAAACCTGATATCTAATTCATGTTTGACATTCCTTAACCCAGTATCAAAATTTTGCAGATACTACCAGTAACATTTATTGAGAGTTTTATTAGTGTTGCATACCTTAAATTGGTCTACACTAAACTAAAGCCAGTAGAGAGTTTCAGAGCAGTAAGTCACGGTTTCCACCTACATATACTATTTCCAACTACTCTTCAAATTCATAGCCAAGAATCTTAAGAATATACACCTCATAATGAATAATGTCACTTCCATGTATCCCAGTTTTGAACCCTTTAAGGCCTCTTAGATTGTAAATTGATATAATCACAAGCTATATTCATAGCAACTTTTGAATTCTCTGTTTCAGTCATAAGATCAACCTCAAGTTATTCAACAACAATGAAGTTGCATTGCTGAAAAGATTATTAGTCAAAAAATCAGATCACACCCAAAAAAGTAACCCTCTTGAAAGCAAAGCTTCCATGTGCCCACCACAATGCTTACTTTGGCCATTATTTTGCTTCAAGCTCCTTCGATATCAAACTATGGATACCATGTACTGCACACTTCATATCAAAATATGGAAAAATATATTTGGATAATATCCCATGTTTTGTGCAATGCATTGCACTTCATGACAACAGAACAATTTCCCTTTTATGGATGAAATCAAAAATATGAAAGCCAGAATTCTTTCTAAAAATGTGTATGAATCCACTCTATATAGTTTCCCTATATTAATGAAAATCTGGCAACAATCTGGACCTACTAAAGGATAGCACCGAGTACATGGTATGGCGCCAACATTCATATAGTATGCTCAAATTTCCATTTCCTCTTGAAAAGAATATTCATATTCTTGTATAAATGTAAAAATGGCACCTACCACCCTGGTGCAGACTATAACGTAGTAGAATGCCGGCCTTCATATGTAAATGCATGGCTAAAATTGCAGGAAAAAAGGCATTGAGTTGTTCCCTTCTTAACATCAGTATTCTTGTAAAAAAGCACTTTACAAGCAAACAAATATGAGGAAGGAATATTTAAGGCTAAGTTGTGGTATGCAATACCCATGCATTCTTGTAAAACGCAGATAAATAAATATAAAATAAGAATCAAATGCATAACTTGAATATATTTTAAGTTACAACTTATGAGGCAATAAGTTTTCAGCAAATGAAAATGCTTAGCATTCTCTAAGAATACCATAAGATAAGTAGCCCCCCAGCCCAACCCATAGAAAAAATGAAAAAAGAAATATCCTAGTGTACATTATGAAAATGCCTGCATGAAGAACTATTACTTGAAAAGTATAATGGTTGACAGACTTGCCTTAAACACCTCACTGGCATCACTTTCAATTATTACAAAGAGTGGTCTTCTTGTGAATGGAATTAAGTCACTGGGATAAATACAGTTCAATCCTGGAAATGAGTTATTATGTGTCAGGATAAACATTTAAAATCCTAGCAGTCACATAATGTGCAATATTAGACTACAAAATAGCAATATCATATTATTAGAGGACTGAAATGATTCCGAAATCAAAGACTAATAAGAACCAGTACAAACATAAAAGCCAAAAATTTGATATATGAGGACCAGCCACTCCAAAAATTTTGGAAGTTAAAGTATTGCAATAAGAAAGTTCGCAAATCGTGCCAATAATATGCTTGGCAAATTTGTTGATTGACAATATATGAAAAACATCATAGATGCTGCAAATCACCTTTTTTATAAAAGTATGGTATGTTTGATAAAAACCAACTGTGTGAAAGCCAATCTCTAAAATTAACTACTATTAACACCTACTACTTTCGAAATAGAAACAACAATCTAAAGAACAATGGAACAAGAATGCATGAATTAGTAAATCATGAAAGTCACTCAGGAAATATATACATGGCTTATGCAGTAGTTCAGTCACGCATGTTTACAGATAAATCTTTAACTGTTTGACAGACTTATGAGTTATGACTTCACAAAATGGCATATGCAAGGAAAAGTTTAAGTTCATAATAGAGAAGGATTATGAGAGGAGGCAGGTTACTTATGCAATCTCTTCAATTTATCCCATAAGCATAGATCAGGCTATCACATAAAGCTGAACAATGAACACCATGCCAGAATAGATGTATGAGACTAATAATTTCTTGGAATGCTATACGTACCTCCAATCCCGCGATTACCAAACTGCAGGCAACCAGTGTCGTAATTGATGCAATCTCCTTTACTTTGACTTGCAGAAGGGTTTGGGCTATCACTTGGTGAGCTAAAAGATGAAGTGGAGGTTCCATCGGAGTGAATTGTATGAGACTGAAAGTCCCTAATAATATTTTCTGTTGCCTTGATACCGGTTCCGGAACCTGAGGGAGACAAGGCATGTCCAGTTCTTCCTGAAGCATTTTATGGTAAGAGACATAAGCAGCCATGATTCTGATATGAACATGTAAAAACATAGTAAGCAAGAGCCACAACTGATCACCTGAAGCTGACAAAAATATTAAGAGAACACCATCAGGGGGGAGCTCCTCACAGATTGTTGCCAGAACCTGCCACCAGAAAGTAAAATAATGTGAAACATATTACAGAGCAAGATTATTAATCAGCATACTAACCACAAATTTTATAAATGAAAACCCCCTATGCATTGTTGATTTTTGCAGATAAGTACATATATAAGCAGCATCACTTGTGTCTATGTACATATGTTTACCATATCCACTGATATGCGAGAAAGGCGTGTCTACTGCTCCCCAGCAATTTCTAATTCAATGACGGGCATGCAAACATCTCATTGACATAGAAATGACAATCCATCAAGGTAATAAACTACTAGTTCTTCACATATGTTTAAAATTAATATCTATTTAGAAATGTTATTGAGCTACGACAGGATTGATGCCTCACTAGCATCTTGCAAGTACTACATTTTTTCATTCCCCTTATTTCATTTGTACTAATTTGTAATACAAGAGCCTAAGTTGCTGTCTTACCAACTTGGTCTCCCTTCTAAAAATTCAAATGAGTTATGTTATCTCTCATCCAATCAATCACCAAAACTTTTTACACTATTTTTGTCTTTTAAAACATGCGCCATTGAAAAGTTGACTGAGACTCCTACTATTTCTCTTCCCCTCCAATTTTTCTCTTTCCAAAAATGATTTATTACATTCATAACTAATAAAGGTTGTTCTTTTACCTTCTTACTTTTATAATGACCATACTCAGCCTCACCAAGACTACAGAAGTGAGAATTTCATACTTACTGCTACAAAATGTGTTAGAGATGGACGATATAATACAGCTTTTCTCGGATTAGGTGGCAAAGTAGGATCAGCAATATCTTGGGAGTGGTTAACGCGACTGGGTCCTAAGGCTCCATTCTGACCACTTTTACCACCAGTTGACTGGTAAAATGAACCACTAGGCTCCCATTCCAGGCACTGAAGCATCCTAAAGGTGTCAAGAGTGAGCTCTGAAAATTTGACCTAATAAACAATAGAAAAAGATAGATTACAAACTATTTTAATTCATTATGTATGACCATGCCAGAAGACTCCTGCTTCCAAGAACAATTCAATTTTTTGAAACTATAAGTATGCAGCTTTACCATTTATTAGGGAGGAAAGCGAAAAAGAGGACCTTAATACCTAACCTCATTATGATGGTAGCTGCTCAGTATTGCATCTCGCAATCTTAAATTCTTCCTAGCAACAGGTGCAGCAACATGAGGTAGAACATCTGGATGGGGGTCCAGTACAAGACTATACCTTAAAGGCCTGATATTCATAAAAGCGGTGTCAGCTTTCAAAAATCTAACTATCTCCTGAACCACCAGCTTCCATTCTTTAAAGTCAGTGTCCTGGAGAGAAGATGGGTTGAAGATCATTAATCTGTACACAAGTAAATGCCAAAGCAACTTCACTGCCATTAAAAAGGGCCGAATCTTAATATCACAGAAAAACTTGGAGGTTCCTAAATTTAAAAGAAAAAAAAATTATCACCTAAAGTAAAACCATCAGCAAAGGACAGGAACCATGAACATCGATTTAAGATTAACATTGCATGAAATTTCCTTCCACTTTATAAAATCATTTGGTTCTCGGTGGAAATTTTTGTTAAAATGGAAATAAAAAATTACATACCAAAGAAAAAGCAGAAGATGAAGGAAGGTACTATTTAACATTCCATCATTCATTCACATCCAACATCCAACCACATGCTCAAAATTATTATATGTTGTTTATTACACAATACACTACTAACAACAACAATTCCTTCTTTCTTCCATAACTCAGACACCCCCCCCCCCCCCCCCCCCCCCCAAAAAAAAAGAAAAAAAGGTAAGGTGAAAAGAACATATATTTACCTCCACTTCACTAATTCCAGTCTAGTTTAGGACACATATATCTTCCATTAGTTGGACAAATGCAGCCATGCAAAATCATGCATATATGGTAAAGTCATAATCAACACCAGAAATAAAAAATAAATAATTAAAAATTAAAAGACCTGAAAAGTCCTCTTGCATTCATCAACCAACATCTTCAGCTGATTAACTAATTGGTGAACCATTTCTCTGCGGTTCAAAACCAAACACACCATCAAAAACCTAGCTAGAAACCTCAATTGCTTGTTCGCAAGATTAGTATCCTGGCACAATCCCTCTTTGAAATACTCCCTTGTCAATATAGCTTCATAGAAGATATATGCCTCGGACAAATAACTCGCTTCACTTGTTCGCATATATTGTCCATAATAAAGCTGAGCAATTCGGGATGCAATCTCACCAATCTCCCACCTCTTAAGCCCTGCTTCCACTAGCTTCTGCCGATTTTCCTGCTGAAACTTCCACAACTGTGTGTAGACCTTGAATACCTTGTAAAAGTATGTATCATACCTAAGAAGCAAAAAACCAAACATGCTATATTCATTATTCAATTGTCTCTCACAGAATTGTCCACAAATTATGGTTCCATATAAACAATGGAAAACCACGCTCTCTTTCAGGTTATTAAGTCTTTTTGATTATTGCTTTTACCACTTACTGTTTACAATTGGCTTTCACTTCCTAAATAATTGCTACAGGGCAAAAGCAAGCTGTAAAAGAAAATCATAATTGATCAAAAATGAGCAAATGAGTAAAATGCGGAATCAATTTAACATAATTATTCTACATTAAATTTAAACACAAATTCTACTTTGAAAAATTACAACTTTAACTTTTAGTCCTTCGAATTATAATTCAGTTTCGCATCCAAAAGCATTCTTGCTTTTTGTTTATATAGTCCAATGGTTTGCTTCACATCCTGAATAAACTATTTTCATCTTCCAGTAAATTAACATAGATTTTACATTTTTTTTCTAATTTAATTTCTTTACCGAAAAAAAGGCAGCAAAATCAAAGAAATTAAAACCTCCAAATCCGAATTTCCAAAAAATGATAAAAAATTAATAAAACCGAAAAAGACTGGAAAAAAAATACAAACACCTGTTGCGTTCATAGTAAGGCAAGTCTCTGATCTTAGAAAACTTCTTATCAGCTTTATCCACCAATGTCCAATACCTCTCGCTCACTGGAATATTACTACTATTGCCACTGTTGTTGTTTATTTGCTGCTGCGCCATTTTCTCTTATTTCTTTTTTCTTCCTTAGAAATGCGATTTCTCCGCTTTTTCACATGGCCGCGAGGTCGTTTCGGTCGAATTTAAGGTCAGTTTTTTATTTCCGATGATCTAATCGGAGGAAAAGGAGGAGGAGGAGTAGGAGGGCGTTACCGGGAAATTCCGGTGAGGTGAGAAGAAGAGAATCGATAGATTGACCGGGAGACTTCACCGGAGCCGGAGGCTGTTTGTTGTTTTTTTTTTTTTTAATGATTAGAACATCGGGCTAAGTAAGTGACTGAGTGGTGATGTTTTGATGAAATTATCAAATTGACCCTCTTATTTCTCTATCGTGTGTTTTTTACCGACAAATGAAATTTCCCCATTTTATTTAGACGTCAACTCGGTTAATAATAAGAAGTTCTAATTTTACATCAGCAACAGCATGGACACTACCTTTTAACTTGTAGTATATATATATACTAATTTTTCATTATAACATATACATAATCAATATTGGTTTGTTCTCTAATCAATATTAATTAATTGAACAATAAATAAAAGTATTTGGTTTTATGGCTATTTTCATTATTTATTTATATATTTCCATTAAAATTTGAAATTATGAGGTTAAATAGGGTAATAACAAGTCATTAGAAAACATAAATAATGGTTACCATCAACTTTAAAGTTTGTTGTCATCTTTATCCATGAGCGAGGTTGCCCATTTAAGCCTGCAAGCTAGGCTTGCTTTGGGTTAGGTTTGGGCTCAGATGCTTGGGTAATTTGGGTTCCAACCCGAACGTGCCTAATCGTAAGATAAATAATTTATTTTTTTAATTTAATTTAATAATAAAGGTTAAATATTGGTATAATATTTTTAAAAAATTACATTATTTATAAATATTTAAATAAATATTTTTTTATTACATTCAATCAAGTTCTTATACTTCTATCTTTAGTCAAATAAATTTTAATATTTAACTATTTATTATTTATTAAAATACCACTTATCATTTTATACTAATGAAACAATATGATATGATTACATTTTTACTCTCCACATGAGTGCCACATCAACGTCAAGAATAAGAATTTATTTGATTTTTTAAAATAATTTAGGATTTTTTAAATGTTATGTTTAGAATATTTTTGTTATTTGATAATATATATTGACTAGTTTTTTTTAGAAAAAATTGAGATGTAAATGTACTCGGACTAACTTATCAAGGCCTAGATTTCAATGATGTCAGTTAAAATTTTACTATATAAGTATACGTATCGAATAGATAATATATAAACAAGCAGAATATCGATCTCATAGAGAATTAATTTAAAATTTTACTAAGTACTTAAATTAGAACAATTTAGTTTTACTCAAATAATTAAAATCTGAATTCTAATTAAACTAAAAACTACTCAAATAAAACTAATTTAATTAAAAATTAAAGTAACAAGATAATTGGATAAAAAGCAAATTAAACAAACCTAAGATTATAATATCCTTCACACTTCGTCTAAATCTTACATTTCTTTTTTAACTTATTTCAATAGATTGAATTACTAACCTAGAGTCCTCAATTGTTTATAAGGGTCTCCCTATTCATCTTATAAAAATATCTATTTTAATCAAAATACTATATCCCAATGTAAATTGAAATTAAAATAGACTATTGAGTTCAAGCTCTAAATCTAGCTATATATGGCCTCTAAATACAACCCTATCTTATAGGCAAATCAATTAATATGATCTTATGCTATTCCAATTTTAATCTATACTAAACTCTTTTTCCTAAGTTAAGGTTCTTAAATCAATTAATTGATGATCAGCCAACTAAAAGCATTAATAACAAATTGAAATAAACAATTCAAATCTTATTAAAGATAAACAAGAAAGAGATTAAAAATTTAGATTACATGTGAGTTCAATTGTAATTCTTGAAAAAGAAAATTAGCTACTCATAATTGCAAAAAATAAATAACATTATATAAAATTCAATCATTGAAAGTAACAAGAAAAATAAAAGCTAAGGAAGAAAACAAAACGATTGATTGCAGTTTGTTTCCTAAGTTTCTGTCTCAACTTTTAGCCTTTTGAATCTCCAAAAGTTTTCTCTCCTAATGTCCCTTAAAAATATCCTAATTATACTAACAAACTTAACCTATAATTCCTTAAGTTAACCTACTGATTTAACTGGGCTTGAAAATATAATGAGAGGCCCTAATATCAATTGTCAACCTTAAAATTGTCATTCTAGCAATAATACACTCAGTCATTTTTTGATGCAATTTTCTCTACCTTGGAGACAGAACTGGACAAAGTGATCTTATGAAAGTTATATCTCTGTCTCTTAACTTTCCAATGGTCCAAAAAGCGTATCATTTGGAGTTTTGTAACGTGAGTTATGGTCAAAACATCGAAACATATGCAAGCAGACTTCTAGGTCTTTCAACACCTTACTTTTAAAAATTAAGTTCAATTCCCTTAATTCTTACAAAAATATAAAAACTAATAAATAATAACTAAATTAAATGAAATAAACATAAAATTAAAAAAACTCACTTAAAAATAAACTAATTATAAAAGCAATTAAAAATAACTAAATTATAATTGAAAATTAAAAACTTAGCTAATATTTAATAACAAAATTGGACTAAAATAATTCTATAAAATAAAATTATTACACCTCAAAGTTAAGATTTTGTTAGTCCTCAAGCAAAAGAAATAACAAAAAGAAAACTGAGCATAAAAATACTTGAACAAGAGATAAAAGTACCAAATCATGATTTTCCAATTTTTTCCTAAAAAATTATCCCAATTCCAACTTAAGGTAAAATACAGCTAATCCTTAAAATCATCCACCAATTCAAGTGAAAACTTATTTTTCGAATGGACTTCCTATGTGTGTAATCTGTTACAAAGAATAACTTGCAATTCGAATTAGTTTATGCCAAATCTAAGCATAGATTAGTACTAGAATCTCATAAGTTTGTTTTTCATCTCTCTTTCCACTAATATAGAATAACACTTATTCAATGATTAATAGGTCTTTATTAAGCTTATAATGTAAGGTTAGAGTCAAGGTATGATAAAGGATAGTTTTAGGCTCAATTTCACCCTAAACACTTAATCAATCTAGGACTTCTAAAGAGCTCGATAAAATTTTATAACACTCCCAAACTTAAAGTAAAATTTCCTTTATACAACACAATTTTATTTCTTTTTTTTTTTACACTCCCCTAAACTTATTTTTAACAATTATGAACATGGGGTAAATTTCAAACACCCATCGCTTTTGTTTTTCTTTAGCTTTCTCCCTTAATTTATCTTTAAGCTCAATACACTTCCTAAAAAGATCAAAATATTTAAGGGTGAAAAGTTCAAACTGTTGAAAATAAATAAAAAGGTTAAGGCTAATATATTTGTGTACTTACAAAGAAATGGTAATTTAGGCTCAAAATGGGTGACTAAGGGTAATTATATAATAAGGTAGCTCAATAAGGCTCAAACAATCCAAATATGACCTAAATCACTTCCTATCCTAAATGTTATCTAAGATTTCGTCTCGAGAAAGAATTAAACAAATTGTAGAATTCTTAACTTCATTATACTCTTTATCAACATAAACATTCTCAAAATCACAAAAAAAAAAAATTAAGTGAAAGAATATAGTGCTCAGATTATTAGAAGTCACACTCTGAGATAAAGCTAACACATGAATATCACATAAAATTAAATCATAACTATATACTTTCCAAAAGCTAAGAATTACAAGATAATCAATTTATCATCCTAAGATTGGGACAATCATGGATAAGGTGCAAATTATCTCAATTTTTTTGTTCTTTTTTATATTTAAACATAAATAAAACATGCAAAACATAACTTAAAATAAAACTAAATAAACCAAACATAACGAAAAGAATAAACCAACTAAATTTTAAAATACTCCCCCAAACTTTGAACAAAACGTTGTCCGCAATGTAATAAAAGAAAAGGAAAAAGAAAGGTGAAGAAAATACTCCTCTAACACCTTAGTTGCAGTCTATTGGTCATCCTCATCGTCCACACCAAAATCATCCTCAAAGTTTGAATCTGTAGGCAACGAAGGAAAAATAGACATATTCATCCCAATATGTTCAGCATAGGCTCTCATCATTTGTTCAATTACCCGATTCTGCCTTTCGTGACAGTTCGAGTTATGATCAATGCGCTCCATCCATTGAGTAACACGTATGGGAGCAGACTGTGAAGGTGGGGGTGTCGCTTAAAAAGAACTATCAGCCACTAGTGCAGACTCTTCCAATTGCTTGAGAATGGCTATAGTGATGGGGATTTTTTATTGTTGCAACTCCTTCTTATCGCTCCAATGCAGACTAGCTTTCGAACACAAAGTAGTTATCAAAGAAGAAAATCCTATGTCATCTCGTTTAGTTCGACCCGTATGTAGTATGGCATGAAAGATAACTTAACCAATGTCAATGGATTTATGCATCACAACGGCATAAATAAGAACCGCACGATCCTTGGTGACGTTGCTGATGTGCCTTGATGGAAGCAACCTTGCTACCACAAAATGTAACCAAACTTTCAGCTCCTTCTTCATGGCACTTAGTTTAAATGAAACGAGCTCGCCATGTGATGTCTTCCATTGGGCTCCCTCAACATAGAACGTCGATATAATCTCATTAAAATCCGGGTGATCGCACCAAGTGCTGGCTATATTCATCATTCTTAATATTAAGAGTTTCAAAAAGTGCGTTGATGGCTTGACTGTGAAACAAAACTTACTTGCCACATACAAAAGCAACACAATCAACATGCTCAATCACATTGGTATAAAACTCCCTTGCCACTGGCACAACCGCAGCTTCAGGTTGGTCACAAAATAGCTATCAATGCCTTACTCGTATCATCTGATGAATCTCCTCATAATGGATAATGGGAATATTTATCCCAGCATCAGGAATGGGTACTTTGTTGATCAGCGAAGGATGATATCTCATAGACACATTAGCTAACATGAATTTGGAACGATCAAAAGAGCCACTAGAACTTGGTTTAGATCGTTTTGGTGCCATTCCTACAAAAGAAATTCAAACAATCAAAACAAATCCAAAGTACGAGTGAGCAAGTAGTGTTATGTGCAACAACCATCAAAATGTTAAAAATCCAAAGGCATTAATTTAATTAATTGTTTTCCAATTCAATAAACCAAACTCAACAATTCCACAGTAGCTTCTTAAAAATTGGCAATCTCACACCACCATCTTTTAGAATTTATCTATTCGTCACAACAATATTATTCTAGACTCACAATTATAAATTTCACATACTCAGTATTCCAAAAATAAAATTCTAGGAAATGTTATGCAATCAAATTATCAAGTATTGCATTGTGC
This sequence comes from Theobroma cacao, assembly GCF_053813885.1. NCBI lineage: Eukaryota > Viridiplantae > Streptophyta > Magnoliopsida > Malvales > Malvaceae > Theobroma > Theobroma cacao. Next base: position 41,565,233 of record NC_142643.1, on the reverse strand, counting down.
ATCAACAATTCCTAAACTTATTTCTACTTGCTCGCCCAAATCTTAAAAAAACGGCATACCCATCATCTACTCACATCAACAAAACAAGCAACAATTATATTAGCAGCAATTAAAAAGTTGGAAAAGACTCTATTGGTAACAAGAAAGTGTCACTAATGACAAAAATTAGTTGTACTTAAGACACAATTCATAAAAAAAATGGAAACCTATGAACAAACAATCACAAGGGACTCCTTCAATTTGCAAAAAAATCACAATATTGGTTGTCAACACAAACCTCATTCTCTCACTACACAAAAGAGTTGAAAACCAAGTATTTGGAAGAGAAAAAGAGAAGTGAGTGCAATATTTAAAAGTGAAAATCAAAACCCAGGTATAGAAAATATGCAAAAATTTTGAATGAAGAAGAAGGAGGGAGGTAAGAGATTTGAAGGAATATGAAGGAGGGAGAATGAAAGTGATGGCTAAAGAGTGGAGAGAGGAGCTAAAAGGAGGGTTTTTATAAGGCTGGGGCTTGGCCTCGATCCAACATCGCAGCTCTCAGTTATTTCGCACTCAAAACGGTCCACTTCAAGTTTCAACGTCGTGGCACTTAAGATTCAGTGTCGCAGCTCTCAAAGTTTCTGTTTACCCTTTTCATCCAACGTTGCAGCATTCTCTTTGAGGGTTGCGACACTCAAACATTTTGTATCTTTCGGTTACCTATTGCTTCTTTTTAGCACTATGGCACTCAATGTGAGGGCCGCAGCGCTTAACCTTTCTGATTTGAGCTTGTTGTGTTAGGGTTTCAAGGCCACAGCTTTTAATTTGAAGGTCGTTGCTCTGACTTTTGTTTTAATTTTTTTTATTTGTAAAAAACAAGCACTTGCAAACGGAAACAAAAACTAATTAGATAATAAAAAAAGAATGAATGACAAGAAATGAATTGTAACTTAAAAATTAAATAAAATAAAGACCAAAATGAGTAAAGTTGAGGAGCTTGTGTTGCCTCCCAAGAAGCGCTTCATTTATAGTCGTTGATTGGATTAACTTGGACTTCGGGCCATGTCAAGCAGGTGCATTGACAACTTTTGTTGATCAATTTCGCCTCCCCAATAATGCTTCAATCTTTGTCCAATAACTTTGAATTTCTGACCATTTGTCCCCCTAAATTCGATTGGTCCATGTGGAAATACTTCATTGACAATGAAAGGACCAGACCACCTTGATTTAAGCTTCCCTAGAAATAATTTCAAGCAAGAATTATAAAGCAACACCGATTGACCGTACTCAAAGTTTCATTCCACTATCTTCTTATTATGCCATTGCTTTGTTTTCTCCTTATAGAGTTTGGCATTCTCATAAGCTTGAAGGTGAAATTCATCAAGTTCATCTAAATGCAACAACCTTTGCTCACCCGTTGCTTGTAAATCAAAATTTAACTTCTTCACGGCACAATAAGAATTGAGCTCAAGTTTCACCAGTAAGTGACAAGCTTTGCCAAAGACCAACTTGTATGGAGACATGCTAATTGGGGTCTTGTAAGCAGTCGGATATGCCCACAGTGCATTATCCAATCTTCTTAAGCAATCTTTTCTTGTGGGACACATCGTTTTTTCTGAAATCCTCTTGATTTCTCTATCGGACACTTCCACTTGGCCACAAGTTTAAGGATGATACGTAGTTGCAATCTTGTGTTTAACTTCATATTTTGTCAGAAATGCATCGAAATACTTGTTGCAAAAGTGACTCCCCTAATCATTAATAACTACCTTAAGAGTGCCAAATTAAGTGAAAATGTTCTTGTTGATGAAATTCATCACCACCTTGGAATCATTGTGAGGAAAGATTACCACTTCAACCCACTTGGAGACACAATCTACAACAAGTAAGATGTATTTGTTGTTGTAAGAAGTTATGAACGGACCCATGAAGTCAATACCCCACACATCAAAAATTTCCATCTTAAGAACGTTGTTAAGAAGCATCTCATTTTACCTTGAGATATTGTGTATTCTTTGGCACTTGTAACACCCTAAAACAAAATTAAAAGCATCTTTAATAATATAGGCCAATACAAACCTGATTGGAGGACTTTAGCAATAGTTCTTATTCCTCCAAAGTGTCTTTCTTAATCTAAAGAATGGCAATGGTGAAGCACGTTTTGATTTTCTTCCTCTCGGACACATTTCTAAAAATTTGATCTTTACATTACTTAAACAAGAAAGGCTCACCCAAAAAATAAAATTTAACATCATGCAAAAATTTCTTATTTCTAATGAAAATTTAAATTAGGGGGAATAATATTACTTACCAAATAATTTATGAAATCAGCATATTAAGGAAGTGATTTTTTAGCAACTTGAAGGATTTGTTCATCAGAAAAAGTCTCCTTAATTAAGGTTGAATCTTTGCCTTGAGCTTCAATCTCCAATCTTGAGAGGTGGTCTGCCACTTGATTTTCTATTCCTTTTTCTGTCACAAATCTCTAGATCAAACTCTTGTAGCAAGAGAATCCACCTTATCAATTTTGGCTTCACATCCTTTTTGGCAATCAAATATTCGATAGTTGAATGGTCAATGTACACTATCACCTTTGTCCCCATGAGATAGGAGTGAAATTTGTCAAAAGCAAAAACAACAGCCAAGAGCTCATTTTTTATTGTGGTATAATTTTTTTATGCCTCATTCAAAGTCTTGTTAGCATAATAGATGAAATGAAAGATCTTATCTTTCCTCTGTCCCAAAATGGCTCCCACTGCATAATCACTTGCATCACACATTAGTTTAAAGGGGAGAGTCTAATCGGGACTAATTATGATAGGTGTAAAAATTAATCTTTTCTTCAATTCATCAAAAGTAACAAGACAGTCATTATCAAAGTTGCATGGCACATTTTTTTGCAATAAATTGCAAAATAGTTTGAAAATTTTTAGAAAGTCCTTAAGAAATCTTCTAAAAAACCAGCATGATCAAGAAAACTTATAATACCTTTGACATTTTGTTGGAGGTGGTAGTTTCTCAATTGTTTCAATTTTTGCTTTATCTACCTCAATGCCACTATTAGAGATCTTGTGCCCAAGAATAATACTTTCTTGCACCATGAAGTGACATTTCTCCCAATTGAGCACCAAATTTGTTTCTTCACATCTCTTAAGTACCCTAACAAGATTTAGAAGATAATCATCAAAATTATTTTCAAAGATAAAAAAATCATCCATAAATACCTCTGAACATTTCTCCACCATGTTTGTGAAGATGGCCATCATACATCTCTGAAAAATGGCAGGTACATTACATAATCCTAATGGCATTCTTCTAAAAGTAAAGGTGCCATAAGGACATGTAAATGTAGTCTTTTCTTGATCTTCAAGGCCAATAGCAATTTGGTTATAACCAGAATAACCATCTAGAAAACAAAATATTCCTTATTAGCTAAGCGATCCAACATTTGGTCAATGAATGGGAAAGGGAAGTGATCTTTCCTTGTAGCTCTGTTGAGCTTGCGGTAGTCCGTGCAAACTCACCATCCAGTCGCAGTTCTTGTTAAAATGAGCTCATTATTGTCATTAACGACAACAGTCATCCCTCTTTTCTTAGGAACACGTTGAATTGGACTTACCCATGAACTATCAAAAATATGATAACTTATTCCAGCATCCAGCCACTTGATGATTTCTTTCTTGACCACTTATTTCATGATGGGATTCAATCTTCTTTTTTGTTCAATTGTGGCTTTGTGATTTTCCTCAAGAAGAATTTTGTGCATGCAAATAGAAGGGTTGATTCCCTTAATATTATCTATGGTCCACCCTATTGCTTTCTTGAATTCTCTCTATGTTCTTAATAACTTTCGTCTTGCATGTTAGTAAGAAAAGCAGAAATAATAACTAGAAGAGTAGAGGATTTTCCAAGAAAAGCATGCCTCAAGTATGTGGCCAAAAGTTTGAGTTCTAAGGTGGGTGGTTCTTCAATGGAAGGTTTGGAAGTAGGCATAAAAGAAACTGAAACATCTAGAGACTCAAATTGATGATTAGTTCTAAGTCTGGAATAAACATTCAACACATTTGAGTATTCAATAAATTCATCATCATCCCTGTTAGATTTAAAAACTAAACATGCTTATCATTGGGATATTCTTCTAAAAAAAAATCTTTTGTTATATTATTTACTGCACTCACAAAACTATAGTCTTCAGATGTAACAAGCAATTTTAAAGCTTTGAAAATATTAAATGTTACCTATTGGTCTTGAACTCTCAAAGTGAGGTCACCTTTTTCAATATCAATCAAAGCTCTAGCAGTTGCCAAGAATGACCTCCAAAGGATGATTGGAATTTGCCTATCTTCTTCCATGTCAATAATAATAACATCAATTGAAAAAATAAATTTATCTACCTTAACAAGAATTTCTTCAATAATTCCCCTTAGATAAACATAAGAGCGATCAGCCAATTGCAAAGAAACAGAAGTGGGTTTGCATTTCTCTAAACCAAGTTTCTTAAAAATTGACCAAGGCATTAAATTTATACTTGCACGTAAATCAGTCAAAGCTTTTGCAAAAAATAAATTCCCAATAGTGCAAGAGATTGTGAAACTACCTAGATCTTTGAGTTTTGGTGGTAATTTTTTTGGAGAATTGCACTACATTCCTCTGTAAGGGAGATAGTTTCAAACTCACATAATTTTCTTTTGTTGGAGAGGATGTCCTTTCAGAACTTGAAATAGCTTAGCATTTGTTCCAAAGCTTCAACAAAAGGAATATTTATGTGTAATTTCTTGAAGACATTGATGAACTTTTAAAACTACTTTTTAAGCTTTTGCTTTTTGAGTCTTTGGGGAAAAAGTGGTAGAGGATGGATGGCTTAAAAAGTCCCTTGATTTTCAACCTTTTCATCTTCTTTTTGTTCAATTTCAATTGCTTTCTCACACATTCCTTCCTCCTTATCAACATGTTTATTCTCATATTCAATTGCATTTTCATTCACCTCTTCAATTTTTTTGCCACTCTTTAAAGTGATTGCTTGGCATTATTCCTTACCTTTAGGATTGATTTATGTGTCATTGGGTAAAGAAACTTAGGGTTTACTATTGATAGAATTTGCAAACTGTCCCATTTAGGTCTTAAGATTTCTCAAGAAGGCTCATTGACTTTAAATTATAGCATCAATCTTTGATATATATCGCAAGAGAAGTTCTTCCACTTGAGACTTCTTTTCAGGAATTGGTGGTCTAGCTTGTTATTGAAAACTAGGAGGAATGATGGGTTTTGGATTTGAAGGCCTTACATTGTTGTTCCATGCAAAGTTGGGGTGGTTTCTCCAACTAGGATTATATGTATTGGAATATTGATTATTCTGTTGCCCATTGAAGTTCCCTACAAATTGGATTGATTCAAAATTGTATGGACATTGATCACTTGAATAACCATCTCCACACATCTCATAGACTACAAATGAATTTTGAATGGCATGAACTCCTAGTTTGTCAAACTTCTTGGATAGTGCAGCCACTTGTGTAGCTACTTGAGCAGTTAAGGTGCTAAGTGCATTAATTTCATACATTCCCACAAGTTTTCTCGGACTAGACCTTTTTGAAGGCTATTGGTAATTATTTGAGGCCATCTCTTCCAACAGATTATAAGCATCTGTAGCATTCTTACCCATTATGCCCCACCAACAATAACATCAATTATGGTTTTTATTGAGCCAACCAACCCATTGTAGAATGCATGAACTTGCAACCAATTAGGAATCCCATGAGGTGGACATCTTCTCAATAGTTCTTTAAATCTCTCCCAAGCTTCACACAAGGATTCACATTCAAATTGTGTGAATGAAGTGATAGCGTTCCTCATCTTTGTAGTCTTGGTAGGCGGAAAGAATTTTGCTTGAAACTTTTGAGCTAAGTCCTCCCATGTAGTAATAGACCCATTGGGCAGTGAATTAAGCCAGCTCTTAGCTTTATCCCTAAAAGAAAAAATGAAAACAGTCTCAATCTATTAGCATCATCAATTACTTCATTATATTTGAAGGTATTACAAATTTTTAAGAAATTCACCAAATGAGAATTAGGATCATCACTGGGTAACCCACCAAACTAGATTGAAGACTGAATCATTTGAATGTAAGTTAGTTTAATTTCAAAATTATTTGCATTGATGAAAAGTCTTCTAATGCTTTGGTGCACACCCTGCAAAAGAAGAACAACATAATCCTGCAGTGCTCTATTTTCTTTGAGAACCAGATTAATGGCATTATTGCCATTGTTGTTGTTATGCTCAGCCATTGTCTGATTTAAAGTTGCAACTTGCAAATTTTCCCTTCGACGTCTTTGAAAGTTCTTTCTATCCCGTGATCAAAAGGAACAAGATTCAAGTTGTTTCTTCTTTGCATACAATAACCAAAGGTATCTGCAAGCAAACAAAAACTAATATTAAAATAAGAAAAATAAAATTTGAAGTAAGATAAATTGCTTGGCATTAATATTAGTAAAAATTTTAGAAACAATTCCCTGGCAATGGCGTCAAAAACTTGTCAGTTAAAATTCTATTACACAAGTATACGAATCGAATAAATAGTTTATAAGCAAGCAGAATATCGATCCCACAGAAAATTAATCTAAAATTTTGCTAAGTACTAAAATTAGAATAATTAGTTTTATTCAAATAATTAAAATCTGAATTTTAATTAAACTAAAGTTTACTCAACTAAACTAAGTTAATTAATAATTAAAGCAACAAGATAATAGGGTAAAAAGCAAATTAAACAAGCCTAAGATTACAATATCCCTCACACTTAATCAAAATCTTACATTTCTTCCTTAACTTATTTCAATGTGTTGAATTGCTAACTTAAAGTCCTCAATTATTTATAAAGGTCTCCCAACTCGTCTTATAAAAATATTTATTTTAATCAAAACACTATATCCTTATGTGAATTGAAATTAAAATATACTCATTAAGTTTAGGCTCTAAATCTGGTTACATATGAGCTATAGGTATATCTCTATCCTATATGCCAATCAATTACTATGATCTTATGCGATCTCAAATTTAACTCTATTTTTCAAGTTTGTTTAGGTTCCTAAATCAATTTAATTGGTGATCAGACAATTAAAATATATTAACAACAAATTGGAATAAATAATTCAAATCCCATTAAAGATAAGCAAGTAAGAAATCAAAAATTTAGATTACATGTGAGTTCAATTATAATTCTAAAAAAAAAATTAGCTACTTATAATTGCAAAGACAAATAACATTATATAAAATTCAACCATTGAGAGTAACAAGAAAAATAAAAACTAAGGAAGAAAACAAAACGATTGATTGCATCTTGTTTTTCGAGTTTCTGCCTCATCTTTCAGCTTCTTGAATCTCTAAACGTTCTCTCCCCTAATGTCTATTAAAAATATCTTATTTATACTAACAATCTGAACCTATAATTTCCTAAGCTAACCTATTGATTTAGTTGGGCTCAAAAGTGTAATGAGAGGCCCAAATATCAATTGTCAACCTTAAAATTGTCATTCCCATAACAGTACGCCCAATCATCTTCCAATGTGATTTTCTCTATCTTCAATGTAGAACTGGGCAAAGTAATCTTCATAAAAGTTATATCTCTGTCTCTTAGCTTTCCAATAGTTCAAGAATCACATCATTAAGAGTTCTGTAAAGTGAGTTATGGTCAAAACACCGAAACATATGCAAGCAGACTTCTAGATCTTTCAACACGTTACTTTCCAAAATTAAACCCAATTTCCTTAATTCCTACAAAAACATAAAAACTAATAAATAATAACAAAATTAAAGAAAATAAACATAAAATTAAAATAACTTATTTAAAAATAAACTAATTATAAAAACAACTAAAAATAACTAAATTATAATTGAAAATTAAGAACTTACCTAGTATTTAATAACAAAATTGGACTAAAATAATTCTATAAAATATAATTATCAACTCCCTTCTCTGGGACCATGACATCATCCCTTAACTCTCCGCTGTGAATTTCTCTTTGATGAGGGACTTATGGTTTTACCTATTAGGAACATATCTTTAAGATGTGGGATTCACATGGTTCCAGAGTCTGCTCAAATACCAACTGTCAGAATCCAGACCAACTCTTATGAGGTATTATCCACTTTGACCAGTTAGGTCCATGGTTTTGTCCCACAAAAGACACCTCATAGGTTGAATGTGGTGTGAACCCTTATATACCTAGTATCACTCTAGTATATAACCAATTTGGGAATCATGGCTTCCTTCTCTAGAACCATGACATCCTTCCTTGACTCCCTGCTGGGAGTTTCTTTTCAATGTGGGACTTATGGCTTTATCCACTGGGAGCATATCTTTACGATGTGAGATTTATATTCATACTTTGTGCAAAAGGATTGTAGCGGTTATTCTCAGGATTCAATAGATTTTTCCTAATTAGTTTGCACAAACTATCAAGATACTAGGAACAACATGAAATTGAAACTAAGAAATAACCCAGCAAAAGAAGCAAAGAAAAGGAAGGCAGCAAATCAGAGGATAGAAAAGAATAAGGAAAGATACATAGCAGAAAATCAACAAAATATTATGAAAATATTTTATAAATAAAATCATTAACCAAATCAAGTCAATTTATTTTATAACGTTATGTAATATTTATAATGGCAAATGATTTAGTATGAAGCAAAGAAAAGGAAGGCAAAAAATCAGAAAGCAGAGAAGATAAATAATTGAAAGGTTTGTTTTGAATGACTCTGATGCTAAGGATAAAAAAGAATTAGGAAAGATACGTTGCAGAAAATCAGCAAAATATTATGAAAATAAATAAAATCAGCAACCAAATCAAGTCAATTTATTGTATAACGTTTTGTAATATTTATAATGGCAAATGATTTAGTCTCTAAGATTATCAAGGTACAAAATATCACTTTGGATTTAGCCCATGTATATACTCGTGCGTAAAGGGAGAATCTGCATTTTCTCAAAGCTTGACCCAATCTTATGTGCACGTGAGCCACTTTCTTTTCTTGCTTACAACAAGCACATACTGGGTTTGCTTATATAAGGCACTAACATCTTTTGTACCTAAACAATGTGGGATAAAAGCCTTACGAGATATCATTATTTTTCTAACTGATTGGTAAATTGCTTTTATTAGGCTTGACATTGCTTACTTAGTTCAAACATTCACTTAATTCATGGACAAGTTAAGCCACTACCATTTGTAGGCAGTTTATAGAATTTTGAGATACATTAAGTTAGCCCCAAGTTAGGGAATTCTTTCTCTTCTAATTCCTCATTGCATATGCTGCTAGTAATTATGCGAGCTGCCAATATGCAGAGAGGTTTGTAACAGGTTATGTGATTTTGCTTGGAGAATCCTTTATAAGCTATAAGTCTGAAAAGTGATATGTTGTCTCAAGAAGTTTAACTGAAGCATAGTATAGGTCTATGGCAACCAATGTTGTGAGGTTATATGGTTATTTTCCTACTATGGCATTTTCACATACATGTGTAATGGATCTTCACTGTGATAATCAATCTACATTACATATTTGTAAAAATCTCACATTTCATGAAATAACTAAGCATATCGAAGTAGACTACCACTTCATCAAAAAAAGAACAATTTAAAGATTTGTTGACTAAGATGGGCATTAACAATATGCATACTCATCTTGAGGGAAAATATCAAGCTTAATGGAGTTGTTGGTTCTCGTGTCTAGCATGTGAGCCTGTGTAATTAGTGAAACATGTGACATACATGTGAGAAGAACTAGTTAATTTGCTAATTTGTTTTTGTACTAATTAAGTTTATTAGATTCTAATATGTAGTAAAAATACCGCAATTGTAACTGCCATTTGCTACTTCAATACAACACAATAATTTTCCCAATCTTGCAATCTTCTTCTTCATCCTCAAAATCTTACATTATCTAGGGATAAAACTTTGATATTAAACTAAATTTCTAATTCCCCTCCCTTCCCCACGGCCTTTCCTTGCACCTTCCTCCCTCTCTACCACTAGTCTCTTCCATTCCTTTCTCTCACACTCACCAAATATTTTGACCAAAAGACCCAACATGTCCTCCAATCAAGTGTTGCCACCAAGTTCATCTATGCTTTAACTTAACCCAACATGTCCTCCAATCAAGTGTTGCCACCAAGTTCATCTATACTTCAACTTAAATACTATATTATAAGATATATGTTAGCCCAAGTTGCGCAATGATATTATTGTTGAAAATTACCAGGAAAAAATTGTGATTTGAAAGTTATGATGAAAAAATTATAATTACGATGAGAATGTTTGACTTTTTCGACCTTAAAAGTTTTATACATAAAAGAAGCTAAAACCAAGTTTCACATTCAAAAAGGTCACAAATTTTATATCTCCAAAGCAAAAGACAGCTTGAGACCACATGAGCACATTCAAGGCAATCGTATCAATCATTTTATATCATTTCTCCTTCTTTATTTTGTTCAAAAGAAAAAAGAAATAATGTGATGTGAAGTGTAAACCCATCCACTTAGGCCAATTATGCTTCTCACGTGGAATACTTTTTCCCTGTCAACACCGGAAGGAGAAAAGGGGATTAGGAGAAGGAAAAGAAGCCCCTTTAAAGTCATGATCCCATTATCTAAGCAATATCCTATGATGGGACTTGCTTGGATGTTGCTCTAATACCATATGAATGGATAAAATCCCACCTTTTATACAATGTTTCTAGCGACTATTTTGTGCTTCATTTCCTTCTTAATTTAATTACAAATTATTATCTTATGCATCAACAATCAAACTTATAAACTTTACAACTCTATTGATATTGTTCCTTCTTGCATTTATTTGTATGTTAGGAAACTTTAGTAATGAGCCTTAAATTCGTGGCACCTTATTGGTGCTGAGATTCATTACATCCATGAAATCACACACAAAAGGTAGGTTTTTTTTTTTTGAACCCGCAATTAATGATATAAAATAAATGTTGTCATCAAATTCTATAATTAAAAAAAATAGACAAGTTAATTTTGTATACAAAGGAAAAAGATTATTATTTATATATTCATATTATTTTTTTTACAATTTTACAAACAAATTTAAATTATAACAACATGATGTATTTTGACGTAATTTTAGATGAAATAACTCATTTAACTCGAATTTATTTTTCATTGGCATGCTTAATGAGAAACCATTTAATTAATTTTTAGAATTTTATATAAAATAAATAAAAATTTTGTTTTTATTTCCTCCATTGAAATCAAAGACTTTGGTCGGCCCCCCATTGTGTAATTCTAAGGTCTAAACTCTCAGTCTCACACACGATTTCTCACTCTAACGCACCCATAAATAAATAAATAAATAAATAATCCAACGACCAGCATTTGACTTTGGTAACAACCTCCTTAAACAAAATCCAATTTTCTTTCCATCTAGAAACCACCCACTTTTTTTTTTTTTTTTTTAATTTATTCTGATTTATAGTTTTTAATTTATGAATTCCACACCGCCTATAAAAGCCCCGCACTTTTCTTCATTCCTCCAACGGGGATCTCCATCTGTCTGATTCCAACGAACTCAGACCATAAGAAATTGAATCCAACACAGGTAAAAAGAGAAACAATTTTTTTTCCTAGATTCTTGTTTGGATCCGAGATTATTGGAAAGGTTTCTTTCTGACTGAATCTTGTAAAAGCTATATGAATCTTTGTTAGTTTTTAGTTATGTTTTCTTGGTTGCCAAACGGAGTTTTTACTTAAAAGGCTCGTTTAGGAATAGTTTAATGTTAAAAGTTTGGAGTTAGAACGTGTTAATGAAGTTTAATCTTGATATGTTTTTCTTTTCGGGGTCTGTCAATTACTTTGTTGAGATAGATAGTTATTTGTAGTATTGTTATTGCTGTTTTGGATTCAATGTTTCATATTAGTTTCTGGTTTTTTAATCTTAAGGCCAGGAACTTTCTGTTCGCCCTTCGGTATGGATGGGAATAGGAAAGGAAGTATGCAAACTTTCTTGTGTAGTTTGAAGTGAAATTATTGTTGATAGGGAATTGAATTTGGAAGGATGTGCTTGGAATGAGGGAGAAAGAATAGTAGGAACATAAACTTTATCCTTGTGAATCCCTTTTCCCCCCTCTTTTATTGGCCCTTTTGTTTTTTTCAAACCGAGTATTAAACAGTCACTGATTGTATCCATTGAAGTTTAGCGTTATGCTAGTCTAAGTTCAACAAACTTCTTAGAAATATTTTATTCTCAAACTAATAAGAGGAGACTTGGAGCTACCACTTGTGCCAGTGAGAAGTTGACTTCTCAGTAAGGATCCTAAATTCCAAACTGAATTCTTGGGTTATTAGCAGTTTAATGCAATTACAATATAATCTAAATTGTAATGGCTGGGAGTTAGGATTCTAAAAGACCTTTATGATTAACAGCTTTTTTTTTTAATTTAACTCATGTATAATTTATTTTTGGGTCTCTCTGTTTTCTGTTTGTGAGGTTTGACTCCACATACTTGCCGCGATTGCCACTACTTTACCACTCTAGTCATAGCACAAGGGCAAATTCTTCTTGCTTGAAAATTGTGTTGTTGCTAGAACTCATTGTATGGTCATCTCACCTTTTGGTACTGATAGATTATTTTGAGCTTTGTTACCGTTGGGTTGACAATGATATTAATTTGTTGCCCTTTTGAAGGGTAGGATCATTTCTTCTACACACTACAGTCAACTAGTTCAATGCGGTATCTGGAAATTGGAATGGCCATGTTTAATGGGCTCTTTTGTAATTCATGTACTTCATATGGTGAGATGATCATTGATAGGCCGTACAAATCCAGAGATCCTTCCTAGGACTGCATATAGGATGGTTGTTCATAGATAATTTTTTTTCCCACTATTGAAATTAATTTTTACATGAACTCCTACTTAGAAATGGAAAAAAGAGCAGCAAAATTGTTATTTGCTAATGAAGCATCAGTTTCCGGTGTATTGGATGTTTTATGACTTTGGTCTCCTCATACAACAATCATGTCCCCATAACCTTATTTTGGATTGAACTCCAGCTATATCTTTATTTCATGTTAATTGTCCTACAGCTCTGCAAGTGGTACGTGTATCATGCAAGAATTTTGTTATCTTCTGGAAGATGAAATATGGAACATGAGAATAAAATGAGGTACAATGCGAGATTTTGTTAGTGATAATGGAAAATGTTAGCTCTTGTGCAATCAGAGGCTGTCTTGAAGAGGACCTGGACTGACAATGTGATGTCTTCTAGTGAGCATTCCATGCATGGGGTTAACAATAATGGGGTTCAAGCACAGAGCTCTGATTTTTTAAACAGGTAGTTCACCAACCAGGTCCATATTGTTTCATTCTGATATTCTTTGACAAGCTTTCTATATAAACTATTATAAATTGAGTTATTAATTTCAAGGGAATATTGCCTTGATTAGCAGGCATGGCTCTGAAACATATCTTGCTCCAAGTAAATTAAAAGATAGAAGTTTTGATTTCCCAGACCTAGAGGCTAAGGTACTGGAATTTATGTGCATTTTTTCGTGGATTTTATTCTACATTCATGGTGAGGCTTTGTGTAGTTTCCTCACATAAGTTTATATAGGGACTTCATTTGCGAGCTAGTGCACAGAAAGAGGAGATTCAGCATCTTCGTGAACAAATTGCTGTAGCCTGTGTGAAGGTTTAACATTTCTAAAGGCTGTTGCTTGCATATAGATTATTTTCCATTTCCTTCTGCAGACAAATGCTTCCAACTAATTTTATGGTCATTTTACCTCTAACATTTCTGCTTGACATACAAAGAAACGCATTGATCTGTATGGTCTCAGGAATTGCAGCTGCAGAATGAGAAATGTGCACTGGAGAGGAAATTCTCTGACTTGCGGATGGTTTGTTATATTTTCCACCTTTTCACTTTTTCTCTGCATTAGCTGTTTGTCTTGTTAAAACGGATTGACAGGTGCACTCATTTCTCATGAACTGATGTAAAATCATTCTGAGTGGCAGGCAATTGACGAGAAGCAGAATGAAGCCATCACTTCTGCCTCAAATGAATTGGCTCGTAGAAAAGGTGACCTTGAAGAAAATTTAAAGCTGGCACATGATTTAAAGGTGAGAAATAGCATCTATTTCTGAAAATAAGACATGCTTACCTTGATAATATTTGATATGTTTGCCATAACTATGTCATGTTAAACTGCTAATGCCATTATTCTCTAAATCAATATAAGATTGTGGACATTACTACTGCATATGTATATGGTGATTTGTACTTTAGAGTTAGAATATGGTGAACTAAATATGCTTGGTAACATTTGGTGTCTAACTTGTGACTGGCCTCAAGGACCGATTATAGTAGCAATGAAAACTCAATGAAATAAAAAATGTTTACTCACTCTAGACTGGGCAATATACTTGATTTTTCAATTGGAATAGTTTCAATGCTACACTTTAACATAGAAGAGTCCATAAGATGAAGAAAATTATAAACTTTCTCTTCTATCAGCCCCTAGTTTGGTCTTTAATCTTGAATAAAAATGTAAAAGACAAACTTAAGAATGGTGTCAGATTCCCTTTCTGACATCTAAGAAGACACATAATTGCATGGTATAAGACAAATATATTGGGTTCAAATCGTGGGTAACAATTTCAGGTAAAAAGTCAAGGATATTTAAAAAAAACAACTTAAGAACATGATATACTTGGAATAGTTGTATGTGAATTTGCTAAATTTCTTTCCGCCAAAGCACAAAACCTTGAAAATGAAGTGGTTTGACAAGTGGAGGGCTGCATCTCTTAACAAACATTCAATTCTCCTGCCACTGCAGGTGATACTTGGGTTGCTTCTGATCATCTCACTCAAAGCATATTATTTGACATTTTTCTCCTAGAATTTTTAAAGCTTTATTCATTTTGTTATTATGGTTATATGGTCTCTTTCTCATTTATACATTAGTTTCTTATTGAACACTAGTAAATGAATAATATCTTGAAGCATGTAACATGGATGCCGAATTTGAGTTAAGAATCTTTATCATCCCTGGATCTTCTACCTCAGAGGTGAAGCTAGGATTTTGGCTGAAGGGGTGCAATTCCATGAATAAATTATGAGAGTTGATTTGACAAATGCTAAAAATAGCTAATGTATAGATACAGAAATGAGAGCTAGTGATTCTGACAGATTAGAGAAGGAAAATATTATGTATTATAAAGATATGAATCCTTTAACAACAAAATTTTACTTTAGCTCATAAAGAAAAAATAAATATTACAACATTCTTGTCTCATTGTATGTTATTAATTTTAGTTTCCTATTTTTCTTTGAATATGTCTGGAGTTCACAGAGTACTAGTTGTTCAAACCTTTTGTATGCGTAAGTATTTTCTGTATGACAGTTTCCTTTCTGTTTTTTGCCTGTTAACACTGTATCTTGTGGTTTGCTTAAATTCAAGAAAATTCTTTACAGAAATAATGTTGAAGTTTGTTTTCTGAAGGTTTCTTTCCAGAATTGGATTCCTCCAAAGCACACATTAATCCCTTAAAGTCAGAATTCAATAAAAAGCTATCCACATAAATTTCATTGACTCTTTTAGAACAAAAGGAATTTGTTAATAATTATTCTTGGAAATTTAATACAAGCAGGCCCTTTATCTAAATGTAGGATTAATGTGGAGAGAAGGGGTAGCTTTTTTTTCATTATATTTTGATAACTAATTCTTTTAACGTATTGAGATAATAAATGTTGTTCTTTTTATCTTAAAAAATTGTTTCAATTTTTAGGGTCTACTGTTTGGCTATCCCCTAGAGCCATCTTGTCTGTTACTCTGTTTATTATCTTAAAGTTAAGATATGTAGAATTTTAAGGAAGGGCAAATCTTTCTGCTGTCTGAAGCAGGAGGTTATTTGGGGTGGGACGTGCCACCTTCTGATGGTCTCCTTTGCAATTGCCCATTTTCATTTCTATTCTACTGCTTAGAAGGAAATGGACAAAACGGAGGACAGGTTACAGTTCCCACTGGAATGAAGCCAAATTTACTGTTGCCATTCACATGTAGAGCTTATGTTACAAGAAAGTTTCCAGTTCCAGTTGGTTCATCTTATGCCTGGTAAAATACATGGAAAACTATTGGTGAAAAAGAGTAGTTATTGTTGATGTGGTGCTATTTCACTTTACTTACTGTTTGCTCAATCACACCATGCATCCAATGGGCATGCAAGTCAAAGAATCTTCTTAATTCATTTATATGGGATTTGACTCCAAGCCTGCTGTTGCTTGCTAAATTACTAAGATATTGGCTTTAAAGATTTTCTCAATTTAGTAAGGTAATCATGCAAGTGCACATGGTTGTCAACAAGTAATATAATGATAAATGGAGTTTGTAGATCCCTCAAGGAGTTGGTTTACTACTTGTTGCTAATTACTAAAATTATAACAAACTAAGTTTTATTCAAGCACTGAAAAAGCAAGTTGTTGAAATGAATTGCTTTGTTGGGATACAAGATCAATTAACTGCCTACTTTTTGTGGGGATTAATGTTAGTCTAGGTTCCTTAAGCATGCATAACACTCTGAGTCATCACACAATTGCCTAGCTTCATTAACTATCTATATGTCTACAGAAAATTAATTAAAGCTAAGTTAATTAAGTTTAGGTCCTATATTTGACTATGTATGATTAATAGGTATATGTCTATCCTATTAATTAATCTCCCACTTAATTTCTTAACATGGAAGGAGCATACACTACTCAAATTTAGGTCTATTTAGACTATCTTTGTCAAGCATCATCTAAAACCCCATACTCAACTTGTTGGTGATCAAGCAACAAATGAGGCAATAAGTACAAATTTGAATGAACATTGATATTCCCATAACAAACAAGTAAAAATCAATCCAAAATATCAAAACTACACAATAGCATCGACCATAATCCTGGATTAGGAGTTATAGCTCAACATATTCAAAAGACAAATACACATCTCAGCAAAATGAAACATTTTTTACAAAAAGGGTTAGAGAGAGAAAATCAAATCTAGTGTGAGAAATTCTCTAGTGCAGCTTTTTGATACTTCAAAGCTCTTGATTCCTCTTCCTTTTTCCCTTTTTGGTTCCGCCCTCCTTTTGCCCAAAATGGTATCTGCTTCCCCTTTTTTCTCTGCTTGAAAACATGTATTTATACCCTCTACTTTCAGCCCTAGCTGAGAAACCCGTGTAGAAATGTTCATTAAATGACATGTTCTCGCTGCAGTGAGAAACTTGCTGACTTAAATTGCTTTAAATCTCGCTGCAGCGAGAAACCTTCTGTCTTGGATAGTGCAGTCTGCTGCAGTCTTCTCTCTTCAAATTCATTTTTGACAATGATCCCTTCTGAACTGGGTGAAATGCTGAACACTAAAGTTGTAGCTCTACCTCTCGACTTTCCAACAATCCAAGAATCGCCTCCATTGGACTTCTGTAGCTCGAGTTGTGGTCAAAACATTGCAGTATGTTCACAGACCTTTTTAACCCACTTGCACCATCCTTTGCATTTAGGTTCCCAGTCCTTGCACCTCCTTCAATATCAGAGGATTAAATAATTAGAGGCTGAAATGAGGAATTTTAACAAGAATTTAAGCTAAAATTTGCATAAATAAAAAAATGTTACCACATAAATTAAACTACTACTAAAAAGCATAAAAACTAGCTATGAGTTACTTAAAAACTAGGACTTAGCTCAATTCAAGATCCAAAGATGCATAAGATAACTCTGTATAATAGAGTTATCACCGGCTGGGTGATTCTACATATTTCTTAAATGAGCAAAAGGTTTTAGTACTATATGTGCTGAGGAAATCTGGGAAGACACTAGATATTTAAATTGATTTTGTCATTTTTCTTAGTGCCAAGTGATACTCTTAATTATTTAGTATGTTGTTGTATGGGTGTGTGTATTCTGCAATGTTCCCTGCTTGTTCTCTGTCATTTCTATTCTCTTTATCCCTTTGCTTATAAACCACAGTTGCTAAGGGCATTGCTTTTCCTCAGGTTGCAGAGGATGAGAGATATATCTTCATGTCATCCATGCTCGGGCTGTTGGCTGAATATGGTATTTTGCCCCCTGTTGTAAATGCTTCTGCCATTACCAGCAGTGTGAAGGTATGAACTTGATAGCACGCAGGTTCTATTTGTTTGACAAATGGGCTGGGGGATTTTGGCGAGTGGGTTACGGTAACACTGATTTATGTATAAATACTATTTTTGTAATTTTCCCAGTCCATTGAGGACTTTTTTTTTTTTTTTCCATAAGACCATTCAGAACTGTGCTTTATTCAGCAGCTTGTGTTCTGCTTTCCGCGTAAGTTGACAAAATAAACTGTCTTATGCATATTTGCAGCACCTACATGATCAGTTACAGTGGAAGATCAGAACCTCACATGTAAGTGTGCCGCTCAAATACCATATATTTACAGAAGGTAAACGTCATTTAGAAAATAGCAATGGCCAACAGGAAAGGGCCTGGGCAGACAAATTTAAAGTTGTGGATGGTAAACCAATAATATTACTTGTGGCCATAGTCTTACGGTCTTATATAGTTAGATGGGCAGAATTCCAGTTGTAGTTGGATGTCAACTTCCACTAGTAAATATATTCATTAACTGTATATGTTCCCCATCCGCACCAGTGGTAGAACATAAGAAGAATGTTTTATAAAATTAAATCATACTATGGGGATCATACTTTGAAGTGTTAATTCTGCCAACGTCAAATTTTAAAGCATGGTACAGAAGTAGCTAGGATAACTGAGCCTTCTCAAATGGTTTGTCTTTAAGACCTTACATGATTTGTATTTTATGCTAAAACAATACAAGCTGAGGAGAATAAAAGGCTGTTGATGCATAATGGATTTCCTTTTGATTGAAGAAGATTCTCTTTGAATGGCACATGCAAGGATCATGCTTTCTGCTTGCAACAACATTTTATATCTGTTTAAGAATATACAAAATCAAATAACTTGAACTATGAAATTCAAGTTTTGTTTGACAATAGGCTAGCTTTTTGTGTTGACCTCTTACAACTAAAACATTTAAATGTATGATGATGACTACTGCTACTTAGCCTCACACTAGAGTTAAATTTACGTTTATTTCAAAAAATAACTCCATGTAATTAAACCTGCACGTAAATGTTTAGGTTTTACATTACATAGAAAACCAAGCAGCTGGCAGATTTAGTGACTATCCTCCTTGAAATCACTTGAAGGGCACTTACCAGGAATACAAGGTTCTCTTACATGTAATCATTAGGCCAATTTGTTTTTCTTTTCATTGTCCTTCATTCTGGAGCCTTGAATGCCAGTAGTCCACTGCTTTGCATGCACATGTAAATGCAGATGCATGGGATTTGTTGATGTGGCTACATGCGGATGTATGTTTGTATGCAGGCATCAGCTCTTTACATGATTATATGTTTCTTACATCAAAATTTAGCTTTAATGAGGCATTGCATTTTACTATTTTAACCTTAAGTCAACTTATAAGATCTAGGTGTTTCTTTTTGCAGTGAGTTTAACCTGTGCCAAGATTATTTTGATGTCATTATTTTGGACCTATGATAGACTTAAATATTTATTTATATCACAGGATAGAATTAGAGAGTTGACAGGTATAGTGGGAACTCATACTGGAGGCAGATCTCATGAAAATGATAGGCCTATTTCTGGCATTTTGAACAATCAAATTCCTCATAGAGCCACGGTACTATTTTCATGTAATCTACTAGTTTCCGTCTTTTCCTGGTGCTTGTTTATCATATCAACTTGTATTCTCTTTCTATTGCATTCCTTTCCACTTTGCATTAAGTAGTCCTTTATTTGTCTCTTTCTAACTTTCTCAGGCTAGTCATGGCTTTTCTTCTAATAACCACTACACAGATGAGCAGCATCTTATGCCACCTGACAATATGCTGAGATATATGCCTGATAATGATCACACTGCAAAAAATTTAATGTTTAATGATCCGGGACAACAACAGTTGAGCAATGGCAATTCACAGGAGTTCTTCTTCAGTTCTGATAGGTTTGCATCATTCACCTAGTCTTGTCGTAGCTGTTCTTCTTTTCTTGACCACATTATTAACTGGCAGTTTGTGAAGATTCTTGAGATGTGATGAAACATATCTGTGGGTTTTCTTTTGGGCACAATTCTGCCACTATATTTTCCTTGCTACAAGGGTTATAAATTGCAAGAGATATAATCCAATAATTTTCCCTATTATTAAAATTGGTGATATATGATAATGATGAGCACATTTTCTCCAAAACCCTGAATTCTTGTAGTGAACATATTTTTGTACATTGTTTTTCTTGCACATAGCTGTGGTGGGTTAATGTAATCCTCTTTGATCTGCACTTTTATATTTTTGACCCTATCTCATTTGTGTTTTGTCATTTATATGCCCTGAGATGAACATCATTAATATTGCTGTATGAAATTAGTCTTGAAATTTGATTTAAATTGGAATTGTATCCCACATATCAATATTTTCTTCCTTATTCAAATGCAGTTTAACTTTTTTATGATGATTGTTTTATTTGTTATCAAAGGAAGTTGATGTATATAATACAGTGTGACTTGTTCATTTAGTGCTAATACATTGCTTTGATTTGATAGTGATAGGATCAAATTTTATCATGGTTTTATTTCATTCTTAGCTGTTAATCATATTCTTACAGAGGTGGTGCTGGCCGTAATCCTGATAGTGCATTTGATAGAGGTGCTGTAAGAACTGGAGCAGAGGATGTGACCAACAATGTCTTTTCTCATCATGATGAGATGGACTCCTATGGTTCTGAAGGTGATTTTTTTTTTTGAATAGCCTGAAGGTGATTGATATTTAATCTGTGAAATAAGTTTATGATATTTAATAGTATCTAATATAACTTATTGGAATTCAGAAGGCCCTGGCATTGAGGGGTTTCAGATAATTGGTGATGCTACACCAGGAGAAAAGCTTTTAGGATGTGGATATCCTGTACGAGGGACTACACTTTGTATGTTTCAGGTAAAATTTCTTGGATCGTATTCATATAAACACTGTTATTTGTGAAGTTTTCCTTTTATACATATGGACTAATCTTCCATATGTTAACAATGTCTGTTGCACTGTAGTGGGTTCGTCATCTTCAGGATGGCACTAGGCAGTACATTGAGGGTAAGCATAGAATGACTGTTGACCTTCTTTCAGTGTTTGATGTGTCGGTCTTCTTTATAACTTACTTTTTGACGAAAAAAATTTTATCCAGGAGCTACAAATCCAGAATATGTGGTTACAGCTGATGATGTTGATAAACTGATTGCTGTTGAGTGCATACCGATGGATGACCAAGGCCATCAGGTATATACATTTAACAGTCATTGTTTATGTCCTTCCAAAATGTTTCCCAGCAGTGAAAGCTCATGCATACTGTTTTCATTGGTACGAAGAACTCAATCAGGCAATCTGTTATCGGATAGAATCTGATTGATTTTTCTAAAGATGACCAAAATCTGATATGAAAACAGAATTTCGTATAATTTACTGATAGCTTTAGCATACTAGTCTTGCATTGCACTTACACTTGATAAGGATTTGAGTAGTATACTGCATGTGATTTGAAATTGTTCAGTATGATGGTAAATACTTTGTGCTTATTGTGGCTGCATTTTTACTTCCCTTGTAAATAATGTCCCTTTTTAGTGGCAACAGAGTATTCCACACTATTATTGCATAAACTTCTCTTGCAACTTGCTTCAACTATACAATTTTTAGTTGAGAACAATATTGTCTCCCTGATTTACATTTTTGTTAAATTGTTTACTGTTGTCAGGGGGAACTAGTGAGGCTTTTTGCTAATGATCAGAACAAAATAAAATGTGGTAAGTGCATGTGTGGGAGTTGTTAGAACTTATGGTCATTGCAACTTAACTAGAATTAATATAAAATTTTCATTTCATTTTCTTTTGTTCTTTGTGTGTGATAAATTTATCTATTTGTGTTGTTTGGCAAGCCTTAAGTCAGCTGTTTGAATGATACGGAATCATAATTTTGTTGTCATGTGCTTGAATTTCAGCATTACAAGTCTTTGCTACTTTGAAAATGTGATTTAAAATTTGGAATTCATCTTTCCTGCACTTTTTACAAAGGTTTGAACTTGTTTATTGATGGTACTTCTCTCTCTCCCTCTTTCTGTACATGTATATATACATGCATATTCTCTATACAATATTGCAGGTCTTCCATGATCAAGATTCCTCTATTATATATTGGATATATTGGATATATTCCTTTCATTTCCCATGATGCTATTATGTTTTGAATTTCCACAGAGTCTTGGTCAGACCATTGTCTTTTTGTTGCGTAGTAATTAACATTTAAGGAAAAATACCCCCACATCCTTAAGTTTTAATCGAAATTCCAAGCGGGTTCATTAGTTTTTGAAATGGACACTCCGTCCCAAAAGTGTAAATACTGTTAATAGAGATTGTGAGAAGACTAAAATGCCTTTTTTTCTTTATTAATTTAAAAAATTATCATTATATTTTTTTTGAAAAAAATAATAGGGAGCATTAATCCAAGAGAGGGGAGCACCGATCGGTTCTCTCTTATTTTTTTTAAATTAATAAAAAAATTAATAAAAATTATATAATTGTAATTTTTAAAATAAATTAGGGTAAAATTGTCATTTCAATATTGTCATGTTATCAAACTAACGAAAATATTAACAGTTGACTACGGCTGGACCTATGTGTCCAACGGAAGATTTTTTTTTGGGGTGGAGTGTCCATTTTGAAAACTAATGGACTTGCCTGGAATTTCGATTAAAACTTAGGGGGTGGGGGTATTTTTCCGTAACATTTAATGTAATTTAAATTTTGCAAAAGATCACTTGGTTTCCTTTCCTGAATTAGTAGTAGAAAATTCTGTTTGTGATTCCTTTATGCATTTGAAAAGAATGTTTTGTTTGAATGGTTGTGAATATTGTCTATGCTCATACATGTTGATGCATCTATGCATAGCATGTTCTTTTCTTTTCTTTTATTTTATGTGACATTGCTTTTATTATTTCCATAGATTTCTAATGAGTTGCTTTGCAGACCCAGACATGCAAAATGAGATTGACAAGTACATTTCCAGAGGCCAAGCAGCATTTAGTGTTCTGTTACTGGTAGGTGTAATGATTGTTCTTCCAAAGTTATATAGAATTTTATTCTCCTCAATGGTCACTTCTTTCTTTATATATTTTTAATAACTTTACCTAATAGTATCTAGTTTATGGGAAAAGTTGTGCTTGGTGAATTCAAATAAATGGGTTGGCCGCTGGTTGACCAGTTTTGCTGATTTGTCAATATAAGAGGAGAGAAGTATGGTCAATTCATACTTTAAATCCCTGGAAAATTGAGATTCATTGCAATGAACTAATGGGAGGCAATATCATAAAAGTTCATTTAACGCCAACCCCCCATTCATCTCAGTCATTCATGAGTTGCACCCTTCTGAAACCACTACCCCTAACAACAGAAAGAGTATCAAAGCAAGAAGTTGGAAAAAATTGTTTTAAGTAGCCTTATACATGCTTTTTGGAGAAGGAAGAGATGAACCTCACAAGAAAATGATGGTCAATGCTGACTGCTGATTGCTTGTGTGGTCCAGTTGAAGAGCAAAGGAGGTCTTTGTACTTTGCTGACCAACAGTTCAGGTAGAATCCTTGTTTACTTGGGAAGTTAATGATGCTGAGATGAAAATTTAAGTTGAACAAGGAATACCACTTTGGAAACATCTAGTACAGTGGGTTAATATTTTGCATAGTTAGTGTGCTGCCAACACTGGCAGTTAGCAGTTCATGTAATGGATTGGGGGCCCAAGTTGGCAAAATATCTGTTACATTATGATCTAGAAGGTTTATCAAACACGACATATCTCTACTTTGTTAATGAAATTGATGCCTTATAAGATTATGAAATTATGTACTGCTGCATCAATATGTGACTGAAGTGAAGAACTTGTTGATATCTAAGTTTGTGTACCATTCAAAGGAACAATTATTCAAGGAATGGACAGTATCATCACCCGTTAGAGCAGAAACTGTTATTCTTGTCCATCACAAGGGTGTTTTATAGAATGTCAAAGCAATGATGTTCATCATATATACACATGTAACCAGTGGTAATTTGGCATCCTTTCTTTTTGTTAAACCCTTCCTTTTCCCTGCTTTGTTATCTTCTGAAACCAGAAAGGTGCTATTGAATTGAGTCTAGGATCTGATAAAATAATCTTATGCTGTCTGTACCACCCTAAAAACATGGGAGAATTTGTATGTGACATGATATGATGTTCTATATTATTGTGACAGTAAATCTTCTATGTAGTTTTGTTTTAAGGTTTTCAGTTTTCAGGCTTTGTTCATAAATTAGAATGGGGTACTTCTAATGAAACCAGAACAGAACCTGTAATTGCAGGTGACCTACTTCTCAAAAAATAAGACCTTTTAAAAACTGTCTTCATCCCATGTTATGATGATCATTATCTTCTACTTATTTTAGAGCACCACAAATAAGTCAAATTTGCTATCTGCATTCTGGAGAATCTTGGTTAATTAGATCTCTGTGCAACTTCATTTATGTCACACAGGGTGGCAATATCTAATACCATCTGAAACATGGCATGATATTATTAAGGGAAACCTTGTTCTAAATAGTGCTTGACTTTAGTAGGTTTTGTTTTTTTTTTTTTTGGGACAAAGATTTCAGTAGGTTTAGGGATGTAGTTTCGACATGGAATTGGTTAGTTTAGAGGTCCATTTTTCATGTTCTCAAATTGTTGCCTACGTAAAAAGTCTAGTGAAAGTATTCTTATGACTGTTGCCAATTAGAAGACAAAAGAAAAAAAACTTTTCTGTTTATAGATGATGATTTCTTGTATAAATAATACTTTTTAACTTTTCATACCTAGTCTACGAAATGATTTCAGATCA
This sequence comes from Theobroma cacao, assembly GCF_053813885.1. Lineage (NCBI taxonomy): Eukaryota > Viridiplantae > Streptophyta > Magnoliopsida > Malvales > Malvaceae > Theobroma > Theobroma cacao. Next base: position 41,540,247 of record NC_142643.1, on the reverse strand, counting down.
AAAAAGGTTAACAAGTAGCAACTTGGAATGCAGTGAGAAGTGTTTTTCTATTTCTAGTGCCTTGGCTCTTTACTATTCATCTAATCCTGCTTGATTCCAGGAGTTATATGCTGTTTTGGCAACTGATATGAGAGAACAAAAGTCAATTCCCTTTTCTTGGGTGTTGTGGGTGGGTAGGATGGTTGAGAAGGGTGTTTTTTTTTTTTCTCAAATGGTAAGGTATAGAAGAAAGATGTTGATAAATGGTTTTGATAAATTTATGAATAAATGTTGACCGGGCAACTTAAAGGAAATGTTTGTTGGCAAATTGTTAACTCTTGTGTTTATGTATCTATTTATATGTGGAACAGAGCTACCAAGAGAATAAATATCACTCTAACACATATTATCCCTGTCTTTTCTTAACAGATGGATTCTTCTGAGAAGTGGGAGCCAGCAACTTTGACTTTGAAACGGTCGAGTTACCAAATCAAGATCAATAGCACAGAAGCTGTGGAAATTTCTGAGAAATATTCAAAGGAATTATCGGTATGCTTTTTAAATTCTTTTGTTTTGTTTGAAGGTTGTATCAAATGCTTTTTAAATTCTAGTTCATTGTGTTCAAAAGTTAGACATTTTTTAATTTATTATTTCATCTTATTTGTAAATAGTTTGTGACTAAGGTTTAGGTGACCTGAGTAGAATTCATATTTTGTTTCTTGCATGCATCGATTCTGTGCTACTCTTGTATGTCTACTTGTCTGACCATGGTCTATATGCTGTAAGTTAATATTATATGGACTCTATAATTTGCTTTTATATCAGGCAGACATAAAAGATTCTATTGATTATGTATATTCCACTTCGTATGATTTCTTAGTGGCAACATAATTACCAAAAGACATCATTTATGCCATAGGCTATCACGAAATTATCATTCCTCTGAAAGAGTTAATACAAATAATTTTTGAGTCTGAATTATATCCTGCATGATAATGCATAATCAATGGGAATGTGGGAATCTCACCTTTTCAAACAATATAGGCCAAAAAGAATTAAAGTTAGAAAACTGGGGAGTGTGTCTTATAATTTGCTGTAAGTGTATATCATATAGGAATTTTGGACTACACACATTTGGCTATTCTATGCCTTTCATACATAGCCTTGAAAGCTGTATATTTTGCTGGATTATGTAAAAAATGAATATGTAATTTGTGCCGGATTGGTTGACTTTTGGACATAACATTTGCATGCATGTTTAACTTTGTGATGTTGCAGATTAAAGTACCTAGTGGGCTCTCAACACAATTTGTTGTGACATGTTTTGATGGGTCTTCACGTCCCTTTAGCACATATAATGTTCGGTAATATATTGCTTTAATGCTTGATATTCTTCTTCTTTAAAATTAATCCTATCAGTTTTTTATATTTTCTATTTAATTGTTGTTATATTATGCTTATCACTAAGCATGTTCATAAGACTAATATTGACTTTGCCTCATATTTATTCTCGATTTTGCTAACATAAAATTGTGCAAAAGAACAATATTACTAAATAGAGTTGGATTATATGTGATAGAAACTGTTTGGTTTCAACTCAAGAGCTCTAGCTTCGTATTAAAAGATAAACAGGGGGAATGGGGAGAGAGAGAGAGAGAGAGAGAGAGAGAGAGAGAGAGAGGGGGGGGGGGGGGGGGGGGGAAGGTGTGGCTGATGGAATTTCTTTTCAGGAGTGTGTAGATAAACCCATCAATTTAAAATGATGATAAAGTCTATCTTTTGCCATGTGCTATACTTGTGCTGTTTAATACAAATTCAATTAGTGTGCAAGGTTTGGGTGTCTAATGCTATTATTTTTATTGTAAAATTTTAATTTGTGTAATTGATGTATAAAAAATAAAAAAAGGATTATAATTAGACTGACTTATTTTGTTTAACATAATTCTTTCTAATACAATGGTATTCATGTTTTTTATAGAATGCGGGATACTCTTGTTTTGACGATGAGATTATTCCAGAGCAAGGTACCTTTCTCATCAAAATTTGCTTTGGAGTGTTCCAAATCCATGCCTATGGTTTTTGTTGTAGTGGCAGTGGAGATGCTGGTAGTTGTTTCTAGAGAGAACCCATATTGTATACTTTTGAACAATTGACATCTCTTACTCAGCTTAGTTAACAAATTTAATTTCTGTTGCAAGGATATCAATAAGTCATCTTATACGTGATTATGGTACCACATAGAACACTTCACTTCTATAGGGTAAGAATGCAAAAATTGAAATTGTGGAGATAAATAATGAGAAGATAATAGAAACAATGGTTATTGATTATCATAGGTTAACTACCCCTGTAAAGGTGGAATTTTTACTCTAGTTTTAAATGCAGTCTTATGTCATCTTTTGATTTTTCATTTAAAAAACAAGAGTAACAAATGAATGAGTCATGTCTTTGTACTTGATATTTTATCAAATCATGAAATGAATAGAACTATAAAGAATGCTATCAATACAATGTGATTGTGGAGTAGCTATCAAGATGAGGTTAAAATTTTCGAGGATCAAACAAGTTTGTGGTCTGTCATAGTTATCAGGATGAATTGGTGAAGTGAGAATCATATTTAGACATCAAAAGGATAATAAAATACGGTGATGTTATATGCCTGTTATATCTGTAATTGGACATAAAGGAAAATCCGAATAGATTTGATACCAATACAAGTAGGAGAAGATGTATTAATCATGCTCTTCTTTGCAGGAATATATTGTTAGGATTTTAGGGGACACTAGTAATATTTGTTCAATGCCTGTGCATGTACTTATTTTTAACCCCTTTTTTATTTTATTATATATATGTTTTTGGAGCAGAACTTGGATGACAAGAGAAAAGGAAGAGCATAGGCCTTACTTATTGAGTATAGCTTTAACCTTAATAGTGAATATTCAATTTTTTTTTATAGAAATTGAGAGGAAAATAAACACATCAATGTCTGTATCTTAGTTTTGAACAATAATGAAAGAACATTTCTGTAATCTTCTTCCTCAGTTGTATTTTAAATTATATTACTTAATCCATCACATCTATCAATTATTGGTTCCATATAATTATAAAACTACTTCAGCCATTATTCTAAAAACTCTGGACTTGGCTGCACCAGAAGATGGATATGCAGAGCAGCTGCTATTGAAGCTGACTGCCCGATTTCCTCGAGGTACTATCTCAGTTGAACAAGTTTGCATGCTTTATCAGCTTTGTTGTGGATTAATCGACGAGATGGTATCTATAATAATGCTGAAGTGTTATGGATAGGATAATCTTTGCCTGAACCCATATCCTATTATGGGAAGGGCAAAGTACCCCATTGAAAGTCAACCCAAAGAGGGTTGCACCTTTTGCAACACCAATCTAAGGTGGAAGGTGGGACTGCCATGTGACTGCATATGGGTCATGAAATCTTGGACTACTTATTTTATTTGCCTAGCATGTGCACGTTATGCAAAGCTTTTCTCGGAATCTCACTTAATCCTTGTTTTTATGTACGGATTATAGATAATGGATGCTGTTAACGAGTTCTTGTCAAATATAATCAAGGCATGCAAATGGTATACCACGACAAGGACTAGTCAAGATAGTGAAGAGGTATGGTACCAAATAACATGTACATTATCATAAGATTCAGGAGGATTAGCCCTTTGGATGGGATTAGGAATCGCCATGTCAAACAGGAGTTGTTAAGATGGATGCCAAAACCCCACCACTCATGTTGCCATTTTCTCTGGCTTGAAAACACCGGCCGCAACTCTAGTTTATCTTCTTATTAGCTACCTTTCATCTACCACAATGGCCTGGCCTACTTTTACGCAATTTATTTACACCCCTAAGGGATCTAATCCTCTGTGGCAAATTTCATTCTTGCAACCAATGCGGTCTTTCCATGTCAGACGACTCACATGATAGCACGTGACTATACTTAGCACATATTTTTGGGAAACGTGGCGAAATACCATTGGTTGTGCTGGTTTGGTAGTAATGTGACATGGTCGTATAGGGATATATAAAAGAGTCCACTTACCTACACTTTACCAACCAATATTGACAAGCTTAGACGGTACCTACGGCAATTGATTTAATGAGACTCTGTGATCCAAGAAAACCACAGCAATTAAGTCAACAACCCATCAAACCCCATTGAAAAATAATTAAAATACGAAAACCCAAAAAGGAACAAAAAAAAAAAAAAAACACTAAAAATGAAAAGACTCAAAGCCAAAGCTATGAGAATAAAGTAGAAGATAAGGAGATGGACACATCAACTTCCCATTTCCCCTACTTTCCTTCGCTTCCCCTCTAAGCCCCCCTCCACCTCTGTCTCTTTCTCTTTCCATTCTTTTTTATTTTCTTTTTTCTTCTTTTAAATACATACTTAACATAAAACAAACTTGTTGCAGAGACTGAATATGAGTTCTTCAGCTAGCACCCCAAATCCTTGGACACCCTATGATACTTATAAAGATTGTTCACAAGGACTTTGTAGCATATATTGTCCACAATGGTGTTATCTCATTTTCCCACCTCCTCCTCCTTTTAGCATTAATGATGATGATGATAATTCTGGAACTGATTTCTCACCTCTGATTATAGCAGTTATTGGCATCCTGGCAAGTGTATTTATCTTGGTAAGTTACTATACTATCATCTCCAAGTATTGTAGACGGCGTAGGCAGGATCATACAAGGTTACAGTTGAATGAAAGCAGGGATGAATTGAATCATGATGGATGGCAAGCTGCTTCAGAAGGGTTAGATGAAGGTCTGATAAAGTCTATAACAGTTTGTAAGTATAAGAAAGGTGACGGTTTGATTGAAGGAACAGATTGTTCGGTTTGTTTAAGCGAGTTTCAAGAAGATGAGAGTTTGAGAGTGTTGCCAAAGTGTAACCATGCTTTTCATGTCCCTTGTATTGATACTTGGTTAAAGTCGCACTCTAGTTGTCCCCTTTGCCGTGCCAATATTGCATCCACCAATTCTTTGCCTAACCAAGTGGTGGCGGTGGCGGCGGCGGCGGCGGCGGCTACAATCCAGGAAGCTCCCCGTAATGTTAGTACTCTATCTGCATTTGAATACCAGCAAAGAAATGACGCTATTTCAGTGATCCAGGATTTGGAAATGGGTGTTAGAGAAGAGGCTGTCATTACCCTTGTTGTTAGTGATGATGTTGGGGATATGGGGAATGCGAAAGAAAGTAGCAGCATGATAGGAATTGGAGAGGATGGGAATGGAATCCAACCATTGAGAAGGTCCGTTTCAATGAGTTCTTCTCTTTGTCAAGGCCAAGTTTTCTCCGTTGCTGATATATTACGCATTAGTGAAGAAGATGAGGATCTCCAAATGGAACGTCGTTTCCAATCATCATTGGGAATTGGATCCTCAAAACAATTTGATGGAGAATATTGCAAGTCAAATTGCAGAAATGGGGTTCTCAATCTGGTCAGAAGTCCTCTAGCAATGAAGAGATCCATTTCCACAGGAAGATTTATGTTCTCCAGGTATGAAAAGGATCGAAATTCTATCCTCCCCAATTGAAAACTCAATTTTTCTGTGCATAAAAACCAGGATTTCAATTTTTTAGTCCTCTGTAACATGTTAGACACACCACAGTGGAGATCTCAGATTTTAAAATATGGACTGATCAGATTCTTACATTTGCTGAATCCATATCCTTACATGGTGTCCTATCCTAGATTTCTCTCTGTAGATTTATTTTTCTTCTGAATTCTTGCGGCCTAAACTTCGCTTCACTCTATTGTGCATGATTGAATGAAGGATCTTGAATATAACCAGTTGCAATTGTTAAAATTATTTCTTCAATCAAACCTCCACGTAGAACTGATTTGCAGAAATGGAGAATGGAAACAGTTAAATATTGTGGAAGTTCTTTTCATTGATTTATGGAAGTTGTTATGATGCTTTTGTTTTATTTTTATGTGTTCATGAATGTTGTAAAAATGTGATGTAGTGTTGGCAAATCCTAATCTACGCCAGCTAATTAAAGTGAAAAGAAAAGGAGGCCTGGTAACAGCTTCCCCTTTAAGTACAGAACATAATGATAAGTAACAGAATTCACATATATCAGCATCTGCATCAGGAAAATTTCTCTTTCTTTAGGAAAAAAATGGGTAAGTTAAAGGTAAGAGACAACCATTGAATATTGCAATAATGAAGGACACATTGCTAGCTGTTCCTTCCCAAGTTAATCATTATAAAATTTGGCAACATTTTCTGGAATGATATCCATTGAGTGATTTTCATACGAGGGAAGAGCTCCATAACTGGAAGAATCAGCAAAGAAATTGGGCTTAAATTTGGCATGTTGCCTGTTCTGTATCAAGTATGAGTCAGACTTGCCTGTTTCTCTCATCCATTTTTTGGAAATGATTTAATTTGCCCACCTTCCCTGTAAATATAGTATTACAGCTCAAAACTAAGATCTGATAATTAAATCCTAGTTAGCCTTTGCGCTTAGCCTAGACAAATGGCAATGAGCTTGATCCTTTGATTTGGGGGCTTGGCTTCATGTGTGTTTAGCTTAAAAGCAATGCTAGCAAAACCCCTGATTTGACTTCTAAGTTTTGTATAAATAAACAAGACATGGTGACTTGTTTAGGAACAAAAGAAATGTTTGGAAGGAAGTTGGAAAGTAGAACTGACTTTGCCATTGAGAATTATTGGAACCAACATGATTGGGATAGAATTTGATTACATATGAAACAAAGACAGGACAGCTGAACTGCCAATAGAGCCTAAAGAAACAAAAAAAATCAGTACTGTGTTGTTTGTCATGATGCAGGGATTTTAAATTCTCCCCTTAAGCTTGTATTCAATCACTCTGACAAAGCCTTTGTACCTGCCAAAGCTTTCTCATAATTGATATAATATAAGTTATTCCCCTTGCTGGTAAAAAATATTATAGGCCACATTTTTCATTTGTTCAAAATTGTTACATGGTTTCTATAACTTAGAGACCCTACTTGAGTTATGACATTTTTCACTCCATTGCACATTGAATTGTAACAGTATTAAAATAGACTACTTTTATATATAGTTATTATAGATTATGCTTTTTTTCTAAAATATTTATTTTTTATTATAAAAAACCCATTTTAATATTTTCTGTATATTAGAATCAATATATATATATGTATATATATATATTGTTAGACAATTATTTATCTCTTCGTGTAGGTTGTCCAAGAAAAATATACTCCATGGGACAAATCAAACAAAATTTTTGCAATTCCGACTACTTTTTATTTTTTTTTTTGGTCTATTATTTTTTAATAAAATTTTAACTACTATTTATATATAAAATTTATAATTCATAATTGAATCTTGCATATATTCCGAATATAATGAAAGCTGCACATACCTTTTTTTTTGTTTTTGGGTTTCTTTTCTTTTTTTCATCATTTTTATTTTTCTTTTCAAAGTGAAATGATTAAAGGTGCATGAGTCCACTTTGGTTATATTTGGAGCTTTAGGAGAAATAATAATGGATTGTATAGTGGACACCCCTTCCTATATATAATGAATATTCTTTTACTTTTAATTTTCCATGAAAGTGACAGATTCAGCCTCCCGATCAATTTTGTTCACAAACCCTATCTCTTTGGCTCTTTCTTTGGGTTTTCAGTAAGTTTGAAGCTCCTCCTCCTGTCTCTATTATGGATTCTTTCCTCTCTGTTTTTCTCTTCTTTAATTACAATAAGTGGCTTACTTGTTGCCTCACCATCACTTTAAGACAAAAGTCATTTTCTAATAGAAAAATTCCCCCAATTTCTATATTCAAAATTTATTTTTCATGAATTTGTTTTCAACATGGAATATATATTAGAATTTAAGGTTTGTAAGGGTGTTGTAGAGGGCATCTTGTTTCCTTCTTGATAAAGGAAGCTGCCATTGGTTGTGACTTGTGACCATTTAATTGATGAATTTTGTGTTGGGATCGGAATTGATATATAAAAGGATTTTAATTAATTTTTATTTATCTTCTTACTTAATTTAAGGCTATTAAAATTTATATAATCATTTTAAAATGAAGTAGTGGAGATCTGGATATCTTGAATTTGTGTTAGGTTTAATGGAGTTTGGGTTTTGGAAAAGACAAGTAATTTTGGACTTTTGAATAAGAGAAAATCCTTTTGGGCCTTGGGAGTTCGGATGGATAAAAAGAATTTCAAGAAAAAAAAATCCCTTTTTTGTCTAAATATTTTTTAAAGATTGTAATTTACAATAATTTAAGAAAAAAACTTGCACCCATCATTTTAAATTTGAGTATTTTTTAAAGGCTATAATTTACAATGATATAAGAAACCTAATTCCCCAAATTCAATTGTTATTGAAACAACTACCTATCTCATTAAACCTCATCAATCCTTTTACCTATAGACCTTCCCCTTACGTGTCCAATTTCTTGTGAAACAATGAAAACTAATATAATAATTGGTCCAAAAGGAAAAATATCTTCCATATAATTAAGAAATCTACATCATCGGGAATCTAATTATTTTTTTTTTTGAAAAACAAATTTATTAGCCTCCTCAATAATTAGCATGCTAGTACAAATCCCTAGCTTAAACGGTGAGAGACTTTTAATGGCATAAATTACCAGATTCGAACAAAAAAGAGTTTGTACAATATCAGTTGATCATTTAACTTTTTTAAAATTTTTTGTTTGGACCACCAAATTTTGAGAAATTATGTTTTTGTCACTAATGTTTATCAAAATTAATATTTTGAAAAATTGTATTTTTGTCACTAATTGTGTTTATTGCACTATAAATCCACTCACCTCTTGTACCACCCTGGTGTTGATGTATAGATTTTAATCATGTTATAAATCACTACATTTCAAAAAAAAAAAAAAAGATCCACTTACTTCTTGGATCACATTTCACCAGCAAATTAAAAAAATGAAATTCACGTAAATATTAGTATAAAAGCATGTTAGACTTTCTTTTCCTTTATCCCCATGGCGATGGCATCCGAATCCTTCAAATTTTTGTTGGTAGCCACATGCACCATTGTGGCTTTGATTGCTCAACTGGGGTTGGCGGAGGCAACAACAGATGTTGCTGAGTGCTTTCCATCTTTGTCAAGTGTGGAAGGTAGCATTGAGGCAACTGAGAAGCCCATTTCCGAAAACAAGTTTGATGATGTTGGACGTGCTTGTTGCACGGCTTTCATTAAGCCTGGTGGTGACAATTTCTGGCCCATTATTTTACCTAAACAACCTTGCATGCTCCTTTTCAACTTAAACCCATCTGCGGACTTGTGACCATAATTGATGCCGCAGCAGCGCCTTATTGAGCTTCAGAAAAGATCTTCGTCGTTGAATGTTTGATGAAAAGCTACCAAACGTCCAACATTAGCTGTTTTATCAAGGTGATCATGTAGCTATTTATCCATCTGTAATGGTGTCGTGGGTTTGGAAATCCTAGGTTCGAGTCTAAGTGTTCCTAATTATAGTTGTAAGATACAAAATTCAGATTTTTCTCTATGTCAAATAGAAATTCAAATGTATCCCAGATGGGAGTGACTATTGCAAATCACTTGATTCAATTTCTCAACATTCATTTCAAACATGATTTAATTTAAGGCACGTTGCATTTATTTACCTACCTTTCTATATTTGGAACACACAAAACTATGGTGTTATATATATATATATATATATATGGATATGCCTAATTATTTGTATGCTTAAAACTTGCCACATCGAGTAAGATGTGCAATGTATCCGGATGTGTACTGTATACCTAGTTTTTATAAAGGGACAATGCATGAGATCCCTATATGACAAGTCTTGGTTTTTTGTTTTGTTTTCCATTTTTTTCTTTCTTTCTAGGAATAGAAGTGATAATAGAATATGATATTTAGGCTACATATCCCATCTAATTTTTTATTTAAAAGATTGGAATATTAAATTTTGATCGTTGAAGTATCTTCTTGAAAAACGATTTAAAATTTTAAATATTCTTAAAAGTACCATCTATGTTGTGGAATTAAGACCTTAAACAATAAGGAGCGTGCATATACACGTGTTGCCAAATCTATTTTTGGAGTTGAAAAACTTAGAACTTGTATAACTGGACGTCAAAACTTTTTCATGATATTTCTGTCGGTCTCGTTGTGAAAGAGTTTAACAAGTAAAGGCAAATTTAGTTCCTCAAATTCCATGTGATGCAGGTCTTTCGTACACGTGACCAAACCAATTAAAGAAAGAAAAATAATTGGTATGGTTTCTTGAGGTGTACACACAAAGTAATTGATGTAGTTGGTATCTATGGTTGCGTACATTCTGAGTTTCTCTAATTAATGGTTCCCCATTCATAGATTTAACTATAAAATTGCATCAGCATTGTTGGAGTGCCTGCAAGCAAGGATATACAAGCAACATGATTTTGTGTTGCTTGCTTCAAATCAGATTTCTTTTTAAATATTTTTAATAATACGCTCAACGAATTAAAATATAATACTTTTTTTGTTAAATTTTCGAAATAAACCCTTAAATTATATTAAAAATTACGTTCAATTAAATCAAATAAATTATTTTCACTAATTGTAATCAACAGTAGAATTATCAATTTAATACCACGTCATCTTCTATGTGAAATGTTGACGTGTTATTTTGATGACATCATTGTCACGTGATACTATAAATGTTATTTAATAATATTATTTGATTTTTTCCTCAATCACATGCTTTAAAATAATTGATTTAGAGATTTAAAACAAAAAAAAAAAACCTTATTGCTAATCAAATAATTTGATTTTTTCTCAAATTAATTTAACATTCAAAAAATCCACAAGTAAATATTTTAAAAACTTCCCATACACTGTATGGAAACCAGAACAGAAAGATTGACAAATTCTGTAGATGCAAGCCTTCTACAAGTCTTTGATGCACTGGTAACAATGATGAGTAATATCTTACTACGATTATGCCTATGAATTCGTGAAACTTTAGGAAGAAAATTTATCTTCTTTGTTTTTGATGCCTTCTTTCAGGTTGAGTTGAGCTGTACTGAAATTCTATATCAGTTCCGATGTCTCCCTCTATCCACCAAGCTTAGCAACGACAGTTATAGCAAAGAACAATGGTCGCAAAGATGTGACTTTAGTCATATGAACTTTAACAAAGAAGGACGCGCGACAATCTAGGGACTTAGAGGCTACTCTTACTGCTCACATCCGCTTTTATCTTCACCTTTTGAACTCTTGTCTCTCTTTGAAGCAATGAAATCTGAATCTTTTGAATGGTTTGATTCCGAGAATGAAGAGAAACCAGGTGCGTGGATCACCCAAGATGTGCCAATCACCATCTTGAAGAATAAGCTCATAAAGTATATGCTGCTCCTCCAGAGAGACAAAACTAATTGTTTGATTTAATTGTTTTGGACCGTAAATTAATTTGGGAAGGAACCGAATAGTTTGATTAGCAATTAGTTTGTTTTTTTTTTTAAATCTTTAAGTCAGTCATTTTAAGATATGTGTCTAAATAAAAAAAAATTAAATCTTATTAAGTAATATTTAATATTACGCCATGTGCCACGTGATAACGATGATATTAAATGATAGATGGTGCAATATTAAATTGATAATTATATTGTTTACTAAAGAAAGTTAATTAATAGTTAGTGTGAGAGGTTTATTTGACACAAAATAAAACTTTAAGAACTTAATTGAACGCAACAAAAAGATAAGAACTTAATTAACTTTTTTTGTATACTTTAAGGGTTTATTTAGGTATTTAGCTTACTTTCTTTTAATGTCTTAACTTAAATAACTTATAAAAATCTTTTAAAAATAAAAAAAATAACTTATAAGATTCAAAAACTAGTAAAAAGAAAGTAATTTCCCATTTTCTTTCTCATTTGCTCACCATATATATATAAATATATATATTTAGCCTCAAAAACATTTAATTTGATTATCATAATTTAAATAGGTTTTTCAATAGGGAAAATAAATGGGTTTATAAAAATAACAAATTGGCATAAGAAATATGGTCTAATTAATTTTAAAAAAATATTTATCTATTCCTTCACACTTGAAATGGTAAGCCATTACCAAAGGAGAATTCGGAAACAGCTATTCAAATTTCTCAAGGAATGGTATTTTTCAAAATGACCATTCCATTCCATGAAGCAAACATCATCTTTAAAAAAAGGCTTAAAAATAAAAGGAAAATTAGTATTCCATTGTTCCCGGCCAAACATACCCTTAGTAGTAAAGAAGAATTTTATTAGAGCTTATAGCACTGATTTCAATTTAAGTGAAGTTTGCCTCTTCTTGCGCATGGATATAAAGTATATTCTCGGAAATCCAGCATCCTCAATATCTTTCGTAAGGGAATAAAATTCTTTCACTTGCTAGTTATGTTATGTGCCAGATAAGGTAGATTAACCCAAATTTCACGTTTTCTAAGACTTCATGAGGAATAATATTCTTGTCGGTTTCTAAAACCAAAGAGCATATGCCTCTAGCTAATCTACTTCCATTAAACATGGAAATTTTGAGCTTGTCTTTTCTTCTTCTTCTCTTTTTTTTATTTACTATTTATCTATATATAAATACACACACATATATAGATATATATATGTTTCACAACCTAACCCATTTCAACCCACAAGAACATTGCTGCAGACATCACCATACAACAATTAAACAATGGTTCCAGAAAGCAGCAGTTCCTCTTCATATCCCATCAAAACCATAGTCATTTTGATCCAAGAAAACCGCTCATTCGACCACATGCTAGGCTGGTTCAAGTCTCTCAACCCTGAAATCAATGGCGTAACCGGGTCCGAATCCAACCCCATTTCCACATCAGACTCGAACTCATCCAGGATCTTCTTCAAAGACAATGCCGAGTACGTTGACCCTGACCCTGGCCACTCCATCCAAGCGATTTACGAGCAAGTATTTGGCAAGCCTTGGAGCTCTGATCACGACCCTAATCCACCCCATGAGCCAACAATGAATGGCTTTGCTCAGAACGCAGAAAGAACCGAAAAGGGGATGGCAGAGGCAGTGATGAAAGGGTTTAGACCTGAGGCAATGCCGGTTTACAAAGAGCTGGCATTGAACTTTGCCATATGTGACCGGTGGTTTGCCTCGGTCCCCGCTTCAACGCAGCCTAACCGGATGTTCGTGCACTCGGCTACATCACATGGGTCTACAAGCAATGACACAATGAAGCTGATCCAAGGGTTTCCTCAAAAGACAATATTTGAGTCATTGGAAGAAAGTGGCTTGAGCTTTGGGATATACTATCAATACCCTCCATCTACCTTGTTCTTCAGGTAATTAAGTAGGTAACAAATTTTCCACATTGTTATTCTCTTGCTTTAAATGGTTTGCTTGTTAACTAACATGGTGTGCATGTTTCATTAAAATTCCTTTAGCTAAAAAGAAGCCCTCACTTCATAACCCTTTTAGGTACAAATTAGGCCATGGTATTGAAATCTTCGGCCGTGGGGTCACCCCATAAAGGGGATGGACCGTTGCAGTGGTTAGGCCTAGGCTACACTCCTACTCTATTAATCTTAATTAGCTACCTCCCTCATTTTTATTAAGGATTATTAAGTGTGTTGTTGAAGATTAAAATTACAGTCTTGATTAAAGGTTGATGCTTTGTAAAGAAAAATTAAATAGATGAAGAAAGAAATAAGCAATTTGAAGAAAAATGATCATTTCCTTAAATTGGAATAGACCACATGAATCTATTCAAATTGACATTTGTGATTATTAACCCTAGTCTTAAAATTAAAGTTGGAAATTTGAATGATGTAATGCTCAAGTTTTATTGGATAAATTGAAAAATAAAGTTTTAAATACTAAATTTTCTATATTTAATTTATGTTGTATGTCGAAAAAATAAGTTGTGTTATACATACATATATATATATATATATATGTTGTACAATTAAAAATTTAATAAGAGAAAATTTTTTTGTCTGAGTGCAATATTTAAGTTTTTAATGACATTTTAAGAAGAATTAACATGTGGAATATTATGATTTTAAGGTAACAATTTAAATTTGAAATAATCAGAAACGACTCAAATCTAGATAACATTTTACGCTATAAAACTATATGAATTCGAAATAACTTAAACATGACTTCAAAATTACATAAACTAGAAATGACTCTAACTTAATCCAACCTTCTCAATTTAGCAACTTTTACGTAGGCTAACATTTGAAAAATGAAAACAAAAGGCAAAAGGGAAGAAGAGAAGAAGAGAAGGGGTGATTAAAAAGGCCCTTAATTTGCTTTTGAGGTATTTTCGAGCCACCAAGTTAGGTGTTATTAAGGCTTCTTTATAGTCAACATAGTTAGCGTCTCGTGAAGGCAAAATATACTAATTGCTTTTCAAATACAATGAAAAGAAATGCTCACCTAACAGCTGACAGATCTCAAAATTTTGGAAGTCTTGATTTTTCATTTTTTTCTTTACTATTCCTCTGCCTATCCCAAATTATAGGCACATGAATTTGACAGTTTAAAATGAATTTTATGATTTGATTCATAAATTCTTATAATTATTAGCATAATGATACAAAAAATTGGCAATCTACTTCTTTCTTTAGATCAAGTTTCAATGATTTCTGCTTTTATCTTTGATTAGGACATTAAAGATGTAGGAAACTCCCCTGCTTTTCTGAACTCTAGTAGAATAAATCTATGTTGACAGAAACCTTAGGAAATTGAAGTACTTGAAAAACTTTCATCAATTTGATCTACACTTCAAGGAGCATTGTGAAGAAGGGAAGCTACCAAACTATGTTGTTGTAGAACAAAGATATTTCGACCTGCTATCGGTGCCTGCAAACGATGATCATCCATCCCACGATGTCTCTGAAGGCCAAAAATTTGTAAAGGAAGTTTATGAGGCACTAAGAGCTAGCCCCCAGTGGAATGAAATGTTGTTAGTAATTGCATATGATGAACATGGTGGATTTTATGATCATGTTCCAACTCCTACGATTGGTGTCCCTAGCCCTGATGATATAATTGGTCCTGAACCATATTACTTCAAGTTTGACAGGCTTGGTGTTAGAGTTCCTACATTTTTTATTTCTCCCTGGATTGAACCAGGAACAGGTGAAGTCTAGTCTTTAGGATAAGGTGAATTAGTGTTGTTGTTTAACCTGTAACTTCTGGATGCCATCCACTAACTGTTGCTAGTGAAATTCGCAGTGATACATGGGCCTTCAGGGCCATACCCTACTTCAGAATTTGAGCATTCATCAATTCCAGCAACTGTCAAAACGATTTTCAATCTAAAAGAGTTCCTAACAAAGCGTGACGCATGGGCTGGCACTTTTGAATGTGTTATAAATAGAGAGAACCCAAGAACAGATTGTCCAGGTAAACAAACAAGGCCTCGATCCCCAAGATTTAAAGGAATTCATGGATTGATAACCTGAAACTGGTATATATATTGCAGTTACATTACCTGAACCGGTGAAAATGAGAGATGCTGCGGCTAAAGAGACGGCGAAGCTAAGTGAATTTCAACAAGAATTAGTACAAATGGCAGCAGTATTGAGCGGAGACCATAAAAAGAAAATTTATCCACACAAGCTTGTGGAGAACATGACAGTGGCAGAGGCTGTTAAGTATGTGGATGGTGCCTACAAGAAGTTCTGCCATGAATGCCAAAAAGCAAAGGAAAGGGGAATAGATGAATCTGAGATTGTTGACTTAGGAGAACTGCCTCAAAGGTCAAACTCCAAATCTGTGGTTCGCAAGATGTTTTCCTGCCTTATCTGGGATAATTGAAAACTCTGCATCTCTTAATTTCAAGGAGGAAATCTTTCTTTGGTCTTGGGCATTAGGGGCAATATCACATTTCAGGGCACTCTAGCTGATTAGGATAAGATGATGACAATTTGTTTGATTTGTTTGATTCAATAGTGTAAGTATCCTGTTTGTACATTCAAGATATACTGTGCAGTTAGCATAATGTGTAATTTGCATATGAGTAATGTTTCACCACAAATTGCATCACCATTGAAATGATTAGTTTGTAAATCAAATCATTATCAAATGGTAACTGGTATTGGGCTCAATTGTTATGGAAAAGATTATTTTAATTACCTTAATTAATGGAGTAGGTAGGCAAAAAGAAACGACCACCTCAATCTTTTAATACTGGCATGAGAATTCAAAACCCAGATTTCAACCACTTTGTCTTGGAACAACAATTGCTTTATGCCTACGTCAATATGCAGTGGTATTGGTTCTTTATGTTAACGTTAATCACTTAATCCAATTTAATATATATATATATATATATATATATGTTATAAGCTAAGCACACTTAAGTTTATTCTTTTTGTTCTATCATAATGCAAATCTGACCTTCTTTGTTATTTACTGTTCTGTTTGCTAATCCTAATTAAACCCTTAAAACGCAGCTTACACGCATAGTATAAGAAAGTTTACAAGGAAAACGATAAACAAATTGTAGCATCGAGCAAGACCAAGAAAGGAGAGGAGATTCAGCTTGTATCTTATTCTTGGAGGAACGACAACTGTGTTGTAGGGGAAACAGAAAAACAGTTGACATGCATAATGATTTATCTCATAATTCTTCTTCTGATTGGTTGCTTTGCAAGCTTAACTTCCATTCCATACAATTGCCTTTGCTTCTGAAAATTATATTCCCATTGGCATCCATTGCAAGCTACATGCTTGGACAACATGGTTTAACAAATACTTTAAAATTTCAAAGCACCCACTATCCAAAAAATAAAAAGGGTTTTCAAAGCCCTAGTGGAATGATCCTTTTCATTACTAGATATGATTCCCATGGAGGCTTTTACTTCAAACTGTTGACACCAGGATTGAAAGTTGAAACCAGGTTCCTATATTTTTTATTAATTTCTTCCTGGATCGAAACCGGGAGCTTGTGAGGAAGATATGTTAAGTAATTCTTGTACGTCTAGAAGTGATCCAGGCTGTTGCTGGTAAAGAATTTGCAGTCTTGATGTGCCTTATGGGGCAATGGAGATGTGACCATTTCCAGCCAATCTGCATTAGTGATTGCTGTATTGGCAAAGTCAAGATCCAAATGTTTTGCTCACAGGATATATATATATATTTTTCCTGTCTGAGCTGTGATAATTGAAAAACAATGCATCACTCTTGCCGTTGCATTAGGGACATGGACGTCGTGGCAAAGAAAAAATTTTGGTTTTTTCTTTCTATGGAATCCAAGGTTATGAATTAAATAATGGTGATGATTTGATTGATTTGTTTAATTCAATATTAATATCCACTCTTCAGAAATTACGTAATTTTATAATAGGCCAAGCAAAAATATCATCCTTAAAAACCCAATTCAGTATATAATCTATTGATATGGTAGATCATAAAATTGAGATGCAAGCCTCTCAAAAAACAAAATTAAGATACAAAAGAATCTAATACCAAATCTTATGAATAACTTAAATTAAGTTTCAAATCATTATATTCAAATTCTTTCACCTCTTCAGTCTTTATGGACCACCCACAAAAAATTAAGTTCATAAATTTCTGCTTGTAGTCACTTGTGGCATTCATTTTTCCATTAATCCGGTTCAGCATAATTAAATATATTTTAATTATATTTATAGTTAATCTTACCGTTGAATTTCATACTCTATTCATGTAAATTATGCAAACCAAATTTCAAGTTAACAAAAAATATTTAATTATTTATTTAATAAGAATAAAATTTTAAATATTAATATATATTAAAAAAGACAGTTTTCTCAACCGATATAATAAAATATTAAATATTTTTCATGTACAACGAGAAAGAGTAACTTGTTAAATCCAATGATTAGTTTGTTGAAATATAATTGTACCTTAACTTATAGAAAAGTAAAAAACTAATTAATTTTACACCGATATAGGTACTTAATCCCTCCTCTATTTATCCATATGCAAAAATATATTCCATATTTATGATTAATTATCCTGTATATAAGAGATTCATATGCTTCCTCCAAATCTTTTCAATTTGAGAAGGTCAATTTATGAAATTACTACCTACACTCTATCAAATGTTAATTTAGTGCCTCTATTATAATTCATATAAATTGAACCTCTGTACTTTCAAAATTTGTTAGTGTCAATTTAATCGTTAATACCAAGAAGCTCCTTTTGTTAAAATTATTGATATGGCATTAACCGGTGCTGACATAGAATTTCTAAAGATTTTAATATTCAAATTCTAAATTTAATCCTTGTAGTCTATCAAAATGTTAACTTAATTTCTATACTCTATCAAAATGTTGAATTTAATTTTTATAATTAAAATGTTAGATTTAGTCCCTATATTATAATTCGTTAAAAAAGAGTATATTTTCAAAATTTGTTAATGTCAATCCAATTGTTAATACTATTAAACTTCGTCCATTAAAGTTGTTGGTGTAGTGTTTACCATGCTGGCACGACATTGATCAAGCTTAAATGAAATTTTTAAGAATTTTAAAAATTTAAAAATGTGATTTGATTTTAGGTGGCTACGTTGCAACTAACTACTACAAATTGAACTCCAAATTAATTAACATTAATCAAACAAAGCAAGAAATAAGGGTTTAAAATAAAAGGTTAACAATTAAATAAACTTATTAGAAACTTCACCAAGATGTAAGAATTGATACATATTTAGTCAAAATTGCATCAAGCTTTTCATAACCCCGATTGCTATGGGAATATGAGAGAACTAAATGTTGTGTAATGTAGAGAGAGAATCAGAATTAATGGCATTACATTGTGGTTTGCTCCTATGCATTGAGTACAATATGTCTCTGAGTATGGATAGAAATGGATGCTAAGGTGGTTGTACAAATGATCCAAGAAGGGCGTAAAGGTTCCTCCCAAATTCGCTGGAATCCATCAGAAAATGTTTGAGTGTCGTATCTTTTCGCATCTCGCACATTCATAGAGAAGGGAGCCAGGCTACAAACTATCTCTCTAATCATGGGTATACACACCAGAATCTTCAAGTATTTTTCCAGGCACAAGGTGAGCTCTGAGGAATCTTAGATTAGACAAATTAAATTTACTTTATATTCGTTTTAAATAAATATAAAAGAGTAGTACTCCTAATTTACAGTTCTTTCTTTTTCATAGAATCCTGTATTGAAGTAATATTACTTTCCAGTTGCATTCTATCATTATGCTTGGGAAGTAATATCTTTAGTAGGTGAGTTTTATCCTTTTTTATCATGTTTTTCATGTAATTTTGGTGGTACGGTTTATATCTCCCTCCATTTTGTACCTTTATTTTTATCAATAAAATTTTAACAGGGTAGCTGGGCCCTGTGGGAACTTCAAATATAAAAAAAAAGAAAAAGAAGAAAAGAGAATTAATCGAGAGAGAGCGAGAATATGAAGAAAAATTAAAAAATAGTAATTATGATTGAGGGAGAATCTAGAAAAGGTAAAAGAGAATAAAAAATTGTGTGATGTAGCGAAAGAATTGAAAGACACTAAAACAAATTGATATCTAGAAGAGATTTGCACAAGTTAGTCCAAGAAATTGTTGATAACTTTTTTAGATTTTTATTTGGCTACTATTGTTTGTGGTCCTATTAATGTTTAGAAATTACACATCAACACTAATCAATATCATGTCAGTATTGATGGATGCTAGGTTAACAATTTTAATAGAAAAACTCAACAGTGTTAACAATTGGATTGATTTAATAAATTTTGAAAGTATAAAAACTTAATTTATACGAATTATAGTAAAAGGACTACATATAATAATTTGGTATATATTATAGGGACTAAGTCTAATATTTTGGTAGAATACAGGGATTACAATTCAAAATTTAACCATTAAAATCCCAAAGAATTGCATGTATGCATTGGTTAATCTCATGTCAACATTGGTCAATGTCAAGTTAGCTTCGATTAATGCCACGTCAATATGACCAATGTTACATCACTAATTTTCATTGAAAGAAGTTTAATGGTGTTAATGATTGAACTAACATTAACAAATTTTGAAGATATAAAGACCTATTTATACAAATAATAAAGAAAGGATTAAATCTAATATTGTGATAGAATATAGAGATTAAATTCATGATTTGACCATTTAAGAACATGCAAAATAATTTTTTTATTTGAAAAGTATGCAAAATCGATAATTTAAAGGATGATACAGATCTCTAAACAAGAAAGATAGTACCTCCATCCATTTCCTTCCCCCTCCCCTGCCTATTTTCAAAGCAAATCATATATTATTAAATTATATATATATATATCAGTGTTATAAAAGATGTGTGTTAAACAATTGTCAGGTTAATTTCATGGTGTAATAAAAAAAATTCATGATGTAATAATTTTCACATTTTTTCAATTCGATAATAAGGCTTATAAATTAAGTGTTACACAATTATATTAGCACCATCAAATTATGCAACGTATCGTACAAAATAGCCTTTAAGGTGTTAACAAATAGGTTGAAGTCTATATTGCTTGTTATCATAGCAGAAAATTAAAGTACTTTTGTTCCTGGTAAATTGATCACTGATAACATGATAGTGGCGCATGAGATAATACAATTTTTACGCAATAAGAGACAGGGATAGGTGGGTGACTTTGCCCTCAAGTTAGATATGAGCAAAGCATATGATCGAGTTCAATGGTCTTTTGTACAAGGTATGTTACGAAAATTGGGGTTTGTCGAGAGATTCATAGACATGGTTATGAGGTGTGTTTCAACTGTTACTTATTCTAATCTGAGTAATGGGGTGCTTGGGGAAAGAATAGTTACATCTAGAGGTTTGAGACAGGATGATCCAATGTCCCTGTTTATTTTTTTTTATTGTCACTAAGGCTCTATCCTGTTTATTGATAGAGGCGAAAGCGAGCAAAAATATTTTTGGTTTGCAGGTGGTGGCACAAATATTACTCATTTGTTTTTTGCTAATGACAGTATGATCTTCAAAAGGGCAAGATTTCAGGAGCTTATGAGTCTTGAAAATTTATTTTAGTGGTATGAGCTTGCTTCGGAGTTGAAAATAAATTTTGAGAAGTCTGCTTGCTTATTTAGCGAAAGCGAACAAAAATATTTCTAGTTTGCAGTTGAATAGGGGTGGCCCAAATATTACTCACTTGCTTTTTGCTGATGATAGTATGATCTTCGGATGGGCAAGATTTCAAAAAGTTATAAGTCTTAGAAATTTATTTTGGTGGTATGATCTTTCGTCGGGGTAAAAAATAAATTTTGAGAAGGCTGCTGTGTATTTTAGCAGAAATACAAGTTCCCTTTGATATGATACTGTGTATCAAATTTTAGGGGTGCAGCGAGATCATTGGGGAGGAAAGAATCTTGGAATGCCTTTGATTTGTGGAGGCTCGAAAAAATAAATTTTCAATTATGTTAAGGAGAGAGTTATGAAACGAATCTCCAATTGGAAGAACAAGTTACTTTCAATAGCTAGTAGAGAGGTGCTGATCAAGGCAATGGCACAAGCAATTCCTACTTATATTATGAGTTGCTTTAAGCTACCAGATGGATTATGTTAAGAAATCGATTTTGCTACTGCAAAGTTTTGGTGGGGAGGAAATGAGAGGAATATGAAGATTCATTGGAAGAGCTGGCGAGTTATGTGCGCTTCAAAACATTATGGAGGGTTGGGTTTTATGGACACTCGAAAATTTAATATAGCCATGATAGCTAAACAGGGATGGTGTTTGCAAATGGAGAAGCCTACTCTTGCTTTTAAGGTTCTGAAAGCTCGTTATTTTCCTAGATCGTCTTTCATGGAAGCCCCATTAGGATCAAATCCGAGTTATTTGTGGAGCAGCTTACGATAATGTCCAGAGCTTATTTACAAAGGATCTCAATGGAAAGTTGGTGATGGGAGGAAGATTTTGGTTAAAAGGAACAATTGGATACCTTATGAGACCTCTAGGTTATTGGTTGTATATAATGATATGGTGACAGACTCAACAAGGGTATGTGATTTTGTTTTGGATGAGCAAATGTTATGGGATGAGGTGAAAATAAGTGAATGCTTTCCTCCATATGAAAAGACCTCATTTTATCATTGCCTTATAAGTATAAGAAGACCAGTGGATCGATTGGTATGGAATAATAGTAATGATGATGAACATAAGGTACGCTTGCGATATCGATTACTTTGCTTTAGGGTAGGAGATACTTATGTATCGAGTTCATCTTATAATGACGTTTTGATTTAGAGAAAATTATGGTCACTCAAATTACCAAGAAAAATAATTTTATTTATATGGAAGGCGTTGACTGGCTACCTCCATACTAAAAAGGCTTTGATCCGGAGCAGAATTAATATTGAGCCTGATTGTCCATTTTGTAGAGCAGATTTAGAAACTGATTTCCATATTTTTTGCGAATGTTTGTTTGCTAGAGCTGCTTGGCTGTATTCCAAATGGGGTTTTAGAGACGTTCTACAACAATTCTCTTCGATAGGGGAATGGTTAAAAATGTTGTTACAACGACTTGACAAAGATGCTGTAGAGGAGATTATTTGTGTTTTGTGTTTAAGCATGAAAGGAAGGAACTGAATGAATGTGAGGAGTTGGGCTATGATATGTGTCTGCAGTATAGGTCTACTGTAGCTATCTCAAATTTGGTTCCATCACATGAGATTAACTGGTGGCTTCCAGTCCACATCAAAATGAATTGTGATGCCTCCATTTTTGTTGAAAATGGAGTTAAACAAATAGGGGCAGGGTTCATTGTGAGAGATCATAACGGGGAATTCTTACTTGCAGGAGGATCGGAGATAGCCCATTACTCTAATGCAACGATAGCCGAGCTTAAAGCTTTGTTTTGGGCACTTGTGATATGCCAGCATGAACATGTACAGGTTTCAGAGATTGTGTGCAAGTGGTCAATTGGATTAAGGGTAAACAGTGTAATGGTGAGATGGGACATATTTTAGAAGATTGTTGCTCAATATTAAGTCAAATCAATTGTTCAATGATGAAGCATTGCAGGAGGACGACTATTTTGGTCGCTCACGAGATTGCAAAGACAGTTAAAGAGCTGGGTGTGGATCAAATTGTCTGGAGGGAAATATCCACTCTTCCTTTGTCAATTCAAACTACAATTAGGAGTGATATTGACAAAATATGAAAATAATTATGGACATCAGTTTGGCATGTTTAATGGGTACTCTTTTTTCCTTCTTATGGGTTTTGTCCCCTTAGGTTTTCTTAGGAAAAGGTTTTTAACGAGGTTCATATTTAAGTCATAAGTTCTTTATAATGTGAGAGGTCTTGGTAGTTTAAATTGCTTTTCTCATATTGTAATATTTTGATATTTTATGAAGAAATGAAATTATCCTTTCTCAAAAAAAAAAAATTATACTAGCCAATTCCCAAAATTTAATTTGCATTTTCAAAACATGTCATATTGAAAAGAAAAAGAGATAAATTTATAAAGTGTATTAAAAAATAATAATGCTAATTATGTTACATGCAATCATTGCTAGTGCAGTTAAAAATCAGTCCACAAGCTAGCTGTCCTTATGCTTTTTTTATTAAACAATAATTTTTTTATGTGATTGTTCACCAATAGTTAGTTCTCAACTCTCATAATTGACTTTTGTCATTTACATTATACAATTGGACCACCATTTCCCAATTTTAAATTACACTCAGAACCCAAATTACACGATGAGCATATGCTTGTTAATTTGTTCTTTATCATAACGTGTAATTTATATAATTTAAACTTAGTATAAGACATGATTGATTACAGGTAATTATTAATTAATTCATTTAAAGAGAAAAAGAAAGCACGTGGAAACTTTGTGATTCTTAGCGTGATGCTTTATAAATTAAAAGCCATACACTATTCAATTAATTACTAATTACTTACAAGATAATGCTAATGCTAGGTGCTTATTACATCTCATCTTTTGATTGCCCACTTTGCCACTATTACTACTTGTCCAAAAAGCATATGCATTTTTCATTTAAAAAATAATCACTTGCATTGATTAATTTTCTTTTTTTAAAAAAAGCATAATTCGTATTTTTTAAAAAAGTAAATTGATAATGATTTAATGAAATGGTTAGAGTACATAATGCTACATAAAGTCTTTAGCCTTGAGTATAAGTAGAGAACATAATACATAACTCGTATTGATAACTGACAATGGTTACAAAAATATTGATTCAAATCTACTACCATAACCAACCCAATTGCAGATTGCGGATTCGGAGTCCATTGCTATCATTTCCATTGATTTATTTTTTTAAAGAAAAAACTATCCTCAGTCGCATCACATTCCTACACAACCTAATTTAGCAATGATTGTGAAATTGTTTTACGTGCTAATTACCATTTTAAGCTTCATAAACACATTAATTTTGGAACAATATATAGTTGATTTGCCATCAATTTGGACCAATGCTTTTTTAAAACAAAATAAAAAAAATACTTATATTGGTTGATTTTGCAAATTCATTGAATCACATTTTTCTTGTTGGATTCATGAAAAAACAGAAGAAAAGACACTTTCTTTTGTAGGGAATTGAATTGACACATTTTCCATGCTATTCAAATGCAAAGGGGTGAACAATAAATTTCATGTGCAGCTATATAATTGTAGACACCTAAAAAAAAAAAAAAATAAATAATTTTAATTATAATTAAAAAAAAAAAAGGTATGGCTGGACGTACGCCCAGCCATCCTTTCCCCAACCACCATGAGTAATGGGGCTCTGGCTACCAACTCTTTGGTGCCAGAGCCCCATTACCGGGTTGTCCAAATTTTTGGACAACCTCATTTTTAAAGAAGAGGATAGAGCAAACCAGAGGAAGGGGGCACCTGCAAAAAAAAGCCAAAAAAAACTGAAACAAAAAAATCAAGAATTAACCCAAAAAAAAAAGCAAGGAAAAAAAAAAGAGGAAGAAGAAGAAGAGAGAGAGAGGTGAGAGGTCGGCGTAGGGAAGGAAAGAGAGGCGCCGGCCGTGGGAGTGTTACGCCGGGGAGAAGAAGGAGAAGGAGAAGGAAAGGAAGAAAGAAGAAAAAGAAAAAAAGAAGAGAGACCCGCAGGGAGAAAGGAGAGAAAGAGAAGGAGAAAGAAAGAAAGAAGAAGCCAACGGGGAGAAGAAGGAGAAGGAGAAAGAAAGGAAGAAAGAAGAAAAAGAAAAAAGAGAAAGGGGACCCGCGGGGAAGGAGAAGAAAAGAAAGAGAAAAAGAAAAAAAGAAAGAAAGGGAAGAAAGGAAAAAAAAAAGAAAGAAAAGGAAAATGAAAAAGAAGACAAAGCAAGTTGACCAAGAAACAAGA
The DNA here is from genome assembly GCF_053813885.1 of Theobroma cacao. Lineage (NCBI taxonomy): Eukaryota > Viridiplantae > Streptophyta > Magnoliopsida > Malvales > Malvaceae > Theobroma > Theobroma cacao. The sequence continues at coordinate 41,514,910 of NC_142643.1, read as the reverse complement.
CAAGAAAAAAAGTTGTGGGCTCTTGAATTCGTCTGGGTTTCGTCGGACTCAAAATTAGGTAAGTTTTGCATTTTTTGTTATTTGGGTTATTATATTATTAGTATTAATTTTATTAGCATTCAATATAGTTTTTATAAAAATTATAAATGTATTTATAAAATAATAAATAAGAAAAAATATATTTAAGAAATCAAATAAATAATTAAATAATAATAATAACGATAACAAGAGTAAGTAAATGGGAAGAATAAAATAAAAAAAGAGAAAGAAATAGTTATATTATAAATATATTTAGATAGTTGTAAATATAATATACATACAAAAATACATGATACAAATATAAATATATATATATATATAAAATGAATGAAAAAAATGATTATTGAAGAAATTCCACCTAAGAAAGGCAAAGAGTTGCTTTTTTTAAGTGGATTTTTTTTGGGATGCAAAGTTCGAGACGGATTTTCACCGAAGCGTCGGGATAAATCTAAACTCTAAACTCCAATACCTGTTAAGTCAAATAGTTGTTGTAAAAAATATAATAATATATATAAAAAATTTATATAATGTTGAATTTGAATTTAAATTAATAATATTAGTTAATTAGCTTAAATAAATATTACTAAATAAAGTTAATTTAATCGTTTGGAAAAATTAATTAATTGTTTATTTGATAAGTGATATAATCAAGTTAAATGTTAATCAACAATGTTAATTAAAAGATATGGATCTAAATAAAAAATAAAAAAAACAAAATAATAATAATAATAATAATGAAATAAATAAATAATTCATAAAAAAATAAAAAAATGACAAAATAAACATATAAATAAGGTGATAAATTATTAAACACATAATTGGACGAATTATGAACCGCTTAATTCAATAAACGCGTGCATGTAGACATCAACATCTTATCCTGTCATAGCACGTCACATTTATCTTGCAAATGGCGCGAAAATCCCGATGATGGGATTTCCCCGAGGAGCTTGTAGAGACGAGTTCTTTCGGGGATATCTCTAGGTGAGGAGAATTTCGAGACTTCACCAAAGCGTTGGGATGGTCTTCGAATAATTTTTCAATAAAAGATTACCGACTCCATTATCTAAAATAAATAAGTCATGACATCATTCTACGCTTGCATCATATGCATACGTAAAACCAAGTGAAAAACTCAGTCTGTCAATTCAATAAAAATTTAATTAATAAAGTAGGGATTAACTTAAGAGAAGGCTATATATTAAGATAACTTAAGATTAAATGGTACCGTTCGTGGAACGGGCGTCACGGAGGTGCTAACCTTTCTCCGTGCGTAACCGCACTCCCGAACCCATCTCTAAAAAACGTGGATCAATTCTCATTCTTTCGACGGGCCTAAAATTAATTTAGGACTTCGTCGATTAGAATCAGATTAATAGGTGACCAATCACACCTAAATAAAAAGATTGGTGACGACTCCCACACATTATTTAATTTTCGCCCGCATCTGCCGGACGGGTTCCCGGACCCACACGTCACGACAATAATGATACCCTAATTCCACCTTTTCTAATATGCGATGATAAGAGATTAATAAGAAGCTGGATCAAAATGTAAATAAATGAGTATTACCCTCCATCATTCTTTCATCATCACTTTTTATAAATACGACGTATTAAGTGTACAAATGAAATTTTCTGTTATTACAATTTTTACTCTAACATTTAATTACATCAAGTTACGAAAGACGTTTGAGTATTGATTTGATTTAATCAATATAAATTCTTTACTTAAAGAATTGAATTTGAAAAGAAAAAAACCATGAAAGCTATTACTATAATCCCAGTCAAAATTTTAAATGTTCAAGTTGAATTAAACCAAGATTAATTCTTTAGCTCAATATTATAGAGTTTGAGCCTTAAAAGTCCACCTTGCTAATTACAAAGACTTTTGCCCTTGAAGGCATGCTGAAGTCGTATTGACATTTAAACTATTAAACGAAAAAGATAATTTAGAAGAATTTACATAAAACAGAAATAAACAAAATAACACTTTCATGTGAGAAACGTGAACTTTACATTATATAATTTCAATGGTTGAGACACAACAAAATACAACGATTTTCAAACATAGCTATCGACAAAGAGAAAAAAAAAAAAAAAAAAAAAAAAGAAGCAAAAAACCATCTTGTTCTTGCCCTCTAATTCTTATCTCCTAAACCGAAACTTCCATTTCTGTCCTCTTACCTTAGTGCAAATCGTTATTTATATATCCCAATAACATTAAGCAAGCTCAAACCCAACCCAAGAAAAACCAAAAGAACAACACCATTAAAAATGGTAGCTGAAGCAAGTTCTACTACTTCGTCTCCGATCAAAACAGTGGTTGTTTTGGTCCAAGAAAACCGTTCCTTTGACCACATGTTAGGCTGGTTCAAAACCTTAAACCCAGAAATCGATGGCGTAACAGGATCTGAATCCAACCCCATTTCCACCTCCGACCCCAACTCCGCCCAACTCACCTTCCAGGACACCGCTGGCTACGTTGATCCTGACCCTGACCACTCTTTCCAAGCCATATATGAGCAAGTATCAGGCAAACCATGGGATACCAACAACCCGGATCCGAACCCGGAGATAAAAATGAATGGTTTTGTACAAAACGCTGAACGCACGCAGGCAGGGTTGTCGGAGACTGTCATGAACGGGTTCAAACCAGAGGCCGTGCCTGTGTTTAAGGAGTTGGTGACGGAGTTCGCCGTGTGTGACCGGTGGTTTGCGTCGTTGCCGGCGTCGACTCAGCCTAATAGGCTTTACGTACACTCAGCTACGTCGCATGGGGCCATGAGCAACAACACACAGCAGCTCATCGAAGGGTTTCCGCAAAAAACTATATTCGAATCACTGGAAGAGAACGGATATAGCTTTGGGATTTATTATCAATCTTTTCCATCTACGGCGTTTTACAGGTAATTAACTTCACTGCTCTTCAAACTTTTAATTTGGAAGTTTTTATTTAAAAATTAAAATTAAAATGCTGTATGAGTGCTTTTCTTAGGAAAGAGAGAGAGAGAGAGAGACAGAGTCAATGGAGAAATAATTAAATGTAAAACGACATTGTAATAATATGCCAAAAGCCGGCCGCCATGGTGGGACATTGAAGCTTGAAGTGATAGATGGGAAACAAAGTTCTTTTGGATCTGTAAAAATAACAGAGTAAAGCTATTTATCCATGTATGTGAAGCTTTGCTTACAGCTCATGGGGTAGGAGTATGAAATCTGACAGATCAAAATATCTGGGTTCGAACAGATTATATTGTGATGTGGGGGCATATAGTAAGGTCACATGACAGGGTGGCCGAATCCACTTTAGGTACATTGTAAGATTATTTAACCGAATTTATTGTCCAAAAGTTTTGTCAGCTGTACAAACAGGAAAGATAAAGAAAAATCGACTGCTCAAGCATCCCATGCTATTTAAAGGGCCATTAATTTTATATTGGAAAAAGAATAGATCGTACAACCACTCACTTCCTTGTGTTCATCCAAATGATAGGGCTGCTTGGTAGGCCATTTACATTTTACTACAAAAATCTTAATCTTCTTTTTTTGCTAATTTTGTCTTGTCTTTTCTTTTGTTTTTCCTAGCTTTGGTTTATTAGTTGGTTCTTGGTACCAACTAAGAATTGCCAATTTTCTGATAGGTTTTAATTAGTTTGACTGGTTAGAATTAGTTGACTATAGTATAGTTGGTAATGAGCTGGTTGCATCCCCAAGATGAGAACATTTTTTCCCTTGTTATCTTCTCTTTTGAGATAATAAAACATGTTTATTTTTCTAGGACAGCACTTTTGTTTTTAGCACAAAGGGTAAAATAGCTGAAGGAAAGCACTGGACGGGGACCTACTTAGGTGAAGCTACCCCAATCAAATCATTCACAACTTGGTCTTATCTGGTGGGACACCCTCCCCTATTCAATAACTTTAAAAGAATCTTTAAACAATTTGACAATAACAAATAATCCTTAAAAAAAGTTCAAGGTCAAGATCTTATCTCTTAAACTTATTTATGTCTTTTTGTAGTTATAATTAATATGTGTATGTGTTGTCTATATATCATAGGGATGAATGATGATAAGATTGGATTTTCTTTTTTTAACTTGGTTTTTATGTTTGGTTTAAGCTTAATTAATCATGTGTACACCCAATTTCAAATTGTCTAAAAGATATCTAATGGTTTCTTTGGTTGAAGGTATATTTCTTTTGTTTTGGTTTATAAGATCATTCCTTGGCTTATGGGTGCCCTTTTTTTTTTTTTTTTTTTTTAATTTTGGCAGTTCATGCCATGTTCCCATTGGAATTTCTTGTACTTTAACAAGATGTGATTAAACTTTAGAAAAATTACATCAAGTAACTGAAATTTATTTCATACTCATGTAAATGGATTTCTATGCTTTAGGTAGACCTTATGAATAGAATACTTGACTTACACAAACGAGAAAAATGAATTCCCAGTTACCAAAATTTATAGTGAAACTAAAAAAGAAAAAATTAAAGTAAATTAGATTCTAGAAAGTATTGACCTGCGTTAACTTGTACTGATAGAATGATTTCCTTATTGACAAATGCCAGGACCCTTAGGCGATTGAAATATGTGGACAACTTCCATCAATATGATCTAAGCTTCAAGCGTCACTGTGAGAAGGGGAAGCTACCTAACTATGTGGTGATTGAACCAAGATACTTTGACATTTTAACAGCTGCTGCAAATGATGATCACCCGTCTCATGATGTATCAGAGGGCCAGAAGCTTGTAAAAGAAATCTATGAGGCACTTAGATCAAGTCCCCAGTGGAACGAAATCTTGTTCCTGGTTATATATGATGAACATGGTGGCTTTTATGACCATGTCCCCACGCCTACCGGAGTCCCTAGTCCTGATGATGTCGTTGGTCCTGAGCCTTATAACTTCAAGTTTGATCGCCTTGGTTGCAGGGTTCCAGCCATTATGGTTTCTCCCTGGATTGAGCGTGGAACAGGTAAGTCCCAACTTTCCCGCAGCGTTCTACTGTGCACTAATGCAAGTTATCAGTAATGTGCTTGTTCTTATTAAATCAATCTCTATCCAAAGTAAAAACAACAACATTTTGAATAGAAATGTAAATGGTTTAACTGAAGCTATTGCTTCATCAATATTCAGTGTTGCATAGGCCATCAGGGCCAGATCCTACATCCGAGTTCGAGCATTCCTCGATTGCAGCAACAGTTAAAAGGATTTTCAATCTGAAAGAATTTCTAACAAAGCGTGATGCATGGGCTGGCTCCTTTGATATTGTTGTGAACAGAAGCAGCCCAAGAACAGATTGTCCAGGTGAGCAAACCAAAAACCCTTTATTCATATTCCTACAGTTTTTTGGCCCTCATAATTAATTGAAAGTATGTTGTGAGTGTAGAAAAATTGCCTGAGCCTGTGAGAATGAGGGACACAGATGCAAAAGAAACCGCGAAACTAAGCGATTTTCAGGAAGAATTAGTACAGGCAGCAGCAGCATTGAATGGAGATCACCTGAAAGATATTTATCCATTCAAACTTGTTGAGAACATGACTGTCTCATCTGGACTCAAGTACGTTGAAGATGCCTTCAAGAAATTCTATGATGATGGCCAGAAAGCAAAGGAAATTAATGGAGCAGGGGATTCTCTTTCAGCTGACGCACAACCTACTAGGACAACAACAAAAACTTTCATGCAGAAGGTCTTCTCTTGTTTGGTCTGTGATCAGTGATAAAAACAACCATGATTGTCACAATCTGCCAAGTTAGTGAAAATTTGGGTTTGCATTTGTTCTTTCTACGTGGAGATTTGATACCAAGTTAGCCTTGCCTTGGCTAATTTTGAAGGATTTAACAAGTTTGTGGGAACCAAAAAAAGTTAAGTCTCCTGTTCTTTCTTGGATAGGTAAATCATAAATCCATATCCGTTTTTCATGTAACTGTGTTTGTATTTATAATATTTGTTGTAATCAATGTTTTGTGAGCACATTCAATGTACTTAGAGTATATTTATATTGTTTTTGATACAAGTTAGAGAATACGGTAATAGGAAAAATCTTAAAACGGACATTTAATATAAAGTAAGTTATCCGTATTTCTTACAATGTGAGTGATAAAATTACTTTACCAATCGATGTAATATAACATTACATTGCAATCGCATTAAGCAAGCAAAATTAATCACATTATCATTAAAAGTTAATGTAATGTTACTTTATCACAGACTTGATAAAATTACCATTATTATTCTTATTCTATCCTTATCTCAAGGTTTTTCTTTTTCACCAAAATGGTCTTTTTCTAATATTTAAATTAAAAGTACAAAATTGAATATCATAATTTGTGTTTTGAACAATATCAAAATTAACAATATTATAAATATCTTCTATTAATTTTTTATTTATTATAATATTATAATACAATATTCTTTCGTCGAATAAATACTTTTTTATCTGCATGCATTTAATTATCCCAAATTAATGCGTCATTTAAAAAGTAATAAAAAAATATTCTTAGTTTTCCTTATTATTATCTTTAACAATAACCATTTATTTATTATTTCTTTTTTTTTCAAATTAAGATAATTTTTTAAAAAAGATTTATAGTCAATGAAAATCAAAATTAAGTGCCTAGCAAACACGTGTTCGATTGGTGGGCTCTGTTGGGTTGGAATGGGCAACAAACATATTTTGAGCCCAACAAACATAAACCTCCAATTGGGTGAGGCCCAAATTGCAATTGAGCTCCATTATTTTTCCATTGTAAAATCTAAACAATACGAACGTTATTGTATTTTATTTTATTTTTAAAAAAATGGTTCGTCCGGAGGATGAGCACGAGAAGCAGCGGCAGCACTGCTGCATATCCCACGAATTTTACAGAGCAGCTAGCAAAAACCCGGAAAAGATAGCCGTTATCCATGCATCATCATCTAAACCGTCAGCTGGTGGGGTCCAGATTGACAGAGAGTTGATCGGTGGTGGGAATCCTCCGGTGTATAAAGGCGACCAGTGTTTCACTTTCGCTACCATTTTAGCGTCCGTTGATTGTCTCAGTTTTCGTTTACGTTCCATTCTTGAGGGTGCTGATGATCCTTACTTGATTAAATCCCAACCCCCAGGTAATTACTTTCTTTTTTTCTTTTTTATTATGATTTTAATTTTGTTTTTATTTAGTAAGAAAAATCAAATGGGGTTTGATTTTATATATCATTTGTAATGTGGCTGCAAGAAAAAAAAGTTGAGAATTGCAAGTTTTAACGGTCTTTTTGAATATTTTTGTTGCTTTAAGAAGGGAATTGTTTATATATATATATATGTAAGTTATCCTAACTGGTCATTCTCTATTTCATCGAAGGTGATAATGGCAAGCATACTGTGCCTGTTCAAACGTCTGAGGCTTCGTTAACTTTCATGCAAGAAGTTGGTCGACATACTGAACTTGAGAATACGTATATACCAAAGATAGTAGGGCTTTTTATGCCGCCTTCAGTGGAATACGTAATTTCTGTTCTTTCTGTTTTAAAGTGTGGGGAGGCTTTCCTGCCTCTAGATCCTTCATGGCCGAGAGATAGAATTTTGTCGATTGTGGATTCTTCAAATGCTGCTCTTGTCATCGCGTGCGGGTCTTCATTTGGAAAAAGTGGTTGTGAGCCACTTGATCAATCACATTGGCTCTTAGAATGCAGTAGTTGTCCTGTCTTGTGCTTTTCTATGGAGGAAAGTTCTGAAAAGAATAACATAGAATCAAGTTTTGGATGGCCTTGTGAAAATGAAAGAAAAAGATTGTTCTGTTATTTAATGTACACTTCAGGGTCTACTGGAAATCCTAAAGGTGTATGTGGCACAGAACAAGGTCAGTTGTTATTGCAGTTTGATTACAACCGTACTGTCTAAACAGCTAGGCTGCTGGCAATAGTATGGTTTTATGGTCTTATGTAATGCATAATATGAATCTAATTTATGTCTTTCTCCTTGTCAATATTAATGACTTTTGCCAATTTATTTTAAAAATGTGAGTGTGTTCCGCCATGTCCTTGTTCTAATACTCTCTCAAGAAAAAACCAAACTTGATTTCTGCAATTAATCGGTGAGACTAAATTAGATAGAGCTGATAACCTGATATAGACTTCCTGAGTAGTAAATTAGTAATCCTGAGCAATTCAAGTGATATTCTGTGGTTCACAATGCCATTTTGCTACCTTTTTTGATCTGAAAGTCTTCAACCATCTACCAGAGCTTCTATCCGAAGCAGTTTTTCAAGCTTGTGTTGTGTTGAACTAAGGATTAAAAAACTAAGAAATTTTGACTGTAATCTCTATTGGATGACTGGAGAGCACATTTGGGTTCAAATAGAAGTTGCTTCCTGAATATGTTCCCATTTAAATGTCAGATCCTTGTATAGTTGACCAATTAAGCCCTTCATCACTCTGAGATACCATGTGCATAGATCATTTTTAATTAGAAAAATCTTTAGCTTCACAAGTCTTGTAATTTGTGATGTGCTACAAAATAACTCAAACCAATAAGCCTTAATCCTAACCTAGTGGGGCACTCAAAACTATTTTCTCCTCTCTGCTTGATTAAGGGCAATATCTTTTTTAAGATCTTAAGGAGCCAAACAATTGTTTCAATCTCTATCTACCTTTTTATATGCTGTAGGGTTTTTTATATGCATCATTGCATGAAGAGAGGGAATTTAAGAGAGATCAAACAACAAAGCAAGGATATAAAGTTTCTGTATTTTTCTCTAAATGATACTTTCTTTCCTGTTCAAGTTCTTGATTTCCACATCTTCATTTAAACATTCTTTTTACATTCTTTTTCTGGGGCAGTTATGGTGCTATTATTTTTGCATATGAAGTACAATATGATGATGCAACCTCCTCTACCTTTTTAAGGTCTTTTAAATCGCTTTCTATGGATGCAAGAACTGTATCCCATGCATGGAGAGGAACTGCTGTTATTCAAGACATCAATAAGCTTTGTTGATCACCTGCAAGAATTTCTTGCTGCTTCTCTTACTGCTTGTACACTGGTTGTACCTCCTCTCACTGAGTTAAGACAAAATGTTTTTTCTATCATTGAGTTTCTTGAGGTACCCTTGCCATACATTTTTATCATCCTCTATGCTTCCTTAAGTTAATAGTTCAATTCACATCGTTATTTAATGACTGCTCTTCTTAAAATGCTGCAGAAAAGTTATTAAGTGGGCATTGAATGATTAAAATTTTTCTGGTCTCTTTTTGGGTTTTGTGGTCATTGGCCTATTACAGGACAAGTCACGTAGTTCAAGAGAACTTTTATTCTTTAGTCTTAAATTTAACTGAAATTGTTCCCTAGAACTCTAAGAGGGTGATTTCATTCTGGTCTTCACAGCAAAGGTGATACCATTTTGACAACTTGGGAATTTTAATCCAATCAACTGTCAGTAGCTTGGAATGATTGGGCAGGATGGTTGAACTATTTTGAGTTGAGCTGTCAATAGCTTGTTAGCGACATTGTGTGATTTGGTGAATATGAATGATGTTAGGTTATGCGTGAATGTTTGTATTGTTATGCTTATAATATTATCAACTGCTAAGCATAAAATATGTGCATGGACATAACCAGTAAGAATGATGGAAAATTGAGAGAATATGGCAATCATATGGATTAACTAGAGATATAGTTCAGAAACAATTATCTAGAGGATGTGCTCTAGAAATTGATGTATGTTAAGAAGAACATAAAAGACTGATGCTTTTGCTTCATCTCTGTTTTGGGTGTGATATATAAATGTTTCCATTTACCTCTGCTTGTTAGCCAATCGAAATATTAGTGATTTTTCTCTTTTTTGGTAATGAGTGTTTTGCCCTGCTGTTGTAGGCTTACAGTATTAATAGGCTCACTGCTGTTCCATCACTTATGAGGGTGATCCTTCCTGCCATGCAAAGTCAACATGATAATCTGATTTCAAGTTCGCTAAGGTTGTTAGTTCTAAGTGGTGAAGTCCTACCTTTAGCCTTGTGGAACATGCTTTCCAGTTTATTACCCAAGACCTCTGTTCTGAATTTGTATGGGAGCACGGAGGTAATATCTCATTTTTGGTTATTTCTACTTTAACTGATTAAGTACTGATGTTTGGCCTTAGAACTCTGATGAGGAAGTTGATAATTTTGATCCCTTACTTAACTTCTACGTGTATCTTCATGATCTTTTGATCTCTTCTGTCTCTCTCAATTTGTTATTGTGCCTTGTGTAATTGTACATTCCTTTTTTATGTGAATCTTAATCTATTTCCTTTGTGTCATAGGCCGCCAAAGAATACACTCCTTGTGCATTCCTTTTATCCTTTTTCTTTATCTTGTTTCTTTCACATAAATCGATGTATATGACTATTTATAAGAATTCGGACTGTTCTTCTGACTGTATTATTGACTAAAGGAACATGTGGCTATCATCTTTGCGTTAATTTTTTATTATTATTTCTGATGTATTTGTTATCAACATAGTATCTATTTCTGTAGCACTCATTCCTATCGGCTAACATCTGAAATTCTAAATTAAGGTATCCGGAGATTGTATGTATTTTGACTGCAAGAGGTTGCCATCAATTTTGGAGATGCAGACACTAACAACTGTTCCAATTGGTTTGCCTATTTCTAAATGCAGTATTGTACTTAATGGTGAAAACAGTAATCCTAATGAGGGAGAAATATATGTTAGAGGTCTCTGTGTTTCTATTGGATACTTTTCTGAAAACGCTATCATACCTTTGAACAATGCAAAGTTGCACCAGAATTCACTTTGTAAGTGTTCTACGGAAGCTTGTGGAAGTCAAGTATATTTTAGGACTGGTGATTTTGCTCACCAGCTACCAAGCGGTGACTTGGTTTTCTTGGGGAGAAAGGACCGTACTGTAAAAGTTAATGGCCAACGCATTGCTCTGGAAGAGGTAGAACATACATTAAGGGGGCATAATGATGTTATTGATGCTGCTGTTATTTCTCATAAGGATCAGGGAGAAGATGCACTCATTGTAGCATTCATATTGCTAAGAGAGAAGGAAGAGTTGGGTGAAATGTTTAAAACATCCATCAGAAACTGGATGATCAGCAAACTTCCTACTGCAATGGTTCCTACTCACTTTGTCTTTGTGAAATCTTTGCCAATGTCTGCCAGTGGAAAAGTTGACTATACAGTATTAGTGGAGTCAATATTGTCCAAAAGTCATGTTCAAGATGAGATTAGTAACATTGGGCCTAGCAATCTTTTGCAAGTTATAAAAAAGGTTTGCTTTGTTCTCTCTTATGCATTTGCTGCTTTTTCTCATCTTTGTTTTCATATTGGCATCATGATTTCCTTAGTTTCTTCTTTTTGTTACCATCTTTTGAGGTATTATTGGAAGTTATACTGTGGATGCGTGAAAATCAATAGCAGCCATGTAGAAGGGACCCTGTATGTGACTTTCCATATAGAGATTAATTTAGGCAATGACTAAGTATTCTTTTGCGACTTTCTTTTTTTAAAAAAAAAAAAATTTGGGTGAATGAGTTCACGATTTTAAAAAAATTTGAATCATCTAAACCTCTTACAAGTTATGTTGCTTGAATGAAGAAGTGAGAAAGAATTCTTTAATATTTGAAGGCCTGATTCATTAAGCTCTCTTGTGAAAGGATTAAGCTTATTTTGCAAATATTCTGCAGGCATTTTGTGAAGCTTTGATGGTTGAAGATGTTTCAGATGATGATGACTTCTTTATGATAGGTGGTAACTCCATCGCTGCAGCACATGTTTCTCATAATCTTGGGATTGATATGAGATTGCTATATACCTTTTCAACTCCAGCTAAGCTTCTAATTACTCTTGTGGAGAAAAAGGGATCAAAGAATACAAATTTTAGAATTAAGGATAATGCAGAATTGATTATACAACCAGACAAGGGGAGTGCATATTCTTCTCTTGAATCTGAAACTCCTGATCCCCTTGGCTCAAAGTTACAAAGAACATTATCATGGACCCTTTATGAAAGGAATGATGATCAAGCTGTTAGGTCTAAACGATTGAAGGTGGATTCAAATAAATATTATATTCTGGATCCTGTTCATTTATTCAATGGATATCCATGGAATTCTGCATCAATACTCAAATCATGTTCATTTAGCCGCTGCAACAAGGTTATGCTTGCAGGTGAAAATGAGGTTAATGATACTTGGCAAGTAGCACAGTCAGTAGAAGTTCCAAGAACTAGAACGGGATATATGCAAGAATTGTGGAAAGTTCACATGGAGTCCTGTGTTGATGCCTCACCACTCATTGTGTTTAAAGATTCTGATATTTATTTATTTGTTGGATCTCACTCACATAAGTTCCTCTGTGTTAATGCCCAAAGGTATGGTCTTATGGTCCCTTTGAAGAAAGAAACTGAGTTAACTCTATAATCATTCACTAACACATCTTTACAACTAGTTCATTTCAAAATTGAATTATTGTTACTATCGTCATGCGATTAAGGCCAAATTGAAATTTTCTTATTGCCATTAAAAAATGTGATTTCAGCACTAGATATACTCAAGCACCATCTTCCCTTTTAAGAACTATTGATGTATATGCTGTTGCTGTGGTCATTCTGGTTAATAGAAACAATTGTTTAAGGTGACATGTAGCCATTTAACCTGAATGAATCTCACATTTCAGTATTAAACTGAAAATTGGAAATGTTGAATTGATGAATGGGCTATGTATAAACTGGATTACACACAACATGAATGTTCATGCTCAATTTAACATCCTTATTCATAGGTAAAGTAAAAGATCTTCGTAATTCCTGTCTTTTTTATGTGTGTATTTATTTAAATAACTTAATACTGCAGTTCTTTAAAGTTAGTTGACATAGGAGGTACCATCAGTGTGGAAAATTCCTGGGATTATCTGACTAAATATGTTTGTTTAGAAGATGTGGTTTCCTCAATAACAAGAGCTTCATGGATTACTTCTGCTACAGCTGGTTTTGTTTGTCATCAAAATGCTCTTGAAAGTTAAGGATAAGAAATCATTAATTTATAGGCTGCATATAGTTCATGGTCAGCTTTGCTGACTTGATGCCAGTGTAATTCAACTTGTGGCAAATGCCTTGCTAATTGTCTTCCCAAGTTTTACAAACATTATATATGTATTTTATGTATGAATATTCCAGAGTGCCCAATTCTCATAGTATTACCAATTTTCCAGGGCTGTTTGAGTAGAGGTTTTAATTCTAAATAGATGCTAATTGTAATATCTTTCATCATGCACAACGAAGTGTTTTGTCTCTTATCCTATCTCCTCTCTTGGGGCAACCTGTCTAATATCGTAACATTAAATTTTTGAGATGATCATCTGAATAATGGGGAAGAAAGTTAGTCATGTGCTGGAGTTAGCTTGTAGAGCAGTTTAACTATGGATGATTGATGAAATATCTAAATATTCTCTTCTGTGCTTTTCATCTTCTAACTCAACCATTAAAATACTACTTAATCTGGTTTAGTGGTTCTATCCAGTGGGAAACCAGACTACAAGGACGAGTTGAAGGGTCTGCAGCAATTGTTGGTGACTTCTCTCAGGTCGATAATTGTTTTTTTTCTAATCTGTTGTCCTTCGCTATTTGGATTCCATTTGTGTCTGAGTCACTAAAAGGTTTTAAACTTTTCCTGCATGCTTGATGTTGCTAGGTGGTTGTTGGATGCTACGATGGGAACTTATATTTTCTTGAATTTTTAAATGGCAACATCTGTTGGACTTTCCATACATCAGGGGAGGTATGTTATTTCAGAAGCTTTACGGTATTCTCAATTTTTCTTGTGTCAGAGATAAATGTGCATTTATCGTGGAATAAGTTCTTTTGAGACTTCAGAGTGGTGAGCTGCTTAGCCTGTTAGCTTTTGGTCCATTTGGCATCCTGTTGGAGACATTGAGGCTTTGTTTGGTTCATGGAAAATATGAAGGAAAAGAAAATATGAAGAACAATTTGAAGGAAAGTAAAATGCAAGAAGGAAAATAGATTCCTTATGTTGTTTGGATGATATAAGCCAAACAAATGAAGGAAAATACACTGAAATGCGTATGAGTATCCTTGATTTGATGGCTAAGTGGAAGGTTTTACTGCCATTTGTTGAACTGCTAAGAGGTCATTAAAAATGGAGATGGAGGTGGTGGTAGTTGCCATCAATGGTGGCTCTTGATGGATCTGCAATTTTATGGGGGAAGAGCAAGCAACAGTACAAGCTCGACAAATTTTCAACCAAATTTTCTCCTCTTTCCATCACGTTTTTTAAAAGAAACCGGGAGAAATAAATTGCTGTTGCTTTTCTTCAAACTTTTTCTTAAAAAAATTTTCCTCAATACTTTCCATGGTTAACAAATATGTTTAAATAAACCCAAGAATTTTGTTTTTTTTTCCTTCAAATTTTTCTTGAATCAATAGGGCCTTAATGCTTACAGTTTTCTGTTGACTTCTAGTTTATTTTTACTTCACAACGATTTTATTCTGGAAAGAAAAATGAAATAGTTGTTTCATTAAAGTTTTAGTATATTGCGTAGACAACTTTTTGATGTGTTGGGAGCATTACATATTTGGAAACTTTCTAAAGTTTCTTATGCGATGCCCTCAAACTGTAGCCATTAGCCAATCAAATCTTTTAATGACACTAGGATTAAATAGATGGAAAAAAAAGGTTGGTTAATTCTATCTAGTTGAGTATTGAAATATTAGATGCAATTAGGCAAAACCTTGTTGGTATATTCTTTTAATTTCAAACTTAAGTTGGGAAGATTTCCATGGAGATATTTAGGGTTGTTTTTACCATGGATGAACTGTATTGGCTAGTTGTCACGGTCCACATCAATCCCTATGAGGTATTGCCCGCTTTGGCCTACTAACCTCATGATTTTGTCTCACAAAAGGCGCCTCACAAGTTGGAGGTGGTGTGAATCCTTAAATGCCCGATATCCTTCTAATACACAGTTGATGTGGGATTCACGGCTCTCCTCTAGGACTATAACATCTTCCCTTGGCTTTTCGCGAGGAGCTTCTCTTCGATGTGGGATTTATGGCTCTACCCGCTGGGAGCATATCTCTACGATGTGGGATTCACATGATCCATGCTAGAATCTTGACATCCTCTCTCACTTCAACAAGGGGCCACTGTCCTTAGTGGCACATCGCTAGTACTCTAGAGTCCGCTTTGATACCAACTAGTGTGGTCCACACCAATCTCTGTGAGGTATTATTCGCTTTGGCCCGCTGACCTCACGGTTTTGTCCCACAAAAGATGCTTCACAGGTTGGAGGTGGTGTGAACCTTTAAATGCCAAATATTAGTCTAGTATACAACTGATAGGGGATTCATGGCTCCTTTCTAGGAGCATAACATACTTCCTTGGCTCATCGTTGGCAGCTTTTCTTTGATGTGGGACTTATAGCTCTAACTGCTTGGAGCATATCTCTATGATGTGAAATTTGCATGGTCTAAGTTAGGACCGTGACATCAACTAGTCTATACTATATTGTTTGGAGCTTTTAAAATATTTGACCTAATTTTGCTTGAAAGTTCAAGCGTCGTATATGTATATGGGTGTGTATTCCCCAACGATACTTTATTTTGGTGGTTGCAGTGGATACAAATTACACTTTTCATGTCTACATGACAAGATCAATGTTTGTTGGAAATAGCATGATGTGGTGAACCATATTGAAATGGGCTATTAGATCTTTCTTTTTTGTTGCAATTGAGGTCATAACTCAGATTGCACTGATTAGGTGTAGTTATGGTTAAGTGAGGCCTGTATTGCCTGCCACCATTGCTATTTTAGTGATGGGTTGTTCCCTACTTCATATCCTATTTGTTGGATAAAAATCTCAAGAACTAACAGTTCATTTTTTGCTTCATAACCTGTTTTATGAGATGTGCTAATGTGGATGTTAAAAAAAAGAAAAGAAAAGAAACAAGGTTTTGATGGTAAGTTTTATGTTTGACTCTGAATGTCTTTTGTTAGTGCAAATGGGGTTTATATGGAATTTAAGGAATCGGCCAAATTGACTTCAAGGTGAGCCATTTAATAGACTGTTATCTTTAAGATTTATTTTGCACTTACCACTCTGTATGCGAAGGAGAATAGTGCGAATAGCCTTAGGGATACAATGAAGCCAATGTCTAATTTCGTCTTGCACTTTACGAGAGTACACTGTTAGATATACTGAAGGGTTTGCAAAGTTGTTCGGCCTTAGAGCTTACTTTTTGTAGCAAATTGATTATAAGGAATTTGGACGCTTTTATAGTTGATGGGAACTTAAGTGTTTGTGTTAATTTTTAGAATATAATACTTCTCTTGCTTTTGGTTTTTCTGCTCTTGTTTTGTTTTTGTTTTGATGAGTCAAAATAGTTGGCATCAAGCCTTTTATATAGGCTTGCAAGAGTCTCTTCTTCAAGGATACAACCCTTTCATCAAGGCACCATTTTGTCTAAAAGACATCTTTACATTTTGCAAGACACAACATTTGGATAAGGGTATTGTTTTAATAATCACCTTATGAAAGGACAACCATTCATTTTATAAAACATAATCTTTGAGCTCTAATGTGAAACGATAACTTTTCATATTTAAACTTTTGGGCTGTGATGTTTTTTCAGATTATCTTATAACCTTTGGATGTCATTTTATCAAGAGACATAATCATTCTGATGAAAAACCTACTACAATCCAAGTCACACTGTCACTTTATGTAACATAACCTTTGAGTTAAGATAGCTTTTCATTATGTGACATAACTTTTGATTTTGAAAATATACCAACACCTTTTGCAATTAATAGTTAATTAAAATGTCTGTCTTGATCATTTTTAACCAATACGGAGCATTTTTAAATTTAATCGTTGGTCTCAATGGAATAGGATTGGAAATAATTGAAACATTTAATTGAAGCTGCTGTATTTCTGCTTCTCTTTTTTTCCCTCTTCTGCCTGCTTTCCATCAGATTGAAATGTTGATCTCATCTTTCTTGGTTGAGAATCAATGCTATCTTTATAAGGTTCCTTGCAAACCAAAATCTGTTTCATTCACTATACTTTGCAGTAAACATTTTATTTCCTTGCCTGATGCTATTATTGATGTTGAACTTTCGTCTTTTGTTTTTCTTTTTTTTTTTTTTCAAAATGTTCGCAGGTGAAATGCCAGCCCATCATGGACAATCATAGGGGATTGATCTGGTAAGAGTTTCTCTGATTCAAGTCGCTTTTATTTTCCACCATGCTGCAATTTTCATTCTGTTTCTTTAATTTATATAATTGCTCAATATTCCTTAAGCTAAGCTAATTTGTCAAGGCTATGGTTTTCTTTCTTTGCTTTGGATAAGAGTGGATCTGTGGCATGTTTTTCCTACAGGATAACCTAGTGATCTAAACTTCAATCTCCTTATTATTTGTGTATGATGCACATGAATTTTTCCAAGTAATTCTAGACGATGAGAAAGAAGATATGTTTTGGAAATCTCTGCAAGTCAGCATGTTTGTTGGTTATGACAGTGTTTGGTTGGGAAAAAGTTCTACTTTTGTAGGATGAGAGTTATGGCTGGGGTCTTCTCTTTATATACACACACACATACATATGGCTGAGGACCTTAGGTTCTCACGGTATATGATATAATTAAAAGGTGGTTCTTGGGAGAAGTTTCTTTTTTCTCTATGAAGCTTTAAAAATAAAGAGGGACGTGTCACTCATTTTTGCTTGTGTAGGGGTGACTGACAGGTTTGATTTTAGATGTTGAATTGTGGGTGATTTCATCAAGGAGTTTTGGTTGTAATTACATTGTGGTTTCTCTTATTGGGGTTTCTACTTATCAGAAGAGATTGACCATTTTCTTACATTATTAAAAGGTGATAACTCTTTATCATATGGATTATAAATCAATTTAAAGAGTCAATATTCTTTGTTTCATTATCTAATCAGAGGGAACTGATGTTGCTTTCTAGTTCCAGTAGTAGTGACTTCTTGATTCTTGCTGGAAACGGTTAAAATGCTCATTGTTGACAACTTGACATGAAACCCAGTTCAATGAATCATTTTGTTGGGAGTACTGTTTCTTTATGTTTGGTTTAGTGGTTGCATTGTGGTCACTACTACTGCATGAATATCAGTTATTTTGATTTCTACTGCATTGGTGGTCTATCAATTATAGTGTTGACAGCTAATACAAGTCGTATTATGATCATCTTAATATCATTGTCGCCATTACTACCACACATGAATCAATTACTGGAAGTTTCTTATTATCCAAGTTCTTAAATTTCCAAATTAAGAGATATGATTTTCTTCAATTTTGATATTCTTGAATAACTTCCAGTGCTTCATCTAAATTTTGATGAGCTTTCTGTCCTAATTGATCAAATCATGAATTTTATGCTGATCTTCTATTCTTTAACATGAGTTGTAGTCTTGCCTGTACATTAGGTGTAAACTGGACTAAATCTGCCTTGTTTCAGTTTTTAATTTATTTATTGTCTAGCATCAATTTGACCATATTGGCATGATCTAATCTCTGAAACAACTATATACAGGTGTGGGTCACATGACCATAACTTATATGCTCTTGATTATAGAAATCGTTGCTGTGTATGTAAGCTTCCTTGTGGTGGTAGTATATTTGGGTCACCAGCAATTGATGAGGTGAGGTTTTTCTTTCAAGCATATTTAATTCATTTGTCTGATGGAAAAGTTTAAGAGCATCATGTCTGTCAATCTACAGATAGTGTAAATTTTGCTTAAATTGCATTGTTATCATCTTTAATTATTGAATTCTTTCTAACAGCCCAATGTACTTTTTGTGCTCTAGAAGCAATGGGGGTTGTCTTTTCTTTTTATTTCTTAATCTTTGTGCCATTTTCCCCCTAAAATGTGATTGCATTGCATGCCATCATTTGATTTTGTTGTAACCCTTTGGTTTCTGGCATATATATGTTTAATCTCTGGATAATTTTACTCAGCAGTATTTTAATTGAGAACGGCTTAAATTTTGTTATTTTGGAAGAGAAAACACAGCATATTTCGTTCATAATACATTATCTATATATACAGCCTAAACCTCTCTAAATTAGGAAAAGAATAAAGAAAATAAAATCCCTATAACTATGGTGATAAATAAAATCCCTATAACTATGGTGATTCCTATAATTTCGTTGATTATAAATCCTATAATTACTTTAATTAATAAAGGAATATTTACAGATTTCCTATTCTATAACAAATTTTATAACGATATCATGGATTTGCTGTGTAATTAGAGGCTTAGAGTGATATGGGACAGCATAGAGCTCTGAAACAAACTAATACAGTATAGGTCCAATGCTAAATAAGATGCAGGATATATTTAAATATAGCTATGATTCTAATTCTTAAATACCATGGGATAAAAGCTACTGAGGCTGGACTGAGTAACCAGTTTACAGTTACTGAATAAATGGTTTAAAAGGCTTTTGCTGGGTTCTAGTGTATATGATCTTAGGCATAAAGACATTCCAAATATTGTCTCATGACACACATGAAGCACTAAGGACACAGCTCATTTATTGGAATTACCCTGAAATCAGCTTTACTAGGGAGGTTATTTGAAGGTAAAATACTTTGGAGGGTGGTCAGTGAATTAGCAGTGTACTGGTCTAAGTAACTTATCAGCGATTGTTCACAAATGCCTAATGATTGTGTAGGGAGCTTGTGCTAAAACCAACTAGAATTTTGCATTACTAATCTTGTTAGTCTTTTGTTTTATATATGTAAAGGAAATGTTGTGGTCTTCTTGTTTGACTCAAAAGCTGAAGTATGATAGATCTTGCTGTTCTCCACCTAGCCTGTGGTCGTACATATTATGAATAACATTTTGTTCAATCACGTTTTTAATATTGACTGTAGCTAAATAAGTAAATTACTCTTAAGTTTGTTGTTTATCATCAGTTGATATAATTTCTAGTTTATGTTTCAATTAGGTACATCATGCACTTTACATGGCATCTACTAGTGGGCGTGTGACGGCTATATCAATTAAGGTACAATAGTTTATGACTTCTGTCATTTTCTTGGAATTGAGCATTTCACTCTTAAAAGGGTTTATTAGAATTTTGAGAGACTTAAGAGATTGTTGAGTGCTAAAACAAAGGAGGAAGATAATCACACAGTTTTCATTAATAAAGATAACGGCTTTTATAGCCTTACAAAAGATAAGGTTAAAAACAAACAGATAAAATTAAAAAAAAAATAAATAGCACTACTTGGGATTACCACACCACTAGGTTTGTGGGTTGTCCCTTACATTTGCTTTAGCTGCCAAAACATGGCCAACATGAAAAACCAAATAACCACCAAATAAAAGAAACTAAATAACTACCCAGTAAAAGACATGTAATTAGCACACAGGACTACTTCTCCAAATTGAAAACTAACTTTTCACACGAAGAAGTATTGCAAGTAGAGCCTAACTCCAACACACCTCCTTAGGGTCAGCTTTCAATAGTCCCATAGAATTCAAATCTATCCTTCAGAATCATATGTTCTTGAATCACTCCCATGCTTATCTTTATAAGTCTCCCATGGATAAATAATTCCATCATTGTCTTGGTCAAAAGAGGCTACATGTTGCTGAAGGGCACTCATATCTTCCCATGCTCTAGAGCTTATTGACCTCTCGGGCATCTTGGCCATGAATAAAACCTCCTCATTCACCTCATGTTCCTCAACTACTACTGCTTTTTCTTCTCCTTGATCGGTTTTGTTCTTGCAGACTTTCTCCATGTGACCAAGTTGGTTACAAGACCTGCATGTAACATTCGGTCTGTACCAGCAAAAATGCTCATTATGGTTGTATTTTTTACAATAAGAACATGGAGGGTACTGAGCCTTTTGCTTCCCGTCTTTTATCACCTTTTTTCTTCTCACTTGCACATGCTAGTAAAGCATTTTTTACATGATCTTTCTGCCTCAAAGCTCTTTTTTGCTCTTGAGCTGGAAGAGCATTTACGAGCTCTGTCATAGTCATTGTGGACATATCCTTCGAGTCCTCTAGAGTAGATATTTTGGTCTCAAATTTCTTTGGCAGGCTTATAAGGAATTTGTTGACTATTCTTCTTTCTAGTAAATTTTCTCCAAGTAAACTCAACTGATTGACTACTTTTAAAACCTTTTCCAAGTAGTCTTTCACACTTTCCTCATTGTTCATCTTCAATACTTCGAACTCTCTAAGCAGATTTAGGACTTGTATTTGACAGGTCCTATCACTGCCATGAAACTCAACCTTCAACTTGTCCCATGCTTCTTTGGCAAACCCACAATCTATTATATGAGTGAAAATCGAGTTGAAAATAGCAAAATGAATACAGTATAAAGCTTTATACTTTTTTGCAATTTCTTCGCTATGTTGCTTTAAATGTGCGATTGTTGGGTTTGATTGCCTCATCTCAAGACGATTTCCACCAATATCAACGATCTCCCAGAGATTGAATGCACGAAGATACGCATTCATTTTTGCTACCCATATTGGGTAGTTTTCTCCCGTTAAAACAGGTGAAGCAGCGGCATTAAAATTTGCAAAAGCCATTTTCTTGGTATTTCGAAGATAGACAGTAAGGGGTAAGGAAGAAAAGCTAACAGGGATTTTTAAAGTGATTTTACACCAACAGAGTC
Source organism: Theobroma cacao (assembly GCF_053813885.1). NCBI lineage: Eukaryota > Viridiplantae > Streptophyta > Magnoliopsida > Malvales > Malvaceae > Theobroma > Theobroma cacao. Next base: position 41,493,199 of record NC_142643.1, on the reverse strand, counting down.
CCTTAAGATAACTGCTCTGATACCATATTAGAATTTTGAGAGATTTAAGAGATTGTTGAGTGCTAAAACAAAGGTGGAAGATAATCACACAGTTTTCATTAATAAAGATAACGGCTTTTATATCCTTACAAAAGATAATGTTAAAAACAAATTGATAAAATTAAAAAATAAATAAATAGCACTACTTGGGATTACCACACCACTAAGTTTGTGGGTTGTCCCTTACATTTGCTTTAACTGCCAAAACATGGCCAACATGAAAAACCAAATACCACTAAATAAAAGAAACTAAATAACCACAAAGTAAAAGCCATGTAATTAGCACACAACACTACTTCTCCAAATTGAAAACTAACTTTTTACACTAAGGAGTATTGCAAGCAAAGCCTAACTCCAACATTTATTTGCTTCAAGAATAACAAAATTTGCTTTCTTATATGAATGGATGAGTTGAGCTTTGCTCAACTCATGTCTTAAATAATTCTGTTTCTGGACATGATAGCTGAAGATCATTCTTAGTTGAATTTATAGGTAGTTACTCTCTTTATCATTCAACAGTCAACAAGGTGAATCTCTTTCCTTTTTGTGGGTGTTCTATGCTCTATAATTGCAGGAGTTGCCATTTTGTACTTTGTGGTCATATGAGCTGGAAGTGCCAGTATTTGGGTCTCTTTCCATCAGTCCACGACATGGATATGGTACTTTTCTGTGCTTTTTGTTTTTTTTTTTTCTGATGATGTGCTTATACTCTTTCTGATACTAATCTTTCTGTAGTGTGTCTTTGCCTTTTCTGCTTTTAATTTATTGGTCTTGTTTCTTTGTAGTAATTTGTTGCTTGGTGGATGGGCATGTTGTTGCTTTGGATTCAAGTGGATCCATTGTTTGGAAGGTATGCCTTTAATATCAATCATATGTGTAAACAATCAAAAGTGTTGTGACTAATTACAGATGCAGTTCTGTTTTCCAAAGAAAATAGTCCTGGATATCTTCCTAACTCACGGCATATATGTGATGTGGACTTTTCTCTTGCACAATGATTTTGCTTTTATTGTTTTCAGTCATGCTGATTATTTTTTTGTTCAAAAATATTTTTTCATCTTTCTCCTTATTAATTATTTTATCATGCAGAGGAGAACTGGTGGTCCAATATTTGCTGGAGCTTGCATATCTTATGCACTTCCTTCGCAGGTAGTACATTTTCTTGGATTTGAGATTAAAACTAGCCAAGTTTATTGCATATTTATTGTCTAGATGGTGAGTCCTCAGTATAATTTCTGTGGCCTGACACTAGTTTGAGTGTTTGGGAGTGAAGTTAAGTTTATTTCACCTTGTTTAATTTCTATACTTTCTCCAGTTACATCTATACTATATCATTCAATTGGCACAGACCATAACCTGGTAGAAAAATGATGGTTTGGCTGAGACTGTTTACATAATTGTCCTACAGGTGCTAATTTGTTCCAGGAACGGAAGTGTTTATTCCTTTGAAATGGTGAGTGTGAGAATTGATTTGGTAGGAGTGTATACTGAAAATTTAAATGTTTTCATAACTTAATGCCCACTACTTTTCTGGTTAAAGCACCACTTGTTTTGCTCTTCCACAATGACTTGAGAATTCAACCTCATGCTAGCTTAGTCCCCGAAAAATTAGTCTGTAGGGCCAATGGAATGATAATCAATACTTCATCCCAATTGAATGCCTAAACTTTGATATTGGGATGTGTCAAATTCACCTTTTTTTATATTCGAATTGGTTCACATATTTTTATTACTTTTTCTTTTCCACAAAGCCATTAAATCTTAATATCTAAAGTAAATTATTAAAACTTTAATGCAAAAACCTAAAAAAAGGTTTCTCCTAAAAATCCATTTTCAGGTATGACTTATGAGGCATTATTTGGGTTGGATGAAATAATATTATTGTTTTAAATTTTATGAAACATATTATTGATGGATTTTGTTTTAGGAAGAGGAGCAAGGAGAAAAGATCTTGAGCTTTCTGCTTGTCTTTTTTTCATCTGTAAAGGCTCAAACTGAGAAATAAGTTGCTGAAAAAAAAAAAAGTTGGTGGCATCAATTAATTCATAGGCATAGATTTGAAAATGAAGTAGATTTTATATATTCTCTTTTGCTTCAGCTCAGCTTATCTTTTTGCATGACATTAACCACTATGGGAGTTCACTTCAGGAAAAAGGTGAACTACTCTGGGAAATAAATGTTGGAGATCCAATCACTGCATCTGCTTATGTTGATGAGAACTTACAGCTGATATCAAACCCCACCATTTCAGTTGACAGGTAAACAAACTGCATGAGAGCTTGTCAGATAATTGCACACTTATATTTTTCTAAAACAAGTTCTTTTGCTATATTGTGCAGATTGGTTTGTGTTTGTACTAGCTCGGGAAGCATACTTTTGCTTCGAATAAGCTTGGATGAAGGAAAGGGTAGTCATCAAAGAAAATATATGGTGCAGGAATTTGGAAGGCTTAAGCTAGAAGGGGATCTGTTTTCTTCACCTGTGATGATAGGGGGCAGGATTTTTGTTGGTTGCAGGGATGATTATTTGCACTGCATAGCTGTTGAAACCCAAGAATCAGTTGGATAATAATAAGGTTCTTGTTTGATATTCTCTTCCCAAATAATAGGTTTGTGCAATCAGCTATCATAAATTGTCCTAGTAATAAATACAAATTTTCTCGATATTACATAACTAGCAACGTTCTTAATAAAGTTTATGAAGATTCTGCCACATATTATTAGTTCTTATGGTAATACATAGCTTGATAATAACCTATAAAAAAGCCGCACCAGTTCATTTTCAGGTGTCGGTACTCAAGTAATAGTAGACCCAAAACCAAGCTTTAGCTATGGAGAGCCTAGCAACTATTCTCCTGGCCGTAAAATTGTAATATTAGAAAGAAAAAAGAGAAACAATTGGATTTCAGCATTTAGGAAGATCAGCGGGTGGAGGTAGTAGCTTCTGTTTGGGACCCTTTCCATCGTTTACAACCCATGCCATCTTTAAGCCCCAGCTAGTGTGTACTTCCAAATGGCGGTGCATAAACCAAACGCCAGGATTGTCTGCAGTGAAGCGAATGGTGACCCACATCCAGATGGCACACTCACCGTGTTCCACTCTGCAGGGTCTGCAAGATGAACTTGGCGGTGCCTCTTACATAGCCAAGGTGATCCCTGAGAACCCCTCCGATGCCAGTAGGGCCAGGTTTGCCTTTCACCGCTCCATCAGTATTTAGTTTGAGATATCCTAGTGGTGGAGGTGAGCTGGTGCTTAGCCTGTGCTTTTGGCTTTTGTAGTGGTGGAGGTGAGCTGCTAAGGTTAAGTATACAGAGGTCAGTGGGGGTGTGCCTCATTTGCCATTTCCCTTTGCACCATAAAGAAAGTCTTAAGAAAGGTATTGTCTACAATTTGCTTGACGTCAAACTTCTTACCTCTAAAAATAGTCTCATTTATGCATAACCATAAGGTCCATAAGCTGTAAAGAACAGCATTTTCCAAGCGTTCTTCACATTGGAAGAGATATAGTGATGAAACCAAGCATTAAAGAAAGAGATGGTGTCACCAGAAGAAACTCAACTAATGTCCCACTTAAGACAGCAAGAGGACCATGGTTCCCATGCAGTCATGCACCCGAAAAAAAGGTTGGAAAGGGGTCTCAAGATGAGAGTTGCAAAAGGTACATTTGGCTTCATCATCGATCATAAGTCCCCTTTCCATTAAAATGGATTTGGCACCCATTTTACCTTTCAATACTTGCCAGCAAAATGATTCCACCTTAGGTGGTGCACTGCCTGTCCAAACATTATTCCAGAGACTGTTAGAAGACAGGAATTTCGTGAAACGCTTTGCAAAAAGAGGACAAAGAATAGGAGCCACTTGCGGTTTTCTTCCATACCACTCTCGCTGTCAGTTGGATGTGGCTACATGTTACCAATGAGAGCTTTGAAATCTTCCTATTAATCCATCTCCCAGTTAAAAAGTTGCCTTCTCATGATAATATCCCTGATCAACCCATTTTCCTAGTTTGATAATGGTGGCCTTTTCATCTGTTGCTAGAGTATAAATGCGTGGGAATAACGATGAGAGAGTAGCATCAGCAAACCAAAGATCATTCCAAGAGGAGATCGTATCTCCTCTATCAAGTAGCTAACCAAAGTTCATAGTAACTAAGTCATGGTACCTATTGGAGAGTTGGAGGGATTTAGAAATTTGATTCCGAAAAAGGGAGGGTCTGTGGGGTTTGCTAGAAGGTAACATACTGCCTGGATCAAGTCTATTTTTTGCCCAGATAACCTTGCGCCATAGACTGTCAGGCTCATTTGCATACCTCCATAGACACTTGTTTAATAGAGCATGATTTTTAAGCTCGAGGTCCATTATCCCCAATCCCCCTTGGCTCTCGAACTTACAAATAGAGGACCAATTGATGTAGTGCAACTTCCTCGTGTCAGAATTTTATTGTTTAATAAATATATATATTTATTCTAAATTAATCTCTATACAGTCTATAAATGTAATGCATTGCTTCCCCCTCTTAATTTGTTTGTTTGGGTTGTTTTTTCGACTAAGTTGATTGCCCTCTCACACAGTCAAAAAGACTGACAAAAACAAACAACTCCGCTTTCAACGCTTTGTTTCTTTCAATTTGCTTTCAACCTTTCCACCTTCATGGGATCCCCAGAATTCCACATTCTTCGGCTCTAAGCTCCAACAAATCATATGAACAAATAAGAAAGAATCAGAAATAATAATCTCATCCACCATAAAATCTAGTACAAACATCATCACCATCTCTACAATATTCAATGGAAGGAAGGAAACAAGGAGATGTCAGAATCTATATTGTCTCAACCCTTTTCTTTGCCTGCATTGTTGCAGGCGGCGTATTCCTATGCCTTTACATGTTCCGGCCTGACGAGGAATCTGCACCCTGGTATCCAGTTGCAGGGATCATTCTCGTGGGCATTCCCTGGATCTTTTGGATTGGTGCTTACGCATACAGGTGTTGTGCATATAGCTGTTGTCAAAACGGTGGAGGAAATGTTAACAGGGCACATATCAGCTCAGCAAAAACACAGACTTATGCATCTCCAGGACCTGCAGCCAGATCAATGCGTTCATCGGAATATGAAAATTCGCCTTTGAAATCGCCTAATGGTGATCATCGTCATGTTCATTTCGGGGAGGTTGTTGTGATGGGAAGTGCCAAGAACGATCAGAATGACAATGGTGATGAAAATCCGCATGAAGGTGCAAAAGGGTATTCTGAAACAGAACAGGAAGGTAAAGAACATTCTCAGGATAACACTGCATCGGATAAAGATTATGTGTCAGCTGCATCTAGGAAAGGGGAGGCACCGCTAATCGTAACAGTTTCATCCTGAGGTTATTATTTTTTTCTGTTTCAGTATATTTATAACCTTAGGGTTCATGTATTAAGACCCCTAATTCCATCATGATCTTCCACTTTACCTGTGAGAGGCAAGTTTCATAGAGAAATGACCTTAGATGCTGGAGGGGAGAGGGCTAATATGTACTACTTGTTGAAAACCATATGGCCATGCATAATGGAAACATGATATTGGGGCTGAGAAGTTGGGAGAGATACCTACTTTTCACACAAAGTTTGCACCCATCCTTCCATGAGAAGACTTTTTGCTAGATGTTATGATGTGATATTATGGGAATCAGAGTTCCAAAGATGAGAGATTTATTCTGTAAAAACATTTTTTCTTGATCATGCTTATTTTTCTGTAGATTCTATAGGTATCAAATTTTAATGAAATTAGTTCTTCATTCTGGTTGACATGACATTTTCCTTCATCCGTAGATGTACTCTGAAGATTCAAATGATATTTGTTTACCAGTTGCACTTGTTCTTTGCCTTAAATCATTTCTGAGCTTTTTCTACAAAGAAAACCTTCTGCAATTCCAGGTTTTAGTAAAGGCTATTCAACAAGGAAGTAGTAAATCTATATAGAAAAGTTGGTAGACCTCCAGAAGATATGAAAACCTATGTACCTTGACTTTAATTAAGCTATAAAATTTATGCAGATGAAAATGCGCAATGAAGCATTTTAAAATTATAGGTACTAATATTAATCTCTACCTGATTCTTGTCAGCTTTCCTTACTAATATTCCTCCTTTCCCCCCTGTTCATTGTATAGTACTCAAGATGTTTGATTTACAGTCTAGAATGCAAAGCAAATCACATGCAGCGAAGAGAATTGATCTAATGGAAGCATTACATTGTATCCCATAAGCTGGAACTTGGAAAACAAGTAATCAAGACATCAACATAAGTCTGATAATCGAATTTTACCAAAAACTAAGTTGTTCGCTGTTCTCATTTCTTTCCCTCTTTATAACACCTAGCTTCCTTTGCTTAGATTGCTTGTTTATAATGATTTCTCAACTCTGACAGGTATACAGGCAAAAGTTCCTGTCATTACATAGCTGACTATTAAAAAATTAAACAAATTGCAATAAAGATGGGATTAAAAAGTTAGCTGCAGAGAGGAAAAGAAGGATGCAACATAAGGATTAATAGTTACAGTCTTCGATATAAAATGAAACCCTTTCATGTTAACTGAAATCGCAAAAAAATGTTAAATACGAGTTCTAAACTTGCTTTAACAAGGCAGTAGACACAGAATCAATCAACTTCATGTTCTGGCCATTTGATGTTCAGGAGTGGTTTTGGCCTTGTGACTAACGTTCAGGCTTTATGTTGACCTACTGCTATAAAAATTATGTTTCCCAGCTGACTTACTCGAACTGAAGCAGTAAACTTGGTAATTATTGAAGGAAATAGTTGTCAGACTACTACTTAGGTGCTGTATTACTTCAAGGCCTCCAGTAAAACAATCTGAATATTAGCCGGTAAACCTTGGAAAATTGAGCAGGAAATATGAATATGAAGGAACTGAAAATATATCAGAAGATCATATGCCCAATTTTGGATGCACCTTCTTCTTCTTGACCTGGCAATGAAAGTCATTCATGCTACTCATGCATCCAAACTTCCTCTTCATTTCTTTCCACATGTTCACCTTTCCCTTTTTCACTTTTTGCCTGCTGTTGCTGCTTGTGATTTCTTTCTTCATAACATTGCACTCCTTCTCTAGCTCCTTCACCTTGATGCTCATTTTTTCCATTTCCATTCTCACTTTATCCTCCCTGCAACCCATGTTTGCTTCTTCCTCCTCTTCTTCTTTTCCCAATTTGTCATCATAACCCCGCACCTCCTTTGTTAATGTGTCTCGCAGCTGCAACTGTGCCATAAAAAGCACCTGCACTACTACTCTCACAGGCAGTCGTTCATTTTTGGCTGCATGTTCACAAGCTTCAGGAGACAATTTTCGAAAATCCAACACCCTGCAAACATGTTCCTTCTCCTTCTCTGTAAGGTAAGTATGCTTGTCCAAGTATATGTCAATAGCCCGGTATATTCCATCAGAGTTTCTCTGTATTCCTAATGCTGCTGCCATGGACATCTCTGCAAGTGAAATGAAAGTGTCTATCATTAAATCTGTGTCACCTGCTATTTCTGCCAAGAATTCTTCTACAAGTTCTGCCACAATGATTAACCCAGAAACATCAGAGCTCTTGTAATTTCCATAGAAAATTTTCAAAATCCTCCTTATATACTCAATATCATATTGCACCTCCTTGGTATAGCCTTGAGAAGGGATTAATAGGTCCTTCACTTTTGCCTGGTCCAGTTGCTTTCCAATCCTAATCTCAAGACCATTTCTACAAGCAGAGCTAGCTTCCAAGTCACTTGCACTGCGGAGCATTTCAAACAACAATGTGCAAGGAAGGAGTTCTCTTCCATGAGGCAAAAGTCTCTCCAACGTTTCAATGACGTTTCTTTGAGATTTCCTCTTGTAAATTGACGTAGTCTCCCCTCCTATGTCACAGGAAAAGATCCACTTCTTTGCATATTGATAAATAGATGCAGAAATGTACTCTGGTGGGATTTCATGCTGATTCATTGCATAAATGATAGGCTCATATAGTTGGAGTGGCAATGTTGTCAAACCCTCTTGCCAGTCAAGAACAAAGAGCCTTCTCCTTGCATTTGGCCTATAACTGTCATCACCATCTTCAGTATCATTATAGTTTGTTGAAAGCTTTATCGGTTCCCCAAGAAGTCGGGGATTGTCTGATGCCTTTGCAATCATAGTCTGTAAGCAGGCATCAAATAAACCCAGCTGCATTGTTTGTTGAAGGAATTTTTCAGACACGTGCAAAGCCTTGATGACTTCATTCCAACTAGGAAGGACTCTTTGTTCAAAGAAGGTAACAGCTTTGCTTAATAGATTGTTACTGCTGTGATTTTCATCCATCCCTAAGTAGAAAGACAGGCAAATGAGTGGTACAATATTTTCAGTGGACATGTGTACTTCATATCCATGGCAGAATCTTGCAACAAGTTCAAAAGTCTCTGCATCAGCTGGAATGTCCCGGAGTAAGTAAGAGAGACTTTCATGGGAATTCTCCTTAAGTAAGGCAGCTACTTTAGCTGATTTTGAGGCCAGAAGTTCCTAGATGATAATGAACAGATACTCTATAAGAAAAAACTGCAATAATAACAGAGAAATTACGAATGAAATGAAGAGATTTTTGGAATGTTTCTCACTTTGTCTAAAGTAAAAGGCACACTCCCTAGATGAGCCTCTAATTCTGTTGAGGGTGCAGGCTTGGACATCCTGAGATCAGAAAGAACTCAGAATTCAGAAAACAATAAATTTAAATCAGACAGAAAATCAGGACCAAAGTATAGAAAGAAGTAGAGATGACAAGAGCGTGGATTGATTACCAGGATGATGTATCTTTGTGTCGCCTTTCAGTCATTTCCTACAGTTTCAGCTTTTCTGAGAAAACTAGAAAAAACAGTCAGTTGTAGGCCAAGGAGTGGCAAATGCAGGAGTCCTCTTGATGGTTGCCCTTTGTGATTAAACTGAAATGATCTATTTCTAACCCTGCCAAACCAGGTTCATTGACCATTTTGATCATGTTAGGCCAATTCATGCTAACATAGATCTAGGATAACATTCATAAAAACAGCAATTATGCATTCACCTGTTTTACTGATTGCAATAACAGAACAAAATGCAAAATGTTCCCCTGGTCATAGAAAGAACAAAATCATTAGATGGTAAAACTCTTTTAAAAAATTGTTTGATGGAGTCTGATTCTGAACAAAAAATATGCCCAGACAGGAACACAAAGTAGCAAAACTTCCTGATCCTCTATGTAAGATAGTTACATACGCTTATGTAAACAGAAAATAACCATGGCTATGAAAATTCTAGCATTCAAAATCAATTATCTTGCTCTCTAAGAAAAAGATTCTAATGCTGCAAGTCACATAATCGCAACAAACAGAACAAGTCTTACCTTGAAGAAGAGAGTGAGAGAGGACCAAAACGCACTCAGTTCATTGCTGAATTCATATGTAGGAAAGACTTAAAAAAGAGTAATACAACGTTCGAAAAAAAACAGATAGTTCCTTATATTGTGGGGTTTCTGTTATTTAAATATTTTAGGAATCAGATTTAGATAAGAAAATCCTCTAGCATGCAGCCTCTCTCATTTATTACCTTGGAATTATTCTTTCATCTTTCTTTTTCTTTGCTAGATAGATTCAATGGACTATTTTAATTGGGTTGTAAGTTCTTGAAACCCCATTTAAAGCATGAAAGAACCCAATAACTCCAGGTGGTCTAAAACCAAAATTTTTGAGAAACAGCTTGAATCCCAAACAATTTCAATGCTCCATCGAGCTCAAACCCAATGAGCGCAAAACCTGTGACTCATAGCTCGAGTCATTCCAAGTTATCCAAAAGTTAAAATATTATTTATTATTTTTAGATGTGTCCATATCATTTTTCATCTTCATTAAAATATGTAAGAGTTACAGGTGATAAATACAATGAATTTCAATAATTTATTAAATTTTGTGATGACGAAATTAACTTATTGTGGTAAATCAATTAAGATTTGAAAAACGTAACCATGATCCAATGTTCACTTTAACCCACTTTAGTCCATCTCTTATAAACTTTTTCTCTTGTAGAAGTTTTTTTTCCCAATGTGCACATCTTTTATTGTTGAAAAAATCTAATGCGGAGGGTAAAGACACGCAGAACACTATGTTATGCGTTCAGTCCATGCATTGCCTCCATGGTTTAAGAGCAAAGAAGCAAAGAGATGATTCAAGACATTATCGAAACCAAGTACAAGTACATGTCAATAATTTTGGTTAATTAACGAGATTACTAGCATAAATTACCCTTATGAATGTACAAGGATGGAATTGAATTGAGGCTCTATTTTGCTCCAGCTGTTCCTTAGACCCACAATTTCTAAATCCTCCACCCGGTTTCCATTAACCAGCAGCGAGGGAATATTTGGGATTTCTTGGGTCTTTTTCCTTTCCAGTCAGAATTCTGGCAGCGTCAAATCTTTCCGCCCTTGCGGTTGCCCCATCCATTCGCTGATAAACGCCCCATACTTCCCCAACTCTTCTAAGAAACTCCTCGTTCCAGGACATCAAAGGCACCTTGTGGATTCTAATCCATTGCAACTGCTTGTCTTCCACTTCCAGTCCGTAATACGGCTGCACCGAATCGAACCACCTCTCATCTGGGTCGTCATGGATGAACGCTGCATTTTCCTCCTTTCCTCAAATGTGCTTCGGCGGAGCCATTCAGGTTCATTCTCAGGCAGCGAAATGGAAATCACTCTGGTACCATTCCGGACCTCTTTTAATTTATCCCGCCGTTGAGGCTCCACTGTTTTCATAGAGGGTCCAGCTTCCACCACCTCGTTGTAAGATCTGGAGTCTCTACCACTATCCCAAATCTGGCCACCAACTCTATGGTTTGGCCCCGAACCTACCCATTTCCTTCTCTGGCCTTCCAACCAAACGCTGCCCTCTTAACCACGATCTTGTGGCCGTCCACCAACCTCAGATTTCCCAGCGTCACCGCACTTCTTGCCTCATCTTTAAGGCGATACCGAATAAACGCGAAAGTGCTTCTTCTTCTCCCTGACTCGCCGCCTTTCTTGGCGATGAAAGTGTCCATGACTCTCCCGTACTCCTCAAAGATACCCTTAAGTTACTGCCAAGGAAGGTTGAGGCTGAGATTGTCCACGAAAACGGTGAACAGCCGCTCCCTCCAGTCCTGACCTTTGCTATTCCGTTCTCTCATAGCCGCTCTCCCTTAACTTGGTAAGAATTTGAAAAATCCCTCGAACTGCCCAAAACCCATGTTTTTCCAGAACTCAAACTCAAAAACGCACTTTAAAAAACTAATCTTTATTTCCAAATTTCAATCATTTCCCCTTTTAATCACCAAAAACCTCCTTTTAGATACTCCCAAAATCACAACTACGTGAATGTGTACATGAAATGGAAGAAAGATCCATTCTTTGACTCAACAGTGCACATCCATAAATCCATAGAGCTTAAACTAATTATTCAACTCAAAAACTTAATTGCTAAAGACCCCAACGGTTGCATCCCCATCTCTGCTGTATCAAAAAGAGGCGAAGAATTTGATATTTCCATTAAGATTGCTAGGTTCCTAAGGCAATACCCTTCAGTTTTTGAGGAGTTTAGAGGTCCTGAATACATTTTGCCTTGGTTTAGGTTGACCCAGAAGCTGCTTAGAATAATAGAGAGGAGAAAAGGGTATTTGAGGAATGCAAGGAGGATTAGAAGGATAGGTTGAAAAGGTTTATTTTAATGAGTAAAGATAAGGTTTTGCCTTTGAAGATTATCAAAGGAATGCAATGGTATTTGGGGTTGCCTCAAGGGTTTCTGGAGGATTCAAAAGGGAATGTTGATGAGTCTTTTACGTTTATGGACATGGAAGATGAGTTAAAAGGATTGGCTGTTGAGAGTGAGGGGGAAAAAGTATTGTCTACAATGCAAAGAAATGCGACGAAAAATGGTGTGTATTTTGGTGGGACAATGGAAGGAATTGGGTTTCCAATTTTTCCATCTTAGGGTTTAAGGTTAAAAAGGAAGATCGAAGGTTGGTTAAAGGAGTTTCAAAAACTTCCTTATGTTTCACCTTATGAGGATTTTTCACATTTAGATCGTAATAGTGATGCAGCTGAGAGGAGGGTTGAAGGGATTCTTCACGAGTTGTTGAGTTTGTTTGTTGAACACTCAGCACAACGGAAGAAGCTTTTGTGTTTGAGTTGCCACAGAAAGTCCATAAAGCATTTGAAAGGCATCCTCATATGTTTTATTTATCTTTTAAGAACAAGACTTGTACTGCAATTCTTAAGGAGGCATATTGTGGTAAGTCTAGTATGGAGAGGCATCTATTGTTGGGAGTGAGGAAGAAATACATTCGATTGGTAAAAGAATCAGGTAGGATTTTGAAGAATAGCCGGATTAATAATCGGTTTATTAAGCAAGAAAAGGTGGAGAAGGATTTGGATATGGATTCAGAGTCAGATGACAGAACAGAGGTTCCTTTGTAAATTATGTTTCCATAGTTTTTAAGTCAGGCATATACAGGCTAACACAAGAAGTGTAGGGAAGAACTTCTCCTAGAGAGTGATTAGAGCTTATGCTTATTGACTAGCCTTTCAGTGGCAGGGGATCTGTCTTAGTTAGACATTGGAACTAACGATAGCACTTAAAGTGGCAAGTCCTGGACCTGTTGGTGCATTTGAGCAGCTCCTTCATTCTGAAGAACTCGCAGCATCAAATTTTGAAATTATGTACTGAATGATAGACAGTTTCAGAGGGGTTAAAGTTCCTCCCTCAGTGCTACCAAAGTTTTTACTTTGAAGACCCTGTTGCAGCAGTACCTCTGCCATCAGAAGCCAAAAAGAGCAACAAGAACATGAAAAAGCGGCTGAAGGAGGAATATTCCATTGAAGATTAGAGTTACATTGACCAGTTGAACCATTTTGGAAATCAACTGACTTGGAATGGCAGTTTGTTGAAGCATCCAATGAAACAGTTGCAGGAAACTGGTGTTGTTCAATAGTGAATCGGCCAACAGTAAAAAGCTTAAAAGTCATTTTGAGACTGAAATATTGATGTCACTTCCTTCTGTTTCTGTTATCTATACCTGAGATGCAGCATTGCTAACCTAGTCTCATGATGCTGCTAAGTACTTTGGGTTCGCTGGGATTCTGAAATCCTAGCAGAAGTCAAAACTCCAAGTTGCCAAATCCTGCCTGCTACATCTGGTATTTATGTAAGAGAAATTAAGTAATTGACAGCTTATTTCAACCATCAGGTTCAGGTGTCAAACTGACATTTGGTTAGTGGAATGATTATTGTTCTTTTATTTTGACATTTGTTTCACGGAATAGTCATTCATCGAATATCAAAACCAAGATTTTCATAGAAAAGGATGGAGTGGAATTTCATACATTATTAGTTAAATAACGATATTGCAGTTTCCTCCAACACCAAGAAATGATGATCATTCTAAGGGAATTTTTGAACCTTGGAAAGAGAATAAGCGAACTGCATTCTTGAAACTTATTTCTGCGAGTTCTTCTTTACTCATTTCTAGTAAAGATGCAACATAAATCAGTACCTGCAAACCAAGCCATTGAAGTTAATTCACTCAATATACCAAACCGTGCACAGATATAGCACATGAAGGTTTTGAGTACATTTCTTGAATCATACGTGTATGTATACGCCAAGCATATACATACGAAAATAACAGTTCAATCATGTAGGTAGATGTATACTAAAACTAGCATTGAGCAAAATCCTGCAACTCAAAACAAGTTCAATCAATTTGGTCAGAACACTACAAAAATTTAGATTTTTTCCCATGGAATTTATTCCATTGGAAAATTTTGGTCAAAAAATTCCAATGAGATTCCAACTGATTGATTGGTTTACTAATAATTTCTGGTGAAATATTTAGTCAAAAAAACTCTGTTTTTTAATTTTTAGAAAAATCAAATCCAAATTATTTTTCATATCAAATTACAAACTTATATTAAACAAAGAGGAACAAATTTAGTCACCCAAATTGCTCCTACACCCTCCTATCTCATCACAAATACAATATATTTAGTCTTAAATTAACTTCTTAGATGACCAATTTAAAGGCTTCTGTAGCTAATTTTAATTAATCTAAATTTTCTATATTTTGCTGAGAGTAAATATAATGAAATCTATAGATTTTTGTGTTGAGTGTAATTAATAATTAGTAGTTAGTGATTATGAAAGGAATACAAACTTAAGAAGTTAAAGAGATCCTAACAGCAGAAAGAAGCAAGCCAGCTTATTTACCAAGATGCTATGCAAAGAACACACATATGGCTTAACGGTTGTCCTTGACCAGCCCCCAAATACCATGCAAATAAGATTGAAGTAATTGCCCTTTTACACAAATTGGAGATCTCTAGATAGTATAATTTCATACCAAGTAATTGTTAAGCAACCCTGGCAAAGACAGAGAGCAAGGAAAAGAGAAGAAGACATACACTATGAACATTTGCTGGCTGATTTAGTGTATCATTTCCAGGAACCAGAAAAAGAGGGTTTTTGGGTAGCCCATCAGGTGAATCCGTTTCCAGTAAGATTCTATCCAAGGGTACCTGTGGTTGAAGAGTTTTACAAGTAAGAATAGTTGTATTCTGACAAATATTTTGGCATGAAAACACAATGAAATTGATAAAACTAACCGCCTTGACAACTTTTCTGGCCTTGTTTTCTTGCAAGGGCATTAAATGTCCAGAGAATGAAAAGTAGGAACCAAGCTTCGTAAGTTCAGGTACCACCTCTGGAGGACCTTGGAAAGAATGAAGAATGACACCAGATGGAAAAGGTCCTATATCTCTGTCAGAATAAAACATTAACAGCCAATATAGTAAGAAAAATAGAAGGAACAAAAGGCAAAAAAAAAAAAAAAAAACCCCATTAAAAGATGTTTGAAAGATAGAAAAACAAGAGTAAAATAGAATCAATGTGATCTCTGTCTGAGAAAAATTGAATATATGAAACAATAATCATACTTCATTATCCGAAGAAGCTCAGGAAAAGCATCAAGACAATGCACACTTGCTGGTCTTTCCAACTCTTTCGCAAGTTTAATCTGTTTCTTGAACACTTCAATCTGGAGGAAGATTAAGAAATTATCTTTAAACATGGAAATTGTCTTAACAAGGTCCCAAAACAAAACAAAATAAATAAATAAATAAATATAAAATAACAAACAACCAAAGGGGAAGAGGATCATCAATATCAGGACCTGATCCGCGAAATCAACCCCCTTGGGCGCCAGTGGGCTTTTGTCCAAACCAATCTGAAAATATAATATACAGTATTTATGTTAGGGACATATCCTGATATCCTTTATAACTACAAATTTTTTCAAGCATAAAGACCTAATGTAATATATCCTTTCTACATTCCTCAATCAATTCTAATGTAAAATGTAGAAAGTTACTATCAACAGTTTCTAAAAGAAAAGGAGACAAGTGTGGCTTAAGGCTTCCATCTATTAATATTTTTAATACTTTTCAGTGCACTTATAATAATTGTCCATATGAGTGAGAATTGAGATCAATTTATGATTAGATCTAATGAAAATTCAAATGGATGGTAAGAGAATCTCAACCCACATTAGCATATCAATTTACCAAACTTAATCCTACTCACTTAATTGACTCCTTCAGGTTTTGTACTATCTACTATTTGACAGTCATATACTATCTATTGTCTTTTAATCTCAGATTTCTTCAATTGTGATCTCTTTCATATACTTTATTAAAAATAGAGAGGGAAATAATTCAATTTTAAGTTCAAAATTAAAATGCAAATTCATTAAGATTAAACTAGTAAACATAAAAAAAGGGTTGGGTGGGGTGTGGGGGGCGGAGAGACTGGTTGGTATCCAATTTTATGCTGGTAAGTTGAACTTTTATGCTGATTTAAGAATGCAACATTTTTTTCCCTTTATCCAGCTTGTGGGGGGGAAAGAACATAAGAAAGGGTAGATGATAAGAAAAAAGGTTGAAGGTGTATTATTATGTATATGAGTCAGAAGCTAACTTAAAGAAGATGGGAAAAATATGTGGAGCACCTCCCCAACAGCAGCTGAAGGATTAGCTTCAAAGAACTCCTTGAGAGTGCTGAACCAAGAGGGACTCTTTCCTTGAACAAACCTGCAAAAGCAAGGACCCCAACAAAAGAGAAATAAACTCACCAAAAAAGCAAATACTCTAAGAATAATTATACTAGTTTATTCACTTAACATACCAAGGGTGGAGCCCAAAGTTTGGAATCACAGAGCAATACTCATCACTCATTTCTTTCACCAAATGCCAATCTTTCTGCCAACCAAAAAGAAAAAGGAAAAACACCAAGACTAGCTGTAACCCTTTTGCATACATAAGATTTTGGATTAGACAACTACATATAGCCGTTTCCCATCTTATAATTTCAAAACTCGAAATTTTCAGGTTTGAATTGAAGTTGTAACATTGAGTGTGTCTGATGAGGATCAAGACTTTTACTCCTCCTATGATGATGATTAAAAGTCTAACGAAATTAGTTTTCTTATGAGAGGTTCAAAGCCAAAGAAAAGATTGCTGCGACCAACTATAAGTATTTAGTGCCCTTCCAAAAAAAAAAAAACTATAAGTATTTAGCCCTGCATACCTCTGTTATTCCATTGACAGCAAAGTAAACAACCCCAGCTCCATAGGCCGTTGCAATAAGTTGGGGAGCCTTATCTATGATCCTTTGATCTTGAAGGTGACAATGTGCATCAAACAACTTCATCTTCATGGCCATGGATTTCAAGTTTGCTTCACTTGAAATAATTGAGAAAACAGCTAGAGAAATGGAGAGAATTTTGATGCTGAGTTCTTTCATTTTTGATATGTTGCAAAGTCAAAAGATGGAGGAACTAATGAAAAAATAGCTTGAGAACAACGATGTAGAATCCAAGTCATAAATTGATGTTTCCAGGTTGTCTTGATATATGAGTATATATAAACAAGTTAATCATGTAGAAGTTTACTTAATTTATTTTATTTTATAGATAAAATAAGTTTAAAGATTCTACAAATGCAATAAGTCAAAAGGATAGATTTACTGCATATTTTATTTAATTCATTGATTTCTTTTTTTTATGGAAATATTTTTAAGCATTGGTTTCTTTCCTATCTACACCTATATGTATACCCATGTATAAAAAGTCAATGGATAGGGTTAATGCTTACCATGTAACATGGCGAATTGAAGAGTACGTAGTCCACTCAATTGAAAACCACATTACAGCATTGTGGTTGTTTTTTATGAATTTTACTAGTTGCGTCCCTTGAAGCCTAAAGGTTGTCTCACCTTTTCAGAATAGACCCCTTGAAGTATGGGCTGTCAGCATGTATTTGTCTTGGATTACTTTGTCTTCGTCTCATTTTGTATGGCTGCTTTGGTCTTTTTATTCTATTTTCTTTTGTTCTTTTATGGGTTTTTTCGAATTACTCTATTTTATTGGACACATTTTGGTAATTTTGGTTGTTTCATATCTTCCAAAAGCTTTAAGTCTTTTTCTTTCTTTTACCTTTTTTGTCTTTTATCTTTTTCTTTTCTTTCCATGCTTCTCTCCGTTTCTTTTTGCTATGTTTGGTTGGTTTAATCTGGTTATGGAATTGTGCTGTGCTCTGATTTTTCAAGGTCGTTTTCTTTATTTGGTTTTTTCCCTCATCTTTTTCTCTCATAGTTTTGTTTATTAATTTTTTGGTGGTTTTTTTCTTTATGTTTTAGATTTTTGTTTGTTTGTGAGTAAAATGGGTAATGTTTTATTAATTTTCAGACATTAATTGCGTGAATACTTTTATTTGCCTCCACTGAGAGTTTCTAAAAATAAAATATTATGAGTGCATCTAAATTATTTTTATGGTTTAAATAGCCAATTGGCCTTTCATTATTTATGGCAGGTTGGACTTAAATTATTTGTCCTTTTTTAACATTTAATAGATTTTTTTATATTGATGGTCTACTTTGCTTTTCGTTGAAAGTTAGAAAAGTCAAAAACTGTATAGATTATGTTTGGTTCACAGAATAGACAAAAATAAAATAGAATAGTTATTACATGAAAATAGAATGAGGTGAAAATGGAATAAAATAGTTATTACGTAGTGTGGTACAATGAATAGAATAAGATCGGAATAATTATTATGACTTATTACAGTGTTTAGTTAGTAACAATAACTTTAGAATAACAAAAGAATAAAAAATAAAAAAACAAAATATCTTTTATTATATATATGATTATTTATTTTTGTTTTATTTTTTAAATATTAATAATTTATAATTTAATTAAACTATTAATAATTAATAATTTAAATATTAATATTTTATTATAATTTAATCATTAATATTTTAAATACTAATATTTTATTCATAATTTAACATTATTATGATTAAAATATTAATAATTTTAATTAATTTCCAATTTTAAAATATTAATTTTTATAATATGTAATTAAAAACTAAAACTTTTTACTATAATAATATTTGTTTTTTAAAAAAGCAAAAATACCTTTTACATAATTTAGTAAAATTTATACCAAAAGACAAATATAAGCAAAATTTTTGTTTTTTAATTATTTAATTTTTATTTTCATTAAAATTTTAAATATTTAAAATTTAATAGTTTATTATTAAAATATTAATATAATTTTTTTTCTCTATTTGTATTTTTTATTTTTTATTTATACTTTCATTACAAATTTAATATATTAATAATTTAATAAGGTAAACATTAATATTTTAAAATATTAATATTTTATTTATAATTTAAACCTTATTATGAGTAAAATATTAATATTTTATAATTGATAAATAAATTTTTAACTTTTTTATTTAATTTTTTTTTTCTTTTTCCTTTCTCTTCTCCATGGTTCGGCCATCGGAAGTGTGACCTGTGTAATGAAACGCCGATTTGGAGCACCATGTGGCTAGATCTGGCCACTAGGGTGCCAGATCGATGTTTCCTGCGATCGGCTTTGGTTATGGAGTGCTAGATTCAGCCATGGAGATCTGGTCTGGAAGCACTAGATCTGGTGCTTCTCGCTGCAAGATCAGGCCGTAGCATACTGTTTACAAAAATTTCCAATACTAATACTCAACCCAAGGTACAAAGAGTAAAAAATAGGAGTAAATATTTATAAATTAATTAAATTCTATGTGTATAAATTTATTTTATTTATTGAGTAAAATAAATTAATTAAATTAAGTAATTAATTAATTAATTTATAACATAATTTAAATTAACTAATTTAATTCTTTAAAGTTTAACTAATTTATTAAAAATAAATATTTAGTAATTTTACATATTTTAATATTATTTTTGTCATGCTATTATTTATTATTTTAAGGAATAAATTGAAAAGTTAAAATTTTATATTAAAAAGAATGTAAATTTATTCAATTTTATAGTTTCATATATAAAGGCAATTTTGTAAATTTATACTACATTCTCAATAAAGTGCTTTCAAACCAAACACTACAATATAATCTTCCTAACAATCACATTTTCTGCAATCATCACTTTCTCACATTATTTCAAATGCATTAAAATTATTTTCTCAGTAATCATATTTCCAGCAATCACATTCCCTACAAAATACCAAACACCACCTTTGTTTTTACATTTTTTATTCTTCTCATTTTTGTTTTAATTTGTTTTAATTTATTATTTAATTGGTCTTTTGCATTATGTTTTGTTCTGTTTTAAAACTTAAGGTAATAGTTTTGTTTTTACTAATGATATTATTGTCTTATGTTATATATATATATATATATATATATATATATATATATATATATATTAAATTGCTTGTATAGGATTTCGTTTAAAATTTAATGTATATTGTATGTATCATTCATTATATTCAATATATGTTAACATTGTGCTTGTCGATTATTAGTTTTTGTATTGTTCTAATTTATTAATGTGATACATCAGTTGAGAAATAGCTTCAATTTGTTTCTCAATGTGCTTATGGGTATTCGAAAACTTCAAAGGGATAATTTTTTCTTCAATGGTTAATGTACAATGATCTCTTATACACTCTTAAATTTTTTATATTTATTTCTCTTTATGATTATTTATGTTATAATTGAACGAATTTTCACAAACTAAATTGAATAATATTTGTTGTCTGATGGTCTTTTGTTCAATTTCTTTTTGTGTTGATAATCATATTGTTTGAAAATTAATAAAATTCTTTTATGTTTTTATTTGCAGTCTATTATATTGTTCGAGGTGAGACATCAAAATTGTCAATCCTTGTACATAGTAAATTACTTCAATTTTTTTTGCTTTATAACATGACTTTCTTGCTTAATTTTTTATTCTCTTTTTGTTTTTCATCAAATTACTTTTCATTTATTTTTATCTATTTGCTGTTATTTTCTGTTTGCGTATTATTTTGAAATAAGTTTGCTACTTTGTTTGGTATTTGTTTGTGTTTTTTTTTTGTTATGACTAGTTAGTGTTTTTAACATATTGCTATTATATGAATTTAATTTAAACATTATTTATTATTTGCAAGTTGTTGTTTCGCTTTTGAGATTGTTGTGTTTTAATAGATAGAATTAATGAAGAAAGACAAAATAGACTTAAAAGAATGACAATATTAAAAAATAAAAGACTTCACAAATATAAAACTTATACTAAATACAATGCAACAATATCTAAAAATCAAATTGCACTTCCTCAGCACTGAAACAACAGTGTTTGTCACCAAAACCAAACTGATGCCACCAACAAAACAACAAGCTGTTTTCCCTTTCTTTTCTTTTTTTTTTGTATTAAGACAACAGCCCCTACTCAAGGATCCACTCATAACTTTTGTTTATGAAAACAATGTTTGAATTCTATATGCAGAAGAGGCCTCAATTTTTTTTGTAAATTAGCCATGTTGCAAAAGAGTCAAAATATTTTTTATAATGCAATTATTCTAACAGCTACAAAGTCTATTATTAAACAAATTGCACCAACAACTATGTATATACTTAATATAGCATATAATCTTTCATCATTGCATTACAAGATCTTACTATTTTATTAAATATAATAGATTTACCCAAACGTAATGCACGGGCTAAACACTAATAATTAATTAGAAAATTCCTTAAATACTTGGTAGTCATGTGCAGGATTCAATTAGAATAACTTGAAATGTTGTTGGATCTCAAGATAAACATTTATCCCAACGTTTATCTTTACAATTGATTAGTGTTCACGTTTATCTTTAATTCATAATAAATGTTCAAATATTTTAACTTTTGCCAATGTTAATCGTTAAAAATTCTAAATTCCATAAGTAAAAATGTTCTTTTTTTACTTTTACAAATCAAATAATATTATCATTAAATTGGAGAATAATATATATATATATATATATATATATATATATATATATATGTATATACACATATACACACACAACACAGAAAATTAATTTTATAAAATATGCATTCGCAAGTTATGTTGTCAATTTCTTCCTGGAAGTTTATAATGTTTATTTAATAATAATGTTCTTTTAAAATAGGCCTAATCCTTTGGGAAGGAAAGCAAAGAATTTTAAAAATTTGTGTAATGAAGAGAAGTCAACTCAAATTTAATATTGTTTAATAAAGAATAAAAACAGATGAAATCGAAAAAAAAAAAAAAGAAATAGTCAGTGCTTATCGGGGAGAGGATAAGATATACGTTATAATTCTTTCTATTACAGTTCTATAATTTTTGAGACTATGAATTATGTGACGGCTCACAAGAAATTTATACAGAGTCGATGAATGAACACAAACCAGAAGCAAAAAAAAAGGAATATTAAAAGAAACCTTACGATTCTTTTGTATTATTATTTGCTAAGCTAAAGATGAAAACGTTCCAAGTCTATAATGTTAGAATGCTAAATTGGAATTCTTCCAAATTCAATAAAAGCTACAAGAAATGTAAAATGTCGGGCCACATAAAAAAATACACCACCTTACATTCCTTATTAATATATTAGAATAATTAAGTTGCAAAAATTGTAATTAGAATATGCTACATATTATTTATATATCTTTGAATGTTTCAAAATTATATCATTTTTAACTCTTTTTTTTTTTTAAATCAAAACATTTTCTACGTTTCAAACTTACTTTTTACTTTTTCAAATTAAAAATAAAAAATTATTTAAATGAGGATAAAAAGAAAACATACTAAAAAAATATTATCTATCAATTAATTCTTATCTAATGTTATATATTAATAATCTACCTTTTCCTTAAATATGCTACAAATAAACTAATGATGAAACTCTAACTTAACTCTTTGATAATAGTAAAATTCCAAAACTAACCATGGGATCAAAATTTCCTAAGCGCTGTGTACGCACATATTAAATTATAATACGAATAATTTCTCCTTAAATCATTCTATTTATAAGGAACAATTAAACATTTTGTCTTCACATATAATTTTTGTCTGAACAAGAGTTATTCTATGGGATTGACATTATGGATCTTCCTATCCCTTTTTAATTACCACATGCACTTAAACGTGTGATCTGCAATTATCAAATTCAGCAATAAAAAAAATACAAATGTGTATGAATGGATGAATAAGACAATAAAACATTTTATGATTCATGCTAGATCCTATCATGGAAACAAGAATCACCATGTCTTAGGTAAGAGAAGCCCTCATCCAATTGAATTTTGTTTGTCAAATTACAGCTTTGATATCCATAGACTGAGATCTCTTCATATCCTTTAAGAAAATTTTCACAACCTCCACAAAGATATTTTGTCAATGTTTGCATCAATCCACTTCAAATAAAAGACTAGATTTGTATTTTTTTATGAAATTCAAGGGGTGCCCTGATAGTTTTCCCTTTCATTTTAAGTCACCATTACTATGTACAACAAGGACCAACACCAATATAATCTTGCAATAAGAACAATGGAATCCCTTCATCTCTATATATAGCATAGGCTATTTGGGTAAGAAGTACATAAAAAGCTTTCGATTCCAATTGTTTGCTCTCTAGGCAGCCATGACTAGAAAAAAGGTGAAGCTTTCCTACATCACCAAAAATTCTGCAAGGAAAGCTACCTTCAAGAAAAGAAAGAAGGGTTTGTTGAAGAAGGCGAGCATATTGAGTACCCTCTGTGGGATAGAAGCTTCTGTGATTGTCTACAGTCTTTCTAACACTCAACCTGAGGTTTGGCCATCCCCTGCAGGAGCCCAACAAATGCTCTCGGAATTTAAGAAGATGTCTAAGATGGATCAAAGCATGGGGATGATGAGCCAAGAGAGTTTCCTTAGGCAAAGGATCGCAAAAGACAATATACAGCTCAAGAGATAGTGTAGGGACAATCGCAAGGAGGTCACACAAGTCATGTTCCAATGCCTGGCCGGACAAGGGTTAGAGAATTTGAACATGATGGATTTGAATGACCTCGGGTGGTTGCTAGAGCAAAACTTAAAGTATAATGACAAAAGGATTGATATGCTTACCAAGGTGTCTCATTCCCAAGGGTTCACAACAACAACAATAGCATTAGTAACAATGGCAACACCAAAAGCAATGCTGAAGACTGGAAAGAAGGTGCAAGCAGAGAGTCCAGAGCGTGAGGTGAGCCCGGAAACATCATAGAGGCAACAGTTGATCAAGGACCTGATGCACTCACCAAGGATGTGGGACTTGGTTCGGTGCTCCCATTTGGGGATAACAACCCCACTACCTTTTTCCCTTAGGAAAAACAATTATTTGTATCATAGTTCCAGTGTTTGTCTGCTTGTGTTAATTGTTATGTTTAAGGAATGTTCTTATTGCATGTTCTTATGTTCTAGTTTAAGTTATTTACATTTCCTTTTCTTGTTCACAATCACCCTTTGAATCTAATGTACCTAAATAAATTCCTTAGAATTCAATCATCATGATTGTTATCTTCATATCAATTGATATCGTTATTCTCTATCCATTTCAAATTTTTAATATCCCATTATTAGACTGTCCATATAGGCACATTTGCAAAAAAATTATAGATTAATGTCAGCTTTACAATCAAAACTTGTACTGCATCCATCCAGTACAAAAGAATAAAACAAAGTCAAATCACATATCCTTAGTTTTAAATTGCTATAGACAACTACCTGTTTGGGTGTTGGGTGTTTTTCCAGTTCTTGTTTCTTGTGATTTCTGTTGTTGGGTGTTATTTTAGTTCTCTCCTTCTAGTGTTTGTTGTAAGCTTCAATCATCCTTTCTGTTAATTAGATTTTGTATTAGTCATTGATATTCCATAAAATTGTTTTTGATTGAGCAAAAAAAAAAAACAAAAAGGGAAAAAAATAAAAGCCAAATCAACATGAAATGTAAATCAGTGATCGTAAGCCCATTCAGTTTTTTTTCTTGCATATAAACATGAGCAATAGGTTTATCAAAATTATATTATCACATATCTTTCGTCAATTATTTAAAGAGTTGATATATTAAACATATTCAGCACATCAAGCAAAATTAATCTTTGCAAACCATTTGCAGCTAGGGGCAGAGGGTGGTATTGTTATGCCTCCCATAATTTTTGAAAATTTTTAATTATTATATATATTTTTAATAATATTGGAGAGTAGTATATTTATGGAAGTTGTGGCCCCTCCAAAAATTTTGAAATATTGTATTTATTATATATTTTTAATGCTCCTCAAAAATAAATTTTTATTTAATAATTAATATAAATAATAAATAATATAATGACCCTACAAGCCCTAATCAACGTTACCCGAATTCACACCCCTTCCTCCATTTCTTTCTTTTTCTCTTTCTCTTCTCTTGTTGTTCTTTTATTTTACTTTACACTCTTTTATGCAATTAAAAACTGAAACACATTCCATTATTTAAAAGAGAGTTTTATAATCTTTTGAACTTGGATAAGATAAAGTTTTCTTATATCTTCTTCTTTCTATTTATATTATTTAAGTATTATGTGAAATTCTATATATTGTATTTAACTATTTATAGTTCATTTATTATATTTTATGAATCTAGCAAATATTGGCGAGCACAACTTTTTTGTAAGTTTTTCTTTCTTATTCCTTTTGATTTAATTATATGTTATATAAAATTATTTTCTATTATAAATCTTTTGATTGTTGTTTAAATGCAATGCATTAATTTTAAAAATTTTTAACCATTATTCCTCTTCGTCTTTGACCCCTCAACAAAAATTGGCTAGATTCGCCCCTGTTTGAAGCACATCAAAACAAGTTATGAACCTCTTCATTAGTACGTAGTGTAGCATCAAACGTATGAGCCATTTGATTGAATATAAATCCAAGTGAATTATAATTCATCACGCAAAGAGCATAGAAACTACAACAAGCATTTTAGAATTTCTTACATAAACATTATGAATAAATAATTGGATGAACAACTGGCTCTTACCATTTGATGTTGTTTATTTATGCATAATTATTTTTAGATTTTGCGAAAAATTTTGTCTAATGATATTACTATTGAGATGCTAATAATATAGAAACTTAATCTATGCATGCAGATCAATGGATTAAAATTTCTGAGATAGGCAATTTACCATCTAGTTTTACCCCAGACTGTAATGAACCAAGATTCATTTCTTGGTCAATATCCAGATCTTTTCTGTTGATACTCTTAATAAGAATGTTTGAAAGCATATTACTGAAAATGCTAATCATAGCAGCTTAATCATGATACAAAACGTTCAATATCCAGGTTAAAAATATGATAAGAAAGAGCCCTTGACTACATGCAGTACCAAGGATACACAAGAGCACTTTTTTTACACTTTACTAGAAGGAAACGATAAAGTAAAAGTCAAAAGGTGATAGAAACTTGAACTTGACCTCCAATGAAAAACAAGAGGAATCACACATATTTGTACATAAAAGTTATGTTAGTTCTTATTTACATATAGATTAAAATTCGATATATGAAAAAAGAAGAGGACATGCAATCCAAGTATGACGAGAGCAGAAGGATAAGTAGCAGCTTGACTCTCATATTCCTCCTGACAAAGCCAATACCTTGGCCATCGAGCAGTGCATTGCAATAGAAATTATAAAATTGGAAATTACGTACATAAGCTAAGCTAAAAATTTCATGATTAAGGATTGGTTTGATTTGCTCTTCTGGATATGAACAAAATCAACAATGAATTAGAATGCTGAAGGGAATGAAAATTAAGATCCACCTTTGATTATTCAGTGCAAGGTTAAAGAGTAGGACTAAACTAAACATTAATATTGTCTCTAAAGGTTGACGAGTGGGCTATATATTTTGTGAAGAAACCAAAAAAAGCTAGTAGTAACATGTATTGAATCGAAGCAACGAGTGAGTCATGAATAAGAAATCGTCGACCTTTTTAATCCAAAATGGACATAATTAGTGAAATAAGAATCCTTTTAATTTTCAATGGAAGATAATGGTATGTATTTTTTACAAAAACATAGAATTAGTTAGTAACCGTTATTCTCTTTTCTTTTGATTTTCTTTTTTTGGAAAGGTGATAAAATTTTATTTAATTTTAAAAGATCAGTTTTTCAAATTATAACTAAAAACAAACAAAAATAACGAAATACCTAATAGATAATAAGTATTACAAAATATAGAAAACTCTTTACTATTAGATACTTTTATTTTTGTCAACCCATAAGTCATAAGTTTATGCAATTGCAATAAATGTTATTCCTAATGCAATTAATGTTCTTGCATTTGCCATGAAATAAAAAAAAAAAAAAAAGCCCTCTTAGAGAGTGGGTTATGCAATTGCAAATGCATTACTTCATTTGGATTTGAAGAAAAGAATCTTAAGTGCACAAAACAAATCCACAAGTCAATAAAAATGAAAATGTGAAGGGAGAAAAGATGGCCATAATTATGTATGAAGATTTAGTACATGTTAGAAGTCTTAAAATGCACAAAATGGTACAAGATTTTCTATAAACACATAAGCAGTTACTTAGGTTTTTCACATTTGCAAGATGCACAAAATGGTACAAGAACATGTTCCTAGTGCTGAAAACATAGACACTGAACTATCACTCCAAAGGAACTTTTGAACCTTGAAAAGAAAACAATTAAACTGCATTTCAGTAGCTTAATTCTGCAAGTTCTTCTGACGCCGAGACGTTGTAAAGGCACCTGAGCGTTATGAAAGACATCAACCAATCGTGGTGAGGTTGAAAACCCCACTAAGGTGAATCACCAATCTTGGCAAAATTGAAAACCCCACTAAGGTGAAAAATAGCCAAAATCTCACTTTGGTTGGCTAGGCTAAAGATATTAAAACCTCTTACTCTTTAAAAGAGCCTAGAGAAATAAACACTCATGTTTAAGAAAATATTATTTATTAACTCTCAATTCTGAATGTCTCATAACTAAGCCTAAGGGTCCTATTTATAGTATTATAGGCCCAAATCCTAATAAAACTCTACTTCTAATTATCTAATACAATTAGAATAATTAATAAGAGATTTAAATAAAATAAGTGTTCTATTCCTAAATAAAACATGACTATCCTAATTAAATACTAATTTTTAAAAGTATTAAAATAAAAATAAGAAAAGAATCCTAATCTAAAGAAAATAAATCCTAAATCAACTAAATTAGCAAAAACTAAATATAATCCTAGACGCTCCTGCGTCATCTTCTTGTCTAATTTCCAGCAAAGATGCGCAACAAATTCGAGCACCTTGAGTAATAAAAATTTTCCACATGTTAAATATATGATGCTCTCAAGTGCATATCCGAATACATACAAGGCAAATAGTGTGAAGATATACAACATATTATGTGGTCAAGACTCAATGGCACCTCAAGCAAATTTAACTACGGGTCTCAGAAGCGATAATCAAATCTTTCTTCATGAAGAATGACCCACCTCACTGGCGTTGCCTATTTGAGGGCTCTTGTGACCTTAAACTTCCATATTCTAGAGCAAACAATACATGAACTTATAATTGTAGTGCAGTAATTACTAGAGATGATAGGCATTGTCTCATATTAGATTTTTTTAAATTAATTTCCTTTATAATTCTTTTGTTTTCTATAAGAAAATGTGTTGAAGGTAAAAGATCAAGAAAAAGATATGAGCAGGGTGCAAGTATATACATAAAAGACACCCTTCAACTAAAGTAGAAAGCATATATTATGAATGTTTGCTGGGTGATTAAGCATCTCTTTTCGCAATGCTAAACCATTTCTGGAAGCAAGGGACTAATGATTAGAGGGAGTGCTAACATTTGAAGCTAAACTTCTCCCCTGAGCAAAAAACTCTTGAGGGAGGGAAGTATCTTCGCTAACCAAAAACAGGGAACCTAACTCTGAATTTGAAAGTGCATCAGGTGCATCTGACTCTAATAATATCCTTTCAGAAGGTATCTGCAGGAGTTTCAGATATAAGAAGACAAAATACTTCGTCACATCCATAGAACAATGAATCTGATGAACTAATCACTATTAGCATTTTCTTGGCCTTCTTGTTTTCATAAGCATAACATACCCTGACAGTGAAAAGTAAGCACCAGATTTGGCAAATTCAGGAACCATATTAATTTGCAGAACCTAGGTAAGAATGAAGAATGATGCCATCTGGGAAAGGCCCAATATCTCTGGGGAAATAAATACATCTTGGTAAGAAAACATGTATACAATAATGGCTAAAGCATGTTACAATCACATCAGTAAGCAAGTAGCTAAATAACATGGATGCTGAAGGCATTTGAAAGGCATGATACCAACAACCACAGGCATAAAATTGATAAAGCAAACAACACATTGACAATATTTAAGTATTAAACTATGAAAATTCAATAGATCTAAATACCAGTATGACCTTAATTGACTTTTTTAATATAGTTGAGGGACTTATTTAAGTATTTAGCCAAATAAAATTAAACAAAATAGCTCAATTTTGTGATTGTCTACTATAATGAAAACCTTGTCTGCCTACACAATGCACACACAAAAATAAATTGTTGGTGTAAATTAAGAAAGAGCAAAATATGTTTTGATTATACAAAAATCTGAACACCTATCTTCTTACCATTTTAAGAAAACAAATACACCACCTTACATTCCTTATTATTCACCTTACATTCCTTATTAATATGTTAGACTAATTAAGTTGAAAAAAATTGAAATTAGAATGTGCTACTTGCTATTTATGTATCTTTGAACGTTTTGAAATTATATAATTGTTTAACCCTTTTTTTATAAAAAAAAAACTTTTTGAACATTTCAAATTTACTTTTTACTTTTGAAATAAAAAATAAAAATTTATTTAAATGAGGATAAAAAGAAAACATACTAAAAAGTATTATCTATCAACTAATTCTTATCTAATGTTATATATTAATATATAATCTAACTTTTCTTTAGATGTGCTATAAATTAGGAATCTAAATCAAATGAACTGGACTAATCTTGTTTAAATTAAAGACGGAACTCTAACTTAACTCTTTGATAATAGCTACATCCCAAAAATGACTATAGGATCAAAATTTCCTAAGCACCATGTACACCCATATCAAATTAAAACACGAATTATTTCCCCTTATATCATCCTATTGATAAGGAACAATTAAACATTTGTCTCTATGTATAATTTCTATTTGAACAAGAGCATCTTTTTACACAATGGGATTGACATTATAAATCTTCCTATCGTTTCTTAATTATCACACTTAAATGTGTTATCTGTAATTACCAAAATTAGCAACAAAGAAAACAAAATACCAAATGTATATGAACAGATGAATAAGACAACTGAACATTTTAGGATTCATTCTAGATCATATCATCAAAAAAAGAATCATCATGTCTTAGATAAGAGAAGCCCTCATCCAATTGAATTTTGTTTGACAAATTACAGCTTTGATATCCTTAGACTGAGATCTCTTCATATACTTTGAGCAAATTTTCACTCCCTTCACAAAGATATTTTGTCAATGTTTGCATCAATCCACTTCAAATAAAAGACTAGATGTGTATTTTTTGCTGAAATTCAAGGGGTGCCCTGATTGTTTTTCCTTTCTTTTTAAGTCACCATTACTATATACAACATGGACCAACACCACTATAATCTTGCAATAAGAACAATGCAATCCCTTCATCACTATATAGTGTAGGCTGTTTGGGTAAGAAATGCATAGAAAGCTTTCGATTCCAATTCTTTGCTTTCTAGGTAGCCATGACTAGAAAGAAGGTGAAGCTTTCTTACATCACCAAAGATTCTACAAGGAAATCTACCTTCAAGAAAGGAAAGAAAGGTTTACTGAAGAAGGCGAGCGAACTAAGTAACCTTTGCGGGATAGAAGCTTTTATGATAATCTACAATCCTTATGATGCTCAACTTGAGGTTTGGCCATCCCTTGCAGGAGCCCAATGCGTGCTCTCGGAGATTAAGAAGATGCTTAAGATGGATCAAAGTATGGGGATGATGAGCCAAGTGAGTTTCCTTAAGCAAAGGATCGAACAAGCCAACAAGCAACTTAAGAGACAGTGCAGGGACAATCGCGAGAAGGAGATCACACAAGTCATGTTCCAATGCCTAGCTAAACAAGGGTCGGAGATATTGAACATGACGGATTTGAGTGACCTCGGGTTGTTGCTCAAGCAAAACTTGAAGGATATTGACAAGAAGGTTTATACGCTTACCAAGCCATCTCATTCCCAAAGTTTCGCAGCAGCAGCATCAACAACAATGGCAACCCCAGAAACGATGCTAAAGAGTGGAGAGAAGGTGTAGGTAGAGAGTTCAGAGCATGAGTGAGCTCGAAATAGCGCAATGGAAACAGTTGACCAAGGACTTGAATCACTCATCAGAAGACGTGGGACTTGATTCAGTGCTCCCATTTGGGGATAACAACCCCACTGCGTTTTTCCCTTAGGAAAAACAGCTATGTGTATCACAGTTCTAATGTCTGTCTGCTTGTGTTAATTGTTATGTCTAATGGATGTTGTTATTGCATGTTTTTATATTTTAGTTTAAGTTATTTACATTTTCTTTCTTGTTCATAATCACCCCTTGAATCTAATGTACCTAAATAAATTCCTTAGGATTCAATCATCATGATTATTATATTCATATCAATTGATATCAATATTCTCTCCATTTCAGATTTCTAGTATCCGATTATTAGATTGTCCATGCAGACTCATTTGTAGAAAAATTACAGATTAATGTCAGCTTTACAATGAAAACTTGTATTACATCCAGTACAAAAGACTAAAACAAAGTCAAATCACATATCTTGAGTTTTGAATTGCTACAACAGCTATCTTGTTTAGGTGTTGAGTGTTGTTGGAATTCTTGTTTTTTATGATTTATGTTGTTGGGGGTTGTTTCAGTTCTTTCCATATGGTGTGTTGTTGTAAGCTTCAATATGATCTCCTTTTGTTTATCAAATTTTGTATTAGTTGTTGATATTCAATAAAATTGTTTTTGATTGAGCAAAAAAAAAAAAAGCCAAATCAACATAAAATGTAAATAAATGGTCATTATAAGCCTTTTCAGTTTTTTTATTGCATATAAATACAAGCAATAGGTTTATCAAAAACATTTTATAAAATATCTTTTGTCGATTATTTAAAGAGATGATATATTAAACATATGTAGTACATCAATGAAAATTAATCTTTGCAAACCATTTGCAGCACATCCAAAAAAGTCATAAACCTCCTCATTAGTATGCAGTATCACATCAAATATATATGAGCCATTTGGCTGAATATGAATCCAATAAGTGAATTATAATTCATCATGCAAAGAGCATTAAAACTACAACAAGTACTTTAGAATTTTTGACATAAACATTATAAATAAATAATTGGATGAACAACCGGTTCTTACCATTTGATGTATTTTATTTATCTGTAATTATTTTTAGATTTTGCAAAACTTTTGTCTAATGATATTACTATTGAGACGTTAAAAATATAGAAACTTAATCAAGGCATGCAGATCAATGGATTAAAATTTTCAAGGTAGTCAATTTACCATCTAGTTCTACCTTAGACTGTAATAAACCCAAATTCATGTCTAATTTCTTGGTCAATATCCAGATCTTTTCTGTTGATACCCTTAATACGAATGTTTGAAAGCATATTAATGAAGATGCTGATCATAGCAACTTAATCATGATACGATACTTTCGATATCCAAGTTAGAAATATGATAGGAAAGAGGCCTGGACTTCATGCAGTGCCAAGGATACACAAGAGCACTCTTTTAATACTTGACTAGAAGAAACAGATAAAGCAAAAGTCAAAAGGTGGTAAAAACCAAAACCTAACCTCCAGTGATTAATTGGGAGGATGGGACATACTTGTGCTTAAAAGATATGTTAGTTCTTATTTACGTATAGATTAAAATTTGATATATGAAAAAAGAAGAGGGTTTGGAATGAAAGTATGATAAAAAAAAGAAGGATAGACAGCAACCTTACTCTCATCTTCCTCTTGATAAACCCTACACCTTGGCGTCAGAGCAGTGCATTGCAATTGAAATCATAAAGTTGGAAATTATGTACATAAGCTAAGCTAAAAATTTCATGATTAAGGATTGGTTTGGTTTGCTTTTTTGGATATGAACAAAATGGGTAATGAATTAAAATGCTGGAAGGAATGAAAATTAAGAGCCACCTTTGATTATTCAGCACAAGGTTAAAGAGTAGGACTAAACTAAACATTAATGCTGTGTCTAAAGGTTAAAGAGTGGGCTATATATTTTGTGAAGAAACCAAAAAAAGGTAGTAGTAACATGTATCGAATCAAAGTAGAGTGAGTCATGAATAAGAAATCGTCACCTTTTTTTCTTATGCAAAATGAACTTAATTAGTGAAATAAGAATCCTTTTAATTTTCGATGGAAGATAATGATACGTATTTTATAGAAACATAGAGTTAGTTAGTAACCGTTATGATTTTTTCTTTTGATTTTCTATTTTGGAAAAGTTATAAAATTTATTTAATTTTTAAAAGATCAGTTCTTCAAATTATAACTAAAAAAGGACTACAATAACGAAATACCTAATAGACAATAAGTATTACAAAATATAAAAAAATCTTTACTATGAGATACGTTTATCTTTGTCAACCCATCAGTCATAATTTATGCAATAGCAATAAATGTTATTCCTAATGCAAGTAGTGTTCTTGCATTTGGCATTAAATAAAAGCCATCTTAGATAGTGGGTTATGCAATTGCAAATGCATTATTTCATTTGGATTTGGAAAAAAGAATCTTAAGTGCTCAAAATAAATATGCAAGTCAATAAAAATGAAAATGTGAAGTGAGACAAGATGGCCATAATTATGTATGAAGATTTAGTATATGTTAGATATCTCAAAATGCACAAAATGGTACAAGATTTTCTATAAACACATTAACAGTTACTCAGGTTTTTCACATTTGCAAGATTCACAAAATGGTGAAACAACATGTTCCCAGTGCTGAAAAGATAGACATTGAACTATCATTCCAAGGGAACTTTTGAACCTTGAAAAGAAAACAACTAGACTGCATTTCTGTAGCTTAATTCTGCAAGTTCTTCTTTTTCTCATTTCCAACAAAGATCCAACAGAATCGAGCACCTGGGAGCGATAAAATTTTCCATATGTTACATATATGATGCTCTCAAGTGCATATCTGAATACATACAAGGTAAATAGGGTAAAGAAATACAGCATATTATATGGTAAAGACTCAATGGCACCTCAAGCAAATTTAACTACCGATCTCAGAAGCGATAATCAAATTTTTCTTCAAGAAGAATGACCGAACTCACTAGCATTACCTATTTGAGGGCTCTTGTGACCTTAAACTTCCATATAATAGAGCAAACACAAGAACTTATAGTGCAGTGATTACTAGAGATGATGGACATTCTCTCATATTAGATTTGTTAGAGTTATTTTCCTTCATAATTCTATTGTTTTCTATGAGAAAATGTGTTGAAGGTAAGAGATCAAGAAAAAGATACAAGCACAGTGCAAGTATATACATAAAAGACACCTTTCAACTGAAGCAGAAAGCATACATTATTAATGTTTTCTGGGTGATTAAGCATCTCTTTTTACAATGCTAAAGCATATTTTGAAGCAAGGGACTGATTGTTGGTCCCAAAAGCTGTGCCACAATGGGAGTGAATAACACTTAAAAATATTTTTGAGGTAGATATTGAAATTTAAAATCCATTAGGAAGATTTAAGATGGATGGTTTGAAAACTTGTTGAGGTTAGGAAAAACTAAGTAAAGAAAGGTTAAAAGAAGCGGACAAAACACAATATTTATAGTGTTTCAATTCGCCTGACCTATATCCATTACCGTGATCTTTCCAACCAAGGATTTTCAACAGAACTTGCACTATAACTAATGGAATTAACAACTTCCACCAAGCTTTTTTATGGTAACCTTTTAACCAAAGCTCCAACCCTTATACAACAAGTCCTAAGTTTACCCTAACTTAGACTACCCTTTAGAGTGTCTTACAAACTCTAAGTAAACAAGAAATAGAAAATAAAAAGGGGTACAAATGATCACCTAACTAATCTAAGTTGTACAAACTTCAACTCAAACACTTTCATCAAGATAAGAGTGGAATACAAGTGTAAAAGAGAAGGTTTCTGCTCTTCTAAGCTCTTTCAAACTCTTTGGAACTTCTCTTCTTAATTTTTGATCATTAGAGAGGCTTTAAATACTTGGAAGACACATTCTAACAATTAAAGGCAGTTTTTACTCGTTATTTTGTCTTCTAGTAGTTAAATTCAAATGAGCTGGTAGTGTTTCTTTAATCGGTTAATAATAAGCTTTAACTGATTAAGGCTTCTTTGTTTAAGAGTCTTTTTCACTGTGTTAATCAGTTAAAGGGGGCTTTAATCGATTAAAAACTTTCTATTTTCAGACTTCTTTGAGAGATGTTTCCATCAGCCATCCTCTAACCTATTTGTCCTCGTTTTAACTGATCGAAGCTTTTCTCCTTTCAATCCTTAACTGATTAAAATGGGATCCAACCTATTAAAATTCTTCAGCTATGAATCTCATGGTTTGGCGCCTTTCGACGGTCATCAACATTTTGAATTTGGATTTGGTGCTAATTGAAACTTCAAGCTTGACCTTTAACCAATTAACTTCTTTGGTTAACCAATTAAAAAGCTTCTATTTTGCACCTAGTATATTATTAATCAATTATGCCTTTGTGCTAACTGATTGAGGCTTTTCTACCTTCCTTTGATGCAGTGCCCTCAATAGCCTTAATTGATTGAGGCTCTATGTTAATCAGTTAACATTATTCTGACTTTACTTAGCCCTTTCTTTTTGGCTTTTTTAACTGATTAACCATTCTTGTAACACAACAAGCTTCTTCATTTGCTTTCAATCAACAATTCTATTAAGGGATTCAAAATTTTTCTTGAACACTCAAATAATGTAATTAGGTACCAATGAATAAGGAATGTTTTTTGGACAAAAAACTCTCGAGGAGGGAAGGATCTTCATCAACCAAAAACAACGAGCCCAACTCTCAATTTGGAAGTGCATCAGGTACCTCTAACTATGATAATATCCTTTCAGAACGAATTTGTAGGAGTTTCAAATATAAAAAGACCAATTGCTTTGTAACATCCATAGAACAATGAACCTGATGAACTAACCGCCTTTAGCATTTTCTCGGCCTTATGTGTTTTCATAGGCATAACATACACTAACAGTGAAACATAAACACCAGATTTGGCAAATTTTGGAACCATATCTGCAGAAACTAGTTAAGAATGAAGAATGACGCCATCAGGGAAAAGGCCTATATCTCTAGGGAAATAAATACATCTTGGTAAGAAAACGTGTATATAGTAATGGCTAGAGTAGATTACAAGTACATCAGTAAACAAGTAGCTAGATAACATGAATGCTGAAATCAATTGAAAGGCACAATACCAGTAACCATAGGCATAATAATAATAAACCACATAACACATTGACAATATTTAAATATGAAACTTTGAAAATTCAGTAGATTTAAATACTAGCATGACCTTAATTGACTCTTTTAATATAGTTTAGGGGCTTATTTAAAAGTTTAGCCAAATAAAATTGAACAAAATAACTCAATTTTGTTACAGTCTACTATAACAAAAACCCTGTCTGTCTACACAATGCATACACAAAAATAAATTGTTGGTGTAAATTAAGAAAGAGCAAAATATGTTTTGCTTATACATAAATCTAAATTTCCATTTTAAGAAAAAAATACACCACCCTACATTCCTTATTATTCAGCTTACATTCCTTATTAATATATTAGACTAATTAAGTTGCAAAAATTGTAATAAGAATAAGCTACATACTATTTATGTATCTTTCAAAGTTTCAAAATTATATCATTTTTAACCCTTAAAAAAAAAACTTTTTCTACATTTCAAATTTACTTTTTACTTTTTGAAATTAAAAATAAAAATTTATTTAAATAAGGATGAAAAGAAAACACTAAAAAAGTATTATCTATCAATTAATTCTTATCTAATGTTATATATGAATAATCTAACTTTTCCTTAGACGTGCTATAAACTAGGAGTCTAAATTAGTTGGACTGGACTAATCTTGTTAAAATTAATGACGGAACTCTAACTTAACTCTTTGATGATAGTTACATCCCAAAACTGACTATGGGATCAAAACTTCCTAAGCGCCGCGTACAACCATATCAAATTATAACACGAATTATTTCTCCTTAAATCATCCTATTCATAACGAACAATGAAACATTTGTCTCTATGTAATTTCTGTCAGAACAAGAGCATCTTTTTACACAATGAGATTGACATTATAGATCTTCCTATCCTTTATTAATTATCACACTTAAATGTGTGATCTATAATTACCAAAATCAGCAATAACAAAAACAACATACCAAATGTATATGAATGGATGAATAAGACTACAAAACATTTGATGATTCATGCTAGATCCTATCATGGAAACAAGAATCGTCATGTCTTAGGTAAGAGAACCCTTCATCCAATTTAATTTTGTTTGTCAAATTACAGCTTTGATATCCTTAACTAAGATCTCTTCATATTCTTCGAGCGAATTTTACTCCCTCCATAAAGATATTTTGTCAATGTTTGCATCAATCCACTTCAAATAAAAGACTATATTTGTATTTTTTGATGAAATTCAAGGGTTGCCCTGATAGTTTTTTCTTTCCTTTTAAGTCACCATTACTATATACATTAAGGACCAACACCACAAAAATTTTGTGATAAGAACAATGGAATCCCTTCATCTCTATATATACCGTAGGTTGTTTGGGTAAGAAGTGCATAAAAAGCCTTCAATTCCAGTTCTTTGCTTTCCAGGCAGCCATGACTAGAAAGAAGATGAAGCTTTCCTACATCACCAAAGATTCTGCAAGGAAAGCTACCTTTAGGAAAAGAAAAAAGGGTCTATTGAAGAAGGCGAGCGAACTAAGTACCCTCTGTGGGATAGAAGCTTCTGTGATTATCTATAGTCCTTATGACGCTCAACCTGAGGTTTGGCCATCCCCTGCAGGAGCCCAGCGCGTGCTCTCGGAGTTTAAAAATATGCCTAAAATGGATCAAAGCATGGGGATGATGAGCCAAAAGAGTTTCCTTCAGCAAAGGATCGAACTAGCCAACAAACAGCTTAAGAGACAGTGCAGGGACAATCGCGAAAAGGAGATCACACAAGTCATGTTCCAATGCCTGGCCGGACAAGGGTTAGAGAATTTGAACATGATGGATTTGAATGACCTTGGGTGGTTGCTCGAGCAAAACCTAAAGGATATTGATAGGAGGATTTCTATGTTTCCCCAGGCGTCTCAATCCCAAGGGTCTGTAGCAACAGCATCAGCAACAATGGCAACACCAGAAGCTATGCTGAAGAGTGGAGAGAAGGCGCAGGTAAAAAGTCCGGAGCGTGGGGTGAGCCCGGAAACAGAACAGAGGCAACAGTTGATCAAGGACCTGATGCACTCACCAGAGGACATGGGACTTGATTCAGTGCTCTCATTTGGGGATAACAACCCCATTGCTTTTTTCCCTTAGGAAAAACAACTATGTGTATCATAGTTCTAATGTCTATCTTCTAGTGTTAATTGTTATGTCTAAGGGATGTTCTTATTGCATGTTTTTATGTTCTATTTTAAGTTATTTACATTTTCTTTTCTTGTTCATAACCGCCCCTTTTTTTTCGCTCAGCCAAAATAAAATTTCATTAAAAACACTGAAACTACAGTGTGTGAGCCTAAAGACTCACTGGTACAAGCATCTGTAAGCAACAGTTATACACAACCTGTTGCCCAAAATATAAACATAAGAAACGCTGTGAGCACTATGAACTCAGGATAGGCCCACCTGTGAATCTAATGTACCTAAATAAATTCATTAGGATTCAATTATCATGATTATTATCTTCATATCAATTGATATCAATATTCTCTCCATTTCAGATTTCCAATATCCAATTATTAGACTGTCCATGTACAATCATTTGCAGAAAAATAAAGGATTAATGTCTGCTTTACAATCAAAACTTCTACTGCATCCAGCAAAAAAGAGTAAAACAAAGTCAAATCACATATCCTGAGTTTTAAATTGCTACAAACAATTATCTTGTTTGGGTGTAGGTTGTTGTTCGAATCCTTGTTTTCTATGATTTATGTTGTTAAGTGTTGTTTCAGTTCTCTCCTTGTGGTGTTTTGTTGTAAGCTTCCATCTAATCTTCTTTAGTTTATCAAATTTTGTATTAGTCGTTGACATTCAATAAAATTGTTTCTAATTGAGCAAAAAAAAAAAAAAGCCAAATCAATATAAAATGTAAATAAGTGATTGTAAGCCCTTTCAGTTTTTTTCTTGCATATAAATACAAGCAATAGGTTTATCAAAATCATTTTATAAAATATCTTTCATCGATTATTTAAAAAGATGATGTGTTAAACATATTTCATGCATCAATGAAAATTAATCTTTGCAAACCATTTGTAGCACATTCAAAAAAGTTATAGACCTCCTCATTAGTATGTAGTATGACGTCAAATATATATGAGCCATTTGGTTAAATATGAATCAAATAAGTGAATTACGTTTCATCATGAAAAAGCATGAAAACTACAACAAGTACTTTAGAATTTGTGACGCAAACATTATGAATAAATGATTGGATGACCAACTTAAAAGATATGTTAGTTCTTATTTACATATAGATTAAAATTCTATACATGGATAAAGGAAGAGGGCTTGGATTGCAAGAATGATGAGAAGAGAAGGATAAGCAGCAGCCTCTCATCTTCCCCTTAACAAACCCTATACCTTGGCCTCAGAGCAGTGCATCATAGTAGAAATCATAAAATTGGAAATTATGTACGTAAGCTAAGCTAACAATTTCAATATTAAGGATTGGTTTGGTTTGCTTTTTTGGATATGAAGAAAATCTGCAATGAATTAGAATACTAAAAGGAATGAAAATTAAGAGCCACCTTTGCCTGGATTTCATGTAGTTCTGAGAATACTCTAAAGCACTTTTTTTACACTTTACTCGAAGGAACTGATAAAGTAAAAGTTAAAAGGTGGTAAAAACTAGAACCTAACCTCCAATGGACAATTGGGGGGATAGGACATACTTGTACTTAAAAGATATGTTAGTTCTTATTTACATATAGATTAAAATTCGATATATGAAAAAAGTAGAGGGTGAAAAGAGAAGGATAAGCAGCAGGTTGACGCTAATGGTCCTCCTAACAAACCTTATACCTTGGCTTTAGAGTAGTGCATTGCAATAGAAATAATGTACATAAGCTAAGCTAAAAAATTCATGATTTAGGATTGGTTTGGTTTGCTTTTCTGGATATGAAAAAAATCAGCAATGAATTAAAACTCTAAAGGGAATGAAAATTAAGAGTCACCTTTGATTATTCAGCACAAGGTTGAAGAGTAGGACTAAATCAAACATTAATGTTGTGTCTAAAGGTTAAAGAGTGGGCTATATATTTTGTGAAGAAACCAAAAAAGGGTAGTAGTAACATGTATCGAATTGAAGTAGTGAGTGAGTCATGGATAAGAAATAGTCGACCTTTTTGATCCAAAATGAACTTAATTAGTGAAATAAGAATCTTTTTCATTTTCGATGGAAGATAACGGTACGTATTTTATAGAAACATAGAGTTAGTTAGTAACTGTTATTGTCTTTTCTTTTGATTTCTTTTTTGAAAAGGTAATCAAACTTTATTTAATTTTTATGAGATCAGTTCTTTAAATTATAAACGAACTAAAATAACGAAATACCTTATATATGAATTAGGTATGAGATACTTTTATTTTGGTCAACCCATCAGTCATAAGTTTATGCAATAACAATAAATGTTATTCCTAATGCAAGTAATGTTCTTGCATTTGGCATTAAATAAAAAAAGCCATCTTAGAAAGTGGGTTATACAATTGCAAATGCATTATTTCATTTGGATTTGAAGAAAAGACTCTTAAGTGCACAAAATAAATCTACAAGTCAATAAAAATGAAAATGTGCATAAAGAATAGATGGCCATAATTATATATGAAGATTTAGTACATGCTAGAAGTCTCAAAATGCACAAAATGGAGCAAGATTTTCTATAAACACATTAACCAGATGCACAAAATGGTACAAAAACATGTTCCCAATGCTGAAAAAGGTAGACACTGAACTATCATTCCAAGGGAACTTTTGAACCTTGATAAGAAAACAACTAGACTGCATTTCTGTAGCTTAACTATGCAAATTCTTCTTTTCTCATTTCCAGCAAAGATGCAATAGAATCGAGCACCTAGGAGTGATAAAAATTTTCCATATGTTACATATATGATGCTCTCAAATGCATACCCGAATACATACAAGGTAAATAGGGTAAAGAAATACAGTATATTATGTGGTGAAGACTCATTGGCACCTCAAGCAAATTTAACTACCGGTCTCAAAAGTGTTAATAAAATCTTTCTTCACGAAGAATGACCCAACTCAATGGCATTGCCTATTTGAGGGCTTTTGTGACCTTAAACTTCCTTATTCTAGAGCAAACAACACATGAACTTATAATTATAATGTAGTGATTACTAGAGATAATGGACATTCTCTCGTATTATATTTGTGTAAGTTATTTTTCTTCATAATTCTTTTGTTTTCTATAAGAAAATGTGTTGAAGGTAGGAGATTAAGGAAAAGATACGAGCACGGTGCAAGTATATACATAAAAGTCACCCATCAACTGAAGCAGAAAGCGTGCGTTATTAATGTTTGCTAGGTGATTAAGCATATCATTTTGCGATGTTGAACCATCTCTTGAAGCAAGGGACTGTTTGTTTGTCCCAAATATGTTTACTAGAATGACCTTATTTTACTTTTTAATATAGTTTAGGGGCTTATTTAAGTATTTAGCCAAATAAAATTGAACAAAACAACTCAATTTTGTTATAGTCTACTATAACAAAAACCTTGTTTGTCTACACAATGCATACACAAAAATAAATTGTTGGTGTAAATTAAGAAATAGCAAAATATGTTTTGATTATAAAAAAATCTAAACACCCATCCTCTTACCATTTTAGAAAAAAAATACACCACCTTACATTCCTTATCATTCACCTTACATTCCTTATTAAAATATTAGACTAATTAAGTTGCAAAAATTGTAATTGGAATATGCTACATACTATTTATGTATCTTTGAAAGTTTCAAGATTGCATCATTTTTTGACCTTTTTTTTTAAAAAAAACTTTTTCTACATTTCAAATTTACTTTTTACTTTTAGAAATTAAAAATAAAAATTTATTTAAATGAAGATAAAAAGAAAACATACTGAAAAAGTATTGTCTATCAATTAATTCTTATCTAATATTATATATTAATAATCTAACATTTCCTTAGACGTGTTATAAATTAGGAATCTAAATCAAATGGACCGGACTAATCTTGTTTAAATTAATGACGGAACTCTAACTTAACTCTTTGATGCTAGTTACATCACAAAACTGATTATGGGATCCAAATTTTCTAAGCGCCGCGTACACCCATATCAAATTATAACACGAATTATTTCTCCTTAAATCATCCTAATGATAATGAACAATTAAACATTTGTCTCCATGTAATTTCTGTCTGAACAAGAGCATCTTTTTACACTAATGGGATTGACATTATTGATCACCCTATCCTTTCTTAATTACCACACTTAAATGTGTGATCTATAATTACCAAAATTAGCAATAAAAAAACAAAATACCAAATATGTATGAATGGATGAATAAGACTACAAAACATTTTATGATTCATGCTAGATCTTATCATGGAAACAAGAATCATCATGTCTTAGGTAAGAGAAAACCTCATCCAATTGAATTTTGTTTGTCAAATTACAGTTGTGATATCCTTACATTGAGATCTCTTCATATCCTTTGAGCAAATTTTCACTCCCTCCACAAAGATATTTTGCCAATGTTTGTATCAATCCACAACCAATAAAAGACTAGATTTGTATTTTCTGACGAAATTCAAGGGGTGCCCTGATAGTTTTTTCTTTCCTTTTAAGTCCCTATATTACTATATACAATAAGGACCAACACCACTACAATTTTGTGATAAGAACAATGGAATCTCTTCATCTCTATATATAGCATAGGCTGTTTGGGTAGGAAGTGCATAAAAAGCTTTCAATTCCAATTCTTTGCTCTCTAGGTAGCCATGACTAGAAATACGGTGAAGATTTCCTACATCACCAAAGATTCTGCAAGGAAAGCTACCTTTAAGAAAAGAAAGAAGGGTCTGTTGAAGAAGGCGAGCGAACTAAGTACCCTTTGTGGGATAGATGCTTCTGTGATTATTTACAGTCCTTATAACACTCAACCTGAGGTTTGGCCATCTCCTACAGAAGCCGAACGCGTGCTCTCGAAGTTTAAAAAGATGCCTAAGATGGATCAAAGCATGGAGATGATGAGCCAAGAGAGTTTCCTTAAGCGAAGGATCGAACTAGCCAACAAACAGCTCAAGAAACAGTGTAGGGACAATCGCGAGGAGGAGATCACACAAGTCATGTTCCAATGCCTGGCCGGACAAGGGTTAGAGAATTTGAACATGATGGATTTGAATGACCTCGGGTGGTTGCTCGAGCAAAACATGAAGGATATTGACAGGAGGATTTATATGCTTACCAAAGCATCTCATTCCCAAAGGTCCGTAGCAGCAGCATCAGCAACAATGGCAACACCAGAAGCGATGCTGAAGAGTGGAGAGAAGGTGCATGTAGACAGTCCAGAGCGTGAGGTGAGCCCAGAAACAGAGCAGAGGCAACAGTTGATCAAGGACCTGATGCATTCACCAGAGAACATAGGACTTGATTCGGTGCTCTCATTTGGGGATAACAACCCCATTGCTTTTTTCCCTTAGGAAAAACATCTCTCTGTATCACAGTTCCAATATTTGTCTGCTTGTATTAATTGTTATGTCTAAGGGATGTTCTTATTGCATGTTCTTATTGCATGTTTTTATGTTCTATTTTAAGTTATTTACATTTCTTTTCTTGTTCATAATCACCCGTTGAATCTAATGTACCTAAACAAATTCCTTAGGATTCAATCATCGTGATTATTATCTTTATATCAATTGATATCAATCTTCTCTCCATTTTAGATTTCTAGTATTTGATTATTAAACTGTCCATATAGACTCATTTGCAAAAAGATTATAGATTAGTGTTGGCTTTACAATCAAAACTTGCACTGCATCCAGTAAAAAAGAGTAAAACAAAGTCAAATCACATATCCTGAGTTTTTAATTGCTACAACCAACTATCTTGTTTGGGTGGTGGGCGTTGTTCGAATTCTTGTTTTTTGTGATTTATGTTGTTGGGTGCTGTTTCAATTCTCTCCTTATGGTGTGTTCCTGTAAATTTCAATCTGACATCCTTTTGTTTATCAAATTTTGTATTAGTCGTTGATATTAAATAAAATTATTTCTAATTAAGCATATATATATATAAGCCAAATCAACATAAAATGTAAATAAGTGATCGTAAGCCCTATCAATTTTTTCTTGTATGTAAATATAAGCAATAGGTTTATCAAAATCATTTTATAAAATATCTATCGTTGATTATTTAAAGAGATGATATATTTAACATATTTAGTACATCAATGAAAATTAATC
Source organism: Theobroma cacao (assembly GCF_053813885.1). NCBI lineage: Eukaryota > Viridiplantae > Streptophyta > Magnoliopsida > Malvales > Malvaceae > Theobroma > Theobroma cacao. The sequence continues at coordinate 41,448,938 of NC_142643.1, read as the reverse complement.
TTAATATGCAAACCATTTGCAGCACATCAAAAAAAGTTATAGACTTCCTCATTAGTACACAGCATTGCATCAAATATATATGAGCCATTTGGTTGAATATGAATCCAATAAGTTACTTATATTTCATCATGCAAAGAGCATAAAAATTAAAACAAGCACTCTAGAATTTGTGACATAAACATTATGAATAAATAATTGGATGAACAACTGGTTCTTATCATTTGATGTATTTCATTTGTGTAATTATTTTTAGATTTCACGAAAATTTTGTCTAATGATATTACTATTGAGATGTTGATAATATAGAAACTTAATCTATGCATATATGTAGATCAATGGATTAAAATTTCTTAGATATTCAATTTACCATCTAGTTCTACCTTAGACTGTAATAAACCCAAATTCATTTCTTGGTCAATATCCTGATATTTTCTGTTGATGCCCTGAATATGAATGTTTGAAAGCATATTAATGAAGATGCTGATCATAGTAGCTTAATCATGATACGATACTTTCGATATCAATATGATCAGAAAAAGGACTGGACTTCATGCAGCGCCAAGGATACATAAGAGCACTCTTTTTACACTTTACCAGGACGAACCGATAAAGTAAAAGTCAAAAGGTGGTAGAAACCAGAACCTGACCTCCAATGGAATATCGGAGGGATTGAACATACTTGTACTTAAAAGACATTTTAGTTTTTTTTTAAATATAGATTAAAATTCGATATACGAAAAGAAGAAGAGGGTATGGAATGCAAGTATGATGAGAAGAGAAGGATAGGCAACAACCTGACACTCAACTTCCTCCTGACAAACCCTATACCTTGGCCTCAGAGCAGTGCATTGCAATAGAAATTATAAAATTGGAAATTATGTACATAAGCTAAGCTAAAAGTTCATGATTAAGGATTGATTTGGTTTGCTTTTCTGGACATGAACAAAATCAGCAATGAATTAGAATGTCGAAAGGAATAAAAATTAAGAGCCACCTTTGATTATTCAGCACTAGGTTGAAGAGTAGGACTAAAGTAAACATTAATGTCGTGACTAAAGGTCGAAGAGTGGGCTATATATTTTGTGAAGAAACCAAAAAAATATAGGTATGTAGTAACATAGATGTAATTGAAGTAGTGAGTGAGTAATGGATAAGAAATCATCGACTTTTTTAATCCAAATTGAAAATAATTAGTGAAATAAAAATCCTTATAATTTTCGATAAAAGATAATAATATAAATTTTATAAAAACATAGAGTTAGTTTGTAACAAATATCGTTTTTTTTGTTTTTCTTTTTGAAAAGGTAATAAAATTTTATTTAATTTTTAAAAGATAAATTCTTTAAATTATAACTAAAAACAGACAAAAGGAACGAAATACTTAATAAATAATAATAATTACAAAATGTAGAAAAATCTTTACCATGAGATACTTTTGTTTTTGTCAACCCAGCAATTATAAGTTTATGCAAGTGCAATATATGTTATTCCTAGTGCAAGAAATGTTCTTGCATTTGGCATTAAAACAAATAGTCATCTTAGAGAGTGGGTTATGCAATTGCAAATGCATTATTTCATTTGGATTTGAAGAAAGGAATCTTAAGTGCACAAAATAAATCCACCAGTCAAAAAAAAAATGAAAATGTGAAGGGAGAGAAAATGGCCATAATTATGTATGAAGATCTTGTACATGTTAGAAGTCTCCAAATGCACAAAATGGTACAAGATTTTCTATAAACACATTAGCAGTTACTCAGGTTTTTCACATTTGTAAGATGCACAAAATGGTACAAGAAAATGTTCCCAGTGCTGAAAAGGATAAGACACTGATCTATCATTCCAAGGGAACTTTTGAACCTTGATAAGAAAACAATTGGACTGCATTTCTGTAGCTTAATTCTGCAAGTTCTTCTTTTCTCATTTCCAGCAAAGAAGCAACATAATCAAGCACCTGGGAGTAACAAAATTCTCCATATGTTACAAATATGATGCTCTCAAGGGCATATCCGAATACATACAAGGCAAATAGGGTAAAGAAATACAGCATATTATGTGGTCAAGACTCAATGGCACCTCAAGCAAATTTAATATCGGTCTCAGAAGCAATAATCAAATCTTTCTTCATGATGACCCAACTCACTGGCACTGCCTATTTAAGGGCTCTTTTGACCTTAAACTTCCATATTCTAGAGCAAACAACACATGAACTTATAATTGTAGTGCATTAATTACTAGAGATGAAGGGCATTGTCTCATATTAGATTTGTTTAAATTAATTTCCTTTATAATTCTTTTGTCTTCTATAAGAAAGTGTGTTGAATGTAAGAGATCAGGAGAAAGATATAAGCAGGATGCAAGCATACATATAAAAGACAACCTTCAACTTTAGTAGAAAACATACATTATGAATGTTTGCCGGGTGATTAAGCATCTCTTTTGGCAATGCTGAAGCATCTCTTGAAGCTAGGGACTGATGATCAGAGGGAGTGCAAATATTTGAAGCTGAACTTCTCCCTTGAGCAAAAAACTCTTGAGGGAGGGAAGGATCTTCGTCAACCAAAAACAGAGAGCCCAACTCTGAATTTGGAAGTGCATCAGGTGCGTCTGACTCTAACAATATCCTTTCAGAAGGTATCTGCAGGAGTTTCAGATATAAGAAGACTAAATACTTTGTCACATCCATAGAACGATGAACCTGATGAACTAACCGCCTTTAGCATTTTCTTGGCCTTCTGAGTTTTCATAGGCATAACATATCCTGACAGTGAAAAGTAAGCACCAGATTTGGCAAATTCAGGAACCATCTCTGCAGAACCTAGGTAAGAATGAAGAATGATGCCATCTGGGAAAGGCCCAATATCTCTGGGGAAATAAATTCATCTTGGTAAGAAAACATGTATACAATAATGGCTAGAGCATGTTACAAGTACATCAGTAAGCAAGTAGCTAGATAACATGAATGCTGAAGGCATTTGAAAGGCACGATACCAACAATCATAGGCATAAAAATAATAAACCCAACAACACATTGACAATATTTAAGTATTAAACTATGAAAATTCAGTTGATCTAAATACCAGCATGACCTGCAAAACATCAGAAGTCCCCAAACACTAAATATGAAGAAGTGAATAGAGGCTGTGAATCGACCGGTACAAAGCAAGGTTGTCATTACTGTACCGGTAAGTGTTTCAATTTTTCTCTTAAAATGGTACACACTGGTATTGATGTGTTTTGATGTACGTTTCGGATTTACCGGTATTTAATGATATATATTTTAAATATATTATATATGTAAGTATGTAATTAAATCACTATAAATAAAAATTATGTTGATAAATATATGATATAAACAAAAGTTTATTACGATGATAATATAAAATCAGTAAAAGTTGATCCAATTTTGAATTTATATGAGAGCATAAAATTCTAAAATCAATTAAGCTGTTAAACTAAATAATAAAAAATATCTTTTCAATAGACTAAGCTAACCATAATAAGGCCCACATTTCTCTCTTAGAAACTAAGCCTACAGCCAGTGCAATGGGCCAAAAGATAAGAATAAAGAAGGAAATTAACTAGAAAGAAATTGTCTAGGTTCTAAGCAGATGAAGAAATGTGGTCTTCACTCTTCATAATTTATGCACATCAATCTATTAGCTCCAAACCAAACATATCATTTCTTCAAAGAGAGAGAACGAGGTCGGTTGAGCTGAAAACTATAAAGTTTTGACTAAGACAATAACAAGAATCATACAGTTCTGTACTAACCAAATTCATTGTTTTGACCGGCACCACCAGAATCTGTTGATACCACTGAAAATGACCAGTGCATCCCAAAACTAATAGCAAAACAGAAAATATGGTCGATGAATATTCGCTTTACCTGAAAGGGGTACATACAGTCTGGTACCATCAAACCAGAACAGTATTCTTAGTCCCATGATGCTAATTATAGTACCCAGATGGCTATTACTCTTTTAGGAAGATAAAACATATAGGATTCATGCCAGCGTGCCATGAATAGACAAAAACTCTCGAGGTAAAAAGAAGTGAAACATTTTCAAGTTTCGCTTCATATGGATAGACCACCTGAATTTTCCTCTTTCTCCCCTATCTGGTCATAAAGAACAGACAGATAAAACAAAATTCATATTTAAAGGTAATTCCCATAGGGTCTATAGATATTTGCTCAGAGAAAAGAGCAATTGCTGAGAAAACTTAGTGAACATGATGAAACTTATTATAGTGCCACAGCTAGGATTATGCAACTCCATCAAACTTGTTCCCTAATCAAAGAGAAGATTGCACAAAAAGAAACAGTCATTTGCACAGGGCTGCCAAAAATTGAAAGGAAAAATCTGCCACTGTTCCAATGAAATTTAAATATGCACTTCTACCTAAGATACTGACAGTGAAAAACTTAGGCAATTGTTTCTTAAAGCTTGCTTCCCTTCCTACCATTATTTGCTACCTGCTAACTACCCCTATCTTAGATAAATTGCACTGAACCATTTTCTGAATGTTCCCCAATAATTTAATTAAGATAAAATATTTTCATGAAAATCAAAAAACATAAATTCCATACTTCATTATCTGAAGAAGATCACCAAATGCACGAACACAATGGACAGATGCTGGTTTTTTCAACTCTTTTGCAAGCTCTAGCTGTTGCCGAAATACTTCAATCTGGAAGATTTGAACTTAATAACTCAGAAAGCTTTTAGAAAATGCCTATGAAACATCATAAAAAAGTGAAACAATATTTAATCCATTTAAAATGACAAAAAAAAAAAAAAGAAAGAGATTTTCTTAAGCCTGCTAAGAGGTCCCAAAAAGTTGCAGATAGCCTGAATGAATTTGCATGATTGTGAAAATCTAATTAGCACATGAGTTCTCCAACTGTTGCTTTGCTTAACTAAATTTCATTTACATGTCTGCTAACAGATAATTTCACTTGACAATAAAAGCAAATATGAGGTAGTAACATCTATACAGGATGCATTACTTTGAGGCTTTCTTTTTACATATGAAGAGACCCTTTCTGCCACTAATATACATGCACTCACACAAAGTAAGGAATGGAAGTAATGACACCAGAGAAAGAAGAAGCCTCATCTATGAGAAGCAGTTATATGTAAACCTGTAACAGAGAATAAATGGCAATCGAGTAGCAAGAAACAATAAGGACATTGAAAACCTGATCATTAAAATCAATCTCCCTGCCTCTTGAACCTTTATCTAAACCAATCTGAAAAGGCCCAAAAGCATGTTCTTGTTAGAGGTACCGCAAAAGCATATAGCAAATTCAAGTAGAAATAGTATAAGAATCTACTATCCCACTTTGTCATTGTCTGAAACCTTTTATTTTAGAGGTTTTTTTTAAAAAAAATATGAAAATTGAAAAGCTAAGTTAAACTAGACATTAAAATTCAGAACTATTCATTCATAAACCTAAATAACAAAATACTAAATACCCTTAATTAGATTCTGTGAAATAAAATTAAATTAAATTAAATTAAAGAAAAAATGAAATTTACCTCTCCAACAGCAGCAGCAGGAGTGGTCTCAAAGAATTCCTTGAGAGTACTGAACCAACTCGGACTTCTCTCGGCGACATACCTGCAAAAAAAAAACAAAAACTTCAAAAGGAAACAAAATTGAATTTTCTTAAAAGCTATATGAAGTATTCACTTGACTTTACCACGGATGAACCCCAAAGCAAGGAATAACAGATGGATACTTGTCTCCCATTTCTTTGACCAAATGCCAATCTCTCTAAGCATGTCAACAGAAATCCCAAGTTCAATATTATCATAAAGAATAAAAAATCAAATAAAAACAAAAAATTGATTGAGAGAAACAAAGTAAAAAACATATAAATTGTTGCAAAAGCAGCAACCTCAGAGACACCATTGACAGCAAAATTAAGGACCCCAGACTCCAAAGCTGTGGAAATAAGCTTGGGAGCTTTGTTGAGAATTCTGGGATCTTGAAGGTGGCAATGAACATCAAATAACTTCATGCCTCTTTTTTCCTTTAGTATGTTTTTTGTCTTTTTTTGTCTTCGAAGCGGTCTCGTTTTTTGTTTGTGTTTTCAGTTTATGGTTGGCCGGAAACCGTTTTGGGTGTTTTAAGACTTTCAGTCGGTTTTGTCACTGACACTACCTCAGCCAGGGTGATATCCACGTGGCGATATTTCAGTAAGTTGCCCAAAACAGTTAAGCCTTGTTTGGTGTAGCGCTGCTCAGCTGTTGTTGGGTCCAAGGCCCAAACCTTAGGTGATAATTGGGCTTGAAGTTGGATTTCCGGATTTGAAATTGACAATAAAGATTTTAAGTTTAGTCGGAGATAAGTGAATTTGTATTTTTATATTTTAAATGTATTAAATACGATTAAATAAAAAATATATTAAAATTAAATATAATCATGATACAAATAATATTTATATTTTAAATTTAAAATATGTACATGTATATATTTAATAATCGTATAACACGATTCAACATGATTAACATGTTTATTAAATATGTTAATATAAAATATAACACGATTAATAACATATTTAATATGATTAAATAAAAATATTTTTAATTAAATATAATTTTATTATTTAATTTAAAATTGATAATTATAAAAATAATTATAACAAAACAAAAAAAGACATCAAATATAATAAAATTTAACATAAATAACATACATAAAATTTATTATCATATAATATGATAAAATCCATCATTAATATCTAATCTTAAAAGACTAATAATATATAAAATGATCCAAAATGATCACAAAGTAAAAGTTCAAAATTAGGGTTTGGACATGGCATAATTACATTATTATCTTTATAAAAATTAAAAAACTTGTTAAAATAATTGTTCAAAATTATTTAAGTAAAACTAAAATAGTTTTTGACTAGTAAATTCTAACAAGTTGATAAACGTGTCATGTATATACGTTTAAACATGATTAATACGGTTCATTAAATATATTTTTAACATGTTATTCGTATCTGACACGTTAAGATACAAAAATTTTTTACCTTAAACTTGTCAAATATGATATTGTGATATTTTAACATGTCATAGTAGATAATAATGTGACATCCTGATATGATATAATGATATAATCATATGATTTTTTTACTTTTCATATTAGTGTTATATGAATATAAAAGTGATAAATGATATTTTGATTAATTACAAATAATCAATTGTTAATTATAAAAAAAATTTTAACTCAAAATAAGTGAATAGAGATTTAATTGAATGTAATTATTTTAGGTCTTTAAATAATTTAAAAATATTTTATAATATTATATAAAAAAATTATTTAAAAACAACAAAAAAAATAAATAATTGGCCGATGGCCTCTACAATCCTTTTAAAATCCAATCCCTTATTTCTATTTATATTTTTTTATATTTATTTTTTCAACAAACCTAGCGGGAGATTAAAATTCAAAGATATGGTATTTTTCTCAAATCAAGATTCACAATTACATGTCCCGTATAGCGTGAATCTTTGACTTCTCCAGATATTAAAGGAATTTTCAAAAACAATATTTCCATGGCTGAGAGGAGCACACGTCTACCTTCCACGTGAAATGGTTTTCTCAAATGTTGCGTTTACCACAAATAGCTATCACCACGGAACAAAACACAAAACGTAAGAGAGAAAAGATAGAACAGCAATAGAACACGTTTACCCCACATTCCCTCTCCACACAATCACTTGTAGCCAATCAAAACACTGTCTCTTAGATCTCCTCCTTTGATTTTGACCCCTCAAATATCTTCGTTGTTCAACTCTCTCTCTCTCTCTCCTGTGCATGACTGTATTTTTGCAGTACATTCATAAGAGTAAAAGGTTACAAAAAAAGTCTTTTTTTCTTCTCATTCTTCACCTCAAATCCATTTTGAGGCTCAAATTCAAAAACCCATTTCTGCTTACTCAAAAACAAAGCCAAGAGAATCTCCAGAGTATATTTATATTGAAGATCCCTAAAGAATCATTCTTGAGAGAGGCTAAGAGAGAAGGGAAAAAAATGGAAGCTTGATTTTTCCAGTTATGATGTGGGATTTTTTCTTGGAAAATAAACAAGCTTTTTGCAAGTGAAATGGAAAAAGCCTCATGCTTGTTTTGTGGAAGCATTCCTTCAACAACAACAAGAACATTGGCTTTGAGTGTTCAAAGGAGTAGCTTTTCGAGTTCTTTGCCACTCTCTTTCTCTTCTTCTTCTTCTCCTGTGAAATCTATTTGTTTATTTGTTGGTCATAAATATAATTACCCTCCAACAAAATTTCAGTCCAAGCAGCTTGTTTGCAATGGTAGTAGCAGCAGCAGTCGAAGTAGCAGAAAGTTTACTACTGCTACAAAGAAGAAGCCTAGAAGCAAAAGCAATGTTGCCAGCAAGCCAAAGATCAGTGAAAATGATAACGATGGTATTTCTTCGAAGTCTACTTCTAAGCCTAGTAGTAGTTGTAGTAGTACAAAGATAATAGTGGAAGAACTGGGGTTGTTGAAGAACCAAAAGCAAGAGAAGGTTAAAAAGACTAAGGCTGTAAATGTTAGAACTTTGTATCAAAATGGGGATCCTTTGGGGAGAAGGGATCTTGGGAAGAGGGTAATTAGGTGGATTAGTGAAGGGATGAAGGCAATGGCTTCAGATTTTGTGACAGCAGAGTTGCAAGGGGAGTTTTTGGAGTTGCGGCAAAGGATGGGGCCTGGATTGACTTTTGTTATCCAGGCACAACCTTATCTCAATGCCATTCCTATACCTCTTGGACTTGAAGCAATTTGTTTGAAGGCTTGTACACATTATCCAACTTTGTTTGACCATTTCCAGAGGGAATTGAGGAATATTCTTCAAGAGTTGCAGCAGAACTCTGTGGTTGAAGATTGGAGAGAGACAGAGTCTTGGAAGCTGCTTAAGGAGCTTGCAAATTCAGGTTTTTTTCCCCTTTATGGCCGGAACTATTTTCTTGTCCAACTTTATTTGTAGGTTAATTATAGCATAAGTTACGTGTTTTAATATAATGCTTGGAATATGCTAGTTAATAAATTTAATAGTTTGGTTAAAGAGAGAGTTTGAGCTGGGAATGGTGGATGTGCAGCTCAGCATAGGGCAATTGCTCGAAAGATTACACAGCCAAAGCCTGTTCAAGGTGTTTTGGGAATGGATCTGGAGAAGGCTAAGGCCATGCAGGGTAGGATTGATGAGTTCACAAAGCAGATGTCAGAGCTTCTTCGGATAGAGAGGGATGCAGAATTGGAATTCACACAGGAGGAGTTGAATGCTGTCCCTACTCCTGATGAAGGTTCTGATTCATCAAAGCCTATTGAGTTCTTGGTTAGTCATGGTCAGGCTCAGCAAGAACTTTGTGACACCATCTGCAATTTGAATGCTGTTAGCACATCAACAGGTTACTACTAATTTATTTTTATTACCCATAGTTGCTTCTTTTATAAGAGGTTGATAAGCCCTGTGTTTATGCCTCCATTTGGTCTTTTATGTAATTTAGGAGTTTGTAGCAAAAATAGTGGTTTGGTTTGGTTATACCTTTGGAGCTGTGATCTGCACAGGATTAGGTGGAATGCATTTGGTGCTATTTAGGGTTGAAGGTAATCACCGACTGCCACCTACTACCCTGTCTCCTGGAGATATGGTCTGTGTGAGGATTTGTGACAGCAGGGGAGCAGGTGCTACTTCTTGCATGCAGGGATTTGTTGACAACCTTGGGGAGGATGGTTGTATCAGTGTGGCTCTGGAGTCTCGTCATGGTGATCCCACTTTCTCTAAGTTCTTTGGAAAAAATGTGCGCATTGATCGTATTCAAGGATTGGCTGATGCACTCACATATGAGGTATTTGATAGATGCATTTAATTTTTTCATATTTTGCTGTTACATTTCCTGGATTATGAAAAGATTAGTTTTAGAACTACTATTATATTTAATAATTCTTAGTTGTATTTAAAATTTTTGCTTGACCAGTATAAGTTCATTCCTACTTTTATTGGCTATACTCTGAACTAGTAAGATGATATTGATGCTTTCTTGTGATGCTTTTGAAATGTCATGAAATTGAAGGAAATTATTTTAAAATGTTAGGAAATAGATGTTCCTTTAATAATATTTACATGAAGCCATATTGCCAAGGCTCTGTACCATTTTTAGTCTCAGTATATTGCTTTTGGAGTTCCATAGACATTTAAGTGGGTTCTGGCTATAATATTTCTGAGATGCTTTCTGGATTACATATTATTTTTTTCACTTGTTGTAATCTGTTATTATGCTCATAAATATGCTTAGAGCATAGATTCTGTAACTCTATTATCCATCCTTCTCAGTGGTGACCTAATGAAATAACTGGTTTCTTCATTTGATTTAAGGAACACTGAAGTTATCCTTCCTTACATGACTAGCGAATCTAGGTGATTTGTAGTTGGATCTGCCCAAGAGCCATCATACTGACAAAGTGAAACACAAACCTCTCCTTTCAGAGGTATGAGGGATTGCAAAAAGCTAGAAAACCGTAATGTTTGATGGAACTTATTTAGTAGTTTTTGGGACTAGACCCAATGCTAGGTCAACATGTAATGTAGGTTTCTTGATCTCTACACAAGATGGTGGCACAATGTAAACCTTGTTATTTACTTATGAATGCCTTTAGTAGCATCTTGAAGACTTTTCCCCCTCTTTCCTTATGGTAGCATGCAAATTGTAAAGTGAAACCAATAGATTTGCCAATGTAAATCGGCTATATTGAAACTCAATTGACCCAAGAAAATTTCTATAGATTTCCTTTTGTTTTTTCTGGTGATTTCAAGGTGCAGTTATTGACATAGGCTACGCACTTTTTTTACTGAGGTTGCATGTGTTGAATGATTCACTCTGCCACATGCTATAAGGACTTGTCTCATAGAAGAAGACATTTCTTAGCTTTTGAGTTAGTTTTTATCAGTACTAACTCCAGACAAATGTTTCAGCCTCTTTGTAATAGTTTCTATTTTACCCTACTTCAGCTAATTCACTTTCCTGTTTGCTTCTGTTTGCATAAATGCTTACTATGTCATTAACGGCCTCTTATGGGTTTTTTGTAGCGCAATTGTGAAGCCTTGATGCTGCTTCAGAAGAACGGTTTACAAAAGAAAAACCCTTCAATTGCTGTTGTGGCAACACTGTTTGGGGACAAGGAAGATGTGACATGGTTGGAGAAGAATAGTTATGCAGACTGGAATGAAGCAAAGCTGGATGGATTGTTACAGAATGGAACATTTGATGATTCCCAGCAAAGAGCAATTGCCTTAGGTTTAAACAAGAAGCGACCCATTTTGGTTGTCCAAGGACCTCCTGGCACTGGAAAGACAGGTCTGCTTAAGGAAGTTATAGCACTTGCTGTCCAGCAAGGTGAAAGGGTGCTAGTAGCAGCGCCTACTAACGCAGCTGTTGACAACATGGTTGAGAAACTTTCTAATATTGGATTGAACATAGTACGGGTTGGAAATCCAGCACGTATTTCTTCAGCTGTAGCTTCAAAGTCTTTGGCTGAGATTGTAAATTCTAAGCTTGCAGATTACCTAGCTGAGTTTGAAAGAAAGAAGTCAGATCTAAGAAAAGACCTTCGACATTGTTTAAAGGATGATTCTTTAGCTGCTGGCATCCGCCAGCTTTTAAAGCAGCTTGGCAAGGCACTAAAGAAGAAGGAGAAGGAGACTGTGAGGGAAGTACTATCAAGTGCACAGGTGGTGCTTTCTACCAACACTGGAGCAGCTGATCCACTGATCCGAAGGATGGATACTTTTGACTTGGTTGTAATCGATGAAGCTGGGCAGGCAATTGAACCCTCTTGTTGGATCCCAATATTGCAGGGGAAACGTTGTATACTTGCTGGTGATCAATGCCAACTTGCTCCAGTAATTTTGTCTAGAAAAGCTTTAGAAGGTGGCCTTGGAGTATCTTTACTGGAGAGAGCTGCAACTATGCATGAAGGTGTTCTTGCTACCATGTTAACAACTCAGTACCGAATGAATGATGCAATAGCCGGTTGGGCTTCAAAGGAGATGTATGATGGAGAACTGAAATCCTCTCCTTCTGTCGGATCTCATCTTCTTGTTGATTCTCCATTTGTCAAGGTATGACACCCATCACTTTTTATTCATTCTATAAATTGGAGCATAGATCTACCCTGTTGTTGGATGTGATTTAGATCTTTCTTAATGTTTTGAGCTTCTTCCACCTACCATAACATTTAGTTGTTTGGTTACCTAAAATTCTCAACAACACTCAGTTGATAAATCCTCCTTATAAATGAAATAGTGGCTACTGGAAATGCTAAAGGACAAAACTCTTGAAATTAATTAAAGGTTGAGAGAGCACAACATTTTGATCTAATTGATATTTTAAGTTCTAATGATCTGAACTTCTCTTTTTCTTACCGTCCATTTTTTTTTTAATCTGAATTTGTGTTCTCTTCTCTTTTTCTTTCCCCTTTCCCTCTTATGACTTTTATGCTTGTATGGCTTTCCACTGTGTGCTTGATATTTAATAGGGTTTTGCTTTCTGATAACAAAGAAAAAAAAAGCATGATGATTTATACTAATAATTGTGATACTACAGCTGTACAATGGGAATAAAAATTCTATTAATCCAAAGCTTTTCTTTGAGAAGGTTTAGGATTCTAATTTCTTGAGTTCTTGGCACTTTTAATTATATATTTCTTGTGGGGTGGGTTGGGGATGGGGTTGGGAAAGGAAGATAAGGAAAAGGTTCGAGTTTTGACAATTTTGTTACATTATTGCAGCCTACATGGATAACACAATGTCCATTGTTGTTACTTGATACAAGAATGCCATATGGAAGTTTGTCAGTTGGCTGTGAAGAGCATTTAGATCCAGCGGGCACAGGATCATTTTACAATGAAGGGGAAGCAGATATTGTTGTTCAACATGTCTTTTATCTGATCTATGCAGGTAATGACTCCTTTCTTCATTCTGCATTTTTTGAGAGTGCTTTCTTGTGTTCTCATGGATATTTGGATAACAAGTTGAATTACGTCTTAAGTCCCTTACTGATGCAATTTTATTCAAGTTTTGCATTGCCTCAATAGTACAAATGTTCAAATTATAATGGGTTTGGAAATGTTAGAGGGCAACATACATGTACACGTATGAACATGCCTTTAAAAAAGAAAAACATATATGAACATGATCATCTTCCATTGTCTGGGTGATTATTTTGTCCTTATACGTCAATCAGGAGTTCATAAGGTGCTGCTCTTGTCAAGAAAATGCCTTCTGTCTAGGCATATAGCAAGACACTTTCTTGTAAGAGTTAAGCTGTTTTTTTTTTTTTGTGTGGTGCATGAGCAAGCAACATGCTTTGACATCTCTACTATCAGATGTCTCCCACATGTATTATCTGTTGAATTGCATCTATAAACTGCAGTAGGAAATTGAGAATCTTGATTTTCTTGGGTGCCAAAAATTATCACTTTGTGCTAGGTGAATCTCTCTATAGTTTCACAATGATTATCTATCTGCTTTTAGAATTTTATTGCCTCAACATGTAGTCATGATGGTTCATCCGTCAACTTTTAAACCTCTGATAATTAACTCTTGGCTTTGAACATGAAAGACTTGATTGGCCCAAAAAAACGAAACCTTGAGGACTTGTGAGAATAAGAGTAAAGGTATATGACATAGTGATTGCACTGTTGTTGTAATTCGAATTTAGAAAATTAATAAGATTTGGGCACCTTCTTGTATATCATATCTAGCATACTTGATGGTCAGTCTTGTATAGCACTTCTTACAGAAAGTGTTCTATCCCTGATTTTCACTTTGCACGAGTTTTAAAGCGATTTCTGTTGTAGCTTCTACATAATACTTATTGATTGGTATATCAACGCCTTCACTCAATAAAATTTTATGGTCCACTTCACTTTCTGTTTGTTTTTTTTTTCTTTCAATTTACATCCTTGTTTGCTTTGTAGCATCAATAGGCCCTGATAGATGCACCATTTCCTTACTAAATGAAGTTAAATTATTTGTGGTTCTAATATTTCACACAGGTGTCAGCCCAACAGCTATTGCTGTCCAATCACCTTACGTTGCTCAGGTACAGCTCCTAAGGGACAGGCTTGATGAGTTTCCTGAGGCTGCAGGCGTTGAGGTTGCAACAATTGATAGCTTTCAGGGGCGAGAGGCTGATGCAGTAATTATATCAATGGTATTGTTCAATTTTTTTTTGCATGAATTATCATTTATTTTTTGAAATAATTGAGATAAGGTCATTATTCGAACCATTGAATTTATATGATTTTTGTCCTAGTTGCTGATCTCTCTAGAATTTGCTAGTAAAATGTCCATTTTTCTTTAAGTTATGAACATGTTTATCACACAAAGATGTTTGAAGATCATTTATTCAAGGGAGTTTGACATCCTTTAGTTCTTGAAGCATGTGATGCTTTATAGATTTGAGATATAATGGCCACCAACTTAACATTTCAGTTTATTGACATTGTAGTTTATGACAACAGAATAGACAAATGATATGTTCTGTCCTTTTTTCCCAGTTGGGTTAGAGAAGATTTTATCCTTTTCTCACTCTATAGTACCAAGTTATGAAATATTGGAATGTATTATCAGAATTATGATTTTTCAGACTTGCTCTGTGTTCTTGTATTTCATTGAGCAGCTACATTACAGGTGATGCATGTTAAAGGAAGTGGTTAGCGCCTAAGTACATCAGATCTTATTATACACACCCTATAGCAAGATTGTTATCTATCATTCAGTTTATCTAATTAACGCCATTTATATTTACTTGATATAATTTGGCATTTTGTTTGGGTTAAAGCATTCATAGTTTATTTATTCAATGCTTTTTTTTTTTTTGGGAAAACTTTTAATGGTTTACTAAGTATGAAGTTTCTTTACATGCCACGTGATAATTCGAAGTTCTAAATCAGTGCTTCAATCATGGATTGCTTGAATGAGTTGTTATTGACAGAAATGCTTGACTAATTTTAAGACTGATGTTGAATGCCTGCTACTGTTTTAGGTACGGTCAAACACATTAGGAGCTGTTGGATTCCTGGGAGATAGTAGGCGAATGAATGTTGCCGTAACAAGGGCACGTAAACATGTGGCGGTTGTGTGTGATAGCTCAACAATTTGCCACAACACTTTCCTGGCCAGGCTGTTGCGCCATATCCGCTATTTTGGTAGAGTGAAGCATGCTGAGCCTGGTACTTCTGGAGGGTCCGGACTTGGCATGGATCCAATGCTGCCATCCATTAGCTAATATGACACGAACAGGTCAAGTACCAATCTTTAAGCTTCTTCGCGATGATGATTATTTGGGAGTTCAATCGGTATCTTAGATGCTTGGATTCATTTTAACTCGGCATCTGCTTCTGCATTGATTTATGTACAGGTGATTATTTTTGTGAACAGAAAAACTGCAGACCGCTGATTTAGTTGTATATAGAACTACAAATGTGATGAACCCTAATTTGTACTCATTTCAAAGGGGCAAATAATATTAATGAAAAGGAAAACTAAAAAAAAAAAAAATTACCTCCATTTAAATTACACTTCAGTCTATGTTTCATATACACTGTTGTATATGTTCCAAAACATCCAGTTTGTCAAAGCTCTGCAAATAGTTGAGGTGTTTGTGCCTCCTTTCTGGTTCATTAAAACCAAAAAGTGCAATATTATTACTTCTATCTTCAATAAATAAAATATTTTCCCAGACTTGAGGAAGGAGAATGAAACAGAAATATAAGGATTGAAAACAACTGCCTTTTGCATTGCTTGCAGAAAGATAAACATATACATTAATCATGATTAATTTCAATTAATACTTGTATCCAATGTGCTTATATATTTGTGAAGATAAAGATATCAGTAAGGCAACTTCATACTAATGTTTGTCCCTTTGCAAATAATATATGAGATATTCTCAATATATATATTTCACATATTGCAATTCATATTGTCTATATAAAGAATTAAATAAAAAATAATATCAAACTAAAATAGAAAAAAGAAATAAACTGCAGGTAGCAGTTGCAAAATAAAAGTAAACCATACTTTCTGTTCACATAAAAGCCATAGTCATAACTTTTAACTTTAAAAAAAAAAAAACTTTTGTTTCTTTTGTATCCCAATGGTTGATTTATGTGTTTTCGTTTTTAAGAGTAATCCACCTAGCTTTATTAGGTGGATAAAAGTAAAGTTGACCACAAGTCCTTGACCAAGTGGTCATCCCTCCTTTTTCTCGACTAGGCTGAGGTATAAAATTTCCCTTTCACCTTTCCTACATCCTCAGTCACGCCCAATAGAAGAAAAGAAAAAACATTAGAAAGACGTAGCTTTAAAAGAAAAAGTTCACAGCAGCTTTAAACTTCTTTTTTTTCTTTGTTCTGTTCTTATTCCAAAAAATTTTATTTGAAGGGACTTGTTTAATCTTTAAGTAAAGATAAAATATATATAATTTTTTACGTCGAAACAAATATATAATATATATATTATCAAAAAGAGATTAATTTAATTAATAAGTTCATCCATTTTGATGTACAGAAATTACTTTTGATTAGGGCAAGTTTTATTCATAATTTTTTACAATGTTAATCTTGAATCGATTTATGTGAGAAAAAGATACAACATATTTTATTTTGATTTGAAAAATTAATCATATTATAGAAACGAGAAAAATTCGAATCTTCTCTCTCTCAATTATAAAAAAAAAAAAAAAATTATATTATAGAAGAGAGAGAGAGATAAAGTGGGTAGAAAAGGAGAGAGGGAGAGTCCAAATAAGGTAACAAACATATAAATGTGATTCCCCTAACACTGAAAAGGGACTTTCTTCTATGTATCTGGCTGCCTGCAACCTTTCACTCCCGTTTCCTCCCTCATTAATTCTACAATTTGTCTCTTATTACCTCTGCTTTAATCCCACAATTAATTCAACTCTCTCTCCCTTTCTCTCTTTTATTTTTTATTTTTAAATATCTTTTGCTTTCTCTATAAGCATCCGTTACTTCCCAACTTTTTCCTTTGACATTTTTCTACATGTATATCCCAATTTCTGCATATCCTCTCAGATTGCTTTGCTTTTCATACAAAGAAATAAAAAGTCATATTTCCATCCTCTAATCAAAACCCAATCTCCTTTGACTTCTCTTCACATTTTCATTGTACAAAATCTAACCTACAAGCAAACCCCATCATTCATTACTACTTCTGTTTTTTCAATGGCTACCAGACAGATTAGCCTAGCCATTTTTTTCCTGTTGTTTCTGTCACTTCTCCTTCTCCTCCCTGGAAGCAATGGAGCTGTATACAGAATCCATGATTTAAGCCTCCGAAGCAAACAGAAAGATAAGATGATCAACTTCAGCAAAGTTTCCTTCAATCTCCTCACCAAAGGCGTCCCCATTCCCCCTTCAGGTCCATCAAGGAGACACAATGACGCCCCTGATGGTGATGGCTCGGCTGTTTCAACCAAAGATGGTCTAAGAGTTTAGCCATATGATTGCAAACATGGTTACAATCAACAAAGGGTGATTCGATGAAGCTCTCTGAACTCGAAATATGAAATTGTTTCAATGTTTTTTGGTCAGCCTAGGTAAGTTAGTTTTGATGTTCTTGGGAACAGAAACACATGATCAAGAGTTGTCGTGGCTTCCTTTTATCTACATGATCATGTTCATGTTTTTGTTTTTTCTTCTTTTTCTGAGTTGAAAGATTGTACTTGCAATTTTGATATTTCTTTAGAGCAATCAAGGACTATTTTATGATTTTTATTTAGCATATAGAGACAAGGTCATCATGCACTAAAAAGTCCATTGATGTTTCAATATGAATGTTGAAGCAACAATAATAACTGCAATGGCCTGTGAGATCCACGTAGATTCATGATGATGGAATACCAAACCAAAGCTGTGGGTTGGACAAAAAAGGGTAAACCTCAATCACCTTAGGCTAAACCCGGAATATTAATCTTGTTAATTCTATTATTAGTATGTCTGTATTTGTTACTGGTAGCTCATGTATTCCTTTACTCAAAGAGTTGAGTTTGAATTTTCTTATTTATCAAATCAAAGAAAATGATTTCTCTAAAAAAAAAATCAAAGAAATTAAAATAAAAATTTATAAATCGTGATAGAATAAGATATATGTGAATAGCCTTTTTATATACTAATTACGTTATATTCTCTTATTTGATTCATATATTATTTAAATTCTAGAAGTAATCACTTTAAAAAAATTTCCTTCACCTCACTTATACTAATAATTATAAGTTATAAATTATACGAATCCAAATTTATCGATCAAAAAAATACTACGAACTTATTATAAAGTCATTGATTCTCGTGCTCGTAATATGGAAATATCGATAAAAATAAATTAGATTAGATAACTTTCTATAGATACATGTATAAAGACAATTCAAAGCTGCTCAGTGATCCCATTTTGAACTAAAGTTAATCTTATTTTGGAAAATAATGCATGGATCAGTGCCAAGTTTATAACCTTAAAAATGTACTAATTTGTGAAGAAATTAATAAATGATAACATATACTTAAAAGGATTGAAGTTAACATGTAACATCCTTGGTCTCCGACCTACTAAAGTGTGGTGACATCGGTAAAAGATAGTAATTTATAGCTACTTTGACATGAGTGCTCCCATTTGCCCACTAGGGTATCCTCAATTCAATTTTATAGAAGACTTATCCAATGGAAATATATACTTAAAGCAACCTAATTTCAACTAGACTTAATGCGTGAAATAAATACACCCTGTAGGAAAATAGCACTATCATGACTAAATGAAGAAGAAAGTAGACAAAAAATAGTGTAATGGTTGCAAGTAACCTTAGGAAGTGAAGAAAGCACTACAAATTACGTTTTGTACAAGGGATAGATTTGTTTTCTAGGCTTTTGCTTTATGGGTGGGGCGAAGTGGCCATCACACTTTTTTTTAATGCAAGTTATGGTCAAAATTTTTATATATTGTAAGGCTCTTACTTCTCTGGAGTTGTTTCATAGACGCAAGGCATTATTATTCACCCTTTCTCCTCATATTACTTCATATATATATATTATAAGACTCTAATTTCAATATATATACACCCCAAGTGAGCAAGAATTATTGCTCTGAAATCAAGCATGGGTCTTCCGCTACAGTGATGGAGGCTGGATCTCAATTTCAGCTTGATTTTGCCATTCTTGGTGAGTGCGAATAGTGAGAGAGAAAATAGAGAGAAGTAGTCTTCCAAGAGTAAAAATGGGAGGTCCCGTTTATGGAAGCTAGCTTGACTTTGAATAAAAAGGTATAGGAAATTACCTTACAAGCATGGCCATCTATCTGGTCCAATAGCTGCATAGCTCTTAAAAACCAGAGTTTAACCACCACAAGTTACAAAGGATAAAAATAGTTTTAAACAAAGGTTGTTTAGTTGATTAGGTAATGATAGGACTAACAATAATGGAATAATTTATACGGAGTATTGATCCAAAGAGGTGCTTAGTGAATAAGCGCTTACCCTGTTAGTTATAAACTTAAAAATTAATATTCAACACTCATTACTAATTAACACATTGTACCATTTCATATATATATAAAGCTATGAAACCTTTATCTTGTCATGGCATACTGTAATTATGTATCACATCCTGGGTTCACAACTGACATGGTAACGAAGATTTGTCTAATTAATCCTAAACCCTAAGCATAAACCCTAAACCTGCATATAAGTGAACGTAGACGCTATTAATTTAAAAAAGGTCACTTGGCTTGAAAGCAAAACAAATCTTTCCATTTTTCATTTTCCTTTGACATTTCCTACCTACCAAGCACAAAAAGAAAATGCCTTAAAATTATATGGATGCTGTCCATTCCACTCCATTTTCGTCTCCCACCAAACACTGCATAAAGGATCTCCAACCTCATCATAAAATCATTGTTTGTCCATGCATGCGTCTGACCTCACAAGTCATGCCAAATTCCTAGCTGCACCAAACGGTTCAAACTTAATGAAGCTTACCAGAAACAATGCGGGCAATCAGAATCCACACCCTTGGCGACCATTGTGACTACAAAGTCAAAATAAATTGAATGGCAGATAAATAAAGATATCAGACAAAAGCCAACCCAATTTAAAGATATACCCAATGGTAGTGACTAGCAATAAATTCCATCCTTTGCCTGGCAGAAAAAAAAGGAGGGGGGAGGGGGGAGGGGGGGGTGGGTGGTGAATGAGCAGAATTAATTGCCTCTCCCTTTTTTAGTCTATGCAGTAATTAATCCCATCAAAAGTTTTAACTGTTTAGGTAATGGAATACAAAGAAGAGGAAGAATACAAATTGCTACTAGCCAAACAGATTGAGAACTCATCATAAGACAAGGAAATAATGGAAAATTATTGAAAGGACTTTCGGTGACAGGTTGAAAATATTGGCATTGCTTTATCACTTCTGACTTGTTGCTTCACTTGGGGTTTTAGTAGTCATCTGGTCTACTGCATGCACTGTGCTTTGAAGCTCCTCCCATATGGCTTTGTAAACCATCCTCTGCCTGTTCACGATTGATTGCCCCTCGAATGCTGAAGATACAACATCAATGCTGCAATAAGGAAAATAGATTCAGTCCAGAAATTGTGCAAAGTATGAAGCCAATCACAATGTAAGCACCTAAATAAGATGAATTGCACTTTGTACGTATGCAATTTCTGCACACAAAAAGCAAGTCTCATTGATCATGTTTTGAAACTTAAAGAAAAGGTCATGTGAGCACATGTGCAACTGATGAGAGTTGGTGAATTGAGCCATTCAAATTCTTAAGCAGAAATAAACCTCGTACCAAAAAGCCCAACAATTTATAGGGTAATTGAGACTTAGTTGCTGCCAACTAGGTATTGACGGCATTAATTATCTTGCCATAATTGTGCTACATCATAGTTCTCAGAGACAAGCCATTCCAGATAATCAGATACATGGAGTCCAACAAATCAATCTTTATATTACAATTATATTAAGGAAAGACCCCACTTGGTCTCCAGCCTAAAAGTTCATTAGACCTCCATGATCAAATCCAATAACAGCATATGAGAACGCAAATATATTTAGGGGCAGCACTCATGCTTCACCTTTCAGTCTTTATTCCATTCATCAGACTCCCAACTTCATATTGTGACTGCCCTGTAAACTGCTAAAATGATACCTTACAAAATATAAATTTTACATGTATTTAAACATAAGCTATGCACTTATATCATGTCCCACTAAGAACATTAAGAAGATAATTTCAAATGAACTTGGGCATGTTTAGAACATGTAATAAAAATGAAGTTTCTGGGAATTATGTATTGGTATTTATTAGAGTGCATAAATTTGCAACAAAGGACAGCTATTGTGCTCTATTAGGCCCATGATAACTGTTATTGCAAGAAATAATTTTGGATATAGTTTTTATTTTAGTTTCTATCTTTTAACCTTTCCAATCCAATGCTGTACTCAAGTTGAACATGCAGTCTTTCACTAACTGGCCTCAGACTCATCCTTACACCATAGAACTAATGAGAGCAATAATATTTTCTAATATATTAATAGTTTTACAGTTTTAATGATTTACATTTTTTTTTTTTTTGCAACAAAGAAAGATACTATAAAGATTTGTTTAAAGCAGACATCCACCAATCTGCTGACTTCTTAGAATCCAAAAGAACCTGCAAAATGGTGAGCTTGACTTTCCCTCAACCCTCAATGTTGCACAAGCCCACAACATCCATGTCCAATTCCATACAGCCATACCCCATATCCTCGCTCCTATTGACACCTCTTTTGAGGCAAAGTGGCACTTTTTTCGCATAAGGAAGAATTTGGAGAATTTATAGAGGTCCCAATAGCTCAAGTAACAAAATTATTTATTTTACATTTTAGATGCTCATAATGTGACCTCAACACCATAGTAATGACTCCTTCATTATGATTTGTTACTTACAAGCATAACATAGCATCATATCCTAACATTTAGGACATGATTCAAAATCGCTTGTCATTGCTGCACATCTATGGAAGTAGCAAAGGATTTTCTTGCTGATAACAGAGCAATCTCATACGTTGCATCAGGATACTTATTGAGTACACAAAACAACTAATTGTATGGATTCACCACAACTTTTAACTACTACTTACTTGGAACAACAGTATTAAGGAAGCAAGAAGGCAGTGCACCTCTTAATAAGTGTTTTTGGTCAATCAACCAATAAAACCAATGAAAACATGGCTTACCAAACATGTCGGCCGTCTCCAGATGCATCTTTTACAATGACTGATTCTGCATTTAAATGTTCCTTGATCTGTGGAAGCAAAATAAGTCATCAACTCCAATAAACCACAGACCAAGTAGACAAGAAATTTACTACTCTATGAATAACAGTGGACAAAAAAAAAATCAACGTTAAAATGAGGAAAAAAACTACTTGGTCTACTAATAACAGTGAGAAAGCAAAATCAAGAGGGATGTCTAGGCCTTTGTTACCTCATGTTTAAATTGATTGGTAAAGTTAAAAGTAATTTGTTGTAAAAAGTCCTGATGCTGTGGAGGCAATTCTTCGAAATCTAGATTAAGGCTTGACAAAGTGTGCCTTAGAATTTTCTTAAATTATATGGTAGATGAAATGCATAGATTTGACTGTAAAGATAAAAGGCAATAAGTAGTAATATTCCCCTTTTGGTTTGAATTGCCTTAGTAGGACACGAAGAATGTCTATAATTACTACAAGGGCAAATTACGACACTAACCTTCTAGGCTAACAAAGTTTTTAAGAAACTAGCCTTAGAGACAATGATCAACTAGTAACTACTAATATTGTCTCTCTCTATGCATTACTTCAATTGGGAATCTTGAGATTTTATACAAACAAAGACTAAACATTTTGAATCTTAAACTTGTAACCTTCAAAAAAGAATGCTGAAAAGCGAAGAAAATCAATGCCATGCATCTTGTTCTTTGTCTTCATTTGCATTTGAAATATAAAGAGAACAAACTAATTTAGAAAGCCTTTCATTTTCATACTCCAAAAAGTTTTCTTTTGTTTTTTTTTGAACGATAAGATATCCTTTCCATTAGCTTCACAGATTGCATTACAGAGTGTCAATAGCTAATAATCGATCAAATTGACAACAAATTAAACATAGAGCCCAACATAATTATTCAACTTATTGGCGTTAAGATAAAGTAGAAAAAATAATAAATGAATTATAACAACAATCAAAAAACAATATACCCCATTTCACTGAGCTAAACAGAAACAACTAAATACAATCCCCAACCCCGCCCCCACTATAAAAAGATAAAATCTAAGTAAAACCCAACAGAATAAGAGTACAAAAGAAAGAAAAAAGTTACCTTTTTCTCCATAGATTGCATGAGAGGGGAATCGATGGAGCCAGGATCATTAACATGAGTGGCTTTGATGGAAAATTTGCGGTGACCCAGAATTCCAAACCCTGTTTTTGAAACAACCCTGTTGTTTTTATCATCATTGTTTATTGGTTTATTAATGTCGGAAGACCAAAACAAGCCTGAATTTGAGTGGTTTTTGGTTGCCAAGAGTGTGGCTTGAGAGGTAAAAGACTTGCTGGAGTGGGTAAAGAGTGGGAAGGATTTGACGAAAATATTGGTTTTTGTTGATGAGAAGATGATGTAAGGGCGAGTTGTTACTAGCGTCTTGGCCATTGGAGAGGTTTAAGGGTTGGGGAAGGTGAAACTGGTTTCTTCCTTTTGCGGTGATTTTCTGTTTATGTTTTGAAAAAGAAAACGGGTGGTGAGAGCAAACGCAAGGAAGGGAAGATGGGCTTCAAATTCTGAGCCAAAGTTGCCCATTTGTTTTTGTACTTGGGAATTCAAGAAACTGGGCCAACTCTCGCGAAGATTGTCCAAGTCCAAAACCGACGATGTAATAAACTATTGCTGGCTTGGGGACATATCTACAACATATAAAAGAAATTACGAGGAATACTTTTTCTTAATTAAGATATTTTAAAAATAATTTTTAAAATAAATTTAATTACTTTTAATCATATTTAGTAATGACTTGATAAAAATACTTTTAAAATTATTTCAAATAAATTAAACCATTCATCATAATTTTTTTTTCATTTGTACTTTCGATTTCTCTTTCTCATCATCTCACTCTCTTTAATTTTATTTATTTCTTTCTTCGACATTCGTCTGCTACACTTCAATTTCTCTCTCCTACGTTTTTAAATTTCTCTTTCCTATTTTTTTAAGACACCAAGTGATGATTTTGATGTGCCTGGTGGATGGCTATTTGAGGAATTTGATTTTTAGGTATTTTGAATAAAACTAAAATAGTAGAAATAACCACAGATGTTTGAAATAGCTTTTAATTGGATCAATTCAGGACCTAGATACCAATAAACTCAAAAAATTGAAATTTATAAATTTAAGTTTTCAAAGGAAATTTTTGTTGATTTTTAGTTGAAATAGGTATTTTAGATAAGAAAATTTGTGTTTTGATTTATGAAAACATGTTATAAATACTTTAATCGATCCAAATTGTTAAAAAAATAAAAGAAATGGAGAAAGTTGAGAAGATTTGAAGTTTTGGTTCGTAAGTAACAACTACATTTTAAGTATTAAAGTATAATAAAATGTTTTTGAACATGACGTATAACAACAATATTTTTTCAATATGATGTGTAACAACAATATTTTTTTTTTCAATATGACATGTAACAATCTAACCATGACGTGACACATGTTATTGTACATGGCATGTAACAATGTGTCACATGTTTTTGCACATGACGTGTAACAATGTGTCACATGTTTTTGCACATGACGTGTAACAACCTAACTATAGTATGTCACATGTTTTTGTATATGCACGTATAACATGTTTTTGTACATGACGTGTAACAACCTAACCATGTTGTGTTATATATTTTTGTATATGGTGTGTAACAAGTTTTTGTACATAGCGTGAACAACCTAACCATGGAGTGTCACATGTTTTTGTACATGGCGTGTGATAACCTAACCATAATATGTCACATATTTTTTGTACATAATGTGTAACAACCTAACCATGACGTGTAATATGTTTTCTTACATGGCATGTAATATTATGACATGTAATTTCATTAAGGGTAATTTTGTCCAATTTGATTAAAAATAGTTAAAATTATAAAGATGATTAGTTTTTGAAAACATTTTATCTATAAGAGTTATTTTTTAAAATGTTCTTAACATATATAAAAAGAATATCCAAAGCTGCTTCTAGATTTGACCACGTCATCATAAGGAAGTGGGGATTTGATGAGTGAGAGTTCATTGGAGGTGAAAATGGACTTACAATTAAAATGGTCTAAACGGACAAAATTCACATTGAGCCCTCTAACCAATGGGGATTCGAAGAGATGGAACTCAAGAGTCCCATGTATTTCTAATCATGCCACTCACTTTTTTATTTATTATTATAATTTTGAAGGAAGCCTCTCTCTCTCTGTCTTTTCATTCCTTCGGTTTTGACAATTAGATAGAGTTAGTTATAAAAATAGTATAATTATATTTTATATTAGATATAAAAACAAGGAAAGAAATTGCTTATACTTAAGTTTAAACCTAGATGAAAAGATGAAGCATTGCGGTATATATCAGATCACCAACATTATCCAAATAGATCTGGACCATTGTCTTTGCAAATGCTGCAGGGTCTAAGGGTGCAGTAATATTTTGTTTGCGGGTCTTAATTCAAGTACCATTGTGTAACAGATTAATGAAACATATGCACAAAGAACGTTGCTTCATCGATATTTTTTTTGAGTTGAAATAATATTGTCGTTTTATGAATTCAAAAAAAAAAAGAAAAAAAAGAACTGAGTCGGATTCACTCAAGTCCAAATCAATTTAGCTTTAGATTTACCCAATTTATTTTATTTATGTAATTTCTTTTTTTATGCATGAATTAAATTTATTAAATTACTTTAAAAAAGAGATTAGAATAAAAAAATGAAACTATTTTTTTGATAAGTAATAAAAATAAAATAATTAATTGAATAAAGTTAATAATAACTTACTAAAATTATTGGGGGATCGCAAAATTATTTTCAATGGATTAATGCTAAACAATTATGAAGGCATAAGATAAAAAAGTAGTAATTAAAATTGAAGATAATTTACAAAATTTTATCATTAAAATTAAGAAAATTTTAATATGCGTAATTAATATTCATTTTATTTTGACTTTAAAAAAAATTTCATTTTACTTTAATAATTTTGTTATATAATTTATGTAGCTTTTTTTTATTTGGCTACCCATATAAATTATGTAGCTTATGAATAATAACTTTCAATATATTAAATTTTCTTAATTTTAATATAATTTCACTATTAGTATCATCGTAATTAACAAAATATGTTTATATTAATATTAACATATATTAAGGTATAAAAAATTAAATGCTTTTAAAAATTAAAAATTTCCTTTATAAAACATGGGAAAATATTTTTAAAATAATTATCTTTAATTTATTATTATTATTATTATTATTTATAATTTTTTTCAAATTTAAAAATACTCTCTTTTACTATTATTATTTTTTAATGAAATTATGTAATTTAAAATTTTTTTTGATAAAAAATACACCCACGCAAAGCGAGGGACCACTCCAGTATCTCTTATCATGTTGTATTCAAAAGAATCCATAGCTGCATCTCGATTCTCAAATTTTTTACCTACTATGCCTTTTCTTTATTTCTTTTAATACTTTCTTTCACAAAAGGAACTAAAAACATTACTCAAACTAAAAGTAAAGAAAACAGTCTCAAGATAATGGAGAAAATAAATATTTTTGCATTGAAATTTAACAAAGACTATACTTTTTCAACAGTTCCCAACCTCATTTAACAAGATGTGGAGAAATACAACACCACATCACACATTCTATGCCTTCATGTTCAGTTTATTCCTCTTTTCTAAATTACCCATTATTTCTATAATTTTACAAAGCAGATGAAATAAAAACTGATTTACTCTCAACCTCAACTAGCTGCTCCTCCAACAAGCTATCCAATTCCTTGGCAAATCTTTCCATTGCCGGGGCTGGCAAACAAATTGGCATCGCGATTCCAGCTTCTCCTTTCTTATTCTTGACTGCAATTAAGAAGCTTGACGGCGCATGTAAAGTAGCACCCAACCCAGCTTTTGGAAGCCCTCCATACACTGCTTTACCCCACCCAAAATCAACTTCTCCAAATCCAGCACGTGTTAAATCCGATATTAGACAAGACCTCACCGTTGGATAATGGGGTCGACCCTTAATCACCATTAAAGCTGCCACTGATTTCACATACTCTTCGGTCACGCTCTCCTTGGCTTGTTTAACCAGTTTTACAGCATACCCTAACGGGTTCTGGCAAAGTTTTCTAGCTGTTGTTATTGCGGCTGGAAAGGCGACGGCATTACCATAATATCCAGACGGTAATGGAGGATTGAACTTGCGACGTACATTAACCATAGATAGCATGCGCACCTCTTCTTCAGGATCAGGTTTTATAGCAATGGTTCGACAACGCCATAAGCAAGCTGCTAAGAGTTCGAATCTCGAGCACTTACAAAGGTGTTCCGGTAGGAGCCTTCGAAGAGTTGAAACTTCGTTGGGACCAAAGAAAAAGGAACGATGAACCGTGTTTTCCGATGGTGTGATGGAGGCTGCCTCAACTTGGTCATACTCGTGGTGCGTGAATGCGGCTCGTGGTGGATCTCGAGCATCTAAAAGGTGCCTCTCCCATACGGGTGGGATTAAAGGGGCAGCTCCATGCGCTAGCTCGGCCATGGCGAACATGAATTGTATCATGCCACTAGCATCGCTCATTACGTGGTTAAGGCTGATGGCGAAGATGAAACCACCACATCTCAGTCGTGTTACCTATTGATTAATTTGCAGGAGTAGGCAAAATAAAAAAACAAAGTGATAAACCGAAAGGTTACTTTACGATATCTATGCACATTCATCAAACAAAAGTAAAAACATTAAATATAATATAGTAAACTATCCATCACGGTTTTTCAAATTTTAACTTTATATATTGCATTAAGCTGATTAAAATTTAATTGTTTTCTCTATATTAAAATTTCGTGGTCTTTTTTTTTGTTCAGCCATGAGAAAGATATATAAAATCAGAAGAAAAGCAAATATGTGACTGGAAAATAAAAGCAGAACAATGAAACATAAGGAGCTGTGAGTGGGAAAGCAACAAGATGCTGCAGCAAAAACAGAGTCGTGGTAGTAAAGCCGAGGGGAGCAGTACACGAGAGACCTGGTGGCAGAGCAGGCACAATCCAACCAGAAAGAACATAAAAGCAATAACAGCCATCAAATAAGCAGCAAGCGCCAAAAGAGAAAGAATCAATGGCAACCAGCAATCAAGAAGAAGTCGAAGGACAGAAAAGTCATGAATCAATAGAGAATCAGCACAAAGCAGTGAAATAGAGTTCCGATCGGCCCCAAATTTCGTGGTCTTAATCTTGAGTAAATACCTCAAACTACAAATAAATTGATTGATGACTTAATCGAGGAGGGTATAAAGAATATCTGAGATTTGATATCGATTTTTAACTATATTTATGTATCTCTTAAGTTTTTTTTTTTATTATTTCGGTATACTTTCATCTACTTTTTATACTTATCTTTTTTACTATTATAATTCCTTTTGCTTATAAAAAATAGATAAAATAATTCACCTTGAATTGCAAGAAATTACAATCCGTGCTTAACTTTTTTTATTTTTTTGTATTTAAAAGGTAATATTGACCCCATTGCTGATAAGAACTTGGAGTTATAAACATGTACCTGAATGAATAACAACGGAGAATTTAGCATCCCTTCGGAGCTTGGGGTATCATAAAGGAGCTCATGTAAGCAAGGGAATGGTGGTTGAAGGGCATCGCCAAATTGCTCAAGTGTAACATCAGCATCAGCCTCGACAAACAAGGCACCCTCCCCATTGCAATCCACCATAAGCTTGCGGTTAGGCCCTTCCCTGAGCCTACCAGCCAATGGATAATAAAATACTAGAGCTTGAGCAAGTGCCTCCCTTACAATCATAGCAGGATCCTTCCCTTGCATGCAAGGATTGTACCTATAAAATTGGATCACCGGAACTTGGAATCGGAAACTCTCTTGGTCATCAATATCGGATAACCGTTTGCACTCATTAGGGGTGGGCTTGGCCGGACCAACGAGTTCCGGTTCACATCTGCGGACAGTAAAGACTAAGGAAGTGGACGATGGTGCCATGGCATGGACGTTGTGGAACAAAGTGTTGGGTGCTTAAAATTTTTACAAGTGCAAGTGATGTTTATAGCAAAGGAACGAGTCGTGGGAATTGTTTCTTGTGGAAGAATTACGAGTCAAAGAAATGAAGAAAAACGTTTTGGTTTTTGCAAGTGCAAGTAAAGCGGCCGATAGCTAAACGTTTTTTATATGGTTAGTTATAAAAAGACTTAATCTAAAAGACACGTGGCAAACAAATATGAACGGAGCAGGGAAAGTGGCACAATGTAGGGGTAGAGGATTTCCGTCCAGGCCGGATAAGATTGTCTTGAGAGTTACATCGTACTAAGGAAAGAGATGAGAGAGGAAAATGGAAAAGAAGGGTCACTTTGAATAGCTGCCGTGCAAAAATTGATGACACGTTTTGTTTTTTTTCAAAAGATGTCATTATAGATTTTCAATAGAAATAGGAAACGAAGTGCGCAGTGTGAATTTCTTGACTAACCACTAGTGTTTTTTATTTTCTTTATTCTCGCCTTATTCTTTCAAAATAGTGCTGCATTAATTTGTTGGGTTGTTTTTCACTGAATGGCTATTCCCAAAATAAAAAGGCTTAGCCATTCCCTTTTCCCCTTGTTATTAGCCATTTCATGACTGAAATGAAATACGGTAAAAATGTTATTAGATAAAAATGTATCTAGTTCATAGAAATAATTACAACATGAAAACCCTGCAATTTCGTTTCTTTCTCTCTCTCCCCAACTGAATCGAACACAAGTTATCCAACTTTTACAACCTCGAAATCATTCTATCACTACCGAATTTATAAACTCAAAAAATCCAGTGAGAAGGAAAGCTGTCGACAACTAATGTCTTTTATATGGTTAAACAAAGTTAAAAAAAAGACCTAATCTAAGAGACACGAGGCAAACAAATATGAACGAGGCAGGGAAAAGGCCACAATATAAGGCAGAGGATTTTCATCCGGCGTGGGACAATAGTGGTTAAGATTGTCTTGAGAGTCACATCGTACTAAGGAAAGAGATGGGAGAGGATAACGGAAATGAAGTGTCACCTTGAATAGTTGCCGTGCCGAAATTGATGACACGTTTTTTTTGTTTTCAGAAGACATCATTATCAATTTTCAGTAAGTTTGGTCGTCTACAAACATCCATTACTTTAAAAGAAAAATAACACCCTCATAGGTAGGATGTAGCCCTATGATGAATGTGGTAATTATTTGAGAAACAGGTTTAAATGTGAACTAAAATCAGAACAAAACGTAGGGGCAACATAATGTAGAAGATTTAGACTTTTGCATTGATATTTAATTCTTGTGGATTGAGTTTTTTTTTTTTTTCAATAGAAAGACGTCTGTCATCTTCGAAAGGTCCAAAACAACCTTGACCTTATTAATAATTTTTTAACTCTTGTGCAATTATAATATAACAGCTCATATATAGTCAAACCACGATGAATGTTGTAATTAATTGAGAATTAAGTTTTAACTTTTATTCTAAACTAAAATCATAACAAAATACAGCAAAAAGATAATGATAAGATAAAAGACTTTTGCATTGATATTTAACAAAACATTACTTTTATGCAAACTGTAAATTACAATACCCTTCCACACACACACTCTTGATATAAGTCTTAACTTCTAATCTAAACTAAAATCATAACAAAACATAGCAAAAAGATAATGGAAAAAATAAAAGATTTTTGCATTGATATTTAAAAAAACATTACTTTTATGCGAACTGTAAATTACAATACCCTTCCACATGCACTCTTTATATTCAGTCATAGCAAATCATTACTATAATCTTTTACATAGCAGATGATATAGGAACTGATTTACGCTTTCCCTCAACTGACAGCTCCTTCAACATTGACGCCACCAACATTGACGTTGGGTCGTTGTGAACACATCAATTTTGGTGAGGTTAAAAACTCTACTAAGTTGAACACCAATCTTGATGAGATTAGAAATTCTACTAAGGTGAACAATGGCCAAAATTTCATTTAATTAGCTAAACCAAAAATAGTAGAAATTCTTACACTTTTAAAAAAGAGTCTAGAGAAAATAAGTACTTCTTATTTAAGAAAATATTCTTTATTTATTCTCAATTTGAATGTCTAACAATTAACCCAATAGAGCTTTGCATAACTATTTATAAGGAAGAGAGCCTTCTTACTTTTCCATATGAAATTATTATAATTCTTAAGTAAAATAAATAAAGAAGTAACCTAATCTAAACTTTCTTCAAGTATAAGTACAGTTAAAGATAAGGAAAGATAATTATAGAAATAATCTTCCCTAACTTAATCTGCAAGTAACCTAATAACTTACTCATGTATCATTCTCCCTAAATTGGAGAAAAATTGCTTTCAAGATCCATGTCTTCTTCGTCTTCTCCATAGTAAGAAGACAGATCAGTTACGTCGAAGGTTGAAAAAACTTCATAATCTCAAAGAAGCGCGATCTTGTAAACATTTTCATTAATACATTCCAAGACTAGGAATGGTCCATCAACTCGAAGAGATAATTTTGTACAAGACTTAAGAAAACGCTTTTTTCTTAAGTGAATCCACACTATGTCTCATTCTTTAAAACTAGTTGGCTTTTTGTGCTTGTTGGTTTGCTTTTTGTAGTTGGCAGTTTGACGAATAATCTTCTCTTGGACTTCTTAATGAAGCTTCTTGATCTGCTCAGCATGTTCTTCAACATCTGCATTAAATCACAAATAGTTGGTAACATAGGAAGGTCTAAAAGACTAAGAGGACATTTTTCATACACTATTTTGAATGCAAATCTTCTAGTGACTTGGCTCACAAAATTATTATATGAGAATTTCGCTTGTACTAATATAAGATCTCATTGACAAATATGTTTACCCACAAAGCTTCTCAATAAGTTTCTTAAACTTTGTTGATCACTTCTGTTTGACTATTCATTTGAGGGTGGCTTGTGAACTAAATTGCAAGTAAATCCTTATTTTGCTCCAAAGAATTCATAAGAAATGACTCATGAACTTCACATCTCGATCTAAAGTGATGATTTTGGAATTCCATGGCGGCACACAATTTCCTTAATGTACAAATCAGCTACTTGAGAACTATCATCTATTTTTTGGCATCACACAAAATGAGTCATTTTGAAAAATCTGTCGACGACCACCATTACAGAGTCCATTTACCTTTGGGTTCTTGGTAAATCCAAAATATAATCCATACTCATATCTACCCAAGGTGTCTCAAGAATGGGTAACGGTTTATATGTATTAGTGTTTTAATTTTCAAGTTTGGCAGTTTAGCAAGTATGACATCTTTGAATATGTTGGATGATATCTCATTCCAACTTGGGTTAATAAAATTTTTCTTTCAAAACAACAAAATGTAGGCATGAAAGTGCCTTGTAGCGTTTTGCAATTTCCTCTTTGTGTTGTTTGATTTAAGCCAATGTAGGATTGACATACTTTTGCACAGAAGGATCTCCACGTACTTTAACTACATCTTAGAGATAGAAAGCCTTCAAATAGGTTTTCATCTTCACTAACTAATAATTAGTATTTGAGAAAATTGGAGGTGCTGAAGTATTGAAGCCTAGTGTTGCCATTGAAGCTAAGATCAATCAACAATTTGAAGAAGATTCAAGGTAAGAATCGACTCATAAGTAGGCTCAATAATTTTCATTTCATATTCAGCTTTTATACAACCATTTTAAAATGAAAAATAAAGGATCAACTAACTAGGCATAGAAAACTAATAGAAAACAAACAAAGTTTTCTATGCAATACAACAGCTAAAATAACAGAAAAAATAAATAATTGGCTGTTAAGCCTTACAAAACTAAAAGGACATAACAAGTAGGCGTTTAAGCCTGCGACACATGAAACGACACCACTGGTTGACGTTTTCAGAATACAGATAAAAATAAAAGATCAAAACGACAATAAATTGGTAAAGACAGAAACGCTCAATTTTGCACTTCTTTCCAGCTTCCTTTCTTCTTTAAACAATCGTTGCTTCCCTTCAAGACTCTGCTACTTCTGATTTAACAGGCTAAGTATCATTCTTCAACAAGGAGTATGTGGAGTCCTTTTATGGATATTTGTAATTACGATGGGTTATTCTTCAAAAGGGAGGTTTTTTTGTTCACCCGCAGAAATTTTGAGTGCTGGGGTAGGCTTTCTTTGTCTCCCTGAGGTTGCTGTTAATTTTCTGATAATAATGATATTCACTACCTTAAAAAAAACATATGGGTATTGAAATTCAAAGAAAAAGGTTACCAAAATACCATGTAATTTTTAATTTTTTAAATTATCAAATTGTTGATTTATTATTATTATTGTCAGTAACCGTTTCAACGGTCTATTTTTTTTGTACTTGATACAAACATTTTTCTTTTTTATTAGATATATAGGGAAATAAGAAAAATAAAATAAAATGAAGCTAGTTTATTTTTCTGTGTTTATTTGTTTTGGCTACGTGGCAAAACCTCCGGCACAAAGATGAGGCAACAAGAAGAGGCAGGTTATCAGAATACTTGTTAATTTGGAGTACAAATCTCCTGCCCCTGTTTAATACATCCGTTTGTGGCCTTTTATATTATCAAACCACGTGTCCAAAACAGAGCCACGACAAAACAGCACCAGCATCATTGCATAAAAAAATGGACATAGCTACATTGACGTCATCAGCATACTCACATAGAGGCAAATGAATATTGTCTTATTTATGTTTGGTCTATTAGGAAAATAATGTAACATTTATCGGAGCTAAAGATGTCTATATATGGGACCGGCTTGACATCTTTAAAACCTGTGTTTAGGTCTAACTTGTCTATTAAAGTCATATATTTTAAAATTAAAATTAAATAAATATGATTATTTAGAAATGTAATAATATCTTGCATTGAAATTTAACGCCAGAAAACATTCTATCTTCAGGTCTAATATCTACCCATTATTTGTTTTACATAGCAGATGAAATCTTAATTGGTTTACCCACATCCTCAACTGGCTGCCCCTTCAAAATGTTGTCCAATTCCTTGGCAAAGCTTTCCATGGCCGGAGCTGGCAAACAAATTGACACCAAAGTTCCAACTTCTCCATTTTTATCCTTGCTTTGTATCAAAAAGCTTATTGGCCCAAGAGCTTTTGCTGGGCCTCCAAACACTGCCTTACCCCACCCATAATCGACATCTCCGAATCCGAAATTTGTTACATCTGATATCAGGAAGGACCGAACCACTGGGAAGTGGAGTTGTTTGTCCCTAATCACCATCAAACTTGACACTGATTTCACATATTCCTCCGTTACGCTTGCCTTGGCTTGCTTCACTAGCTCCACTGCATACCCTAATGGATTCCGGAAAAGTTTTCTAGCTGTTGTTTTTGCGGCTGGGAACACGACGGCATTCCCATAATATCCCGATGGCAGTGGAGGATTGAATTTGGAACGTGTGTTAGCAACGCACAGCATGCGCACCTCGTCGTCAGGGTCGGGATTTATAGCAACGGTTCGACAGCGCCATAAGCAAGCTGTCAAGAGTTCGAACTTGGAGCATTGGCGAAGGTGGCGGGGGAGGAGCCGACGAAGGGATGAGATTTCGTTGGGGCCAAAGAAAAAAGCACGTTCAACCATGTTGTCCGGTGGGGTGATGATGCCTTCCACCTCGTCGTACTCGTGGTGTGTGAACATGACTCGTGGTGGGTCTCCAGCATCTAAGAGGTGCCTTTCCCACACTGGTGGGATCGAGGAGGTAACCATGCCACGTGCCATCTCGCCCACGGCGGACATAAGCTGTTTTAGGCCAGCGCCATCGCTCATGACGTGGTTGAGGCGGACGGCAAAGATGAAACCACCGCATTTCATCCGTGTTATCTATTAATTAACATAATCAACCAATAATTTAATATTGATTTTTTTATTTAAAAAAATTAAAATATTTGAGTAAATTGTAGAAATATCGTAATTTTAAAACTTAATTTTAAAATTCATCATATATTAAAAATATTTCAAATTATTTCATTCATTTTATTTCATCAATCGTTATTAATATTCTATCACACAAATTTTCACTATTTCAAAATGTAGAAACCGTTTAAATTTATAGTTAAGAAAAAGTCAACTTAATTTAAAAATTATTGAGATTGCCATAAGAATCACAGATAAGTGTGAACCAGACACTCATGCCAAATTAGTTATAGAAATTTTGAGGACTCCAATTTGAAGAGTAAGAATTTGAATTCCAATTTTGAGGTCTTATACAATATCGAGACTGAACAATATGGTTTAGGGGCTTTAATTGGAATGGCCATGATTTTCTTGGGCATTGCCTGCATGGAAAATGAAATATAGGTAGCACTAAATGTTAAGTATTCTTAATTTCCTTTGTATTTTAAAAACAAATTCCTATATATAAAGGATATTTAATGATTAAAAAAGAAATTTTAAGCTAAGGTAAGGTACTACTATTACCATTTTGTAAGAGGAAACTTCCTGACCAGTGTACCTAAAATGCATATTTTCATGGTGCATAGTCGCCAACTGCGGTTGATTTTCTTTCTTTAATGCAGATCTTGGTTTTCATTCCAAGTATGTATCGGCGGGAAGACAATTAATAACTTATCTCATATTGTTTTAACTGAACTTGGACAAAGAAAAAAAGAAGAATGGTGCTGAGTTTATTAGAGCTTGGAAGTAAAAAAGGGTACCTGAATCAACAACAATGGGCAATTTAGCATCCCTTCAGAGCCTGGAACATCATAAAGGAGCTCATCAAAGCAAGGAAATGGTGGGTGAAGTTCATCTCCGAATTGTTCAAGTGTAACATCAGCATCGGCCTCAATAAACAACACACCTTCACCAGTGCAATCCACCATAAGCTTACGGTTAGGCCCCTCCCTTAGCCTACCAGCAAATGGATAATAGAACACAAGGGCTTTCGCAAGTGCCTCCCTAATAATCTTAGCAGGGTCCTTCCCTTGCATGGAAGGGTTGTGCCGATAAAATTGGATAACGGGAATTTGAAAGCGGAGACTCTCTTGATCATCGATGTCGGATAATAGTTTGCATTCATGTGGTGTGGGCTTGGCCGGAGCAACTAGCTCGGGTTCGCATCTTCGGACAGTAAAGGTCAGGGAAGTGAATGGAGTTGCCATAACACGAAATCTAGTACGTGAAGGAGAGAATACCAAGTGTCGGGTGCTTAGTAAGTGTTGGTGGAAGTCATATTTATAGTCAACAAATCGCATTCTTTCTCATTTTCTTTT
Source organism: Theobroma cacao (assembly GCF_053813885.1). Taxonomy (NCBI): domain Eukaryota; kingdom Viridiplantae; phylum Streptophyta; class Magnoliopsida; order Malvales; family Malvaceae; genus Theobroma; species Theobroma cacao. The sequence goes on along the minus strand of NC_142643.1, from coordinate 41,412,331 downwards.
TCCTCTTGTCCATGGACGGTCTAGATGGATGGAAATCCTCTGCCACATACTGTGGCCCTTTCCCTATCCCGTTCATATTTGTTCACCACGTGTCTCTTAAATTAAGTCTTTTTTAAACTTTACATAATCATATAAACAACGTTAGTTATCTATAGTTTTACTTTTGGCTGGTTTTTTTGAGTTTATAAATTCAATTGTAATAAAACAATTTATAGGATGCAAAAGTTGTATAATTTCTGTTAGATTCAGTTGGGGAGAGAAGGAAGAAACGAAATTGCAGATCTGAAAATTGTAGAGTTTGCATGCTGTAAACTCAAAAAAACTAGTATTTATAAGATAGCAAGAAAACCTAGAATACAAATCAGCAATTCAAAAAACCAAAATCTACGAAACAACATAAAACTTGACAAAACATTCGACCTTTCCTTGTATAACTTTTTGAATATGAAATAGAGTCTTAAATTTTCCGAATTAAAAAGCAAAATGTCAAAATTTTCTACTTATTATATTATTGAGTGAGATCAAAGTAGATTTATCAAAAAAAAAATTTATATACCAATAATTAGATATTACTTGAAAAGTCAAAAAATTTTCTTTTATAATTTAAATGCTAATATGTTTATTTATCAAAAAGTTATTTATATACAAATATTTAGATGTTACTTAAAATGACAAAAATATTTTCTTTTATAATTTAAATATTAATATTTTTATTTTTCAAAAAATAATTTATATATTAATATTTAGATATCACTTAAAAAAACAAAAATATTTCCTTTTATATTTTAAAAATTAATATTTTTTAATTATTATTATTATTATTTAAATTATAACACTATTCCAGAAATTTTTTGAATCCTCCTAATTATGGACCAATTATTTGGACCTTAGAGTTAAGTTAAAAAGAGTGGTGGAGAAACATTGGATGTAGAGATCTGGGTATGAAAGCCAATTTGAGGTTTGTTACAAACTCATGCTAGCGACAAACCTATTAAGTTTCAGAGTTGGTTCTTGGCTACAATGAATTCACGTGCAAAAGATGGGGCTATGAGAGCCACAAATATTAAGAAGCGTGGATAGACATATCTACTTGTATAGTACGTAACCATGACCTCTTTTGTTTCATTACTATTCAATGTGTCTCAATGTTCCAAAAAAGAGTAAAAAAAAAAAACGAAACCTTTAGTATCACGAAGAACCCCGTCAATATCTCCTGGTCCATGCTTTCCCCAGGAATAGCCGTTGAACTGAACCAATGGAGGCAGAGGTGGAGACCACAAAGTCTTAACACACATTTAGCAGAAGGATGACAATGATAGATGTCAGCAATATCTTTAAGAAAATCATTCCATTTTTTCCTTGAACCACCGCCCAATTCTTGTTTTAATCATATCACAAATTTTTGTTCAGCTAAATTTTAAATCATTCCTGGCAAAATCACAAGGACCAAATAGTTGCAAAAAAGGTCATCATCCACACAACAATTTCTGAACCAGACACAATGATATCTAGCCAAAGCGAGAGTAGAGATGAAGATCTTTAGGCAAGACACAAGAACAACCCTACCAAATTGAACAGGTTGACCAAATTCTCCAGGCAAAACGACATGTAAGAAAGATATTGCTTACTGAGTTTTTTTGCTCAGACAATATGGCTTACTGATTCAGGGCTCCCTCCTCACTGAGAGCAGGAATTTTCGACATTGAGTAAGCAACTTTTTTTGTGTAACAGAAACTGGATGATGTCTTCTTGTACAGTTGTCTTAGTGGGTTGGATTGTGACAGATATTCGAGATGCAAGATCTAACCCTGGTTGTCTTTCTGTTAGGAATCTTATCCATCGATTTTGGGCTGAATCCGGAGGGCTGTATTGTTTTGGTCATTGAAAACAGAGCAAAGGCTATGGCAGCATTTTGTAAGTATATTTAATGATATCTAAAAACTCACTTTTCACAAAAAATAAAATAAAAATAAAAAACTTTTGTGTAGCCCATCAATGCAGCCAATTTATACCTTTTAAAGCAAGCCAATAAAAGCTTGCAACTTTGAGAGGTGCAAATCTCCAAATTAGACTTCCAATTGGTTGAGGGAGATTCTAATTGATTCCAAAACAATGGAGAAAAATTTAGAACAGATACTAGAAGAACTCTGAGCCCACACAAGCTTATCCTCTTCATGTCGGCAAAGGATCATATAATTAAGGTCTTTTATGAATTTGTTCCACACGTCATTCTCCCAATCAAATAGAGCAGAATTAATTAATAGTACTGAGGTCTGTAAGGGTGCTCCTCGGGTTGAATGGATAGCCACAGGTAAGTTTAATTTTGTGCTTCTGAATGGCTGGCTAGTATCAAGCAATTTTTACTCTGTTACTCTGGTTTTTGATTGGTAAATATATCTGGTTTTGCCCCTTTATGATCTATGAGGGGATCGAAGTACCACTAGCCTCGGTAATGGATGGGAAAAGTGTGTAAACGCGGAGGGTGGGGGCTTGCCAAGGCTATACCAGGTAGTTACTGCAACGAGTATTTTTGTTCCCCTGCAGTTTGCGTTCGAAGGGTAAAAGGCACTAGGCGTAAGCCTCCTCTGTACGTACTTGTATAAAGTCTGATATCAATACAAGGGGTATAACTAGATGACTCTTGAGAGGTTATTATTCTAAGTGGTGGTACAAATATATTTCATGTAATTAGAATGAAAATGTCTCCAGTCTTTAAATATAAGAAAGTTTGTTCACCTATATATATTGTCAATTGGTTGAGTAATGTAAAACTTTAAAACATAATATATAGTAAATAATGTTCTTTTTGTTGAATTATTTATATACAGTAATTGATGGGATTGACAAATTAAAAATGAACTAAAATTTTATAATTAACTTTATGTTTGAGGGAAACCAACTACCTGCAAGTCGAAAGTCAAGAATATACACCAACATTGATGTGGGCTAGACCAAATAAGAAATGGCCTGAAACTTGACAGTGCGCTGACACCCAAGAAACACTCTTTGCAGCTATATGCTATCCCCATAATTGGGCTTCAAACCCAAATATATAAGCCCAACGACATCAAATGAATTTGAAAGATCGAAGAATGAATATTTGCACTCAACAGGAGAAATTATTTTCCAACCCAAACAAACTACATGGTACACTTATCAAACATTAGTCTCACTACTCTGCTCTCGTATACCAGTTTACTTATTACAGAGAAGATGAAATAAAAACTGATTGACTCTCAATCCCAGTTGGCTTCTCTTTCAGCATGCCATCAAGCTCTTTCACAAATATTTCCATAGCCGGGGGTGGCAAGGTAATTGGCAACACAATTCCATCCTCTCCTTTCTTGTTTTTAGATGGTATCAAGAAGCTTGCGAGCCCAGGAATAGCCCCCACCCCTCCCTTAGCCGGACCACCATACACTGCCTTACCCCACCCGAAATCCACATCTCCGAACCCGGCACGTGTCACATCAGAGACAAGGTAAGACCGAACCACTGTAAAATGAGGTCGCCCCCTTATCACCATCAAATCCGCTAGTGATTTCATGTACTCTTCTGTTACATCCGCCTTAGCTTGTTTCACAAGTTCTAAGGCATACCCTAATGGGTTTTGACGAAGTTTCCCTGCTTTTGCTACCGCCACAGGGAATGCGAATGCGTTCCCGTAATATCCCGAAGGCAATGGAGGATTAAACTTGGAGCGGGAGTTCACGATACATATAATACGAACCTCTTCTTCGAGATTAGCTTGAATGGCAATGGTTCGGCAACGCCATAAGCAAGCGGTTAAGAGTTCGAACCTTGAACACTTACGAAGGTGTAGGGGAACAAGTTTACGAAGTGCTAAGAGTTCCGCGTAGCCAAAGAAAAACGAGCGATGAGCCATTTCGTCGAATGGAACTATGGTGCCTTCTACTTCTTCGTACTCACGATGTTTACATGTGACTCTTGGTGGATCTCTTGCCCCTAAGAGGTGTCTTTTCCATACTGGTCGGATTGATGGGGCAAGCCAGCCACGAGCCATCTCCCCTACAGCTGACATGAATTGGGTTAGGCCAGCTGCGTCACTCATGCTGTGGTTGAGGCGGAGGGCGAAGATGAATCCACCGCATCTCAATCGTGTTACCTGTTCACCAGGATTGATTAACTCAATCGCAGGATTATTTAATCTAATCACTACTATTTGTTAATTTAAGGGGGAGAAACCAAGTATATCTGTTTAAGCTTTTTCATGTTGACCATATTAATTGGAACAAATCAAGTTGTTGTCCAAATTTATGAAGAGCTCAATTTCATATCAATATATTCATGCAATCTTTTCATCTTACATCTGTTTACCTAAATTTTGAGGGAAAATGAACAATCATAGAGCTGTAAAATATACTATGGGCTAGTTTATATTAATCGCTAGCATATATAGTGGTTTCATAATACTAATTCTATTTAATTAAATTTTTTTCTAGTTTAAGTAGTTCATAGATTTTAATGCAATAAAAAACAACCAACTAACTTTGTTACTTTAAAATTTAATAATAAGATTAAGTTGTGAAAAACGTTTTAGAAATCAAAACCTATACGCCTTTGAGATTAAGACATATCTATAGTTTAATCTTGAATTCTTATTCCTTACATAGTTTAATCTTCTATACTTTACATATGTTCAAAATCATAAGAAGAATAAATCAAATTAAATAGTCAAACTCTAATTTCATAATAATAATGACTCATTGAAAGATTATGTCTAAAGTTGCGAAAAATGCAGTTCCATCGGTGGGCCACTGGTCAATGTTCCACCACACAAATTTTGTTTGAGAAAAAGGTAAAGTTGCGAAAAATGCAGTCCCATCAGTGGGCCGCTGGTCAATGTTCCACCACACAAATTTTGTTTGAGAAAAAGGTGTCGTGTTTCGCAAATCCATGCGAATCATGCTACTTCCGTAAAACGACGGAGAGCTCTTCATTATTATCCTTTTGTCTGTGTAGTCCAATTCATGTGATTGAGGACCAGTTCCTCAATCCCAATCTTTAGAAGTACTGGTCATTCCCAGCCAAACCTTATACTCTTCAAGGATTTTATGGTTCCAAATTGTTGATATAAACACCTCAATGTTTTAAATTGGCACATGAATGAATTCTTTTAACTGTGCAAAAGGTTGGCTATCAATCAGTCAAATTTCTTAATTTTCAGCATTTTATGTCTTTCAAGACCTTCATTCATTAACCTACTTTCTCGTATCATTGGTTAATCAAATTATCACTTATTAATTAACAAGTGGATCCCATTGTCTCAATAATGAACGACTACTAGACTAGTGCAACTAGCGAGAGGCAAAAGCAACTTTTTCAAAGTGGATATAGATTTTTCTTTTCTTTCTATAATTTAAGTGGAGGGCCATGCTTGTCTCATGAATGATCATTTCTCCAGAAATTGCAAATTTGCAAGCTTTTTTTTAGAACTCTCTCTCAGGGAATTATTAGCTATAGGAATTAAAAGCATTTTTTAGAAAAATTACTTATTCCAATATTTCGGTTGTTTAATAATCAATGAGAAAAATAAATATTAATAAATTTATTATTTATTATGAGTAGTCAAATTATCTCAGTTGCAATCTTATTAAAAAAGAATTATCCTGATTAAAAATAAAATAGATATCCCTTTTGTTTGTAAAGCGGATGCCAAATGATAAGCAAATGTCCTCCACTATTTCTGTTTTTAAAGTTTTCCGTATTTTTAATCTTTTGCACATAAAAAAGAAATATTCTCCTAATTGCTAAGAATAATGGTGAGACCCCATTAACCTAAGCTAAAGAAATGATTTGATAGGTATGCACACAAGTATACCTCTATGATTTGTCGTTTTTGAATCTATGGCCAACTCAACTATTCAGGAGACTCTATTTCTTTGAAGGAAATTAAAAAATTACAAGTATATTCTACTAATATCATCAGTAACCTCATGTGTTAATTTAATGTATGTATACATATTCATAAATACCAAAAGACAATCAATATCAATGGTTAAATGTTATATAAAAAAAATGATGTTAAAAGTTCGGTTAGTGACGTTGTTTGCTATCTGTTTTTTAAAGAACATTAATGAGACCGTATTATTTTGGAATCTAAGCTACTAAGAACGGGAGAAATAATACTATGGTCTTTTAATTCAGCGCTGAAAGATAGAAATTTATGACAAATATACCTGAATAAGCAATAATGGGCAATTCAGCACCCCAGCGGAGCCTGGAACATCATGAAGGAGGTCCTCCAAGCAAGGGAAAGGTGGCTGAAGTGCATCACCAAATTGCTCAAGTGTAACATCAGCATCAGCCTCAATAAACATCACACCTTCACCAGTGCAGTCCACCATAAGCTTGCGCTGAGGGCCTTCCCTAAGCCTACCAGCAAATGGATAATAGAAAACAAGGGTTTGTGCAAGTGCCTCCCTAATCACCCTAGCAGGGTCCTTCCCTTGCATGGAAGGGCTGTATTGATAAAATTGGATCACTGGAATTTGGAACCGGAGACCTTCTTGATCATCAATATCGGATAATAGTTTGTACTCGTGAGGGGTAGGCTTAGCTGGAGCGATCAGTTCCGGCTCCTGCCTATGAACCGCGAACACTAAGGATGGGGTTGCCATGACACACAAGTGGTAAAGAAGATGGAAAGATAAAAGGAGTAAGAGTGCCTTTAATATGATTGTTGAGGGGGAAACGTTAGTGTTGGTTTGCTCAAATGTTAATGTGAGAGTGGTATTTATAGGAAGAAACAAAACAGATAAGTTCTTTCCTTCTTGCAATCTTTGTTAAAGTTTCCAAAGAGAGAGAGAGAGAAAAAAAAAAAAAAAGGAGAAAGACTTGCTTCAGTAGTTTTGGACAAAATGGGGGTTGTTGTTGCATCGTAAAAAAGGAAACGAAAGTGGGGAGGAAAAGGGGAGATGTTGTAGTGTGAATTTCTTGGCTGCCGAAGACTGACTGACGCATTAAATAAAATTGACTTGACTTGGAGTAGTAAGCTGGATGGGTCCCAGATTGCATATTTCAAATACATATACAGTAATACAGAACAGAAGCCTAATGGATCAACTTAATCAAGGTGTTTTCCTTGCTTTCAACATACATATTTATTGCTACCAAACTATTATTTTTTTTTGTTTTGGCAATTTTTTTATTTGCATTCTATCTCCAATCCTACTTCTCAAAATCATGAGTGCAAAACTATAATCTAAAATCTTGAATGGCACCCATAATTTTTTTTATTTAAAAAAAACTCTCAAATGGACATATATAACTTGAATTTTATATATTTGGTTGTTTGATACCTAGCAGATGGTGCCGAGGAGAGAATCTTTTAGTAGGGCATATGGCTTAAATGAAAATATATTACGACTTTCATGATCTTACAGATAGACAATACTATAGTAATATGTTTTTTTCTTTTTTCTTTTTTTTGTGGTTGTCTTCTACTTGTTTCATATGTTTTTGAATGTTGTGTCTTAATTTTTAGTACAAGATTCTGCAATAATGCATGGGCCTAATGTATCATGTACCATTCATTCTCATGTCTTTTTGTTGAACTCGTACCATGCATGATTTGAAGTCCAAATCTAACTGGAAAAATTCATGAAAATGGAATATGTTCTTTGCCATCTGTTACATATGATATCAATTCTGTAAAAATCCCATGTCATTCCTGCATGTCTGAAGCTAATTAATCATCATGACCTTATAAACAATATTAAATTATATTATTAATCAATAATATTAAAGTCAATGAAGCCTTATCTTAGTGTCAAGCAAGTTGAATTGTTGGTTAGTTAATTTGTCTATTAAATTCGATTATAGAAATTATAATTATTATTACTACTTATACTCCTCACTGCATAAAACATAATAACTATATTAAATATTTAATAGCTACTAAACATGTAAAATGCTGCTTAAATACTAAAACAACATATTCAAAATTTTACAGTCAAAACAAGTCCTTGGAAAGGTGCTTTAATAATTCTTTAGTACGTATGGTCGGTTTGCATATATTGAGTTTCACAGCATTCTTACCAAATTATTCTTTCTTTCTTATTTTTTTAAACTCGATCAATGATACAAGATTTATTATAATCACAGAAGGTTCACACATCAACTTGGCAAAAACAAGGAAGGATCGAGCAAATGATCAAAGAAGAGAAACCAGAACCAATCTGCTCTCCAAAAGAAAAAGGACAGAAGTCACCTAAAAAGCAAACAGAAAACAAGATAACCCCGACACAAGCTTCAAGACATAAAAGCAAATCAGTTCCCAAAAAGGAGGTGCAGTCGCCAGAGATAATTAAGAAAAACAAATCCATCAAACAGAGCGAAAGACAGCAAAGCCCCGCCAACACATCCAATCAAGAAGGGTTAACAGCCCATCCCACCATATCGAAACACTGAAACAACGAATACACTGTCACCGGGGAAAGGGCCTGAGAAGATAACCACCGGAACCCATCGCAGCAGCAACAAATAGGCAAAGCTGGGTTTGCGTATTAAAATATTTATATCGTATTAGTTCTATTTTTTTAATTGTTAATTAATAGTGTTAAAAATCAAAAGGTTAAAATCATTATTTTAAAATTAAAAGAGTCAAAATATCCTTTTAAAGTGTTTTTAGGACAGATTTTTTAATTTTTAAAGGGGAGACTCTCTTGTTATTTTTTGCGTACAGGGGTTGATTTGAGTACAGTGCTGTTTTTCTTGTCCCTGCTCCTCTCTGCTTTTAAGGGTTTGGTTTCTTTTTGTACAGGATGGCTCGTAGCCATGAAAGGGACATGAGTCTTGATTCGAGGATATTGCAAACAATTGGACATACTAGTCAAACCTCTGGTCGGACTTGAGACTTTTATACTTTTAGACTTTCCTCAGAATAGTGAGTTTTTTCACACCCGTTGTTAATGACACCCTATTACTATTAAAAAAAAAAAAAAGAGATCAAACTCCGAATCATAATGGTAAAATTACCACCAGGCATAAAACATTTGTCTTAGATCAACACCAAATTTGGTCGAAGTATCAGCTATTGTGTTTGCTTTCCCAAATGCAGAAATACTTTTTAGGGGTAAATTACATTTGTTCCCTTGTGAATTCATAATTTTTCACTTAGCATTTTATACCCTCTTTTCACATTTATAATCTTGTGACTATATGTTGTTCTTAGCATAGTTATGTCGTTATTTTTATTTAAAATAGTTATAAAAATACTCTCACATTCAAAAGGTGCTCTAGGTTTGTGGTATTTTTATAAATTAATTTCTTGAGTGAAATTAACTAATAAATCCCTTTGGGAACAAAACAAAAGCAGTAAACATTATGGCACATGATAAAAGAAAATACAAGTTGTTAAAGTGAGAAACCTCTCGGTTGGTCTAACTGTGTTCCCATTTGATAAGTAGTAATTGGAATTAACTAGTTATTTGTGTGAAATTCATAAATTATTGGATAATTTAAATTAAGAGTAAAATATCTCAAGTCCTTTAAGTATTACCTTAATTCATTTCATATTCAATACTCAAAATAAACATATTGTACAAGGCAGTACTAGGCTAAACATTATGCTTCCCCTACTGTCTGAAGTGGATCAAAGTCTCCTGTACCAATAATCCTTCTAATAAAAGTGAGTAGAAAAAAAATTTAACTTTTTAATTAAAATAACTAATATATCCTTGGATTTTATTCACCAAAAAAATTAGTGTTGAACCATGATTTATTGGCATTTGCTTGAGTAGAAAGTAGAAAATAAAGAAAAGATAGAAGATAAAGAGAAGTAGCAATGAGGAAAATTTTTAATTAAATAACTCTTCATTGTTGTTTAAATGAAAATAAAGAGAAGAGAATCTGCTTTCCTAACAAATCAAAGACAAGGCTCTACCAAATAGCATGTTATTCTTAGTAATAATTATAGAAAGCAGTGATTATAGCTTGCTTACAACATGTTTAAGTAGGTTGAGTTTTTTTCTTGTGGTAAGAAAAGAAAAATGAGTATAAAATGATATTCAGTTATTTTATTTACATAAAATCAAATGATAGATTAACGGTAAGGTTTATACATCTTACGAAATACATTATTTTGAATGGAAATATTTATTTTGAGTATTAATAAACTTGAAATGAATTAAAATAATATTTTAAAAATTTAGAGATATTTTACCTTTAAACTAAAGTAACAAAAGGTACTTTATCATTTTGTTTATAACCATATCTTTAGACTTAAAGTGGTGGGCTGCTGGAATTCAAAGCACAAGCATAGTTTCCTCCCTCTTTCAAAGCGTCTTGCAAAGTAAGTGGAAGATAGGACAAGTGAACGTTAAAAGGCACAGGCTTGGGCTGTCATCCTCTTCGACAGCCTTTTCTAACTGCTCTGTGTTTTGTCAACAAGTGAAGTGCAGACAGTCACTCATAGAGATAAAATATAATACTTGAGATAAGATTCGTTGAATCAAGAAAAGACCATAAACAGGATATTCTTCCTTTTTTTTATTAAAAAAGCATTTGTTTTGGAGGCTAGTGAGACTTAATGGTTTCTTATGTCACTATAACATCACGTATTACTATTCCTCCTCTCCTTTTCTTTCTTTATTTTTTATTCTTAAAATTATGTATTTTGTAAATATTTTGTTTTTTTTGTTATATCCTGATAATATGATGAATGAATCGGAAAATTTAGTATAATATGTCAGGTATTGCTCAATTTGCTATGTAATGATCACCTTGTAAATTGAAATCAATATTTTTGTTCCGTTGTATTTGAATTGAACGATTGTATGTCACAATCTTTTTGAAAGGGTTATTACAATTTTTTTTTTGGAGTTTCAAAGTTTATACTTATGGCTACGATCACCAACAACAAAGAAAAAATAGAAATAAAATTATTTTTTAAACATTTAACGTTTCGAGACTTTTAATTATATTTATCTAATTTTAAATTTTAATATTTTGATTATTAATTTTATAAATATTATTATTTTAATCACTTATCATTTAAAAAAATAACGAACATTTTATTCCATGTCAGCTGCTCTGTTACTAGTCGTATTCAGGTAAAAAGGTTCTTTTCTGTTAAAAGAAATTCACTTTTAGTTTTTTTTTTTAAATTTTTTGTTACGACATGATCATGAAAATATGTAATCTTTTATAGTCAAGTGAACAAAATTATAATATTTATAAATATTGATGATTAAAATATTATTTTTTAAAATGGGACAATTAAAATAGAAAATTTTGAAAATTTAAGTGATCAAAAAAATAAAATACTAAAAAAAAATGATCTAATCACCTCTTAATGATATCATTAACGTATGTTTGTAATAGTTATAAAAAAAAAAAAATGAAAACCATTGAAGAAGAAAGTTCATCATTCAACGACAACTGGGTCCACTGCCTAGAGAATCTTTGAAATGCATTTTCCAAGAATTTGCCTTTTACCCGGAATATCGGAGCTTCTTTGAAGTTTGAAAAACCAGGGTTTGGTCAAACAAGAAGATAATTCAAATCCCGTTACAGTCGTATGTTGAACATTAGCAATTTGGATGGAAAATCACTCCTTTTCCTTGATGTTCCTTTATGCTAGAAGCCTAGAACAACCATTTTGCCTTTCTTTTTCATCTCTTGGTCAAAAATAAAAAGAAAATTACATTGGAATATTTAGTTATTTTTTTGCAATGATCAAGACTAACGGGAAGTTGCTTAGAACTTTTGCTCGGTTGAGCTGTAACTTCAGAATCTTAATCCATTGGCATAGTTGAAGTTAAAGACTACTCAAGGTAGTTAATTAACTCAAGCCCTTTTTAAACTGATCAGGGCCTTCTTTTTCTTAGTCAATTCCTCTTCTACTTTCTTTCTTTCTAACTTCCCTTTTTTTTAAGCTTAAATAGCAAAAAAAAAAAGCACCAACATGACCATTTTTACAACTAAACTAGTAAAATTTTACTTTTAACTAAACAAATTTTTAATCTTTGATTTGTATTTAGATAAGTTTTTTAGCCTTAACATAAAATTTATTATTATTAAATTTAATATCAATTGATATTCTCTATTCACGTGACATACAATTTAAGTATCTAACATGATTGATGTATTTAATCATCTTAAACGCAACATGTCCATATCAACTACTTTGTGATTATGTTAACTTATCAAGTTATATGTCATATGAGAACAAAATACTAGTTGATATTAAATTTGACGACAATTAATTTTTCATTAACATTTTGAGTTTATTTACTTATAAATTAAGGGTTAAATTTCGTATGGATATCATAAAAAGTAAAAAAATTTAGTTAAAAAAATTACAATAATACAAGTTTTTTGAGGGACGGAAATGGTAAGGTTTTACTGCTTTTCTCTTTCTCAGTGGGAATTATGAATGCCGATACCGTTGAGATTAAAGATCTTTGTAAAGCTCTTCAAATTTTTGGCTGCATCCAGATAAGCCCTTCAAAAGATTATATCATAAAGTGACTCTAAAAACGCTGTTAGATGGAGACTAAACCCGACCACAGCTCCATGGAAACTAGGTCCACCATTATTCAGATTTCACGTTTTAAATCTTTGATTGATTGTTGTGAAATTATTAAAATTCCTAAGTCAGCAAATGAGGTTGCTTACTCCCTCACCAAGTCAGGGGTGCTATGAGAAGACAACGATTAATAACTGCTATTTCCCTCCTCCTTCTCTCGTCTGCTGTGTGTTGGATTCCTATCATGTATGGCTGCTTTTGTTGAGCTGTGACACAGGGGATGCTGACGTTTTTCTTTTTGCTGATATCTTTTATGAGTGGCTGGTTGCGAGGGATACCCTGCTTAATTTTTTGGGGGCTATGTTATGTTTGTTGCATATAGCAGCCTCCTTTCAATGTATGGGGATTTTTTGCTACCACTTAGGAGGTTGGGACGCTGCTCTGTTGCGGTTGCCATGGAGATGCCTTTTGTTTGCCTTTTGATGGTTATTATTTTCCTCTGCAGCTGCTGGTTTTGCATTTTGCTTGCTTTTGGGGGGTGACACCTTGAAGTTCCTTTTTTCTGCTCCTTTTTTTGGAGACAGGGGCCATCATGTATTTATTTTATAATTACCTTCGTGAGTGCCTTCTTGCACTCGGTGTTGATAGTTATTTTGTAGGGAAGGACTCCTGGAAACCAATGGTTGAGGTTATGTTTTTCTCTCTCCAGTTCAAGTTCGCTTCTTGGGGACCAACTGAGTTGGGATTCTTGCTTCTCTCCATTGGAGTTTTCTGCAGCTTTTGTACAGAAAGGGGTCTACCTTTCTGATTTTCTTACTCAATATATTTCTACAGCCTTTTAAAAAATAATAATAATACAAGATTTTTTTACTATTTAAACATTTTTCAAAAAAAGATTCCTCTAGCTTTTTGGACTCGGTTTCAGAGGAATGTATCATCTTTATTCTAATGACATATTACCATAATTTGGGGGTTTCAGATTTTGAAAGCTAGAAAAGCTCATAGAATAGAAATCAATTACTCTGTCAAAAATGGTGAAGAAGACGGCGCTTAGGTATGGGAGAAATGTCAGAATATTTTTCATTGAGGTAAAAACCTTACATCAGGGTATATATATCTCCGCAGGTATGTTGAGCAGGAAAGAGTAAAGATAACTTCCTAACTATCTAATAATCATCAGCTAACTAATATTTAAATACAATTGAAACGGTGAGTTTTGTATGCTATTCTAAGAGTCTGCAAAGCCTTATTCAAACGGTGCACTTTGAGTTCCCTGTTTGTCTTCTTTCCTCACCGTCGAGCATCCTGGCTTCATACTCATGTATCTGTGTTTCTCTTGAACACTTATCTGCACCCTCTATTCATCAATTTCATGTCTGATATATTCCATGTTCTATTCCCCCAAGCTACTGAGATACTGATATGTCGTTAATTGAAAAAGGTATGGTTTCCAACCATGCCCAAAAGCCACCCAAAGCCCCGTCACCTTGGTAATTGTTATGCAATAGCTTTGATAAAAAAGGCTACAAGACTTTATTATAATAAATTATTGTTGTTCTTTTTTACATAAGGAGATTAATTAGGTCTTGACTTGAGGTACAAAATTGGCATTGTCAACGGAATCAAATTGGGGTAAATTGTTCCACTTAAAACTAAAACAAAACACAAAAACCAAGGACAAGAACAAGATGCGTTAGAGAATTAACTACATCAAGTAATCTGTCTCTGTTTGGAGCTGAGTTCTTTCCTTTTTTGCCCCTTTGAGGAGTCATCTGATGTCTACTGTGGTGGTGCTGCCTCGAGTATTTCTATCTGTTCTCCGCTTCTGCCCTAATCATCTGACTACCCCTATTGTCCACCACTGCTGATGGTGCATGTGGAGGACTACCTCAACTCCTTTTCTTCTTTTTTGTGTCTGGTACAGATTAGTTGTCTTGTCTTTGGGGTTTCATTGGGCGGGTTCTTACTTTCCTATTTGTGGCTTGTGAGACATTTCATTACTCTCACCAGGTGAATATTTCTCTTATGTTGGAGACCATCTCTCTTTTTAACTGATCTTTTCTTGATTAGCTCCCAATAAAATTTCATCTTGAGAGAAGAGGAAAAAAGGGGGAACAGCCTCAATTACTCAACCTGAAAAGACCACCAATAAAACATCTTTTCTATTTCTTATCAATAAAAAACCAGATCGAGAAAGTTGGAGGTATTAATTCTTATAAATGGATGGGGTTTATAATGGGTGTGTCCTAACTTCACGGAAACATTTACAAAGCATTGGGATGAATGTTTTTGGTGGGGGATATCTAGGAAGAGTGGAATGTGGTTTTTGAGGTTACCCTTTAGTTCATTTTACTTGTTCGCGATGATACAATTTTTAATGACAAAGCTTGGGATGAGATAAAAATTTTGTTTTTAATCAAGATGAGATCTTTGTTTTGGCTGAAAAAGCTGTGAGGGTGGTGAGGAGATTGATGATATTGGATGCTGGCTGACATCATGGAAGTGTAGAAAGAATGCACAAGTTGTTAGCCTACTGATTAGACTAGCATGGAATCCCCTTAAACTGGATCAGCTAAAGTTTAACATTGATGGTTCGGTATGAGGAAAATCGGGATCAAAAGGTTGTGGAGGAGTATTGAGGAACCATGAGCGATCAGTATTGAGACTTCTTTTCGGACCTCTTGGTATACAAGAGTCTAACTATGCTGAACTTACGGCTACCATACATGCATTGCAAATATTTACATTATCTACTATGTTGGTCTCAAAAAATTAATGATTGAATTCGATTCAAAAGTTACTTTGTGATGGGTTCATGGACCACCAAAAAGTTCATGGATTTTGTGAAAAATTTTCAATCATATTGATAATTGTTTGAAGTTGATCAGAAATTATGAGTTTATTCATACTTTGTGGGAAGCCAATACATTTGCGGATTCATTGGCCAAGTTTGATGTGGAAAGACAAGAGATGTTCTTTGCTTGGTGGTAATTTGAGTATCTTAGTCAAACCTATGGTTTTTCTTGAATGTGTGCTGCACGCGTTGCAAAGGTGGACACTACTTTGATGCTAGGTCTGTGAAGGGACACAAGAATGTATGCTGGTGATACGCTATATTGTGTTGGTGGAATAGCTGTAGTGCAATTGTTGGGAGGTTTTCTTTCTTAACTATCTTGATGTCATGGTTGAAATTAGGGGTTGAGGTGAATTTGTTGAGGATGTACAGGATTTGCATATTATGGAACTTTTGAGATGGTCTAAAGGCATTGTGGGAGATTTTGTACCGGTATACCCCCATTATCTTTTGTAAGGGTATAGCCTTGCAAAATCTTTGTAAAAAGGTGAACGATGGTTCCTTATTATGATTAATGCATTATGAAATTTCAAAAAAATATTGTGTCTATGATTTATATAGGCTTAATGTTATATGGGGTATTTTGTAATTTGTGGTGTAACTACGGTGGGTGTATGGGGATGCCGTACAACATTGGGTGGTATCTATAAGGTGTTGTGTAATTCTTTTAATCCCTATTTGAGAATCTGGTTGTTTAGTTGAAACTTGTTAACCAAAATCCTTTGTGGTTTTCTGGTCTTTGTAGTAGGAACTGGTACTGAATAAAATGAACTTGATTGAGAAAAAAAATCTTATCAAACACCAAAGGTTAACTAATAACAATTAATATCATTCCCGCTAAATGTTTTTTTTTTTTTTGAGATCAAGAGGAGTGTGCTTTGACAATGATTCCTATTTGTGTGGATGGTGTGGGAGGTGTGAGGAGGATTGTGTACATATTTTGACATCTTCTCAGTCCTCATGGGTGGTTTGGAATGGATTATTCCTAACTCAATGGAATTTCCTTAGATCTTGTGTTGAGGGAGTCTTTAGTGGTAGGGTGAAAAAATGTTTGACAATTGTGTGTGGTGCTACTTTTTAGTCAATTTGCTTCGTACGTAATGAGACTATTTTCACATGTAAAACTTGGGATGGTGAGGAGATTAATTCTATTCCTTGTCAAAATACGATCTCTTTTTTGGATCAAAGCAAATGAGAATTAGAATTACGTAAATGATGTGGGGTGGTGCAATGAACCTTGAAAGATTACTACTCCCTCAGCCTCACATATGTTTATAGGTTGGATGTATGCTGGGTGCCATGTGAGGAGTGTGAGATGAAATTCGATGTGGATGAATCCTTAAGAGGAAAACCCAGTCCGATGGGATGTGGAGGAGCAATTTCTGACCATAATGGTAAGGTACTAAGGTTATGGGTTTTTTTTTTTTTTTTGGAGCATTAGGAGTATAAGCAAGACTGTAATTTTGTTGAGCTAATAACGACAATTAAAGAATGCTATGACAATGTTTTCCTCCTCTTCATGGATGGGTGTTAAACATTTGATGATTGAGTCCGATTCAAAGGTTGCAATGTCATAGATATGCAATGAATCATTGAGACCATAACCTCTACTGAATGTCTTAAATGACATTGATTTACTATGGAGGCACATTGGAGATATCAAATTTTGCCATACATCTAGGACTCACTGGCAAAATTTGGTTTGAACAGGGCAGACATGTTTCTTGCTTGGTGGTAATAATGTGAGTGGAAGGAGTTAAAACCGTGTAATTGTTAGTATGGGTATGTAAGTTAGTTGGTTAATTGAGTTAGGCGTTTGTTGATGTATTCTTACATCTATTCCCCTGGTTTACCAAGTGACATGTATCCGATTTATCCTGATTATAATAAAAACTTTGATTAGTTGAGAAAAAAAAAAATACTCGATTGGCTTAGTTGATTAAATGATTACTTGCTTGAATCTTGTTTTTGTTTTACCCATCTTTTTAAGTAGAGAATGACTTTCTTTTGGGAAGACTATATGTTGGTTCCTATTTAAGCATGAGAATACTTTTACATTGGTCTACCAACTTAAATATTTCAATTCCCTGCCATTATGACTAAGGGATATGAACTAAAATTGACACCTAAGATCTATGTGATTAAAATTGTTGCCTTAGACAGTATAAAGATTTGTTAGTAAAAGAAAATAAAAAAGAAGAAGCCATTCTCTCCTTTTTTTCCAAAGCAAATACACAAATAAAGTAGAACTAGATACAATTATTTAAAAAAAGAAAAACTCCTAGGAGATTACAACATGGATTTTATCACACATTAGAAAAACAATAATAAAAAAACAAATAAAGGTGCCTGTCACCAAGCTAAATGATCTTTTAACATGATGAGAGTAACAAATTTGTTTGAAATGAGATTAAGCTGTGATGGCCTAGAATCAGTTAGAATTACTCTCAACTCTAGCTGTTGTTTTGTCTTCGGACTAAATTCATTTCTCAGCTCCAGCTGCGGCCTCGTCCTTGGACAAAATTAAAATTCTGTTCTCTGCTCCAACTGCGGCCTCGTCCTTGGACAAAATTTCATTCTCAACTCTAGCTGCGGCCTCGTCTTTGGACAAAATTCCGTTCTCAACTCCAGCTACGACCTCGTCCTTGGACAAAATTTCATTCTCAGCTCCAACCACTGCCTCGTTGTTGGACAAAATCCCATCTAGTTCCTTAACAAAGCTTTCCATTACTGGGGCTGGCAAGCAAACTGGCACCACAATCCCACCCTCTCCTTCCTTATTCTTGGATGGTATATAAAAGCTTATTCTATCCCCACCATAGGCTGGTCCACCAAACTCTGCCTCACCCCATCCAAAATCAACCTCTCTGAACTTGGCACGTGTTAAATCTGACACCATGAAGCACCGAACTGTGTTAACATTTGGCCGACCTCTTATCACCATCAAATCAGCCGTCGATTTCATGTACTCTTCCGTTATCTTTGCCTTGGCCTGTCTCACTAGCTCTATTCCGTATTCCATTGGATTTTGGCATAGTTGTCCTGCAGTAGTTAGAGCCACAGGGTAACCGAGTGCGTTCCCGTAAAATCCTGACGGCAAGGGAGGATTAAACTTGGACCGTGCATTGACAATGCAGATGAAGCGAACATCGTCATTAGGGCCAAGTTTCAAGGCTTTTGTACGACAACGCCATAAGCATGCAGTTACGATATCGAACGTTGAACAACGGAGGTTGTGAGGGACAAATCTACGAAGAGCTGAAATTTGAGTTGGTCCAAAAAAAAAAGAGCGATGAAGCAGGTTGTCTGGCATTTCTATGCCATTTGTGAGAGTGGCATTGTCGTACTCGTCGTGGACACATGTTATGAGCGGTGAATGTCGAGCATTCAAGAGGTGCCTTTCCCAAACCGGTGGGGTTGACGGAGCAAGTGCACCTCGTGCCATTTCCCCCATGGCACACATGAATTGGATTAGCCCAGCCGCGTCGCTCATGGTGTGGTTAAACCGGTGGGCGAAGATGAAACCACCACATTTCAAACGGGTCACCTGTTTAACCAAAGTCAGTTTAATCTTTTATATTTGTCGTAGTAAATATATATATATATATGAGAAAGTACTTTTGTTCTATTTTTTTTATGAAATTTATTTATAAGTATCCTTGTAACATATGTTATTACATTTAAATTTAAAGCTTTTATTATAATATAAACTTAAATTGATGCTCACTAAATATAAATTTTTGTGTTTGAGTTTATATCTATTAAAATCATTCGTTAAAAAATTTAACTTAAATTTTTAAGTACATAATTAACTTGTTACTGTTTAGAGATTTTTTTAATGATATCTAATAAGTGATCACAACAGTAATAAAAGTCCACGTCTACATGTGGCGAAATTTCATTTAACTTATCTCTCAATCTTTATATAAAATTAATTGAAAATTGCATCTTAATTTGAATATAGTTAATAAAAGGTTGAATCTTGAAATTAAAAAAAATATATATATAGTTACTTTGTAAAATGTATACCTGAATTTGCAGCAATGGGCAATTTAATAGTTCGTTGGAGCCAGGGACCTCATAAAGAAGCTCCTTATAACATGGGAATGGAGGGTGTAGTGAATCACCAAATTGATCAAGTGTAACATCAGCATCAGCCTGAATAAACAGCACACCTTCTCCGGTGCAATCCACCACAAGTTTGCGGTTTGGCCCTTCCCTTAGTCTACCAGCATATGGATAATAAAACACTAGGGCTTTGGTAAGTGCCTCCTTTATAATACAAGCGGGGTCCTTCCCTTGCATGGAGGGTTTGAACCGATAAAAATGGAGCCCTCGAATTTGGAACCGGTGACCGTCTTGGTCATCGATGTCCGACAGTAATTTACACTCACGAGGGGTAGGCTTAGCCGGGACCACTAGCTCGGGTTCATGCCTTCGGACTGTAAATACTAGAGAAGTGGGTGGTAGCAGTGCCATGGCAAAAAATGATGAAAAGGCTAAATGAGACGATTTAATGGAGACTTGTTCTTCGTAATTCATTCAATAAGTTGTTCTCGTATTTATAGGTGAATTTTTATTTTAATTTTTTGTTGCTCAGCCATTTGTCGGTGAACAACTACAATAAGATTTATGAAATAGATATGGTCGTGGCTTAATTAGATCTGGAGAATCATTTGCCACCAAGTGTTATAAGGACCACCTAATACACTGGATAAAATGATGTCGAATGTAGTTGACATGATTATTACAATTATTATATGGATTACAAGGTGCGCTTCCACAGTAAATGGAAAAAAACATTAATCTGTCGCCTTCCCTAAAAAAATAAAAAATTACAAAAAGCTAAATTTAGTCAGACAAAGTCCCACAGTAAATGAAAAGAAAAATTAATTTGTCACGTTTCAAAATAAAAAATCACAAAAAGTTAAATTTAGTCAGACAAAGTAGAACAAGATAATTCAAGTCATTCTGAGCCATAAAATGTTTTAAAATAAAAGGTCCAAAGAAAGCAAACCTATTTTCTCCTCTTTCTCTCACAAGACCAACGACTGCCTCCCTTTCTCTCTCTAAACCCAAAATCTGATAGTCATTCACCGTCGTCCGATGTCTGTCGCCGATCATCTAATGTAAACGTTAAATACAAATATCAAATCTCAAATCACATCAAACAAATTAAGATAAGGATGTCTTTCCAGTGCATTGCACATGGTCTCGACAATCCTAAACAAAGTTCCATGAAATAGAAAATGGGAGGAACTTTTTATACGCCGGTCTTCAAGCCATTAAAACAGTATTCCACGCGCATTGACATCACTCATCATTTTATTCAAGGATATCTTTCCCGAGACTCCAAATTTCTTTTGCCTCTTCAAAGATCCGATTACTTTTGTTAATAAAATCACCATCCAATAAGGTTCCATTCATTATCTTCAGATCTTCAGCATCTGCCCCTTGAAGCTTCTGTTTTCTTCCTCTTTGGCAATTGTGTGCTTCACTTTCGTTGCTTTCCCTCTCAACTTCACTCTGAAGATTAGATTTTCAATATTCATCTTGGACGACAAGGAAAGATGAGCGGAAATGGGGTTTGTTCCAGCTCTTCCTCACTGTGGGCTCTTCTTGTTGAAAAAAAGCCACAGATCCTTTCCTTTCCAGCCCTATATCGGAAAGAGACTTGTCACCAACATTTCAATTATTTTGTCATCTTTTTCCCCATGTCATTCTCTTTCCTTCTGGCAGCCACCTGTTCCTCCGGCGCTGCCATTAATGATTCTAAATTTGTCCAAAGCCTTCTCCATCACGATCAAGGCCTGATAATTATTTCCTATTTTTGACATCTGGAACGTCTTCATTAAACTCCAGAGTAAAGGAATTCAATACAAGATATTGAATATGAAGGAAAACTGTCTGCTGTTTCTATTTCACACTCATGTATTTATAATACAAAGATGATAATGTTAGTTTATAAGATAGTTATCACAAGTCAACATATCTTATCTATAAATTTAAATATGTTTGTCCCGTGTGGTTGAGGTGAGCTTATTTGCTGTGGCTGTAATAGAGGTGAGCTTATCTAGCTTATCTATTGTGGCTGGCTTATTAGCTGTGGCTGTAGCAGAGGTGAGCTTATCTGCAACACTAATATGCCCCCGCAAGATGGTGGCACCATTAGTGACTCCAATCTTGGATAGAAGGAAGTGAAACCTTGCTTTGGATAATGGTTTAGTAAGAGCATCTACTAACTGATGTTCTGTGGCAATATGGTGAACATGAAGTTGCCCCTGGCTCACTTTTTCTCGGACAAAAAAATAGTCTAATTGCAAATGCTTCATCTTTGTATGAAAAACTGGATTTTTGCAAGTGTAGGTGGCACTTAAGTTATCACAGTATACAGAGGGAGAGCTAGGTAGGACAAGTTGAATTTCATGAAGGAGAGATTGAATCCATGTAGCCTCTGAAATAACGGTTGATATAGCACGATATTCAGCCTCTGTAGAGGACCTAGCGACCATCTTTTGTTTTTTTGAACTCCAAGAGATGAGAGTACCACCAAGATAAATGATAAATGCAGAAGTAGAGGTCCTATCATTAGGATTTCCTGCCCAATCAGAATCCGTGAAGACTTGGAGAGATGGAGAGAGTTCCTTTTTAATGAATAGACCATGGAACATGGTGCCTTTAAGATACCTCAATACTCTCTTGAAAGCTTGAAAATGCAGTGTGGATGGTTTATGCATAAACTAGGATAGTTTGTTATAACAAAACAAATATCTGGTCTAGTAAGAACAAGATATTGGAGGCAACCAACAATTTTTAGGAATGCCTCATCATCGGCTACTGCAGAACCATCATGGAGACAAAGACGAGTTGTAGTAGATATTGGTGTGGTAAATGCTTTTGCACCAGACATACCAACTTTGATAAGAATATTTGAGATATATCTGTGTTGAGAGAGAAAAAGCCCTTGTGCTATAGGAACAACTTCAATGCCAAGGAAGTGGCGTAAAGAACCAAGATCCTTAATAGAAAATTGCGAGGCAAGACGTTGAATAAAGCTGGAGAGAAATGCGGTGTGGTTTCTTGTCAGAATCAAGTCATCCACATAGACCAGGAGATATGCAGTGATGCCATTGCAATGATAAATAAATAAGGATGCATCAGCTACTGATTGAGTGAAGCCAGAAGAAAGTAAGAAACTACTCAAGGCTTGATACCATGCTCGAGAGGCCTGTTTAAGACCATATATTGCTTTCTTAAGTTTGCAGACATGATGAGGCTTGGTTGTGTCATACAAGATCGGGGGTTGCTGCATATATACTTCTTCAGTTAGTTTGCCTTGTAAAAAGGCATTGTTTACAGCCAATTGATGCAAGTGCCAATTGTTAGAAACCGCCAAGCATAGAACCAACCGGATGGTGACAGGTTTGACTACAGGGTTGAACGTTTCCGTGAAGTCAAGACCAGGCCTTTGGTTGAAGCCTTTGGCTGAAGCTTTTGGCAACCAAACAAGCTTTGTGTCGAGAAATGGAACCATCAGGATGCCGTTTAATGCGAAAAATCCACTTGCAACCCACTATAGTTCTGTTAGGAGGAGGTGGAACTAGTTCCCATGTTTCATTATTTGTAAGGGCAGTATACTCATCAAGCATGGCTTGCTTCCAATGCGGATGACGTATTGCTTGTGAGGCAGAGGTCGGTTCAATGAAATTAGGGAGAGGATGAATGGTGGTCAGATGAAGCTGTTTAGGTTTAAAAATATTGTTTTGTGATCGAGTAATCATGGGATGTGTCCTCTGAGGTTGAGATGATATAGAAGGCTGCACGGTTAGGTGAGGAGAAGAGTGAGGAATAGGTAAAGATGGAATTACCTAAGTGGAAGAATTGCCACACATGTCAGCCACTTGCAGAGATGAATGAGAGGTGGGAGCAGAAGACAAATCAACAGCCTAAGAAGATGAAGGAAAATTTGGAGCAAAGATAGGAGTGTCATGTGCAGGATGCCATTGGGAGTAAGAAATATCAAAAACTGAGGTGCTAGAGGTAGACTTGGTAGCAAAGGGAAATTTTGACTCATCAAACAGGACAAGCCTCGATGTGAAAATTTTGTGAGATTGACTGTCAAGACAAAGGTAAGCATTTTGATGCGTAGAGTAATCAAGAAACACACAAGGAGTAGATTTTCTTTGAAGTTTATGTGTGTTATAAGGTTTAAGCCATGGATAGCATAAACAGCCAAAAACTTTTAGTTTAGCAAGATTAGGATCTTGATGGAAAAGGGACTGATAAGGACATTTGTTTCCAATAACAGGAGATGGCAATTTGTTTAGCAAATAAACGGCAGTAGAGAAAGCAAAAGACCAATAGGACAAAGGCATGGATGCTTGATGGAGTAAGGTGAGTCCAGTTTCAACAATACTTCTATGTAGACGCTCAACGATTGCATTGTGCTGAGGAGTATGTGGGGGTGTTTGTAAATGCTGGATGGCAAAAGAGTTGAAAAAAGATTTCAATTTTGTAAATTCACCCCCACAATTAGAATAGATAGTAACAATAGAAGTTTTAAAATAATTTTCAACCAAACTTTTAAATTTAGGAAATAAAGAATAGACATTAGATTTAAATTTTAATGGATAGAACCAATTATATCTAGTATAATGATCAATAAAAGATATAACATATCTATAACCATCAATGCTAGAGACTTTGGCTGGCGCCCAAACATCACTATATGTGATATCAAGAGGTCCTCCACTAACTAAACTAGACTTATGAAAAGGAAGTCTGTGAATTTTATTATAGCAACAAGCATCACAAGATGTAAATTTATTGGTTTGGGAGCAGGGTAGAGAAGAAGTCTTGATGACTGACTGTAGAGTTTGAGAGGAAGGGTGACTAAGTCTTTGATGCCATGTATAAATGTTTGTCTTGAGTCCAAGATTTGTAAGGGCAAAGGGTTTAATTAAAAGCTCAGTTTCTCGAAAAGCATAGACCCCACCTCTATTCAGGCCTTGAGCAAGTGGCTTCCTTGTTTGAAGATCCTTCACCAAGAAAAAAGATGGAAAAAATTCAACAGAGACATTATTGGTGGCAGTGAATTTTGAAATAGATATAAGATTGGTTTTTGCTAGAGGAACACATAAAACATTATTTAAAGACAAAGTTTGAGAGGAAAGATGAATGAAGGTGGAACCAGTATGAGAAATTGGTAAACTTGTGCCATCACCAATCAAAAGTTCATCAAGATCGCCATACTCAGATGCAAACTGTAAGTTGTGTAACTGATTAGTGACATGATGAGAGGCACCTGAGTCAACTAACCACTAAGAGGATGATGCTTCTGTTCGAGCATGATTAGTAATTAGAGTAGAAGACTTAGGTCAAATTTTGAAGCAATGCTTAGCAGAATGTCCTAGTTTATCATAGAACTGACAAACAACCTTGAAGTTTGTGGATGATGAATGTTTAGAAAAAGTAGATAGTGACGCAAACCAGGTATTGTGAGAAGGCCTAAAATGCTTTGGTAGATCAGAATGAGAAGAAATAGGTTTGGTAGCATGATGTGCAGAAAGGATGATAATGTCAGTTGAGGACTCTTGTTTCTTGATAACCTCTTCATAATCGGTGAACTTATCTAATAGTTCTTCAAAGGTAATGAAGGACTCTCGAGCTCTTACACTAACAACAATTTGTTTGAAGTCAGATCTAATTTCATTAAGAGCATGGATAACAAGGTCATCTTCACTTACAGGTGAATTCACCAACGCAAGTTCATCAATAACACTTCTGAGATTTTGGAAATATTCGGAGACTGTCTTAGTGCCTTTGGGTTTGGTAAGTTTTTCTCGTAGTGTCATCATACGAGATCGGGACTTGTTAGCATACAACTTATTGATTTTAGTCCAAGCATCGAAGGAAGATTCAGCAGAAGCAAAGAAAGGTACAACATTTTCAGTAGTTGAGGAAATAATACCATGAAGTAGAAGTTGATCTTGTCGTATCCAATGATCATATGCTGGATTGGCAATAAGAATGGGGGGGTCGAAGCCTTCTTATGGGATCATAATTGGAGGGCAAGGAGTGGAACCATCCACATACCCAAGTAATTTGTATCCAATTAAGAGAGATTTGAATTAAGTCAACCAATAGGGAAAGTTTATGGGTGTGAGTTTTATAGGTAGGTGAGCAGCAGCATTAATAGTGATCAAGGGAGTTTGTAGATTTAAGAAAAGAAGTGCAAGATTCAAGAGTGTTGTTGGAAGGTAGTTGGTCTTGTCTGAGCTTAAAGATGACATGGTAGTTGAAACGTGAAGAAAAAAAAACTCGATGGAGCTTATATCTGCTCTGATTCCATAAAGGAATTCAATACAAGATATTGAATATGAAGGAAAACTATTTGTTGTTTCAATTTCACACTCATGTATTTATAATACAAAGATGATAATGTTAGTTTATAAGATAGTTATCACAAGTCAACATATCTCATCTATAAATTTAAATATGTTTGTCCCGTGTGGTTGAGGTGAGCTTATCTGTTGTGGCTGTAACAAAGGTGAGCTTATCTGCAACACTAAGCTATCTGCTGTGGCTGTAACAGATGTGAGCTTATCTAGCTTATCTGTTGTGGCTGGCTTATTTGCTGTGGCTGTAGAAAAGGTGAGCTTATCTGCAACACTAATACAGAGTACCCTTTTAAAATTTCTTCTCCACCAACGTATTAGCACAATCTAGTTCAAGTTTTGATCCCCACCTTAACATTGTCTTCCACCTCCATGATGAAACAAGGACATTGCAGAGAATCCGTGGCTGAGAAAATGTCATTTTTTTTCTCTAGCTTCATTCACCTGTTTATCAACACCATCCAAAAACACAAAACCATCTTCCACAAGTAATTTATACTCGCAAAAATCGAACAAATCTAATTGGCAATCAACAAGTCAATGACCTCATCGATGACCTCATCAATCAATGCCTTCTTATCAGTGAAAATCAACATAACACCATAGTTGAAATTCTTGCATTTTGACGTTTTAGCCTCAATAGATATTAATTTTCCCCAGACATTGGCAAGATTGAAAAAGGAACTACAGTCTCATGCACGAACAAGAACTCCATGCACAACTAACCTATTTTTTACTATATTTGGTAATAAAGTTTTCAAACCACACTTTTTAACTGATTGAGTATTGCTTGTTATGTACTACTTTCTTTAGGGATAGATGGTGCTCTGCCACCCTTTAAAGCCTGTGCATAGGTTTAGGTGGAGCCTGGCCCAAAAATGGGTTGTTCAAAGAATAAATGCACGAAATTAGAGAAATAGGCCTTGGCCCTAGCAATGAAATTGGTTGAGCTTAAGCCACCTCATCCTTTTTCTCTAATTTCACTTTTTGGTGGGAGATTTTTTTTTTTGGCCTCATTTATAAATTATCATCCAAGACAATTGTGCAAATTCCATAAAATAAAAATACCAAAATT
This sequence comes from Theobroma cacao, assembly GCF_053813885.1. Classification (NCBI taxonomy): domain Eukaryota; kingdom Viridiplantae; phylum Streptophyta; class Magnoliopsida; order Malvales; family Malvaceae; genus Theobroma; species Theobroma cacao. The sequence continues at coordinate 41,385,512 of NC_142643.1, read as the reverse complement.
TGAATACAATTAGTGTATATGTATCTTTTCCTTCATTTAGAAGACTGTGAAAATTTTACAGCATTTATTGATCATTGTCCACTCATAACAAGTATAAGCATTTAGTGTAACAAAAATTATCGAAGTTTTTTCATAAAAGAATTTGAAATTCAAAGATAATTAGTATATGCACCATTTACCTCATTTAAAGAATTTCTAAAATTTTGTTTTGCTTATCGATTATCATCTTATCATGACAATCAAAATAATTTGATATAAAAAATTAAATTATGAAAATTTGTTCATAAAAAGAATATTGTGAAAATTGAAAGACAATTGGTGCACAACTAAAAGAGAAACTTAATGAAGTGAGATGTAAGACATGAAGATGAGGATAATTTACAAAGCAAATAGTTAATAGGAATTACACCATTCTCCTTATGACGCAGTACGTACGCACCCATTACTTCTACAAAGTAGATTGAATGAAAGTGGAATTACTTTGACTAGCAGATGGATGATCCTTTAACATTCTATTCAACTCTTCAACAAATCTTTCCATAGCTGGAGACGGCAACCACAAGTCCATCTTCCCCTTTCTTACTCCTATGAGGTATTTGAAAGCTTGCCACCACTCCTGTGGCAGGTCCACCAGGTTTACCCCATCCAAGATTAACATTGAAAAACTTGGCATGTCTTGCATCCGAAACTAGGTAGGCTCAAACCAAGCTAGTGGGTGGCCGACCATTTGTCACCAAAAAATCCACCACGATTTCACCTACTCTTCAGTCATAGTTTCCTTGGTTTGCTTCACTAAGGGTTTTGGCATAATTTTCCAGCTATTGTTACAACTACAGGGTGCACGATTGTGTTCCCGTAATATCCTTTTGGCAATGGAGGATTAAACTTGGAGCATACATTGACAATGCATAGCAAGCGAACTTGTTCATCAGGGTCGAATTGTAAGGCAAGTGTCCGGCAACGCCATAAGCAAGCAGTTAAGACTTCAAATGTGGAACAATGGCAAAGATGCAAAGCAACAAATCTACAGATGGTGGATATATGAGAGGGATTGAAGAAAAATGAGCGATGAACCATGTTTTCTAATGGGGTGAAGATTGAACATGATTTTATATCATCTACTTTGTCGAATTCATGGTGCGTACATGTGACCTGTGGAAGAGTTCAACAACTTAGGAGATGCCTTTCCCATACAGGTGGGATTGAAGGAGAGATTGCGCCTTGTGCCATCTTAATGAATTGGAATAGGCCAGCGGCATCACTCATAGTGTGGTTGAGTCGAAGGGCAAAGATGATACCACCGCATTTCATCCTTGTAACCTTGCATAAGAAATATTGATTAATGTTATTTTGATATAGATGTATTATTTTTTTATTTTCTTTTAATAGAAAAAGATATGCTTAATTGATTTTTATATCTATTAATTACCATGAATAATTATGGCGTTAGCTTTGAAAAATTATTAGTTTCCATTTGTCTCCATGAGATAAGCAACATCTAAATTTTCCTACTTTTACTGAATAACAATATCCCAAAATTTTCCTAATTGTGGAGTACAGAACAGGAACTTTTTTTTTTTTTTAAAGAAAACAACTTTCATAACTAGTAAAATGAACAATGGGCAATTTAGCACAAATTAATTTTTCTTAGAATCTTGATCATAACTTGGAGTAATAAACAAATTAATACCTCGATCAACCGCAATGGGCAATTTAGCATCCCTCTGGAGCTGGGAACATTGTAAAGAAGCTGATCCAAGCAAGGAAATGGTGGCAGAAGTTCTTCACCAAATTGCTCAAGTTTAACATCAGCATCGACCTTAATAAACAGCACGCCTTCACCAGTACAGTCCACCATAAGCTTACGGTTACGCCCTTTCCTAAGCCTACCAGCAAATGGATAGTAAAACACAAGAGTTTTTCCAAGTGCCTCCCTGATAACCTTAGCCGGATCCTTCCCTTGCATGGAAGGATTGTACTGATAAAATTGGATAATAGGGATCTGGGTCCGAAGACCCTCTTGGTCATCGATGTTCGATAACAGTTTGAGCTCACGAGGGGTGGGCCTGGCCGGCTTTCACGAGCTCTGGTTCACACCTACGGACGGTGAAGAATAGGAAAATGGGTTGGGACACCATGGCAGAAGTGGTTGACATCAAAATCTGCGGTGGGATGGTTGCAGCTATAATCTTCTTCTACAATTGCTTTCTGTGGTCCGTATGAGGTCAAGCATATCTACACTTGTTGAATGTGTAGTATTGGGAAATGAATCAATTTATAATTGATCCTTTGTCACACGGATTTTGGTATTATTAGGAAGGGCAAATGATGTAGGGTACCTTAAAAAATTCTTATTCATGTTTTAATTAAAATAATCTATACAAGTGATTGAACGGTAATGTCATGTTTGAGTAGGACCATTTTTTTCATTCTTTTTAATTAATTGATTAAAATAACAAATAAAGAAAGAATGTATCCTTATGTTTGTATCTACGTACTTATCTAACTACACACACACGTATATATATATATACACATATATTATATGTTAATTGGTTTTTATTTAATACATGTATATTATGGTAATCAATGCCATTCTTATTAAAAGGGTTGAACTCCATATTGATCTAAATGTTTCGATATCAAATATTGTTATTTTGTCGTTAAATGAAAATTATATAAAATGATAAATTTCAACCTTATTTTAAATGAAAATAATTATGGTATTTATAAAATTATTATTTATAGGAAATTTCTAGCATTAGAACATTAGAAGTTTAAGAAACTATTTGAAGACATATGCATAGTAAGAAAAATTGTCGATATGTACAAAGTTAAAATGGTTTTAATTCTAGAAACCAAACTAGGCGATTTTGGCCTTTTGTTGATATAAAATGGTTCTCGAGTCATACTGTGGGTAGGTGTCACGCCCCAAACCTAAGGTTTTGGGACCTAATAGACGCCACATACTCATGAGCTGAATCCCATAAGCATGAAAGGCAACAATATCTTACTAAATTAAATGTAATAACTGTAGAATCTCTTTAAATTTTTACACTTGACAAACCTCAAATCTCCAAATAATACAATATATATAATCTTGCAAAAGGTACAAATTTCTCATCTAGCTGTCATCTCTTTACAAACTAAAATCCTAATAGTTACATCAAAACTTATAAATGTCAATAGACATGTACTAATCTTGCTAACCAAAGTTCTCATCATATAAGTCTAATCCCCACACATGAATATGTGTTGAAATCTGTAAAAATGATAAGGATTATAAGAATGAGTACAACCACTTAACAAGTAACTGACATCCCTTCAGCTGGGTTAGGCATGCTCAAAACATTTAGGCCAAAATTACTAATACATATATAGATATCAAAACAAAATTTTTGGGTAATCTCATTCCAAAAGTATATTTCAAAATTTCATTTTTGAAGTACAAAAACAAACACAATTTCATTTTAGATAACATAGCTAACACAATTTCGAAACTTTCAGATAACAAAACAAAATATAATTTCACATTGATTTCAAATTTTTATTGATCTCCTGTAACATACCATGGCCATACTTAACCCCTATGGCATAGGTCATAATCATAATAGAATCCACAATTAACCCTAGTGGCATGGGTTATAATCATATCAAAACCACAATTAACCATAGTGGCATAAGTCATAAGTATATCAGAATCAATCATTAGCTGCTCTAAGCAGAGATCACAAATACTACTATTCTGTAATTGGTGGTGCAGTTGGGAGATCGATCTCTAATCGTATAATACATGTCGACATGGCCAACGTTTAGCCCTCATCGGCAGGATCATAACATAACCATACTAAGAGACAAAACAAAATATATTTTCTGATTATCCAAGTTCACAAAACGATAATATTTATTTTCACAAAACACATATCGTGCACACCAAAAGCATTTTTATTTCAAACTAAGTATTTATATATGTAATCACAAATATAATCGTATATGCATATGTTAGACAAAAATTATATTCATATTTCAAATTAGAAATCATATTTCACAAAAATTTACATTCTAAAATTTAAGATACGAAAATCACATATATCTATATATATTACAAGCTCAACCCGATTTTTACAAATCATAGGACAAAACATATTATACATAATATATGAAATTCAATTTCATATTGAGGCTAATTTTTTTTAAGGTGTGAAAATACCAAAGGGATATTAATCACTTACCTGACTTTGTCAATTTTACTTTCAAGCAGCAAATCAGAAAATCTTTCTAATTCACCACTGCTTCAACTTTCTTTGAATCCACCAAAATCCCATCCTTCGACACCACATGCCCAAGGAAAACAACACTAGAAAGTCAAAATTCACATTTCTTTAGTTTAGCAAACAACTATTTCTACCTTAAAAGCTCCAAAACAACCCTTAAATGCTTTTCATGATCTATCGAGCTTGGGGAATACACCAGAATATCATCAATCCACAAACTTATCCAAATAAGGCTTAAAAACCCTATTAACTAAGTCCATAAAAGTAGCTGAAGCATTTGTTAACCCAAAAGGGTTAACAAGGAACTCATAATGCCCATATCGGGTATGAAAAGCAGTTTTGGCAACATCTTCAATTCTCACTTTCAACTAATGATAACCAGACCGAAGATCAATTTTGAAAAACACTTCACATTCACGGGACCAAGATCTCACTAGAACAATGTGAAAGCTCATATCGGACTAGCACAGACTCTGATACTATTTGTAATGACCTAAGTCCAACCACTGGTCCAGTAGCTTTTTGGGCTTAAATCATGTGGCCCTTAAAAGCTCAAGCTTAAGTTGCTAGTAGTGATGGACTTAGATTGTTATATAGATTTTAACAATCATATTCGCATCAGATGTGGGACATTGGGTATCACAATCCTACCCACTTAAATCGTTTGCAACCATTAGTAATCGATCGCCTTGCTTTTAAAGTAGAGATAACTTGTAAATGAGTGTAAATACCACTATCACAAAAACAAAAAGGTGTTTCCCCAAGAATCTCAAAGTCCACACTTTTTCCTCGACAGTCAACTTTAGCAAAATTTGCAGCTAACTAATCCATCCCTAAAATTACATTAAAATCTTGCATAAATAAAACATGAAGATTTGCAGTAGGGCCCTCGACCCCTAAGGGCAACTGTTGTTGGTGTAGCCCTCGCGGCGGACGAGCCGCGCGGGCTCCTTAAAGCGTAATTCCCACCAAGCGATGGGTAGAATCCTTCGTAGATGACTTAAGTACGCAACGGGGTATTGTAAGTGGTGGAGTGGCCTTACTGCCACGATCCACTGAGATTCAGCCCTTTGTCGCTCTGATCCATCCCAAAAAAAAATTTAATAAATAATTAACTAAATAAATAAAATAAAATAAAAAAGACTTTTTGAAATAGAGTAGATATATTTTAGTTGGTGTCAAACTACATTATCACATTCATAAGAAAATCGGTTAGTCTTACTTTATCATATTTAAAAAAAAAATTTGTAACGACCTAAGTCCAACCATTGACCTAGCGACTTTTTGGACCTAAACCACGTGGTCCTCAAAAGCTTAAGCTCAAGTTGTTAATGGTGATAGACTTGGATTGTTATATAGGTCTTAACAATCATATTCACATTAGATGTGAGATTTTAGGTATCACAATTCCACCCACTCAAATCCTTGATGTCCTTATTAAGGTCACACATCACATCCACGAGATTAAAATCTCACCAGAACAATATGAAAGCTCACATCAGACTGACATAAGCTTTGATACCATTTGAAACGACCCAAGTCTAACCACTAGCCCAACAACTTTTTAGGCCTAAACCACATGGCCTTCAAAAGCTCAAGTTCAAGTTGCTAGTAGTAATGGACTTTGATTGTTATATAGGTCTTAACAATCACATTCACATCAGATGTGGGATGTTGGGTATCACAGTAGGTTAGGCTTATTGATGACTACTTAGGACAAGGGCTTATTTGGTCATAGTGATCACAAGGAAGAGTTTTATCCTTGTTCAAGGGAATGGCTTGTTTAATAGGGAAGTGGGTTTTGATGCCGTGGGAGCTTAAACTTTAAGGAAAGATGGCCAACAACTATAGGAAATTAAGGTAGCTTTTGTTATGAGGAAAGTAAGAGCACATTTTTTACAATATGTCTAATTAAATTATATTATAGTGTTTGTTTTGTAACAAACTACTGAAAAATAAAATTGCAATGCAATCACATTATAACCCATGGATGTGATGTGATTAAAGTACAAAACTAATGTGATAAGATTGCATTGCAGTTTATAATATTTTTAAAGACATTTTTACCCTTCAACTTAAAATAAAATATTAGATATTGCTTTTGAAATAGAAATTAAAATAAAATATATAATATAGGAAATTATATTAAAAATAAAAAAAAATTTATGGCATTAAAAATATATTTGCACCGAAGCATTTGGTTCATTTGTTGGTACATGATCTCCTTACCTAAAGAGCAAGGTATGAATCCCCTTTTTCTCAATTATAAAATATATATATTTAAGATATGATATTATATAAAAATTATTAATAAAAAATACAAGAATATTAAATTAATATTTTAATATATAGGAGTAATTCTGAAAATTGACAGTACATTCCCTACATTTTAATCATTACTTTGCTTATATACCAAATATTACGATGTTATCTTCCATGTAATCTCATTACTTGTAATCACATTGTTTGTAATCATATTATATTGTAAGGTACCAAACACCTTCTAAGTTAAAGAAAACCAAACTTTGCCCTCTTCTTTCTTCAATTCTTTGTAGTGAGAACTACCAAGATTTAAGCAATAGGGTTCAACCTTCAAGAAGCATTTTTTTTTCACATTTTCTTAATTAAATACCACTTGAACACAATAACTAATTTTTAATCTTGGTTTAAACCTAACTAATTAATTTTTACTAATTTATTGATTAAATGAACAAGTAATTAAATTTTTTATTTCATTGTCATAATTCTTATGAAATTTGAATTTTTATATAGCATTAATTTCTTTTATCAAGATTTTATTTCTGGGAGAGGAAAGATTTGAATAGAAGAATATGCATGTGAAGCCAAATATATCAAGGCAATTTGTAATTTGTAAAAATAATTTAGATTTATTTATTAATCAACATCTTTCTAGTTAAAAAAATGGATGAAAGAAAATTTCCAAATGTTCAGAAAAATAGTTTGTATACACAACGTGCAAAAGACAAATCACATGTCTAAACCCTAACCAAATTAAAATAAGCCATCCAACCTAATTATTTTAAATCAAATTAATGGCATTTAATTTATTCACAAATGTCAATGATAACTAGCTTGGGTTTAAATTGAAGTATTTAATTTAACAATAAATATATGTACCACTTGTTCAAAAGTCAATTTTGAATCTTTCTTTCTTTCAAAATTTTACTTATAAAAAAGAACTAATTTTACATATAAGTCAAACCATATCGGAGCTCATTGTTAATTATTATACCATCATTTACTTTTTTTGGTAATTTTAAAAATACAAATTTATATGTTTGATAATGTATTAAAAATTTTCCAAATTATAATGTGTTACAAAAAATATTTGACAAAAAGGAAAAAAGAAAAATATAGAAAGAAATATTAATTAAGCATAGAAATTTACCTATCATAATTTTTTTAGTAAGAGCATTATATAAGTTTTTTAATTATAATAGTATTAAATAATTCAAAAATTAATATTAGTACAAAATTTCAATTATTTGCGCTTCAAATTTTATAACTTAAATATATATATTTATCTATAATCATTATTTAAAAGTAAAAGTAAATATTCATGTACAACCACATGATAACAAATTCCGATACCATGAAGGCACTAGAGTTACTCAGAAGAAAAAGAAAATTAAGAAGGGAATGAGAAGGGACAAATTCCGTTCTTGTACACTATGTTTGCTAGGAAGGACGGAGATGGAGGGAAGGGGAAAATGTGAGGAAAGAAAAGTGGAAGGGAGGAAGGAAAATCATATTTCCTTTCTTGTGTTTGGTATGAAAGATGAAAAATAAAGGGAAAGAAAGAGATTAAGGGTAAAATTATTAATGTAAGTAGAAAAAGATTTTTCCTCCCAATTTGGAACCGTTGACTTTGGATGGAAGGAAAAGAAGTAAATCTACCAAATTGGGCGTTACGTTATAAATGGATCTGGCATTATAGTGATTAAACGAGCAAGTTTTGGAGAGTTGTTATACAGAAGAATAACTGTGAAAATCCCTCTAAGCTTGGTGTTTTATCTAAATGTGGAAAAATATCCTTTCCCCTTTTCCCCAGCTAACAATTACTTTGGTGTTTTATCTGTAAGTATGGGCATTGTAATGGGTGACGGAAACAATATTAGTTTTTGACATGACAAATGGATCGATGGCATATTAATTAAAGATGCTTTCCCACATATTTTTGCTCTTTCCATCAACAAGTTAGGGGTTGTGAGTGAATTTGGTTTTTGGGACAATAATGAGTGGAAATGGGACATTCAACTTCGACGAAATATTTTTGATTAGGAAAAAGACCAATGGAACTTCTATTACAGATATCTTTGGTCTTGCTTCTGTTCCTTCTTCTCTTGGGTTGTTCTGGTGAGATTTGTTCTGATCCTATTTTGAGTTGGGTGGATGTTTGCGCTTGCTTTTTTATTTCTCCTGCTGGGTCATTTTTGCTGAATTCATCTCGTTTGATGTGGAGTTGTGGTTGTCTTTTGAGTCTTCTTTGGCTCCTTTGACTGGCGTGGTTGGTGATCTGATTTGTGCTGATTTGCTTCTTGAGGATGGAAAGGGTGGGTTTTATGTATGGTCTTAGGGGAGGGAGTGTGCGTTGTGTGTTTTTGCTCTTCTTTGTTGCTCTTCTAAATGGGTGGGAATCCAATTTATGGCTGGTTCATTTTTTTTTTCCTGAGCTTTCTATGACTTGCTCTTTTTTGTCAGAAGTCTGTCTTCCCTTGACTAAGGACTTTTTGCTACATGTTTGGATATTTTGGTTAATGAATGTGCATGGTTATGGGCAATGGTCATAATGTTCTCTTTTGGCAAGATGAATGGATCGAGGGTGTTATTTTGAAAGATAAGTTTCCTCGAATGTTTGCTCTTGCTTCAAATAAAACTGGATCTGTCAATGAATTTGGTGCTTGGATCAATGGTGATTGGAGATGGAAAATTAATCTTAGACAATCTATTTTTGATTGGGAAAGTGCTCAATGGAGTGGATTGTTGCAGATGATTGCAGGTATCACGCCTTTGTGCAGGCATCTGACATGTATTTTTATCATATTGGAAAGAGCTCAATGGAGTGGATTTTTATCCTTTGTGCAGATCTTTGTTTTGGGTGAAAAAGATGTGAGGGTAGTGAGGAGATTGATGATATTGGATGGTGGCTGACATCATGGAAGTGTAGAAAGAATGCACAAGTTGGTAGCCTACAGATTAGACTAGCATGGAATCCCCTTAAACTGGATCAGCTAAAGTTTAACATTGATGGTTCGGTATGAGGGAAATCGGGATCAACAGGTTGTGAAGGAGTATTGAGGAACCATGAGGGATCAGTCTTGAGACTTCTTTTCGGACCTCTTGGTATACAAGAGTCTAACTATGCTGAACTTACGGCTACCATACATGCATTGCAAATATTTACATTATCTACTATGTTGGTCTCAAAAAATTAATGATTGAATTCGATTCAAAAGTTACTTTGTGATGGGTTTATGAACCACCAAAAAGTTCATGGATTTTGTGAAAAATTTTCAATCGTATTGATAATTGTTTGAAGTTGATCGAAAATTATGAGTTTATTCATACTTTGTCGGAGATTTTGTACTGGTATACCCCTATTATCTTTTGTAAGGGGCATGGTCTTGCAAAATCCATGTAAAAAGGTGAACGATAGTTCCTTATTATGATTAATGCATTATGAAATTTCAAAAAAATATTGTGTCTATGATTTATATAGGCTTAATGTTATACGTAATGTTATATGGGGTATTTTGTAATTTGTGGTGTAACTGCGGTGGGTGTATGGGGATACCGTACAACATTTGGTGGTATCTATAAGGTGTTCTGTATTTCTTTTAGTTCCTATTTGGGAATCTGGTTGTGTAGTTGAAACTTGTTAACCAAAATCTTTTGTGGTTTTCTGGTCTTTGTATTAGGAACTGGTACTGAATAAAATGAACTTGATTGAGAAAAAAAAATCTTATCAAGCACCAAAGGTTAACTAATAACAATTAATATCATTCCAGCTAAATGTTTTTTTTTTTTTGAGAACAAGAGGAGTGTGCTTTGACAATGATTCCTATTTGTGTGGATGGTGTGGGAGGTATGAGGAGGATTGTGTGCATATTTTTACATCTTCTCATTCCTCATGGGTGGTTTGGAATGGATTATTCCTAAGTCAATGGAATTTCCTTAGATCTTCTGTTGAGGGAGCCTTTAGTTGTGCGGTGAAAAAATGTTGGACAATCGTGTGTGGTGTTACTTTTTAGTCAATTTGGTTGGCACGTAATGAGATTATTTTCAATAGTAAAACTTGGGATGGTGAGGAGATTAATTCTATTCCTTGTCAAAATGCGATCTCTTTTTTGGATCAAGACAAATGAGTATTAGAAGAATGCAAATGATGTGGGGTGGTGGAATGAACCTTGAAAGATTACAACTCCCTCACCCTCACATATGTTTGTAGGTTGGATGTATGCTGGGTGCCATGTGAGTAGTGAGAGATGAAATTCGAGGTGGATGAATCCTTAAGAGGAAAACCCAGTCCGATGGGATGTGGAGGAGCAATCCCTGACCACAATGGTAAGGTACTAAGGTTATGGTTTTTTTTTTTTTTTTGTGGAGCATTGGGAGTACAAGATTCTAATTTTGTTGAGCCAATAACGACAATTAAGAATGCTATGACAATGTTTTCCTCCTCTTCATGGATGGGTTTTAAACATTTGATGGATTAAGTCCGATTCAAAGGTTGCAATGTCATAGATATGCAATGAATCATTGAGACCATAACACCTACTGAATGTCTTAAATGACATTCATTTACTATGGAGGCACATTGGAGATATCAAATTTTGCCACACATCTAGGACTCAGGCGAAATTTGGTTTGAACAGGGCAGACATGTTTTTTGCAGAGCCGGCCCTTGGGTGAAGCCACCCAAGCAAGGGCTTTAGGCCCCCAACTTGAGGAGGCCCCAAATTTAGAGAGGATTTATAATTTTATAATATAATTAATTATATTAAAAATATATAAAAATTAAAAAATATATATAAAAGTAAAAAATAATTAATAAAATTATTTATTCTCTCACTTTTCTAATTATGTGCCTAATAAATCTCAATTTTCTATCACTTTCTTATTTCTATACTATTACTAATTCTCAACTATATTCTCTTATTTCTAATCAACTAACGGTGATATGTATTTAATCATCTCCAACAATTATTTTTTTCTTACTTATTTTTCTTATTTTCAATCAACTCATTTAATAATTTTCAACAGCTATTTTTTTCCTATATATAAATGTTTTGCACATGGACTCAACATTAGTCCAACATTGGCATCAGTATATATATATATATATATATATATATATATAAAATAACAACAAATGCATTAGGGGAAACGATGGAACAAAGCCAAGAATGCATTAGGTAGCTGCACATACTAAAATATTGGGTAACTGCACTAAATTATAGTATATTACAACGAATGCATTAGGTGAAAAATTGGAAGAAAGCCAAGAATGCATTAGGTAGCTACCCATACTAAAATATTAGGTAGCTGCACTAAATTATAGTATATTACAACGAATGCATTAGGTGAAAAATTGGAAGAAAGCCAAGAATGCATTAGGTAGCTGCCCATACTAAAATATTATGTAGCTGCACTAAATTATAGTATGTTACAACGAATGCATTAGCTAGCTGCACTAAATTATAGTATATTACACCTTGTCCGCAATAAATTAGTACGAACTAAAAAAACCACAAAACCAGGGCCGGTCCCTTGGGTCAAGCCACCCAAGCAAGGGCTTTAGGCCCCCAATTCTTAAAATTTTATAATATAATTTATTATATTAAAAATAAATAAAAATTAAAAATAGAAAATAATTAATAAAATTACTTGTTTTCTCACTTTTTTAATTATGTGTCTAATAAATCTCAATTTTCTATTACTTTCTAATTTCTAAAATACTATATTATTTCCAATCAACTGACTGTCATATGTATTTAATTATCTCCAACAACTATTTTTTTCTCACTTATATCTCCTATTTCCAATCAACATAATTAATGATTTCTAACAACTATTTTTGTCAAACCTTGTTCTATAAAATAATTACGACATCATTTACATGCTCAATAGAATGTTTGCAAATTTAGAAAGTTCGAGGAATCGTTAAAAGACGATATTGCCCCTAATGTTACCATTAAGTCGATTAAGCCTCGAACTAGTTCAAATAGGAATTTTAAGGTGAAATTAAGAGTTTCACAGTTCAGGGATGACTCAAAATGGTAATTTGGAGTTCGAGGATCAATTTGGAGTCAAACCAAAATTTTCACTATCCAAGGGTAAAATGGTCATTTGCCACTTGGAGACAAAATGAAAATTTTTAGGAAAGATTTTTTGGCCCCATTTGACTTATTGGAGTATGATTTGAGTATTGGAGTATGATTTAAAGTTTAGAAGTGAAAATTTTTAATTTCGGTATAATTTGGAGTATAGGGACAACATGGTAATTTTGTCACCTTGAGGGTAAATCGGTAAATTTTCACCTTCGACACTTGTCAAGACCAAGGGATTTTATTCATCATGGAAATGGATAAACATGAGAAATGTGTGGTGGAGAATTAAAGAATTAAAAGTCAAATATTTAAAATTTGAACCAATAAGGAAATGACATGTGTCATGTTTTTATTATTTTATTATTTCTTTATAAAAAAACAAAAAAATCAGCCCATTTCTCCCATAGTGATCAGCCAAACCAGAAGAGAAGAGAAACTAAGGAAGAACAAACCCTAGGTGGGAAAAATCAAAGAGAAAGTGTTGGAATTCAAGGATTTGATCAAGTAAAGGTAAAATTTTTTTTATTTTGCTAGTGATTTACCTTACCCATGCATTTTTCCTTAATTTTCATGATTAAATTACATGTTTTCATGATGAATTCATGGCTGGTCAAAATGGGTATGGAGAGAGAATGATCTTGGACTGGTTTGATTTTTAGGTATGTTAGTGTTTTTAGGTGATTAATGATGTGTAGCATGAAAACAAGTGAAGAAAACCACCAAAGGTTTGGTGCCCATCAATAGCCAAATTCTCTAAGTGAATAATGAGGAAGAATGAGATGTTATTCTAGGTGATTTGATTAAGAAATAATAGTTTTTGGTATAGGAATTAATGAATTATGGAGAGAAAATTAAGTAGAAAAAATCACGGAGTTAGTGTACCATTGTTGGCCGAAAGTTCCAAGAAGAAAAGTGAAGATAAAATTTGCCTAATTGTGTGTTAATTAGTTGTGCTTGGTGAATTGAGGGATTGGAAAAGAAATTGAGTAAGTTTGAGTGAAATTGGATGCATTGGCCAATTTATCGGATGAAAAATCAACTTAGGCCAATACCGAGTCTAGATGGCTACCCGTGCATTTTTCATTTCATATCATGCATATATATCGAGCCTAAAATAGCTTATGACTGTTAGACACAATTTAATTAGAATATGTGTCATGGATTATGGCTAGGTGGTGAGCCATTGGATACGAGTAAAGGACTGTACTCGGGGACTGAAAATATGAGTATTTTTACTCCTAATACTGTGAGTAAACTTATTATCGTCTTAATTATCTAGAGTAGTTTTATACAATTGTGTGATTTTATAGAAAATGGGTTTAAATGGTAAATTGCTATGTTTTAGAAGAAATTGTGATTTTATAAAATGATTTTATAAATTTTCTGGAAAATTGAATACTGGTTTTGAAAATAAAGTAATTGGAGACTGCCTGCTTGTGTTATAAATTGTGTTTTAAATTATATGGCTTATAACAATATGTAAGCATGAATGGCAAAGACGGTATTTGTATCAAAATTATATATACTATGTATTCAGCCTTGAGAGGCTAGATTACGATAAATTACCATGTCATGCAGATAAGGATTTTATAAATCAGGTGGTAGATAAAATAAAGATTAGCTACTGCAGTGGAGGGGTTTCGTGGATCAGCTTATTAGAGGGGCAAGGTAAACTCCTTTATCTTCTCACCTCGGTCATAGAGAGGCGTAAGGTATCTCCTGAGGTGGGCTTTTTGAGTGCACTTCACGTTAACCACAACGTGAAGTGAGACTCAGTCAACGCCAAGGAACTACTACTTTTTTTTTCAAAATAAAAACAAGTTTTATGATTATATAAAATTTTTCACAGCCTTGGCAGACTCGGTTGGATACCCCTAGTCCAGGTGTCCCTGAGTACAGGATTTGGCATGAGTCAAGTTTTGAGAAATTCACTAGCCATATTGATTATTTGGTTGAAATGAATATTCGTGTTGTGAAAATTTTGCTAAAATGAATTATTTTTATTTGTCTCCTTTTACTCGCCTTTAGATAGTTTAGATGGTGTTTGTCTACTCACTGAGATTATGTAATCATAATCTCACCCCTCTTCCTATCCATTTTTCAGGCTCAGGACAGTTTGTTGATAGTTGATTAAGACGAGAATTAATCTCGGAGTTGCATCCTAGAAAGTAAGCGTTTGTAGCCTTACACTTTCTTGATAAATAGGGGCCCACGTGTAATTGTAAAAGTAATTTTATACTTCAGTTATCTTATTTAAAATATGTATGAACATATTTATCTTTTACACCATGTTTTTGGCGGGTTTCGGTATTTTTGAAAAGAAAATGACGAAAATACCCCTGTGAGCCAAAAAATAATATTTTATTATTTTGATTTGGAAACGACTTATAATTTCTTAAAATACGAGATTTAATAACTGTCGCTCATCGGAGAGATGCGGAAGCTGATGCTAAGCCTTGCGGGGTTCCGATCGACATTCGAGGTAATGAGTGCCTATCAGGATGTCGCGGCGGTTGTCACGGGCCCGATGGAAGTTCCGGGTCATGATAATTTTTTCTCTTATATATAAAATCAATTATTTATTTTTTAATATATAATATCTACTTTTGAATTCTTCTTTTTTTATTTGCCTTTTCTTCCTTCTTCTTTTAACTTCAATTTTCCTGCAAAGAATATACAAGAAATTTGTTATGTTGTTATCTTCATAAAGTCGTGAATCTCATTTGCAGTTTGCAATAAGCATTCAATAATTAAGTATTATTATTTAATATTTACAGACCTTTTTCTTTAATTTTTAATTTATATTATATTGTTATATTATTTTTATTTTATGTGATAGTTGATTTATTTGAATTAAAAATTTTGATTGTTGATTTTGTATTAGTTATTTAAAAAATATAAAAATTTTACATCTCAAAAAGTTAAAAAATAAAAATTTAATAATTTTTTTAATTTTAATAAAAAAATATCTCATTAAATATTTCACTTTCGGACTTTAAATTTTGCATCTCAAAATTTCATTCTCAGCTCCAACCGCTGCCTCATCGTTGGACAAAATTCCATCTAGTTCCTTAACAAAGCTTTCCATTACTGGGGCTGGCAAGCAAACTGGCACCACAATCCCACCCTCTCCTTCCTTATTCTTGGATGGTATATAAAAGCTTATTCTATCCCCACCATAGGCTGGTCCACCAAACTCTGCCTCACCCCATCCAAAATCAACTTCTCTGAACTTGGCACGTGTTAAATCTGACACCATGAAGCACCGAACTGTGTTAACATTTGGCCGACCTCTTATCACCATCAAATCAGCCGTCGATTTCATGTACTCTTCCGTTATCTTTGCCTTGGCCTGTCTCACTAGCTGTATTGCGTATTCCATTGGATTTTGGCATAGTTGTCCTGCAGTAGTTAGAGCCGCCGGGTAACCGAGTGCATTTCCGTAAAATCCTGACGGTAAGGGAGGATTAAACTTGGACCGTACGTTGACAATGCAGATGAAGCGAACATCGTCATTCGGGCCAAGTTTCAAGGCTTTTGTACGACAACGCCATAAGCATGCAGTTACGATATCGAACGTTGAACAACGGAGGTTGTGAGGGACAAATCTGCGAAGAGCTGAAATTTGAGTTGGTCCAAAGAAAAAAGAGCGATGAAGCAGGTTGTCTGGAATTTCTATGCCATTTGTGAGAGTGGCATTGTCGTACTCGTCGTGGACACATGTTATAAGCGGTGAGTGTCGAGCATTCAAGAGGTGCCTTTCCCAAACCGGTGGGGTTGAGGGAGCAAGTGCACCTCGTGCCATTTCCCCCATGGCACACATGAATTGGCTTTGCCCAACCGCGTCGTTCATGGTGTGGTTAAACCGGTGGGCCAAGATGAAACCACCACATTTCAAGCGGGTCACCTGTTTAACCAAAGTCAGTTTAATCTTTTATATTTGTCGTAGTAAATATATATATATATGAGAAAGTACTTTTGTTTTATTTTTTGTATGAAATTTATTTATAAGTATCCTTGTAACATATGTTATTACATTTAAATTTTAAAGCTTTTATTATAATATAAACTTAAATTGATGCTCACTAAATATAAATCTTCGTCTTTGAGTTTATATCTATTAAAATCATTAGTTAAAAACATTAATTTAAATTTTTAAGTACATAATTAACTTAGTTACTGTTTAGAAATTTTTTTAATGATATCTAATAAGTGATCACAACAGTAATAAAAGTCCACGTCTACATGTGACGAAATTTCATTTAACTTACCTCTCAATCCTTATATAAAATTAATTGAAAATTGCATCTTAATTTGAATATAGTTAATAAAAGGTTGAATCTTGAAATTAAAAAAAAAATAGTTACTTTGTAAAATGTATACCTGAATTTGCAGCAATGGGCAATTTAAT
Source organism: Theobroma cacao (assembly GCF_053813885.1). Classification (NCBI taxonomy): domain Eukaryota; kingdom Viridiplantae; phylum Streptophyta; class Magnoliopsida; order Malvales; family Malvaceae; genus Theobroma; species Theobroma cacao. Next base: position 41,368,476 of record NC_142643.1, on the reverse strand, counting down.
ATTTCGTTGGAGCCAGGGACTTCATAAAGAAGCTCCTTATAACATGGGAATGGAGGTTGTAGTGAATCACCAAATTGATCAAGTGTAACATCAGCATCAGCCTGAATAAACAGCACACCTTCTCCGGTGCAATCCACCACAAGCTTGCGGTTTGGCCCTTCCCTTAGTCTACCAGCATATGGATAATAAAACACTAGGGCTTTGGTAAGTGCCTCCCTTATAATACAAGAGGGGTCCTTCCCTTGCATGGAGGGTTTGAACCGATAAAAATGGAGCCCTCGAATTTGGAACCGGTGACCCTCTTGGTCATCGATGTCCGACAGTAATTTACACTCACGAGGGGTAGGCTTAGCCGGGACCACTAGCTCGGGTTCATGCCTTCGGACTGTAAATACTAGAGAAGTGGGTGGTAGCAGTGCCATGGCAAAAAATGATGAAAAGGCTAAATGAGAAGATTTAATGGAGCCTTCTTCTTCGTAATTCATTCACTATGTTGTTCTCGTATTTATAGGTGAATTTTTATTTTAATTTTTTTCAGAGTCAGCCCTTGGGTGAAGCCACCCAAGCAAGGGCTTTAGGCCCCCAATTTGAGGAGGCACCGAATTTAGAGAGGATTTATAATTTTATGATAATTATATTATAATTAATTATATAAAAAATATATAAAAATTAAAAAATATATATAAGTAAAAAATAATTAATAAAATTATTTGTTCTCTTACTTTTTTAATTATGTGCCTAATAAATTTTAATTTTCTATCACTTTCTTATTTCTATAATGCTATTAATTCTCAACTATATTCTCTTATTTTCAATCAACTAATGGTTATATGTATTTAATCATCTCCAACAGTTAATTTTTTCTCACTTATTTTTCTTATTTTCAATCAACTCATTTAATAATTTCCAACAACTATTTTTTTTCCTATATATAAAACCAATTATTTTTTTGGTTTTTTATATAGCGGTAAAAAGTTTAAGTCATTAGATGATAATAGTTTCAAAGAATATTACCTTAATCTTGAACGTTCCTTAAAATATAATAACTATTTTGATATTAATGGTTTAGATTTATTTTCAAAGTTAAAAATTTTAAAAGAAATTATACAAGAAGAAAACAGTCAAATTGACATACTTAATCATATAAGAAGACTCGATTCTTTTCCAAATACATATATTACTTTTAGAATAATGTTAACAACTCTAGTAAGTGTTGTATTAGGAAAAAGAAGTTTTTCAAAACTAAAATTAATAAAATCTTATTTAAGATCAATAATATCTCAAGAAAGATTAAATAAATTAACTATATTATCAATTGAAAAGGAAATATTATAAGAACTTGATTATAAAAGTTTAATTAAAAATTTTATATCTCGAAAAGCTAAAAAAATAAAATTTTAATAATTTTATTTAATTTTAATAAAAAAAAACCTCATTTAATTTCAACAACAATAAGGGTAAAACAGAGCAAGTGATAACAATGGTGAAAAAATAGGAAAGAGCTATTTTTTTTTTAATTTTTTGAAATGTAATAGGAAAGAGCTATTAAGGAGTAAATGAGCAGATTCAGAGTATAGGACTAAGTTCGACTATGGATACTCGGAGAGCAAAGTCTTATTCTGTAGCAAAATATTGTGAAAAGCAGAGAGTTAGCAACAAAGGATAAGCACAAAGATGAAGACAAAAGAGTAGTCAATTGATTCGACTGCGTTAACAGAAAAAACTTTATTGAGATAAGATACGTGAAAAAATGACAAAAGAGGGGTAAGTGAAACAACTCTTTTGAAAGGGACTTTTTTAGTAAATTAATTACAATAATTGAGTCAATGTCTAAGTCTTTGTTTTTTGTTCTTTTTTTTTAAAAAAAATGCTCAAGTCTTTGTCCCTCTTCTGTTAGCATTTTCTCGTACTTTTAGAATTACTGGGCAATGTGTCGATGTCTTCTTTGTCTTTCTTTTCTTTCCACCTCTTTCTCAGCAATTCCATCTTTGTAGGTAGAGCGCCAGTTAATCCACCATGTGCCTCTTGGCTAAGCTTTGGTTTCACATTCTAGTTTATGTGAAAACTCAAATTTTGAAAAGCTTACGGTAAAAATCACTTTTTTTTAGCTTAATTCTCATTTTATATTGAAAAATTTAAATTATCTTCAATTGACAGGGAATGAGGACAAATGATGTCAAACCTTATTCTATAAAATAATTACGACGTCATTTACATGCTCAATCGAATATTTACATATTTAGAAATTTCGAGAAATCGTTAAAAGACGATATTACCCATAATGGTACCATTAAGTCGATTAAGCCTCGAACTAGTTCAAATAGGAATTTTAAGGTGAAATTAAGAGTTTCATAGTTCAGGGATGACTCAAAATGCTAATTCGGAGTTCGATGATCAATTTGAAGTCAAATCGAAATTTTCACTATCTATGGACAAAATGTCATTTGCCACTTGGGGACAAAATGAAAATTTTTAGAAAAGATTTTTTTAGTCCCATTTAACTTATTGGAGTATGATTTGAGTATTGGAGTATAATTTGAGGGTTTGGCAGTGAAAAAGTTTAATTCCGGTGATTTTTGGAGTGTATGGGGTAAAATCGTAATTTTTCACTCACGGTCAAAATTTGAGATTTTCAGAGAATTTAGATCACATTTGACAAATTGGAGAATGGTATGAGTATAAAGGATGAAAAATATGTCGATGGGTAATTTTTCAATTTTTGGGGTAAAAATATAATTTTTAACTTTTACGGGGACAAAAGTGTAAATTTCAAAAATTACTCCACCAAGACTTTGGATAAGTCTGAGAATTTTATCTAAGCTATGGATATGTGGGACAAGTGTATGGTGAAAATTTGGAAACAAATGGATAGCTAGAATTTAAGGAATTAATAAACAAAAAAAAATAAATAAAATAATATTATATTATTTTAGCCTTTAAAAAGGTCAAAATTTTCAGAATTCTCATCTTCTTCAAGCCTTCCAAACCAGGAGAGAAAAGGGGGAAAAGAAATAAGAACCCTAGCTGAAAATTTTGGGGAAAATCAAGAGAAATCAAGAAATCAAGCATTAAAAAGGTAAATTTCATTGATTTTCCTTGTGATTTTCACTACCCATGCATTTTTTTTTCTCATTTCCATGCAAAATTAGAAAGTGGGTATGGACACCCATGCTGGCCAAACCTCCATGGATGAGTTTTGAGCTTGAGTTTTGGTTGATTTTAATTGAATTAAGTGATTTTAGTTAGGTTATATTGAAATATAGCAAAAATAAGCTAGAGAAATAATTTTCTCCCATTGAAACCCATTATGCCGAATTTTCTAGGAGAATATTGGCTACTGATCTTGATGTTTATTTGAGGAATTATGATGAATAATGATGAATTATGAGCCTAGAAAAATAATGAAAATTTTTGGAGCAAAAATACGAATTTTTACCCACTAGGGGTATTTTCGTAATTTGTTGTCGGGATTGATAATTTGCACCACACTGAGGCACATTAAGTCAATTTGGGTGCAATTGAGTTATAGAAACTGAAAAAAATTAATTTGGAGTTTCAACGGACGCGTATATCAATTTATCGGATAAAAGATCGAAATAGGCTAACATCGCATTTAGGCAAAATTTAGACATTTTGCACTTCATATCATGCATTAGTAGTATAAATTAGTTTATTTTGGTTTAGTACCAAAGTAGTAAACCTCTTAATTGTGCAATTTGTCAAAGTGGTGAATCCTCTGGCAAGGGCAAAGAAATCGCACCCAATGAGTAATAGTTGGAGTACCCGAATTTAGTTTTCGAAAACTGTGAGTAAACCTATTATCGTCTGAATTATCTAGAGTAGTTTTTATTCAATTTTGTGATTTGTGAAAATTATTTTAAGTGATGAATTTCTTGTTTTATGAGAAAAATATGAATTTATAAAATAAATTAAATTTTTTATAAATTGATTTGAAAATAGAATGTTGGATTTGAAAATTTGAGTAATTGGAGACCATGTGATTTATTGTAAATTATGATTTGAATTAAATGGCTTGTGATAAATTGGCATGATTGGCTGAATTTATACTTGTGTTGAAAAATATGAACTGTCTGTTTTGCCTTGATAAATTGGTTAGTAATGTAATTGCCATGCTATGCCATTGAGATTTGATCAATTTGTGGATTAAGGATTAGCTACTGCAGTGGTGGGGGGTTCCGTGGACCAGCCTATTAAAGGGGCACGGTAAACTCCTTTATATTCTCACCTTGGTCGTAGAGGCGCGTAGGGTATCTCCTGAGGTGGGCTTTTTGAGTGCACTTCACGTTAACCACCACGTGAGAGTGAGACTCAACCAACGCCAAGGAACGGCTGTGATGTTCAACGAAAAATGTGTTTTATGCGAAATATGAATTTTTAACAGCCTTGGCAGTCTCAGTGGGATACCTTGACGAAGGTACCCACGAGAATGATTTTGGCAGGAGCCAAGTTTTGTGAGATATATAAGCCATGTTATTAATTGAGTAAAGTGAATATTCATGTTATGAAACATATATTAGAAAAGAATATTTTAATTCGTCTCCATTTACTCGCCTTTAGATAGTTTAGATGGTGTCTATTTACTCACTGAGATTTTATAATCTCATCACCCTCAATTCCCCACATTTCAGGCTCGGGATAGCCGGTAGATAGCCGATTGCATCAAGGACTTCAGTTAGCCTTGCATCGACAAAATTGTAGGTTCACAGACTCGCATCTTATTGGTTAGTTGAGGGCCCACGTGTCATTGTAAAAATAATTGTATACTTTAGTTATTTGATTTAAAGTATGTATGAACATCTTTAGTTTTACACCATGTTTTTGGCGGGTTTTGGTGTTTTCGAAGAAAAATAACGAAAAATGCCCCTGTGAGGTAAAAAATAATATTTTATTATTTTGATTAGGAAAAGACTTATGATTTCTTGAAATGCGAGATTTAATAACTATCGGTCACCGGTGTCACGACCCGAAACTCCCATCGAGCCCGTGACAACCGCAGCGATGTCTCGATAAGCACTCATTACCTCGAATGCCGATCGAAACCCCGCAAGGCTTAGCATCAACTTCCGCATCTACCCGGTGAGCGACAGTTATTAAATCTCGCATTTCAAGAAATCATAAGTTGTTTCCAACTCAAAACAATAAAATATTATTTTCTAGCTCACAGGGGTATTTTCGTTATTTTTTATTTTTTTTTAATTTTTTTTATTTCGAAATCCGTAAAAATGTAATATGTAAGTGGAAACACATATTTCATGATTTAAATTAAATTTTGAAATCTAAAACATTCGTTTAAAGTAAAATTATAGCTATTTGAATATAATAAAAATATTAAATAAAATATTCTATTTTCTTAAAACACAATATTTTCAAAGTCTTCCTAAAATAACTTTTGTAGCGTAAGAGTAAAATAAATTTATTCATATAGTAATAAAGATAATTAAAGTATGAAATTTCGTTTACAGTGACACGTGAGCCCCTAACTAACCAAGAAGGTGTAGAGCTACGAACCCTTACTTCCTATGATGCAACTCCGAGATTAATTCTCGTCTTAATCAACTATCAACAAACTGTCCTGAGCCTGTAAAATGGATAGGAAGAGGGGTGAGATTAAATAATCCCAGTGAGTAAACAATTACCATCAAAAACATCTAAAGCCGAGTAGATGGAGACAATATAAAAACGTTATATCTCAATAATGTTCATAACACAAAATTCATTTCAATCTATACCAAATAATTTCTTTTCATCAAAATTTCTCGGCTTATGAATTTCTTAAACTTGACCCTTGCCAGAATCATTCTCGCGGGTACCTTCGTCAAGGTATCCCACTGAGACCGCCAAGGCTGTTCAATGACCCATACCCATAAACATATTTTCACATCTAACACACAGCCGTTCCTTGACGTTGGCTGAGTCTCACTCTCACGTGCTGGCCCGAACATAAGGTGCACTCAAATCATACCTCAGGAGATACTTCACCCAACATATCCTCCCGGAGGTAAATATATAATTGAGTTACCATGCTCCTCTCATAGACAGTCCACGAAAACCCCTACCACTGCAGTAACCGTTTAATATACCACTAGACCCATAAAATTTTCAGTAGCATAATATGACGAATAAAATTTAATCCAGTCTATCGAGACCAATCCAAAACTGTTCATATATTTCATGCCAACCCCAAAAATTTAGCCATCATGCTACCATAGTGTCATAAGCCCCAATTTCAATAACATATAAAATCATAAATTTCAACACAGTCTCCATATACTCAATTTTTCCATAACAATATTAGTTTTCAAAACTAATATAAATCTCATTTTTATTAAAAAAATATTTTAATTAGAAAACATAATATTTTATAATTTAAGCTCACCATTCAATAAAAGCATCAAACAAGTATAATAACTCTAAATATTTAAGACGATAAGTTGTCAACTCACAGTTCTAGGAGTCGATGTACTCCTAATCCCAGTCTTCAAGCATAATTTTTGTACTTTTACCAGTGTAATTTGCTCACCACCTATCCACAATGTACAATACATAATTCACCACATCAATGCTTGACCATTATAAAATCAATTCAGGCTCGGTATATATGCATTATATGACATGCAACTTATCCGACTACCGCTTAAATGCGGTGCTGACCTAATTCGACCTATTACCCGATTAAATTACTAACGCGTCCAATTTAATCTCAAATTAATTTTTTTCAGTTTCTATACCTCAATTGCACCCAAATTGACTTAATGTTCCTCAATGTGGTGCAAATTATCAATCCCGATAGCAAATTACGAAAATACCCATAATGGGTAAAAATTCGTATTTTTGCTCCGAAAATTCTCATTATTTTTCTAGACTCATAATTCTTCAAATAAACATCAATATCATCAGCCAATATTCCCCTAGAAAATTCGACCAATAATGGTAATGGAGGAAAATAAATTCTTTTCTTGTTGTTTTGTTCCTAAATATACTAAACTAACTTAAAACACTAACATAACTTAAAATCAAATTAATCTAACAAGTTTCTCTCTCCTAACCCATTTTTTCAGAATGGAATTCAGCCTCAAATCACATGATTCAACCATGAAAAATGATGGGAAATGCATGGAAATGATAAATCTTAAGCTAAGCTTGAAAAATCATACCTTTAAACACTTGATTCCTTGAATAATCACACTTTTTCTTTGAATTTTCTCACTCTAGGGTTTGTTCTTATTTCTCTCTCTCTCTCCTGCTGGTTTTGGCTGACCATCTCAATGAAGAATTCTGGAATTTTCAAGCCTTTTAATAGGCTTAATAAAATATTATTATTTTATTTACCTTTTGATTATTTTATTTTTTTATTTTTTTCTAGCCATCTTTTTGACTTTCTTTTTCTACCACTCAATCCTATTCACTTATCCATGTCTTTCATGAAATTTCTAGACTTTTCCAAAGTTTTGGTGGAGTAAATTTTTAAAAATTACACTTTTGCCCTTGTAAAGTGAAAAATTACATTTTTACCCCAAAAACTGAAAAATTACCCATAGACATATTTTTCATCCCTTATACTCATACCATTCTCCAATTTGTCAAATGTGATCTAAATTCTCTCAAAATCTCAAATTTTGTCTGCGATTGGAAAAATTACGATTTTACCCCTACACTCCAGAAATCACCGGAATTAAACTTTTTCACTTCTAAACCTCAAATCATACTCCAATAAGTCAAATGGACCAAAAAACTCTTTTCTAAAAATTCTCATTTTGTCCCCAAGTGGCAAATGATCATTTTGCCCCTAGATAGTAAAAATTTCGGTTTGACTCCAAATTGATCCTCGAACTCCGAATTACCATTTTGAGTCATCCCTGAACTGTGAAACTCTTAATTTCACCTTAAAATTCCTATTTGAACTAGTTCGAGAATTAATCAACTTAATGATATTATTAGGGGCAATATCGTCTTTTAACGATTCCTCGAACTTCCTAAATAGGCACACATTCTATTGAGCATGTAAATGACATCATAATTATTTTATAGAATAGGGTTTGACAACACTACCCCCCTTAAAATAAAATTTTATCCTCAAAATTTCACTTATCAAACTCAAAGAAAAGGTGGGGTATTTTCTTCCATTATTTTCACATACTTCCTGTTTATCTCACAAGTATAAAATATCAATCTTCTTAATCATATTAATCCATCTCGTACAGCTTAACCATGCTATAGATCATATTTCCTTAATATTATCTCCTTGACTATTTTCCAGAGTCTCTTATGTTCATATAGTTCAATTTCTAATAAAATTTCTTATCATTGTACTACCTATATCACTCATCATATATTAAGTTTAAATCTTAATTCACTAAAAATCATTCTTCATTTTAGTTGATCACAATATCAACCCCACATATGTGTATATGCCTTATAATCCCATTTACGCTTCCAAGATCTACCTTGATTTGATCATTGAATACGATACAGTATCACAATTCCTCAGAGTCATCCCTTTGTCCTCAATCATCTTTCATGCCTCTATATTGCTTTGTATCCCATCCTCATACTTATGTAACATGTCAGTCATGAGTCTAACTTGACTGTATAGCCATTTGCTCCTTAAGCTTTAATGTTTTCTCATTGCGAAAAGTCTTTCGAATTTATCACAGCAGAGTATTCATAAGGTGGATACATATCCATATTTTATAGTTCAAGGTTTAACGTAGCAAATATTGTCTCATCATTAAAGTTCTACCGTTATCTATCGATCATAGCTCCCTTGCACACTTACCTATACATTCCTGGGTTACCTACAAGCCACTCATGGCCATCCAACTTTTGCCCTCTTATAGTAAGTTAAACTAATATATTCTCTTATGCTTTTCCATACGCTTCCTTAATAAAGTTCCACTCTTTCATATGAATATAACATCATTCTTTCTTAACCAATTTACAAATTGTACTTGAATTGCAAGGCTTAAAACTAGATTCTCCTCAAGTACTTTTCAATATTAATACTAATATCACTCTCAGCTTATAGCTTCCTTTTTATAATCACATAACTTAGTGCTTGCTTTTACAAGATCCATGGCAGAACTTCTCTTGAGTATTTCCTTAGGGATATTTATCTTAAACTTATGTCTCACAATATGTGATCACTTAACCCGTAACTTAGCCATTTATGTGGCATTCTCTTCGAGGCCCACTCCAAGGTATTGTTATATCTGTATCGATCCCCTTGGCTTCTCGGCCCTACAAGATCGCATACACCAAGTATTGAACCCCAAACCTTTTACTTCCCCCGAAGGGAACGCCTTTAACCATTTCAGCTTTAACTCATTCATATCGATACCTTTCAAAACCTTAAACTCCAATAACCAAAACTTAGAATCAAGTTCAATGACCTTAGGTCAACTCGTGAATTCAACTTCACATCTGTTTCATTTTATTCATGCGTCCTAGACATGAAGTGTTCTTAGCACCATGGCATGGTGGCTATTGGAGTTTACTTGATCAGTGTTATTCATCTATATTTAAGGTTATTACACTAATCATTCTCAACCGTTTGGTTTCCCTTCAAGCTTACATCACAATTTTCATAACCATTTATATCATCTTGTGCTTATCACATATAATAAGTAAAATTGATATTTTCAAATTCATCTCATCCTATTCAATCTAACCTGACTTAACCTAACTCGGGGCCACGCAGTGTCAGTGTGAATTTCTTAAAACAACTTTAAAATCGAAAACTTTAAAATCCAAAGCTTTAAAATCAAAATCTTTGATCTTTAAATCATGCTCTGATACCAATCTAATTGTCATGACCTGGAACTCCCATCAGGCCCATGACAACCACCGCGACGTCCCGATAAGCACTCATTACCCCGAATGCAGATCGAAACCCCGCAAGGCTTAGCATCAACTTTCGCATCTCCCCGGTGAGCGACAGTTATTAAATCTCGCATTTTAAGAAATCATAAGTTGTTTCCAACTCAAAATAATAAAATATTATTTTCTAGCTCACATGGGCATTTTCGTTTTTTTTTTATTTCGAAATCCGTAAAAATGTAATATGTAAGTGGAAACACATATTTCATGATTTAAATTAAATTTTGAAGTCTAAAACATTCGTTTAAAGTAAAATTATAGCTATTTGAATATAATAAAAATATTAAATAAAATATTCTATTTTCTTAAAACACAATATTTTCAAAGTCTTTCTAAAATAACTTTTGTAGCGTAAGAGTAAAATAAATTTATTCATATAGTAATAAAAGATAATTAAAGTATGAAATTTCGTTTACAGTGACACGTGGGCCCTCAACTAACCAAGAAGGTGTAGAGCTACGAATCCTTACTTCCTATGATGTAACTCTGAGATTAATTCTCGTCTTAATCAACTATCAACAAACTGTCCTGAGCCTGTAAAATGGATAGGAAGAAGGGTGAGATTAAATAATCCCAGTGAGTAAACAATTACCATCAAAAGCATTTAAAGCCGAGTAAATGGAGACAATATAAAAACGTTATATCTCAATAATGTTCATAACACAAAATTCATTTCAATCTATACCAAATAATTTCTTTTCATCAAAATTTTCTAGCTTATGAATTTCTTAAACTTGCCCCCTGCCAGAATCATTCTCGCGGGTACCTTCGTCAAGGTATCCCACTGAGACCGCCAAGGCTATTCAATGATCCATACCCAAAAACATGTTTTCACATCTAACACACAACTGTTCCTTGGCGTTGGCTGAGTCTCACTCTCACGTGGTGGCCCGAACGTGAGGTGTACTCAAATCATACCTCAAGAGATACTTCACCCAACATCTCCCCCGTGAGGTAAATATATAATTGAGTTACCGTGCTCCTCTCATAGGCAGTCCACGAAAACTCCCACCACTGCAATGACCGTTTAATATACCACTAGACCCATAAAATTTTCAATAGCATAATATGGCGAATAAAATTTAATCCAGTCTATCGAGACCAATCCAAAACTGTTCATATATTTCATGTCAACCCCAAAAATTTAGCCATCATGCTACCATAGTGTCATAAGCCCCAATTTCAATAACATATAAAATCATAAATTTCAACACAGTCTCCATATACTCAATTTTCCCATAACAATATTAGTTTTCAAAACCAATATAAATCTCATTTTTATTAAAAAAATATTTTAATTAGAAAACATAATATTTTATAATTTAAGCTCACCATTCAATAAAAGCATCAAACATGTATAATAACTCTAGATATTTAAGATGATAAGTTGTCCACTCACAGTTCTAGGAGTCAATGTACTCCCAATCTCAGTCTTCAAGCACAATTTTTGTACTTTTACCAGTGTAATTTGCTCACCATCTATCCACAATGTACAATACATAATTCACCACATCAATGCTTGACCATTATAAAATCAATTCAGGCTCAGTATATATGCATGATATGACATGCAACTTATCCGACTATCGCTTAAATGCGGTGCTGACCTAATTCGACCTATTACCCAATTAAATTACTAACGCGTCCAATTTAATCTCAAATTAATTTTTTTCAGTTTCTATACCTCAATTGCACCCAAATTGAATTAATGTTCCTCAGTGTGGTGCAAATTCTCAATCCCGATAGCAAATTACGAAAATACCCCTAATGGGTAAAAATTCGTATTTTTGCTCCGAAAATTTCTATTATTTTTCTAGACTCATAATTCATCATTATTCATTATAATTCCTCAAATAAACATCAAGATCATCAGCCAATATTCCCCTAGAAAATTCGGCCAATAATGGTAATGGAGGAAAATAAATTCTTTTCTTATTGTTTTGTTCCTAAATATACTAAACTAACTTAAAACACTAACATAACTTAAAATCAAATTAATCTAACAAGTTTCTCTCTCCTAACCCATTTTTTCAGAATTAAATTCATCCTCAAATCACATGATTCAACCATGGAAAATGATGAGAAATGCATGGAAATGATAAATCTTAAGCTAAGCTTGAAAAATTATACCTTTAAACACTTGATTCCTTGAAAAATCACACTTTTTCTTTGAATTTTCTCACTCTAGGGTTTGTTCTTATTTCTCTCTCTCTCTCCTGCTGGTTTTGGCTGACCATCCCAATGAAGAATTCTGAAATTTTTAAGGCTTTTAATAGGCTTAATAAAATATTATTATTTTATTTACCTTTTGATTATTTTATTATTTTATTTTTTTGTAGCCATCTTTTTGACTTTTTTTTTCTACCATTCAATCCTCTTCACTTATCCATGTCTTCCATGAAATTTTTAGACTTTTCCAAAGTTTTGGTGGAGTAAATTTTTAAAAATTACACTTTTACCCCCGTAAAGTGAAAAATTACATTTTTACCCCAAAAACTGAAAAATTGCCCATAGACATATTTTTCATCCCTTATAATCATAACATTCTCCAATTTGTCCCCAAGTGGCAAATGACCATTTTGCCCCTAGATAGTAAAAATTTTGGTTTGACTCCAAATTGATCATCGAACTCCGAATTACCATTTTGAGTCATCCCTGAACTGTGAAACTCTTAATTTCACCTTAAAATTCCTATTTGAACTAGTTCGAGAATTAATCGACTTAATGATACCATTAGGGGCAATATCGTCTTTTAACGATTCATCGAACTTCCTAAATATACAAACATTCTATTGAGCATGTAAATGACGTCGTAATTATTTTATAGAACAGGGTTTGACAACCGGGGAGATGCGAAAGCTAATGCTAAGCCTTGCGGGGTTTCGATCGGCATTCGGGGTAATGAGTGCCTATCGTGACGTCGCGGTGGTTGTCACGGGCCCGATGGGGAGTTCCGGGTAATGACAAGGGAAAATTAGGTTCATTTTTGAATGGCATTTAAAAGAGTTAGGTCTATATAATTACATAAAAGGTTTGACTTGGATGGTGCACTAGCACAACCTGTGGTTGAATACAGTAATAAGAACGTGGTACACTGAGATTGAATGCTCAGGGATAAGAGAACAAGTGCTAGGTCTAAGGTGACATAGCAATGGTTATCCTGTTACAAGATATCTGTGGGTATTCAACCCGATTATATAAGATTAGAATACCTTATAATCGAGTTTGAGTAGTAATTTCACTATCTGTATCGGGTTCTGGTACCATCCCTTGGGTACCTGATACCCGAACCCAATTATGTTTTGTCTTTTAATTTCATATAATTAAACACAAACTTATGTTGTTAATTTAATTAATTTATGAAGCTATTATTATTAATTAACTTGTAATATTTTTAATACATATACTCTATGTATTGTGTTAATTTATAAAAAATATAATTACTATTATATATATTTAGTGTATATACCTTAAATATAAATATATTTACTTTCTATTTTCTGTTAATATTACAAGAATTATAACTTATAAAATTATTAATTATAATATATATACCTTTATTTATGTAAACTTATAAAATATATATCTAAAGAGAAGTTGTGAGATTAGAATAGTTTTAGAACTTATTTTTTTTTAAATTCATGTAATTAAAGACAAACCTATATAGTTAATTAAACTTGTAATGTTGTTTAAGTTGTTATTTAGATATTTGTTTTTTGTTATTTAAGTTGATATTTGAGATATTTGTTTTTGCTTATTTAAATTTAATTTTTATTATTTGTGTGCTTTTATAAATTTAATTATTAGTGAATTATATGGAATATAGATAAAAATATTATTGTATATAGATATGAGTACAGATTCGGGTTCGAATAATTGGGTCCTCATGAAGAACATTTTAACAATTTTTTTACATAATCGGGTTTTTAAACGAGTTTAGATAATTATTGGGTAGTGTGTATGTATCAAAGTTCAGATTAAGATAATAAATTTAAAAAATATTCGGATAATTATAAGGTTTGAATATCTCTTTTATTAATCAGGTTCGAATTCGAATATCTCAAAATTAATGAATGCCTTACTTGTTGACATCACTAAGCAAACAAGGTTTGCTCCAACAAGGGAGATGATCTCACATCATTAGCTCAGACTTTTAGGTTTCCAGTGATGTCCAATATATATGTGTAAACCCCTTTATGTACTCCTCATGAGCTAAAAGGTTTGCCTTGTCTATCGACATCAAGTTTGAGCAGCTAATTTATGGCCCAACTAGGGGTTAAACTTCGATGGGACAAGTTATAATAATTAAATAAATCAAATATACCCCAAATTATAATTAAAATCTGGTCATTAGCTATTAAATATAGTATGCTTAAGAAGATTAAAATTAATTGTGATAATTATATATTGTGAACTAACAATTGAAATTTGACTTAAGCATTGTTTCCTCTCCTATATCTACGGGGGCTAATATATATCAAGGTTCAAATCCTATTCGGCCAATCTCTTCTTAATAGTTGTTAAAATATTTCAAAACAAGCTCATGAATCCAAATTTAAATTAATTAGTGTTAAATAGTTATTAATTAGTCAGGTAAGGCCACCCAAGCAAAGCCTTTAGGTCCCAAATTTAGAGACGTCTCATATTTTTATAATAATAATATAATTAATTAAATTAAAAATATATAAAAATTAAGATAATCAATAAAATATTTAACTATCCTTTCATATTTAATAAATATTTATTTTTTCTCAGTTCCACATCCTTATTAATTCTCAACTAATTAACTCATTTTCTATTAAAAATATATAAAAGACTAAAAATAAAAAATCATTAATAAAATAACATATTCTCTCACTTCTTTAATTATGTGCTTAATAAATTTTAATTTTTTATCATTTTTCAATTCCTAAAATACTCTTAATTCTCAACTATTTCTCTTATTTCCAATCAACTAACGATAATATGTATTTAATGATCTCCAACAGCTATTTTTTCTCACTTATTTTTTTTTTATTTTCAATCAATTAACGGTAAAATGTATTTAATAATTTCCAATTGTTATTTTATTTCCTATCTATAAAACCAATTACTTTTTTTTTAATTTATTATATCAACTTTTAAATTTTTCTTCCCTCATTTGCTCTTTCTTTCTTTCTTTAACTTCAATTTTTCTTCAAAAAATACGTAAGAAGTCTGTTATGCTATTATCTTTATAAAGCCGTAAATCTCATTTACAATTTGCAACAAGCATTCAACAATTAGGTACTATTATTTTAATCTTTGTAGATTTTTTTACTTAATTTAGAATTTATATTATATTGTTATATTGTATTTATTTTATGTGATAGTTAATTTATTTGAATTAAATATTTTGTTTGTTGATTTTATATTAGCCATTAAAAAATATAAAATAATTATAATAATTAAATATTTTTGGCTCTTCACAATAAATATTTAAATATGTCAAATCAAAAATATGAATTTGGTTATTCAAAGTTAATTTTTTTTTAATTTCAATAAAAAAGACCTCATTTAAATATTTTGCTTTAGACCTTTAAAGTTATTAAGTTGTCCCTAGTTAAATGTTAGATTTTCTTGTAAAATTAAAGCGTGAATTTACATTTTTTTGTATTTTACTAAAATTGGGTTAACTTAATTTGGTCTTAATAAAGAAACAATATTATAATTCATAATATGATCTAATAAAATTATCTAGACTCTAATGTTACATCTGGTTTAAAAGTGTAGACTTGTGTAAGAAACTTTAAATCTTATAAAAGGTTGGGCTAAGGACTCACTATATAAAGATAAGATTAAGATTAAGATTAAGATTTTTACTTATTGAAGTGTTAATAGATCAAGGAAGAGGAAGATCTTAATGCCTTGAGATTCAACCATTAATTTGGTCAATATTATTTTCACTGTCAAATTATGTATCAACAATCATATACATTTTCAATTATTTAATGCAATTATATCTTGGGTGTACTTAATTGATAACTAAAACCTTATAAAGTGATATTTTCAATGTAACAACTTTATTTGGTGACAATGATAAAGAAATAACAACTTAATATCTCATAGTAAAGTTATGTAATATAAACGGGTATGATTTTGAAGCTCTACATCCACTGCACATTTTTATATTTTTTATCTTAAGAAATCTGATTCCATTCAACAATATTCATGGACATTTCTAATCTCGTCCTTCTTTCAAAATTGAAGTGTTAATTTTGTCTCTAGTGATAATTAAATGAGACAAAGATAAGCTGTAAGTCGTAAAACATGAACAGAATGGAGTAATTAATTTTCTTATGAAAATTGGTTTTCTTTCTCTATTTATTTATTATTTTTTTGGAGTGATATTTATTTATTATGTTTTTGTTGTTTGCTCTTAAAAGTGTGAAAAAGAAAATATTTTTGTTGGGCAAATACGAAGACTAAACTAACATTTTAAGCTTTATGCTTGCAGTCTGAAAAAAACGACAAATGTTTTGCACATGGACTCAACATTAGTCCAACATTGGCATCAGTGTATATATATATATATAATAACAGAACTAGAATTTTATGTTTAAAAGAACGAAAATAAGAAATTATATATACATATTGTCATTCATAAATGAGACAAATGTTTTTGAATCAAAATGAAACAACTTGGCAGTATCGTGTAGTATAGAAATAGATTTTGGTGATCTGGTATTAATTATTAGATGGTGAGATGGACCCAACAGTAATGTTTTGGAGTAAAAAGTCACGACGAATAACATATTCGGAGTACTTCCAGTCCACCAATAACCATGGTTTGCAACTTCGACTGTAATCCTTTTTGTTCCAAGAATGCATATTAGACCCAGCTGATCTTTTAATGCGATTCAATAATGAACGTTTCCCTTCTCATTTTCGGTCAGTTAGAAATGCTCTGAATTTTTCAATACAAAATGAGAATTGAGCCAAAAAGAACAAAGGAAAAATGATTTTTACAATAACCTTTTCAAAGTTTAATTTTTCAATAAAATTACAACATGAAACCAAAACTTACTCAACCTGAAATATCGGTGAGAGCCACATGGTGTGCACTTCCTGATAACAAAAATGGCATTGCAGAGAAACTGCTAGAAAGAAAAGAGAGAGACGAAGACTTACATATTGACTCAATTATTGGACTATGTAACTGATCATAGTAATAAATGTTAAGTGATTTATTTTCATATATGAAAGATCCTTGTTGTCTTGTCTTTGTCTGGTATTAAGGAATAATTTATTGATGCAGAGTTCAGACCAAGATTAACTGCAAATTGAAAGAACAAGTCAGGACTGGGTGAATAGATAGTTAAGACAATAATAAATCAATTGAAATGAAGGAAACAATAGGGCAAGCAATAGATTTTAGTCAAACAAAATAAAATACAAAAGGTTTATTATGCCAACCAGAATTGAAGAGTCTGCGCAAGTTAATTCGTTGTGCCATCTCAAGAAAAAGACATTGACAGATGCCTGAAATTATAATGGAAGTTTCTTAAGTCTTCAGTTATTTATCTTTGACTCGTGACAGCTATATAAAAATTAACTAGTACCAAATATAGTATATTACAACGAGTGTATTAGGAAAAAACATGCAAGAAAGTCAAGAATGCATTTGGTAGCTACACTAAAATATAGTATATTGCAACGAATTTATTAGGGAAAAAAATAGAAGAAAGCCAAGAATGCATTAGGTAGCTAAACTAGGATATAGTATATTTCAACGAATGCATTAGGGGAAAACATTGGAAGAAAGCCAATAATTCATTAGGTAGCCGCACTAAGTTATAGTCTATTACGACAAATGCATTAGGGGAAAAATTGGAAGAAAGCCAAGAATGCATTAGGTAGCTGCACATACTAAAATATTAGGTAGTTGCACTAAGTTATAGTATATTACAACGAATGCATTAGGGGAAAAATTGGAAAAAAGCCAAGAATGTATTAGGTAGCTGCAATAAAATATAGTATATTACAACAAATGCATTAGGGGAAAAGATGGAACAAGGCCAAGAATGCATTAGGTAGCTGTACATACTAAAATATTAGGTAGCTGCACTAAATTATAGTATATTACAACGAATGCATTAGGTGAAAAATTGGAAGAAAGCCAAGAATGCATTAGGTAGCTACCCATACTAAAATATTAGGTAGCTGCACTAAATTATAGTATATTACAACGAATGCATTGGGTGAAAAATTGGAAGAAAGCCAAGAATGCATTAGGTAGCTGCCCATACTAAAATATTACGTAGCTGCACTAAATTATAGTATATTACACCTTGTCCGCAAGAAATTCGTATGAACTAAAAAAACGACAAAACCAGGGCTGGTCCCTTGGGTTAAGCCACCCAAGCAAGGGCTTTAGACCCCAATTCTTATAATTTTATAATATAATTTATTATATTAAAAATATAAAAATAAAAAATAATTAATAAAATTATCTGTTTTCTCACTTTTTTAATTGTGTGTCTAATAAATCTCAATTTTTTATCACTTTCTAATTTCTAGAATACTATATTATTTTCAATCAACTAACGGTCATATATATTTAATAATCTCCAACAACTATTTTTTCTCACTTATATCTCTTATTTTCAATCAACATATTTAATGATTTCTAACAACTATTTTTTCTCCTATATATAAAATCAATTATTTATTTTTCAATGTATAATATCTACTTTTGAATTCTTTTTTTTCATTTGCTCTTTCTTCCTTCTTCCTTTAACTTCAATTTTTTTCTAAAGAATACATAAGAAATTTGTTATGTTATTATCTTATAAAGTCATGAACCTCATTTACAGTTTGCAATAAGTATTCAACAATTAAGTACTATTGTGTAATATTTATAGACTTTTTTTTTAATTTTTAATTTATATTATATTGTTATATTACTTTTATTTTATGTGATACTTGATTTATTTGAATTAAAAATTTTGATTGTTGATTTTGTATTAGTCATTTAAAAAATATAAAAATTTTGCATATCAAAAAGTTAAAAAAATAAAAATTTAATAATTTTTTTAATTTCAATAAAAAAATACCTCATTAAATATTTGTTTTAGGACTTTAAATTTTGCATCTCAAAATTTCATTCTCAGCTCCAACCGCTGCCTCGTTGTTGGACAAAATCCCATCTAGTTCCTTAACAAAGCTTTCCATTACTGGGGCTGGCAAGCAAACTGGCACCACAATCCCACCCTCTCCTTCCTTATTCTTGGATGGTATATAAAAGCTTATTCTATCCCCACCATAGGCTGGTTCACCAAACTCCGCCTCACCCATCCAAAATCAACCTCTCTGAACTTGGCACGTGTTAAATCTGACACCATGAAGCACCGAACTGTGTTAACATTTGGCCGACCTCTTATCACCATCAAATCAGCCGTCGATTTCATGTACTCTTCCGTTATCTTTCCCTTGGCCTGTCTCACTAGCTCTATTGCGTATTCCATTGGATTTTGGCATAGTTGTCCTGCAGTAGTTAGAGCCACCGGGTAACCGAGTGCGTTCCCGTAAAATCCTGACGGCAAGGGAGGATTAAACTTGGACCGTCCATTGACAATGCAGATGAAGCGAACATCGTCATTAGGGCCAAGTTTCAAGGCTTTTGTACGACAACGCCATAAGCATGCAGCTACGATATCGAACGTTGAACAACGGAGGTTGTGAGGGACAAATCTACGAAGAGCTGAAATTTGAGTTGGTCCAAAGAAAAAAGAGCGATGAAGCAGGTTGTCTGGCATTTCTATGCCATTTGTGAGAGTGGCATTGTCGTACTCGTCGTGGACACATGTTATAAGCGGTGAGTGTCGAGCATTCAAGAGGTGCCTTTCCCAAACCGGTGGGGTTGAGGGAGCAAGTGCACCTCGTGCCATTTCCCCCATGGCACACATGAATTGGCTTTGCCCAACCGCGTCGTTCATGGTGTGTTTAAACCGGTGGGCCAAGATGAAACCACCACATTTCAAGCGGGTCACCTGTTTAACCAAAGTCACTTTAATCTTTTATATTTGTCGTATTAAATATATATATATATATGAGAAAGTACTTTTGTTTTATTTTTTGTATGAAATTTATTTATAAGTATCCTTGTAACATATGTTATTACATTTAAATTTTAAAGCTTTTATTATAATATAAACTTAAATTGATGCTCACTAAATATAAATCTTCGTCTTTGAGTTTATATCTATTAAAATCATTAGTTAAAAACATTAATTTAAATTTTTAAGTACATAATTAACTTAGTTACTGTTTAGAAATTTTTTTAATGATATCTAATAAGTGATCACAACAGTAATAAAAGTCCAGGTCTACATGTGACGAAATTTCATTTAACCTACCTCTCAATCCTTATATAAAATTAATTGAAAATTGCATCTTAATTTGAATATAGTTAATAAAAGGTTGAATCTTGAAATTAAAAAAAATATATAGTTACTTTGTAAAATGTATACCTGAATTTGCAGCAATGGGCAATTTAATATTTCGGTGGCGCCAGGGACCTCATAAAGAAGCTCCTTATAACATGGGAATGGAGGGTGTAGTGAATCACCAAATTGATCAAGTGTAACATCAGCGTCAGCCTAAATAATCAGCACACCTTCTCTGGTGCAATCCACCACAAGCTTGCGGTTTGTCCCTTCCCTTAGTCTACCAGCATATGGATAATAAAACACTAGGGCTTTGGAAAGTGCCTCCTTTGTAATACAAGCGGGGTCCTTCCCTTGCATGGAGGGTTTGAACCGATAAAAATGGAGCCCTCGAATTTGGAACCGGTGACCCTCTTGGTCATCGATGTCCGACAGTAATTTACACTCACGAGGGGTAGGCTTAGCCGGGACCACTAGCTCGGGTTCATGCCTTCGGACTGTAAATACTAGAGAAGTGGGTGGTAGCAGTGCCATGGCAAAAAATGATGAAAAGGCTAAATGAGAAGATTAAATGGAGACTTCTACTTCGTATTTCATTCACTATGTTGTTCTCGTATTTATAGGTGAATTTTTGTTTTAATTTTTTGTTGCTCAGCCATTTGTCGGTGAACAACTACAATCAGATTTATGAAATATATACGGAAGTGGCTTAATTAGATCTGGAGAATCATTTGCCACCAAGTGTTATAAGGACCACCTAATAAACTGGATAAAATGATGTCCAATCTAGTTTGTAACACCGCGTATCTTCATTTAGTCGTCAATAAAATCCTATTGATAAAGTAAAGGGTCGCTTGATATAAATTTAAGTGTCAAAGAGCGATTATGGACGAAAAGAATATTTTAAAATAAAATAATATTAAAATATTAATATTTTATTAATTATAAAAATTAGTATGGAAGAAGGGTTTATGACTAATTTAAGTGAAGGAGAAGAAGTAAGAAAGAAATTTAGAGAAAAACGATGGTAATTGTATCCGCGTGATTTTATTAAGTGACGTTAGCGGTAAGTAAATATTTAAATATTATGGTGACATCGTGTTAAAATGTGACTTTAATATTTTAATTATTAACGTGTAAGAGAAGAAAGATAGAAAGAAATTAAAATTTTTATATGTGTAAGAAGTATTAAATTTTAAAATATAAAAATTACAAAATTATGTACAAATGTGTTAATTGAAGTTAAAAAAATGTGACAAATAAAATAATTAGACAGTAATCATGTGAAATAAAAGAGTTAAAATATATTTTATTTTAAGGCATGTGAAGTAATAGGGGCCGGTCAAAGTGAAAGGGAAAAAAAAAAGGAAAAGATGAGGAGGCCGGTCAATGAAACTATGAAGGGAGAAAAGGAATAGAAAAAAAAAAAAAAAAGAGAAAAAGAAGACCAGCTTGGGCAGCCGCTCATGTGGTCAATTAAAAAGTCAAATAAATATTTTTTTTAGTCATGAATGATGGTAGGGGCCGGCAAGTAAGGTGTAAAAGAGAGAAAGAAGAAAAAAATGAGAGGAAGACATTGGCAATGAGTTGTCACGTCCGCCCCCCTTCACGTGAAACCGTTGAAATTCATTCTCTTTTTCCTTCCTGCCATCAGCTTTCATGGAGAAATAAAGAGAGAAGGAAGGCCGGCCAAAACTGAAAAGAAAAGAAAGAAGAAGGGAGAAAGAAAGGAAGGCAAAAGAGAGAAAGAGAGGGCTGGAAGAGAGAGCTGAAAAATGGCAGCTGCTGCCGTTTAGAGGAGTAAAGAGAGAGGCTTTGTGCTGCAAATTTTGAGAGGGAAAAAGAAAGAGTTTTGCTGCCAATTTTGAGAGGAAAAAGGGAGCTGGTTTGCTGCCATTTTAAGGAGGAAAAGGGAGCTGAATTGCTGCGATTTTAAGGAGGAAGAAGGGGCCGAATTGCTGCCGGTTTTGAGGAAGAAATGAGGGAATTGTTGCCGGTTTTGAGAGGAAGAAATGGAGGAAATTGCTGCAGGTTTTGAGAGGAAGAAAGGAGGGAATATCTGCCGGCATAAAAGAGAAGAAAGGAGAAGGAAAGAAAGGTAATGGAAGCATAAAAATAAAATAAAATAATATATATATTTAAGTGGATTTCAATATTTAAGAATAATAAGTAAAGGTGGTGTTTTGTGATGACAGGTCGAAGAAAATAACGAACGATTGGTAAGAAAGAATAGTTAGATACGTCTTTCAACTGATAGCGACGTAATATCTTGCTATTGTAAGGTAAGTAGGAGGTATCGATTTTAAAATTTTTGTATTTATATATATATATATATATATATATATACGTATAGTTCACTTTAAGCGTAAAATTTGTGGCTAGCATGAGCTGTTAGAAATCTTAGAAAATTATGAATGTAAATTATTTTTAAAAATTGTTTTGGATATATATACGTAAAGTGTTTTGAAAACTGGAAATCAAGCTTTTCTTTTTGTTTTGCATCAAAAATTTGTGCTTTATATTTTTGTGTGATGTGCATAGATAAATGCATTTGCTAAATGATTTTTATGTAAGCTTTTGAGAGTCGGTTTTAGTCCGATTTTTATTCAAGTATTTACATCATGACAATTAATGTGAAAAACAATTTATCGGGTTACCAAACTTTGATTTTGAATGATTTAAGGAAAAAGGTCTTGAGAAACTGGATGCGGTTTTGAAACATGTTTTGACAAACCGAGAGCGTCAAGAGTAGGTCGGGCGTCACTTTGGTTAAATGTGACTCTCGTGCACGAGTGAGCTCTAGCTAGAGAATCTTTGGGTCACTAACGGGTGGTTAGGTGTGACGGGGGTCACGGCCTGTGATATATGTATGCGTGGTTAGGCCACCAGTGATACGCGATTGCGACCACTTGATTATCCGATGTCGGTCAACATCATTGAGACTATCATGGCATGTGAGAATCTGATGGAAGCGATGCTCTCGAATTGTTTGTACGTGGAAGTGGGTCCACGTGTTGATATTATACTTTCTTACTTGAGAGCCTCGTGAGTTTTCGACGCGATTCTTTTGCCGGTGGAAAGTCAAGATTTTTCTGCAGCTCCCCTTGTTTTTAATGAAAGCTTTTAAATTCTTACGCAATGATTACGAGAAGGTTTATGTGGTTGATCAAGTTGTTTTTTTTACATGTCATGCGTTTGGGAGCATGCATAGCTTTATATTAATATTCATATATTGACGATAAATCATATTTTCGATGATTTAACACTGAGTTGGTACTCTTGTTTTCAACATCATTTTGCCAAATTAAATATTGCATTGTGATTTTACAGCATCATATCTATAAGGCACAAACCTCCCTTTCAATTAAATTTGTTTTTGATAATCCTGTATTTTAAAATTCAAATTATCTGTTGTTTGCTTATTTTCCATCTACGTCCTACTCACGGAGTCGATGATCACTGAGTTTGAGACACTCACACCCTTTTATTTTCCTTTTTGCAGATAGGGATTAGCCTAGCGTGTAATCATCAGCGCGTACGGTCCACCTCAGATAGGTAAAGGCATCTCATAGCCCTCCACTCTGAGTCACTCCGCTACCTAGGATTGTGTCATAAAGAAATTGTTAGATGTTGTAAAGTGTTTTTAACTCATGGACATGTATTGTGCAAAGACTTTGTGATGATATTTAATTGTTATTATTTAGAATGGAGTAAACAGTAGTACATTTATTATTATTCGCTTACGTACGTGAATGTATATTTAATGAATCTAATGAAAATCTCAAATGAAGTTTGTTCGGGATTTGACGAGATTTTTCGGAGGTTTCGAACGCTGATAGCGACATAGGAGGAGTCATTACATAGTTGACATTATTATTACAATTATTATATGGATTACAAGGTGCGCTTCTACAGTAAATGGAAGAAAAAACATTAATCTGTCACCTTCCCGAAAAAAGTAAAAAATTACAAAAAGTTAAATTTAGTCAGACAAAGTTCCACAGTAAATGAAAAGAAAGATTAATTTGTCACGTTCCAAAAAAACATCACAAAAAGTTAAATTTAGTCAGACAAAGTAAAACAAGATAATTCAAGTCATTCTGAGCCATAAAATGTTTTAGAATAAAAGGCCCAAAGAAAGCAAACCCAAACCGAAACAAATTCTTCCCCATAATACGCTAAAGATAATATAATCTTAGTCTCTAACCAATAACAAAAATATAATTGCAATTCCAATTGACTTAAACAAAACTAACAGCACCATATCGGTCAATTCTGTGTTTAGTCTGTACTCTACCAAAAAGTTAAATTTAATTTTTTTTATTATAATTCATATAAATCGAATTTTATATTTTTAAAATTTAATAATGTCAATCGATGGTTAACTATTAAAACTCATTTGTTAAAGTTACAGGTATGATATTGATGAAATTAACATGAAAATTTTTGAATTGATATAACATTAGTTAACTCTGACATTGCAAAATCTAACTGTGAAAACCTATTTTTCTCCTCTTCCTCTCACAAGACCAACGGCTGCCTCCCTTTCTCTCTCTAAACCCAAAATCTGATAGTCGTTCACCGTCGTCCGATGTCTGTCACCGATCATCTATGTAAATGTTAAACACAAATATTAAGTCTCAAATCATATGAAACAAAATAAGTTAAGGATGTCTTCCAAGTGCATTGCACATGGTCTCGACAATCCCAGACAAAGTTCCACCAAATAGAAAATGAGAGGAACTTTTTGTACGCCGGTCTTCAAGCCATTAATACAGTATTCCACGCGCATTGACATCACTCATCATTTTATTCAAGAATATCTTTCTCGATAACACTTGAACCACTTGTGTACATTTTGAATCATTGATTTGGAACACAATTCACTGGTCCTACTCACTTGCAAAGACCCTACATTACCCAAATTGAAAAGCTGTTTTGCTACATTACCCTCGGGTTCCTACTTACTATCCAGTATCCAATGCCGACAACCAGCTTTGTCCAAATATTTTCACTTGTTCACTTGTTTCAATGCCTTCTATTTCAAGTTCATCAATCCTACGAAAATAAGGTGGAAATAAGGGAGCAATAAAGGACTAAAACCCACAGCATTCGGGGATCTTGTTTAGGTGAACATCGACCTAGTTTTTCTTGGCCAACAACTTTAATTTGCTCTTATAGAAAGACAACGTCGAAAGTAGTAGTGATGACGGCTTAGGGCCAAGAAAGAAGAAAGAAGAGAGGAAGGAAAGGAAAGGGAAAAGAGGGAAGGTGAACCAATTCAAAGGAAGAGGAGAGTGTGTGGAAGGAAAAATTGAAGTCGGTGGCTAGACAACTTCAAAACAAACAATATTACTGCCCCGGTCCCAAAGAAAGATCAACTTCACATTATAAGCAATAGAAAAATTAATGCCCAAACAGCATAAAACAAATCTTCAAGATATTTTTATACATCCAGATAAATCTTTTTGACGCCATGACCCCATCTTATCGTTCAACGTCACATTATAAGTTTACATGTTTTGTTATATTTATTTTTTGTTTTATGTGTCGTCATGCTATTTTTGTATCATTTCTCATCACGTCGTTTCTGTATCGGATTTCATCATGTCATTCTTTATCTTATAATTTATCACCATTCTGTATATTGTGTTTCGTCACATGATCCTTTAAACCAAAGGTTCTTCTTATCTGGAACAATGGGGTTCTGATATTTATAATAGGTACTTGATATTGGTGGAGATATGGGACTCCCAACATCTCTCTTGTTCCAAGATTTTTACCAGATTTTTCTCCCTAATTTAATCTTTCCATAAGAAAAAATAAAATTATTTTGGTGTTTGATGGTGAGGTTTGGTACTGACGTCGTTAGAGGGATGGTGATTGAGTAGGAATTTGGAGTTGTAGGAGTTGCAGTGGGCGTGGGAAATGGTGGGTTCTGAGGAGCTAATTAGGAGGAGGCTGTAACTGGTTTCGTCTGATTTTGGATTTGGTCATGGCAGAGATGAGGGAGACAAATGGGAAGAGGAGCAAAGTGAAGGTTGGTACTGTTCCACCAAGACATTTCTGTTTGTTTTATCTTGGTAGTAATGGCAGTGATAAGCTGAAGAAGAGAAGTGAGAGGAAGGAATGCTGACTACCTTGCTAAGCCATGGTAGTCCATCTTTTTCTTTTTCTTTTTTTTCATTTTTCTATTTATCGATAGTAATTTTGGTGTTTTTTTTTTCTAAATTTACAAATTAAACCTGTTAGGAAAGCCCAAAATGGTTCATTAAACCCAATTAGTTGTTTAGACTTTAAACTTTCAATTAATAAATTAGACCTTAAGTCCAATTAAAATATTAAAACTTGAGACTAAATTAAAACAAGTTCAAATGAAACAAACACTGAATACTTAAAATTGAAAATCAGACTAATTATCAATGATGATTTCATTTGAAATTACTTTTGAAATTCACACTAAAAGATTTAGGACAAAATGAAATGTACACCTTCTCATGACATCAAGCAGACAATCTTAAATTGGTTACCAAAATTCCAATTTCAAAAGTGCTTGGTTGGAGGAATGGAATAGCCATTCCTCCTTTATTCTCATTCTTGATGCATTTTCTGTTATTTAAATTTAATGAAGAATGCATTTTGTCTTTTAATATTAAATATTATTTAATTATAATAAAAGGTTTAATTATCTTCTAATACAAAATATTATTAAATTATAATAAAAATATGTTTGTATTTTGGTGAAAATATTATTTAATTAAAAGTATTTTGATTTTATTACTTAGAATATTTTTATCTTTTAACAAAATAAATTCTTTAATTTTAATAAAGAGTATTTTTATTATTTATCACTTATTCCTTAATTATTCATAAAACTATTCCTGTCAACCAATCATTGAAATAAATCATAACAATAATTTTTATCCTATTTCATTCATTTGAACCAAACTTATATAAAAGTTATTCCTCCCTTATTCTATTCTTACAGAATAATGATTTTATTTTTCCTCTATTCCATTATGCAAATCAATCTCGCATTTGCTTCATAGGATTTGCACTTTAGCAAATCCTTTTTTTTTTGTCACCAATTATATTCTTAAAATACTATTAATCACATCACAAAACAAACTCCTAGCGATACAAGATAATTCCTATGTTGAAAACACTAACAACATCAGCAAACTATTCCTCTAAATATTCAAAACAACACCAAAAAGATCAAATATATAATTACTGAACTTTCCCCTGTAACGAGTTACAGCTCACGAAGAGAGAGGTTAGACCTCCTAAATTCTTCAACTTTTCAACTATCCAATCTTCACTAGAATTAGCAAAACGAACAAGATTCTTGCCGAGACCCCAAATTTCTTTTGCCTCTTCAAAGATCCGATTACTTTTGTTAATAACATCACCATCCAATAAGGTTCCATTCAGCATCTTCAGATCTTCAGCATCTGCTCCTTGAAGCTTATGTTTTCTTCCTCTTTTACTTGTCTGCTTCACTTTCGTTACTTTCCCTCTCAACTTCACTCTGAAGACTAGATTTTTCAATATTCATCTTGGAAAGATGAGAGGAAATGAGGTTTGTTCCAGCTCTTCCCCACAATAGGACACCAAACAATTAGTGGGCTCTTCTGGTTCAAAACACACCGCATGCCCTTTCCTTTCCAGGCCTACATCGGAAATAGACTTGTCACCAACATTTCAATTATTTTTTCATCTTTTTCACCATCTCATTCTCTTTCCTTCTGGCAGCCACCTGTTCCTACTGGCACTACCATTAATGATTCTAGATTTTTCCAAAGCATTCTCCATCACAATCAAGGTCTGCTAATGGTTTCCTATTGTTGGCATCTGGAACGTCTTCATTAAACTCCGGATTACCCTCTTAAAAATTCTTCTCCACCAGCGTATTAGCACAACCTAGTTCAAGTTTTGATCCCACCTGAACATTATCTTCAAACTCCATGATGAAACAAGGACTTTGCAGAGAATCTGTAGTTGAGAAACTGTCATTTGTTTTCTCTAGCTTCATTCACCTATTTATCAACACCATCAAAAAACACAAAACCATCTTCCAGAAGTAATTTATACTCACACAAATCTGATAAATCTTATTGGCAATCAACAAGTCAATGACCTCATCGATCTGTTCCTTCTTATCAGTGAAAATCAACATAACACCATAGCTGAAATTCTTGGATTTTGACGTTTTAGCCTCAAGAGATATTAATTTTCCCCAGACATTGGCAATATTGGAAAAGGAACTATAGTCTCATGCACGAACAAGAACTCCATACACAACTAACCTATTTTTTACTGTATTTGGTAATAAAGTTTTCAGACCACACTTTTTAACTGATTGAGTATTGCTTGTAATGTACTACCTTCTTGAGGGATAGATGTTGCTCTGCCACCCTTTAAAGCCTGTGCATAGGTTTAGGTGGAGCCTGACCCAAAAATGGGTTGTTCAAATAATAAATGCACGAAATTAGAGAAATAGGCTTTAGCCCGGCCAATGAAATTGGTTGAGCTTAAGCCACCTCATCCTTTTTCTTTAATATTATTTTTTTGGTGGGAGAATTTTTTTTTTGCCTCATTTATAAATTGTCATACAATTGTGCAAATTCCATAAAATAAAAATATCAAAAATCGAATACAATTAATGTATATGTATCTTTTCCTTCATTTAAAGGACTGTAAAAATTTTACAGCATTTATCGATCATCGTCCACTCATAACAATTATAAGCATTTAGTGCAACAAAAATTATCGAAATTTTTTCATAAAAGAATTTGAAATTCAAAGATAATTAGTATATGCACCATTTACCTCGTTTAAAGAAACTTAATGAAGTGAGATGTAAGACATGAAGATGAGGATAATTTGCAAAGCAAACAGTTAATAGGAATAACACCATTCTCCTTATGACGCAGTACGCACCCATTACTTCTACAAAGTAGATTGAATGAAAGTGGAATTACTTTGACTAGCAGATGGATGATCCTTTAACATTCTATTCAACTCTTCAACAAATCTTTCCATAGCTGGAGATGGCAAGTAAATTGGCACCACAAGTCCATCTTCCCCTTTCTTACTCCTATGAGGTATTTGAAAGCTTGCCACCACTCCTGTGGCAGGTCCACCGTACATTGCCTTACCCCATCCAAGATCAACATCGGAAAACTTGGCCTGTCTTGCATTCGAAACTAGGTAGGCTCAAACCAATCTAGTGGGTGGCCGACCCTTTGTCACAAAAAAATCCACCTCCGATTTCACATGCTCTTCAGGCACACTTTCTTTGGTTTGCTTCACTAGGGGTTTTGGCATAATTTTCCAGATATTGTCACAACTACAGGGTGCACGATTGCGTTCCCGTAATATCCCTTTGGCAATGGAGGAGTAAACTTGGAGCGTACATTGACAATGCATAGCAAGCGAACTTGTTCATCAGGGTCGAATTGTAAGGCAAGTGTCCGGCAACGCCATAAGCAAGCAATCAAGACTTCAAATGTTGAACAATGGGGAAGATGCGAAGGAACAAATCTACGGATGGCGGACATATGAGAGGGATTGAAGAAAAATGAGCGATGAACCATGTTTTCTAATGGGGCGAAGATTGAACATGATTTTATATCATCTACTTTGTCGAATTCATGGTGCGTACATGTGACTTGTGGAGGAGTTCGACAACTTAGGAGATGCCTTTCCCATACAGGTGGGATTGAAGGAGAGATTGCGCTTTGTGCCATCTCAGCCATAGCGGAAATGAATTGGAATAGGCTAGTGGCATCACTCATAGTGTGGTAGAGTCGAAGGGCAAAGATGATACCACCGCATTTCATCCTAGTAACCTTGCATAAGAAATATTGAATTAATGTTATTTTTATATAGATGTATTATTTTTTTATTTTCTTTTAATAAAAAAAAGATATGCTTAATTAATATTTATACCTATTAATTACCATAAATATTTATGGCCTTAGGTTTGAAAAATTATTAGTTTCCATTTATCTCCATGAAATAAGCAACATCTAAATTTCATAATTTTTGACAGAATAACACTATCCCTAAAATTTCCTAATTGTGGAGAAAAGAACACGAATTTAAAAAAAAAAAAGAAAACAACTCTCATAACTAGTAAAATGACCCCATACTGTTCATGATTTACTTTTTCTTAGAATCTTGATCATAGCTTCGTGTAATAAACAAATTAATACCTAGATCAACAACAATGGGCGATTTAGCATCCCTCTGGGGCTGAGAACATCATAAAGAAGCTGAGCCAAGCAAGGAAATGGTGGCAGAAGTGCTTCACCAAATTGCTCGAGTTTAACATCAGCATCGGCCACAACAAACAACGCGCCTTGACTAGTACAATCAAGGGCGGAGCTAGTCAAATTTTATTGAGGGGACCAAACACAGTTAAATAAGAGTTAAACATTTTAAAAAACTAATATGTTAAATTCAATTAATAATAAAAATATTGATAATAGAAATACGAAACTAAATATAAAACTATAATTTGTAAAATATAAATAGTTAAAAACGATATATAAGATTAATAATTTTTTCTTATATAATCAGAATTATTTAAATACTATATATTCAAGAGAATTTCATTTTAACTAAACATAAAATGTAAAGCATATAAAAAAATATACTCAAGTTAATTTTCTTTTACATAATTAGGATTAATAAAAAAATGATACGTTGATAAAATTTTAAGTAACAATGTAATATTACAACTTATATTTGAGAACTATATACTAATTTATTAATTTTTAAAGATAAAAATTATAAAAAATAAAATTTATGTAACATAAGAAAGAAGAACATGGCAAGTAGAAGGTAGCTACCACATATTACATAACAAAAAAGAAAGAAAAAGAACATGGTTAATGGTTTGTAGAAATTTGAAAAAGAATATTTATAGAAACTTATAATATATGAAAAAATAGAATAAAAATGAAAAAATAAAAAAATATAAACAAAAATAATAATATAAATTATAAAAATTTAAAGTTGAATGAGATAAGTGAAATCATTTTATTATTTTTTTATTTATATTAATCATTAAATAAAATATTATTTTGAGGGAGCAAGTTATAGAATATATAAAAAAATTTAAAAATTTTTATATGTTATGAAAAAAAATTTAAAAGTTTTGGGGGGGCCATCACATAAGGATGCTCCGCCCCTGAGTACAATCCACCCAAGGGTGGAGCGTCCCTTTGTCATGGCCCCTCAAAATTTTTTAAAATTTTTGTATATTATATATTTTTTAATGATTTTTCAAAATAATTTTTTATTGAATAATTAATATAATTAAAAAATAATACAATGATCTTACAAGTCCCATTTAATTTTACTCAAGTTTTTAAATTTTTAAATTTTTTAAGTCTCTTCACTCATTTTTTCCTCTATTTTTTTCTGTCTTTGTATTGTAAAATTATAAAGAAGTAAAGTTTTTATTTAATTTTTTCTA
Source organism: Theobroma cacao (assembly GCF_053813885.1). Classification (NCBI taxonomy): domain Eukaryota; kingdom Viridiplantae; phylum Streptophyta; class Magnoliopsida; order Malvales; family Malvaceae; genus Theobroma; species Theobroma cacao. The sequence goes on along the minus strand of NC_142643.1, from coordinate 41,336,685 downwards.
TTTACATTATTATTATTTATATTTTTTTATTTTTTTCAATTATATTCTATTTGTTCATATGTTTTAAGTTTCTATAAATTTTCTTTTTTAAATTTCTACGAATCATCAACTATATTCTTTTATTTTTGTCATATAGGTTAAATCTTCTACTTGTCATGTTTTTTTTTTCTGTTTTGTGAATTTTATTTATAATGATTTTAATTTTTAAAAATTAAAAAATTATTGTATATGTAATTCTCAAATATAAATTCTAGTGTTGCATTATTGGTTATTGTTTAAAATTTCACCAATATATTATTTTTTATTAATCTTAATTATATAAAAAAATTATCTTGAGTATATGTTTTTAATGCACTTTACATTTTATATTTAATTGAAAGAAAATTATCTTGAGTATAAGAAGAAATTATTAATTCTGTATATCGTATTTAACTATTTATATTTTATGCATTATAGTTTAATATTTAGCATTATAAACTTAAATACAATAAAATTAGAATATTGGATGTTAACTATAGTAATTTTTTAGTCATTTATATTGAGAAAGACAAGACTCTAAAACAAAATAGATAATAAGTTTTTTACAAATAATTTAATTGTTTATATTAAGAAAGATATCGCCATCGTCGAATAAAACTTTTATATAAAATTATTGTCTATTATAAATCTTTTGATTATTAATGATTAAGTTTAAGATATTAGCTTTAAAAATTTTTAATTTTTATTTTTCTTAACTTTTGGCCTTCCAATAAAAATTGGCTAGCTCCGTCCCTGAATCCACCATAAGCTTGCCGTTTGGCCCTTCCCTTAGCCTACAGCAAATGGCTAGTAAAACACTAGAGTTTTTCCAAGTGCCTCCCAAATAACCTTAGCAGGATCCTTCCCTTGCATGGAAGTATTGTACTGATAAAATTGGATAATCGGGATCTGGATCCGAAGACCCTCTTGGTCATCAATGTCCGATAACAGTTTGAGCTCACGGGGGGTGGGCCTGGCCAGCTTTCACGAGCTCTGGTTCATACCTACGGACGGTGAAGACTAGGGAAGTGGGTTGGGGCACCATGGCAGAAGTGGTTGACATTAAAATCTGCGGTGGGATGGTTGCAGCTATATAATCTTCTTGTACAATTGGCTTTCTTTGCTCCGTATGAGGTCAAGCGTATCTTCACTTGTTGGATGTGTAGTACTGGGAAATCAATCAATTTATAATTGATCCTTTGTCACACGGATTTTGGTATTATTTGGAAGGGCAAATGATGTTAGGGTACCCCAAAAACTTCTTATTAATGTTTTAATTAAAATAATCTATACAAGTAGCTGAACGGTCCTGTCATGTTTGAGTAGGACCATTCCTTTCATTCCTTTTAATTAATTAATTAAAATAACAAATAAAGAAAGAAGATATCTTTATGTTCATATTTAAGTACCTACCTAGCTACACATGTATACATATATACTATACGTTAATTGGTTTTTATCTAATACATGTATATTATTGTAATCAATGCCCTTCTTATTAAAAGGGTTGAACTCCATATTGATCTAAATGTTTCGATATCAAATATTGTTATTTCGTGGTTAAATGAAAATTATATAAAATGATAAATTTCAACCTTATTTTAAATGAAAATAAATATGTTATTTATAAAATTATTATTTCTGGGAAATTTCTGGCATTAGAACATTAGAAGTTTGAGAAGCTGTTTGAAGACGAATGCATGGTAAGAAAAATTGTCGATATGTGCGAAGTTGAAATGGTTTTAATCCTAGAAACCAAACTAGGCGATTATGGCCTTTTGTTGATATACAATGGTTCTCGAGTCATACTGTGGGTAGGTTAGGCTCATTGATGACTACTTGGAACAAGGGCCTATTTGGTTATAGTGATCATAAGGGAGAGTGTTATCCTCGTTCAAGAGAATGGCTTGTTTAACAGGGAAGTGGGTCTAGGTGCCATGGGAGCTTAAACTATAAGGAAAGATGACTAACAACTATAGAAAATTAAAATAGTGCTTGTTATAAGGGAAGTAAGAGTACATTTCTTGTAATATGTCTAATTAAATTATGTTACAATATTCGTTTTACAATAAACTACTATAATGTAACATTGTAATGTAATCACATAATAACCAATGGATGTAATGTGATTGAAGTACAAAACTAATGCAATAAGATTGCATTGCACTTTACAATATGTTTAAAGACATTTTTGCCCTTCAACTTAAAATAAAATATTAGATATTGTCTTAAAAAAAGAAATTAAAGTAAAAAATATAATATAAGAAATTATATTAAGAAATGAAAATAAAATACGACATTAAATACATATTTAAGAGATGATATTATATAAAAAATATTAATTAAAAATAAAAGTATATTAAATTAATATTTTAATACATAGGGGTAATTTTGAAAATTGACACTACATTCCTTACATTTTAATCATTACTTTGTTTATATACCAAACATTATAATGTTATCTTTTATACAATCTCATTTCTTGCAATCACATTGCCTATAATCACATTGTATTGTAACATACCGAATGCCTCATAAGTTAAAGGAAACCAAACATTGCCCTCTTCTTTCTTCAATTCTTTGTAGTGAGAACTACCAAGATTTAAGCAATGGGGTTCAACCTTCAAGAAGCATTTTTTTTTTCACATTTTCTTAATTAAATACCACTTGAACACAATAACTAATTTTTAATCTTGGTTTAAACCTAACTAATTAATTTTTACTAATATATCAATTAAATGAACAAGTAATTAATTAAATTTTTTATTTCGTTGTCATAATTCTTATGAAATTTGAATTTTTATATAGCATTAATTTCTTTTATTAAGATTTTATTTCTGAGAGAGGAAAGATTTGAATAGAAGAATATGCATGTGAAGCCAAATATGTCAAGGCATTTGTAATTCGTAAAAAATAATTTTGATTTATTTATTAATCATCATTTTTTTAGTTAAAAAAATGAATGAAAGAAAATTTCCAAATGTTTAGATGTATAGTTTGTGAAGGAATCTATGTACACACAGCGTGCAAAAGACAAATCATATGTCTAAACCCTAACCACATTAATTACTTTAAATCAAATTAATGGCATTTAATTTATTCACAAATGTCAATGATAACTAGCTTGGGTTTAAATTGAAGTATTTAATTTAATAATAAATATATGTACCACTTGTTCAAAAGTCAATTTTGAATCTTTCTTTTTTGAAAAATTTTACTTCTAAAAAAGAACAAATTTTACATATTAGTCAAACCATATCGGAGCTCATTGTTTATTATTATACCATCATTTATTTTTTTTGGTAATTTAAAATATACAAATTATATGTTTGATAAAGTATTAAAAATTTTCTAAATTATAATATTTTACAAAAAATATTTGACAAAAAAGAAAAATATAGAAAGAAATATTAAGTAAGCATAGAAATTTACTTATCATAATTTTTTAGTAAGAGCATTATTTAAGTTTTTTTAATTATAATAGTATTAAATAATTTATAAATTAATATTAGTACAAAATTTGAATTATTTGCCCTTAAAATTTTATAACTTAAATATATATATTTATCTACAATCATTTAAAAGTAAAAAATAAATATTCATGTACAACGACATGATAACAATCGCGAGTAGAACAAATGTAAATACTATGAAGGCACTAGAGTTACTCAGAAGAAAAAAAAAATTAAGAAGGGAATGAGAAGGGGCAAATTCCGTTCTTTACACTATGTTTGCTAGGAAGGACGGAGATGGAGGGAAGGGAAAAATGTGAGTAAAGCAAAATGGAAGGGAGGAAGTAAAATCATATTTCCTATCTTGTGGTTGGTATGAAAGATGAAAAATAAAGGGAAAGAAGGAGATTAAGGGTAAAATTATAAATTTAAGTAGAAAAAGATTTTTCCTCCCAATTTGGAACCATTGAATTTGGATGAAAGGAAGAGAAGCAAATCTATAAAATTGGACGTTATTTAATAGATGGATCTGGCATTATAGTGATGAAAGAAACCACGTTTGGAGAGTTGTTATACAGAAGAAAAATTGTGAAAATCCCTCTAAGCTTGTTCCCCATGTGAGAGAGAGTTACAAACCATCTAAAATATGGAAAAATATCCTTTTCCCCGTTCTCCAGCTAACAATTACTTTAGTATGGGCATTGTGATGGGTGACGGAAACAATATTCGTTTTTGTCATGACAAATGGATCGATGGCACATTAATTAATGATGCTTTCCCGTGTATTTTTGCTCTTTCCATCAACAAGCTAGGGATTTTGAGTGAATTTGGCTTTTGGGACAATAATGAGTGGAAACGGGACATTCAACTTCGTCAAAATATTTTTGATTGGAAAAAGGATCAATGGAACTTTTAATTACGGATCATTGGTGAAACTGTTTTAGGAAGCACTCTTCATGATATATAAATTCGTTTGGAAGGGTACAGTTGGTGGTTCGTATTCAACTAAGTCCTTTTATGAAACTGTAGAGGGTAACAATGGGAATGAAAAAAGTTTGTGGAAAGAAGTGTGGTCTGGGTTAGCGTCTCCTAAGGTAAAATTTTTAATTGGCAAGTTTTGCGTCAAAGCCTAGTAGTGAAAAATGAGCTGGTTAAAAGGGGTCTTTGTTCGTAAATTTTAAATTGATTCTTAATTAGATATTTAGAATAAAGTGTGTAATACTTGAATTTATGAGTGTTCATAATTAATTTAAAAATTATATGAAAAATACAAACAATTAATCTGAGGGGTTCAGTTGATTTTTTTGATTAGATGCATCTTTTATTTTTCCACTGTGTTATGCTTTCAATCTCTTGATTAATTTCATGTTTGAATATGAGATCGAATCTCAGCAGTTTTATGAATATTGAAGCTGCATGCTATGGATTATGGATGAGAGAAATGGAAACAACGGATCATTTGTTTTTTAAATGTGAGGTTACTTGGAAGATTTGGGCTACATGGTATAGTATTTAAAACATCAGTTGGATCAGTTCAGGCAATGCTTGTTCATTCTTTTCAGCTTGGAATGATGTGCATTTTGACAAATTAGGAAGAAATGAGGTGTGGGAGATGGGATATTTGCAATACTTTGGTCGATTTGGTTGCAAAGAAACAAGTTGGTATTTAATGAAAAAATGTGGGACAGTATCCAAGTTTTCGAACTTGTAAGGTTAGAATGGCATGGTTGACTAAATCAAGTAGAAAGAAGAAACCAGGTCCTTTCTAGATATTTTTAGAGCCCCACAGTAGATCACTTTGAATACAAAACCTCTAAAGAAAAAACACATTGCTGAGTGGAAAGCTCCTGGATCAGGGTCAGCTCAAATTTAAAACTGATGAGATACTGATGGGATTGCTTGGGGAAACCCATGAGAATCTAGCATCAGTGGTGTTCTTAGATATTGTTAAGGTAACATTCTTATTTCCTTTTCCACAGCCATTGGTATGGGAGATGCTAACATTGCTTGAAGAGTTTGAATACTCTGTCTGATGGTTTTATTCATAAGGTACGGTATGCTTAAATATAAGTGGTGATGGTGATACAAGGAAAGAAATATTTACAATAAGTGGCTGCCTAAGGTAAAGGCATTGGTTATGCCATGGCTTAAGAAATCAATTACATTGGTTATGCCGTTGACTAAGGAATCAATTAGTTAATGATTATCAATTAGTCAATAATTATAGGATAAAAGATTTCAAGTCAAATGTCCTCCATTACTCCCCCTTAAGTTGGAGCATGTAAATTGGTAATGCCCAACTTGGCCAATAGATCATAGAATCGATTTCGTCCAAGAGCCGTGGTGAAAATGTCTGCTAATTGAAAATGTGTTGAAATTGACCTGGGAACAAGGATCTTTGACTGAACGTGTTGTCTGATAAAGTGACAATCAATTTAGATATGTTTGGTGCATTCATGAAAAACTTGACTTGCTGCAATTTGAATTACAGTTTGATTATCACAAAATAATGAAACTGGTGTTGGATGAGAAATGCACAAATCGTCCAATAAACTTAGGAGCCATACAATCTCACTTGCCGTAGTAGCCATGGCTCTATATTCTGCTTCTGCAGATGATCAAGAGACTATTGATTATTTCTTGGATTGCCATGAAATGGGTGATGAGCCAAGAAAAATGATGTACCCAGTGGTTGATTTTCGTGTTGTTGGACAGCTTGCCCAATCGGCATCACAATAGGCTTGAAGTGTTAATTGATTATGACTAGGCAATAATAAGCCTTGACCTAGTGCTCCTTTCAAATATCGTAGTACACACAAGGCTACATCAAAATGTGTCTGACGTGGACAGTGCAACTATTGACTTAATATATGGATAGCAAAACTAATATAAGGTCGAGTAATGGTGAGGTATAACAATCTACCTACCAATCTCCTATATTGTCCTGGGTCTGAACAAAGTAGGCCTGCATCAGGATCTAACTTGATTTGTTGGTCCATAGATGATGCCGCGGGTTTACACCCAATAAGTCCGCTATCTGCTAAAATGGCAAGCACATATTTTCATTGATTTAAGACAATTCCAAACGGTGATCACACTACCTCAATTCCCAAAAAGTATTTTAGCTTGCCCAAGTTTTTGATACAAAATTCGCGATCCAAATGAGTTTTTAGCTGAGAGATTTTTAGTTCATCATCCCTTAAGTGCGAAAGGGGGAGACACAATTTTATTCATAAGTGAAACCGGAGAAAACTATTTCACTTGGAGACGCAATTTTATGAATGCTCTTTAATCCAAAAATAAAGCAAGGTTCATGGATGGGTCAATCCCAAAACCAAAATTCAATTCTCTTGAATTTCAAGACTGGGTGCAGTGTAATGCAACGGTATTATCCTAGTTAATAAACGCTCTCTCCAAGGAATTGCAAGGGGGAGCTGTACATGCAGAGATTGCTAGTGAGGTATGGACTGACCTTAAAGAAAGGTTCACTCAGGGAATTGCTCATAGAGTTTATGAACTCAAATGAGCAATCGCATTTTTACAACAAGAAACAGTTCCAATTTCCACTTCCTACGAAAAATTTAAATCATTATGGAATGAAATTCAAACTTTTCAACCCTCACCAGTTTGTAGTTATGGAAAGTGTACTTGTGGTGTAGCTAGACAGATGCAGGAAATATGAGAAGAAGAAAAGTTGTTCCATTTTTTGATGGGTTTGATGACAACTATAGGATCGTGCACTCTTAAATCCTTAACGTCAACCGTTGCCTAGCGTTGGGCATGCTTACTCGATTGTAGCCCAAGAAGAAAAACAGGGGGCTATTGTAGTAGCTCAGGTTGGAATGACAAAAGCGGCAGCCCTATTGACCAAAAATCAAATCATCGGTGGAATGAGAAAGCATGGCATAGGTGATCAGACTGAGAGGCATGGAGAACGACAAGGGCCATGCCCTAAGTGCTCTTATTGCGACAAATTGGGCCACACCTGTGAGTCATGTTTTGAAATTTTGGGTTACCCACCAAATTGGCAATGAAGATAGAAGGCTAGAGGAGAATCACACGGTAATCGAGCGGCTAGAACAACTGTTGGGGACGTTGGGGGATAAGCACGTGCTTTTATGGCAAGGTCAAATGATATTCACATCGAATCGATAGGTTCCTTTTCGATTGGGCCAGCTTCCTCTTCTTCCATTGGAACGAGAGATTCCTCTTTGATTCCTGGATTGACTCAAGCCCAGATGCAATAATTAATGGATCTCTTAAACTAGTGACCTATCCAAACCAACTCTATTAATAAGCTAGTTGCAAACATGGTCTCCAATGGTAATTGCTCTAGTAATTTTCTTGAAAAAAGGGACGACACATGGGTAATTGATATTGAGGCCACAAGCCATTCACTTATCAAATTGATGGTTTATTAGATATGGTCAAAAATCCTAAAATTCCACCAATTCAAATTCCAAATTTTGACACTGTACCAGTACATGCTTTGGGTCGATTAAATCTTGGGCAAAGCTTGACTTTAAAATGAGTTCTTGGCATACTTGAGTTTTGTTTTAACTTATTATCTGTAAGCAAGATAACTCGTGACTTGAACTATCTCCTGATCTTTGGATCTGATTTTTGTGTAATATAGGGCTTACTCTCGAGGAAGCCGATTGGAGTGGGTAGAGTGTGAAACGGATTTTATTATTTGGAGCCAACAAGAACAAGCAAAGCATTTCTGACTAAAGGCAAAGATACCGTAACTCTGTGGCATCATCGATTAGGGCCTATTCCATTAGAGCGCCTCTCAATGGTTCCAAACTTGGCTATCACTTATAATAAGAAAGACATTTTTCTTTGTGATGCTTGTTGTAAAGCAAAACAAACTAGGTTGCCTTTTCAAAGTCGTAAGAATAAAAGTTTACAAGCTTTTGATTTGATTCACTATGATATTTGGGGTCCTTATCACACCGCATCTTTTTCGGGATCACACTATTTTCTATCAATTGTTGATGATTACAACTAAGCAACATGGGTCTTTCTTATGAAACATAAATCAAAAACAAAGAGTTTCTTGCTCTATTGCTTCAAGTGGGTCAAAACACAGTTTAATGCACAAGTCAATATATTACGAATAGATAACAGATTGGAGTTCGATCATGAAGATTTGGCGAATCACTATTTTGAGTATGGGATGAAGAGACACACTAGCTGCACAAACACACCCTAACAAAATGGAGTGGTAGAACGAAAGCATCGCCATCTTTTAAAAGTAGCACGTGCACTTCGATTCCAAGCCAACCTTCCCTTCACCTTCTAGGGTGAATGTGTACTCACAACAGCTTATATAATCAATCACATGCCACTTTCAAGTCAAATCTCGTCCATTATATTAAAAAAAATTAGACCAGGGTGATCAGAGGAGTGTAGATAGCAATGTGATTTGATGTCAACTACAATGTTGTTTGATGAGATTGTAGTTGGCACCAAATTCCCATTACCCTTGTCTGCTCCTTCTTCACCCCTATTAGCCATCTAGATATAGCTTTGGTTGTCTGCAACCTCTGCTTTAATACCATGAAGAGTTTGAATACTCTGTTTGATGGTTTTATTCATAAAGCACGGTGTGCTTAAATACAAGTGGTGATGGTGATACAAGGAAATAAATATTTACAATAAGTGGTTGCCTAAGGTAAAGGCATTGCTTATGCCATGGTTTAAGAAATCAATTACATTGGTTATGTCGTTGACTAAGGAATCAATTAGTTAATGATTATCAATTTGTCAATAATTATAGGATAAAAGATTTCAAATCAAATCTCCTCCATTATTGGTGAACTGTTTTCTATCAAAGAAGCTCTTCTTATCTTTGTAGACTCTAGGTGCATCGGTCATCACCTTGTCTTAGAAAGTGACTCCATTACAGCTATCAAGTGGGTTGAGCATCTTGATATTGCACCATGGAAACATAGAAAACAAATTTCTAACATCATTAACCTAATTAGTAAGCTTAAAGAATGGTGTTGCGTTTAAATGTGATGCGTCCACATGACATGCAACTTTATTAATTATTTGTGGATAATTAACTAATTTTCAATTAATTAATATTAGATATTATTTTGATATAACTTAATTGAATAATTAATTTAAATAAGGATTAATTATATTTAAATTTAATTTATTTAAATTTAAACATAATATCCTATCTCTATATCCCTAATACGTCTATAAATAGTGAATAGATATGCTAGTTTCAAGGCACAGAGAAAGAGTGAATGCAAGTTCTTCTGTAAGTCAGAAAAACCCAAAGGCTCTTTTCTCTTTTTTTTTTTTATCTCCTTCTCTTCATTCTTGAGACACCATCAAAGATCAGAGGTTTTTGGAACGTATAATTCCTTGTGGAGGACTCTAGTAGCCACTCTATAACAACGAGAGTGAAGAAATTGTTATGTGCACGAAGGAGGATTTGTAAGGCAAGCTTATTCGATCAGAAAATGAGTGGTATATTCTGTTGAAAAGGTAAGCCCACATCCCAACAAATGGCATATTCAAATCCTAGATCAGCAAATAATGTTGCGGATTCTCTTGCCAAAGAAGAGGTTGAAAGAGAGATTGATATGCGGATGATCAATCACATTGATGAAAGTTTTTAACGGGTGACTTCTATCTTTGGTCTTGCTTCTGTTTCTTTTTTTCTTGGGTTGTTTGAGGTGTGTCACCTTTGGATCTGTTTCCATTTTCTTGGTGTTCTGGTGAGATTTGTTGTGATCCTATTTTGAGTTGGGTGGATGTTTGCGCTTGCTTTTTTATTTCTCCTGCTGAGTCATTTTTGCTGAATTCATCTCGTTTGATGTGGAGTTGTGGTTGTCTTTTGAGTCTTCTTTGCCTTTTTTGATTGGCGTGGTTGGTGCTCTGATTTGTGCTGATTTGCTTCTTGAAGATGGAAAGGGTGGGTTTTATGCATGGTCTTAGGGGAGGGAGTGTGCGTTATGTGTTTTTGCTCTTCTTTGTTGCTCTTCTAAATTGCTAAAAGTCCAATTTATACTTAATTAAACTGATTGAGTATTGCATGTACGACCTTTTTTAGGGATAGAGGGTGCTCTGCATTCTCATTCTCATCCTTTAAAGCCTATGCATAGGACAACCTACCACTCTGTACTGTGTTCTGCGCCTTGGTACTTCTTTCAATTTCTCTTTTCCCGTCTTCAATGACATGTCTTGATTCGACACTCTATTCTACACTTTGTTTCTTCCAATATGAATCCTTACCATTGAATCTTACAATGTTGACACCCAGCCTATAATTTAATAACCAAGCTCCATTCAATCCAGACATTGCTCTTCTAGCATCATAGAGATACGATCCTATAAAACAAACCAAAGTTTCTCCCACTCTTGCTTCTTCTTTTCACAATACATCTACAACCTAGCCGAACAGATGAAAAATTCTCCTCAGCCACCTCAAATGAACTTTAAAAGGAATACTATTGACAAAAACAGAAGTTGTCTTCCTAATTTGTGCCATCATCACACAATATTTCTTTTAGTCTCATAAAATTTGAGTATTTATTTATAAAATGAAGGTTATATTTATGATTATTAATTGTAGTCGGAAAATATTATTATCATATTTTTGACCAATCTCAAATGACTCCAATATAGATTAATGATCAATTTTTGCCTTATTAACAAACGCATCAAATTAACAGCAAGAAGTTATAAATTTGATATTATAACAAATAATTAGAACATGAGGAGTATCCATTGTAGCACAAAATGAAGAAGGTTGTTGCTTTAATATGGTTCGGAGAACATAAATATATAACCATTAAACAAACATACGCACGAGATAGGTTTAGGGTGGAGCCGTGGGGCTGGGGGGAGCCTCACCCAAAAATGGGGGCTTCAAAGATAGAAGCTTGAAATTAGAGAAATGAGCTTTAGCCCGGCCAATGAAATTGGTTGGGCTTTATGACATTACTTTTACAAGGTAGATTTAATGAAAGTGGAATTACTTCGACTACCAGCTGGATGATCTTTCAACATTCTATTCAACTCTCTAACAAATCTTTCCATAGCCGAAGCCGGTAAGTAAATTGGCACCACAAGTCCATCTTCCCCTTTCTTATTCCTATGAGGTATTAGGAAGCTTGCCACCACTCCTTTGGCAGGCCCACCGTACATTGCCTTACCCCATCCAAAATCAACATCGAAAAACTTGGCGTGTCTTGCATCCGAAACTAGGTAGACTCGAACCAAGTTAATGGGTGGCCGACCCTTTGTCACCAAAAAATCCACCACCGATTTCACATACTCTTCAGTCACAATTTCCTTGGTTTGCTTCACTAGCTCTATTGCGTATCCTAATGGGTTTTGGCATAATTTTCCTGCTGTTGTTACAGCTACAGGGTGCACGATCGTGTTTCCGTAATATCCCTTTGGCAATGGAGGATTAAACTTGGAGCGTACATTGACAACGCATAGCAAGCGAACTTGTTCATCAGGGTCGAATTGTAAAGCAAGTGTCCGGCAACGCCATAAGCAAGCAGTTAAGACTTCAAATGTGGAACAATGGTGAAGATGCAAAGGAACAAATCTACGGATGGAGGATATATGAGAGGGATTGAAGAAAAATGAGCGATGAACCATGTTTTCCAATGGGGTGAAGTTTGTACATGATTTTATATCATCTACTTTGTCGAATTCATGGTGCGTACATGTGACTTGTGGGGGAGTTCGACAAGTTAGGAGATGCCTTTCCCATACAGGTTGGATTGAAGGAGAGATTGCGCCTTGTGCCATCTCAGCCATAGCGGAAATGAATTGGAATAGGCCAGCAGCATCAGTCAGTGTGTGGTTGAGTCGAAGGGCAAAGATGATACCACCGCATTTCATTCTTGTAACCTTGCATAAGAAATATTGAATTAATGTTATTTTGATGTAAGTGTATTATTTTTTATTTTCTTTTAATAAAAATAAAGATAGACTCTATTAATATTTATACCTATTAATTATCAGAAATAATTACGACTTTAGCTTTGAAAAATTATTAATTTCCCCGGAAGAAGTAACGTCTAAATTTCCTAATTTTTGACTGAATAACACTATCCCAAAAATTTCCTAATTGTAGAGTAGAGAACAGGAATTTTTTTTAATAAAAGAATAGAAAACAACTTTAATAACTAGTAAAATGAACCCAAACTGTTCATGGTTCAATTTTTCTTAGAATCTTGATCATAGCTTGGAGTAATAAATAAATTAATACCTGGATCAACAACAATGGGCAATTTAGCATCCCGCCGGAGCCGGGAACGTCGTATAGGAGCTGATCCAAGCAAGGAAATGGTGGCTGAAGGCCTTCACCAAATTGCTCAAGTTTAACATCAGCATGGGCCTCAATGAACAACACGCCATCGCCAGTACAATCCACCATAAGCTTACCGTTAGGCCCTTCCATTAGCCTACCAGCAAATGGATAGTAAAACACGAGTTTTTCCAAGTGCCTCCCGAATAACCTTAGCAGGATCCTTCCCTCGCATGGAAGGATTGTACTGATAAAATTGGATAATCGGGATCTGGGTCCGAAGACCCTGTTGGTCATCGATGTCCGATAACAGTTTGAGCTCACGAGGGGTGGGCCTGGCAGGCTTCACGAGCTCTGGTTCACACTTACGGACGGTGAAGACTAGGGAAGTGGGTTGGAGCACCATGGCAGAAGTGGTTGACATCAAAATCTGCAGTGGGATGGTTGCAGCCATAATCTTCTTCTACAATTGCTTTCTGTGGTCCTTTTGAGGTCAAGCATATCTACACTTGCTGGATGTGCAGTATTGGGAAATCAATCAATTAATAATTGATGCTTTTGTCACATGAATTTTGGTATTATCTGGAAGGGCCAATGGTGTAGGGTACCCAAAAAATTCTTATTAATGTATTAATTAAAACAATCTATATAAGTAGCTAAACAGTACAGTCATGTTAGTGTACTAGGAAAATTATCTTAGTGGGAAGTTTTTAATTAATAAGTGAAGTTAAATGATTAATTGGTATTCAAAGTATGTTTCTGAAATTTAATTAATAATGATTTAATCTTGTTTGTGAAAATTAAAAGAATTTTATTTTGACATATAAGATAATAATAATTAATGGAAGTGAATTATCATTTTATAGGATATTGTACAAATTTTTTTGCATACGAATAGTACAACTTCTAAATTCCATAATAAGATGTTTTGAGACTTTGTGTTTTATAGAAGCGTACAATCCTTAAGTCTGATACAACCCCTCAAACTCGAATCGTTAAGTTGTATTTTCGAAAATTATGATCATGCAAAAAAATATATTAATTTTATAAAAATTTTTAACAATTTTATCATATTTAATTTCAGTTGCATAAAAAATCTAGAATTTGAGACTTGAGACTGATAGAGAAAATTAAGCAACACTATAAATGTTGTACAAAACATTTAAGTTCGTTCACCCTTTTATGGGTTTGGCTATTTGGATCCCATCTTTTATCCCAAAATATTAATGGTATAGTAATATGTTATAATATGATATGGGTCCATAAAATAAATCATGTATGGTACTATAATACATTGTTGATATTCCACTTTTACCAACGTTTTACATATAAATATAGGAACAAAAATCCTTTGCTCGTATCTCATTGGACGTCTTTTTTATAATTTTACATCATATGTTTTTTATATTTTTTATATTAAAATTTAAAGTTTTGAAATTTAGGATCTTTGATTGCTAGTATAAAATTGAACATGTGACACAAAATTATTGAAAAAAGCAGTAGATGACGAAAGATTTATGCTCCAAATGCAATAGGAATTTCTCTTTTTTAAAACAATAAATAAATTAAAAAACAAAGAAGATTAAAATTCTATTTACACCTTTGGTGGTTTCAATTTTTCTCACATGAAATCTTGTTATTTTTTCTCAATTATATCTTTTGAATATCGTCTCTCTCAAGTAGTATTTTCGGATATAATTTTATAGTCAATAAAATTATAAAAATACCTTTAATTGTAAACAAATTGACTAACTTTAAATTAATATTACTTTGATAATTTTACTGTATCAACAGTATAACCCTATGCGAGAACATAAATAATTCACAGAGCACTAATGATAAAAACTATATAGTCACATAATGCTAATTGAAAAGAAAAAACCGTAAAATACCATATGAAACAAAATTAAAACCACAAACACATATCAAATATAAAATCACTATCAGTCCAATTTCAATAATATTTTCCTTTAATTAAGTTTATTTTTTCTTTCCTCTTTTTGTGCTTGTTTCCTGTTTGATTTTTATACAATTCGAGTGATAACCCTCCCCCAATGACCCACTTGGCTTTAATCAAATAATCTTATTATAATTAGTCTAAATCAAATGTTCACACACCTTGAAAACGTCCCGGCACCTTGTTTCAGGGCTTTGGTTGCTCCATGACTTTCCCCATCTTCGAGTTGTCTATCTTTAATTTTGCCTTTCTCCATTTTTTTTTCTTTCTTTAATGGAACTTCTTGAGTAGGACCATTCGTTTCATTCTATTTAATTAATAGATTAAAATAGCAAATAAAGCAAGAATGTATCCTTATGTTCATATTAAAATTATCATTTCTAGGAAAGTTCTAGCATTAGAACATTAGAAGTTTAAGAAACTGTTTGAAGGCGTATGCATGGTAAGAAAATTGTTGATATGTGCAGAGGCAGAGCTAACCAATTTTTTTTGAGGGCCAAAAAACAAAAAAACAAAAGTTAAAAATTTTAAAAATTAATATATTAAATTTAATCAACAATTAAAAGGTTGATAATAGAAAATAAATTTCTATAATATGGAAATCAAGAAAAGAAAGACTTGTAATAATTTCTTAAGAAAGTTGTGCTCAATAATGTTTTCTGTATTCAAATTTATTAATTATTAATTATGTACCAGAAAACATTGATCTTTAAGATTGAATCTTAGACATTTTGATTTATATTGCTCTTATTCATGAGTTGAGGCTCGGTGGTTTAAATGTAATCGAATCATTTGAACAATTTACATATTTTCTTTTGGAGAATTTATCAATTGTTTTTAATTTACTTGTACTTTAATCAAACTTGAAAAAAAAATTAATACAGTCTATATTTAATATTCTTATTTTATTTCTATTAAAACTTATAATACTAAATATAAAACTAAATTATGTAAAATATAAATAGTTAAATATGATATACAAGATTAATATTTTTTTCTCATACAATCAGGATTGTTTAAAAATTATATATTCAAAATAATTTCCTTTCAATTAAATATAAAATGTAAAACATATAAAAAAGATATACTTAGCTTGTATTTATTTCTATCACTGCTTATGGCTTAAGCAGGTTCCTGCCTTAATGGGCAGTTTTTGTAAATCTTATAGCTAATGATATCTTTTTTCACCTTTCAAAAAAAATGTTAATTTCTTTTTACATAATCATGATCTATAAAAAATACACATTGATGAAATTTTAGTAACAATACAACACTACAACTTTTTTTTGAGAACTACATAATAATTTGTTAATTTTTAAAGATTAAAATCATAAAAAATAAAATTTACATAATTGAAAAAAGAATAGAATGGTAAGTAAAAGATAAATACCATATGACATAACAAAGAAGAAAAAAAAATATGGTTGATGATTAGTAAAAATTTAGGAAAGAAAATCTATGAAAACTTAGAACATATGAGCAAATAAAATAAAAATAAAAAATAAACAAATATATATATAAACAATAATATAAACTGAAAGAAAAAAATATTAAAATTGAATGAAATATATGGGATCATTTTGTTATTTTTTATTTGTATTAATTATTTAATAAAAAATTATTTTAAAAAAACCATTAAGAGAATATATAAACAATTTTATATAATATGAAAAAAATTTTAAAAATTTGGGGACCCATCACCTAAGGAGGCTTTATTCCTGAATATGTGCAAAGTTGAAATGACTTTAATTCTAGAAACCATACTAGGCAACTATGGCCTTTTGTTTATATAGAATGGTTCTCGAGCTTTTCGTGGGTAGGTTAGGCTCATTGATGACTACTTCGGATAAGGGCCTATTTGGTTATAGTAATCATGAGGAAGAGTTTTATCCTTCTTCAAGAGGAGTGGCTCGTTTGATAAGGAAGTGGGCCTTGGTGCCACGGTAGCTTAAACTATAAGGAAAGATGGCTAATAACTATAGGAAATTAAGATAACGTTTGCTACGAAGAAAGTAGGAATATATTTTTTATAATATATGTAATTAAATTATATTATAATATTATTTTATAATAAATTATTGTAATTAAAATAACAATATAATTACATTATAATTCATGAATGTAATATGAGTGCAGTTCAAAATTAATTCAATTATATTGTATTATATTTTGTAATATTTTTAAAAATATTTTTACCCTTCAATTTAAATTTTTTAAAAATAATTAAAATAAAATAAATAATATAAAAAACTATATTAAGAAATAAAAATAAAATACATGATATTAAAAATATATTTAAAAGATGAAATTATGTAAAAAATTAATAATAAAAAATACAAATATATTAAACTTATATTTTAATACATAAAAGTAATTCTGAAAGTTGACATTACATTTCTTGCATTTTAATCATTACTTTGCTTATATATCAAGTACTACAATGTTATCTTCCATACAATCTCACACATTACCTACAATTATATTGCATATGCAATCTCTCACATTACCTTTAATCACATTACATTATAAAATACCAAGCGCCTCTTAAGTTAGAGAAAACCAAACATTGTCCTCTTTTTTTTCTCAATTATTTGTAGTGAGAACTACCAAGATTTAAGCAATAGGGTTCAACCTTCAAGAAACATTTTTTTTCATGTTTTCTTAATTAAATACCACTTGAACACAATGACTAATGTTTAATTTTGGTTTAAACGTAACTAATTAATATTTACTAATTTATTGATTAAATGAACAAGTAATTAAATAATTTTTTTTTATTTCATTGTCATAATTCTTATGAAATTTGAATTATTATATAGCATTAATTTCTTTTATTAAAATTTTATTTCTGAAAGAGGAAATATTTGAATAGAAGAATATACATGTGGAGCCAAATATGTCAAGGCAATTTGTAATTTGTAAAAAATAATATAGATTTATTTTTAATCATATTCTTCTAGTTGAAAAATGAATGAAGGAAAATTTTCAAATGTTTAGATATATAGTTTGTGGAGGAGTGTATATCTACGCAAGGTGTAAAAAACAAATCACATATCTAAACCCTAACCAAATTAAAATAGACCATCTAACTTAATTATTTTAAATCAAATTCATGGCATTTCATTTGTTCACAAATGTCAATGATAACTAGCATGGGTTTACTTTGAAGTATTTAATTTAATAATAAATATATGTACCATTTGTTCAAAAGTCAATTTTGAATGTTTCTTTCTTTCAAAGCTTTACTTATAAGAAAGAACAAATTTTACATATAAGTCAAACCATATTAGAGTTCATTGTTAATTATTATACTATCATTTACTTTTCTTGGTAATTTTTAAAAATAGAAATTTATGTGTTTGATTATGTTTTAAAAATTTTCTAAATAATATTATTTTACAAAAAATATTTGACAAAAAAGGAAAAAGAAAAATATAGAAAGAAATATTAATTAAGCATAGCAATGTGGGTGGTTCTTTACTTGCCTCGAACCGACCTGACTTTTTGATACCTCACTCATACCCGCAATTGCATTGCCATAGTATCCTAAGGGTAACGGAGGATTAAACGTGGAACGTGCATTGACAACGCAAATAATGCCAACATCTTCATTCGGGTCAAGTTGCAAGGCTATGGTATGACATCGCCATAAGCATGCGGCTATGATGTCAAAAGTTGAACATCGGCGGTGCGGAGGAACAAATCTGCGTAGAGCTGAGACTTGTTTGGGTCCAAAGAAAAAAGAGCGATGAACCATGTTGTCCAATTGAGTGATTATGTTGGCATTGGTATGGATCACTTGTTCAAACTCATGGTGCGTACATGTAGTTCGAGGTGGGTTTCGAGCATTTAGGAGATGTCTTTCCCAAACGGGTAAGATTGTGGGAGCAAGTGCACCTCGTGCCATCTCGCCCATTGCCGACATGAATTGCACCAAGCCAATAGCATCGCTCATAGTGTGGTTGTGGCGTAGGGCAAAGATGAAACCCCCGCATTTCAATCGTGTTACCTGTGTTAAATAAAAAAAAAATTCGTAATGATCACTTGTGTTGCTAATTAATATTTTCTTCCTTTTTTTTGGGTATTTAAAAGATAACTTTTGTTGCTAGTTACTAAATATATTTTTTCCCTATTTTTTGGTATTTTAAGGATAACTTTTGTTGCTAGCTATCAAAGAAAATTTTGGTTTATTTTTTTTAAGAAAAAAGTCCAAGGAAAGAGAGATGATTGAAACACAAACCTCAGTTCTTTTATTACAAATACTTTTGCGTTGTAATTATTTTTTGTAATTGTAAAAGTTTTATTTTGTCCAAACCAGATCCTGATACCATGAAAGGTCTCTTGCTAAAAAAATAAGGGACTTGTAATAATAAACTGGTTGTGGAGGTTAATAAATTTGTCTTTCAAAAAAAACATATAAAGAACTCAATAAGTGGATAATGATATAGAGAAAGATAAACTTAATTGTAAGTAAACAAGATAATCTTTTAAAAAAAAAAAAGAAATGATTTTATTAACTTCAAGCCCGGGATGCCATGTGAAGTCTCTCATGCCTAACTGGTCAAAGACTCTTGTGGCATTAAAACTCTACAAAAGATTACAAATCCGATATCAGATAATGGTATCACCCAAAGTCAAAATCAAATCAAAACGCGAATTGAAGAGTTTTCCAACTTCAAACAAAACAAAGAAGTTCCAAGATAGAAGAAACAAAGCTCGACAAAAATCATCAAAAGCCAAACAACAACATAAGTACAACTTTGTCGCTGTCAGTAGATCAAAGAAAAAGATGATATGCTAGGATGTGTCGTTTGAGAATAAGTTTTGCAGGTCAACGGTATGCTTTTAAGGATTAGTTTATGGTTGGGCTTATCTTCTAGAACAAAAGGATGAGAGTTAAAAGGTTGAGAGGTTGGAGTTTTAGGAAATACCTCAATTAAAAGCAATGGACAATTTAGCACTCCACCGTAACCTGGAACATCATAGAGAAGCTCATCCATGCATGGAAATGGTGGTTGAAGCTCCTCACCAAACTGCTCGAGTGTAACATCGGCATCGCACTCACTAAGCAACACTCCCTCGCCGGTACAGTCCACGGTGAGCTTACGATTAGGCCCTTCTCTTAACCTACCAGCATATGGATAATAAAACACTAGAGTTTTTGCAAGTGCATCTCTGATAACCCTAGCAGGGTCCCTCCCTTGCATGGAAGGGCTGTATCGATAAAATTGGATTACGGGGATATTCAAATCGATCACCTTCTCGATCATCAATGTTTGACAATGGCTTATACTCATGAGGGGTGGACTTAGCCAGGACCACTAGCTCCGGTTTACACCTACGACAATTTAAATATATATTTATCTCAAAAAATAATTATTCATCATAATTATATTTTATCTCAATTGTTAAAATAATTATAATTTATTCATATATTTTTATAAATAAATAATTAATTTAAAATAAAATTTAATTTAATTATATTTTATTCATCATAATCAATTAAAATTTGTATATAAATATTTATTTTTATAAATTCTTCACTTATTATAAATCATTTTTAAAATATTCCCTAGACAAAATATTGAAAAATAAATATTTGAAAAAAAAAACATTAACAAGTAGAAAATCATATCTTTGAAATGATAAAGATGCCCTTCAATTTTTTATTTTTAAGTTGTAATTATTTATTCCGTGACTTTGATTTTTATTAGATTTTGATGTTGGGGTTTTTTTTTTTTATTGTTTTGGCAAACCGTGTGAGGGGGGATTTTTATTAACCGAAAGAAACATGAATTATATTTTTATAAACTTCCTGAGTTTACACATATTTGGAAGGAAAAGTTCGAACCCAAATCAGTGTTCCTAAACTTGAAAACCTAAAATAATTGGGAAGTAACAAACTGAGTGCATAAAGAGTCCTGCTCATATATTGTGCTAGTGGTTCATTAGTTCAACTTTCTTGAGCAGATTTTCTGCAACCATCATATTGCAGGCCCTACAAATATTCATCTGGCGGTGACAAAGAAACAGAAGATTTGTGACTTTTTGTTTCTAGAATTTTGTAGCGTGAATATTCTTACAGAACAAATTCTTGTGGAGTTCCAGTGCTTTGGTTTTATGGGGGGGATTTAATTTGTTATTTTTTATAAGCAGTTTACATTTCGCCCGCTCTCCCCCCTTCCACAAAAATAGGTTGGTGTTTGACGGGGGTTTGTTGTGGATCCATAGTCTATACCCTGTACTAAGGCATTGTGTCGAAATCAAGTGCGATTTGTTACTTGTCCAAGCAGTGCTACTGTCAGAACCCAAACAGTGAAAGAGTGGGGGAGAGAAAAAGGGAAAGAGCGGGGAAGAGAAAGAGGGGAAGAGCGGCTGAGATAAAGAGGGGAAGAGCGGGAAAGAGCAGCGGAGAGAAAGAGGAGAAGAGCGGCTGAGAGAAGAGGGAAAGGAGGATGAGAGAGAAAAAAATTATTTTATACGAATAAGTTATAATTTTATAAATTTAATAAAAATATTTAATTATTAAATATTTTAAAATTATTTTATGATTTACGAAATAGATAAAATTAAATAAAAAATAAAAAAATATTTAAAATAAATTTTTAATTTATTTTAAAAGATACAAATTATTAAGATATTTTTATTTCTCGTTTCCCTTTTAAACCAAATAAAATTACAAATTATGATTAGAAACAGAGAGATAATAACATGCTATTTTTCATACCAAACGTGTAACAAGAGCAAAGTTATCTCTATCGTATCATCTTGGATTCCTCACACAATTTTTTTTTGGGGATAGCATAATATCTTGTCAAGGAGGGAGGCGGTGGTGGGTACAATGACGTTTACGTGTCAGTAGAGGGAGTGGTCAAGACAATGCCACGTGGGCTCCTACGACATGGGCCATTGTGATTTTTTTCCATTGGCCTTTTTTTCCTCATATAAAAAATTAATTTTTCTTCATGAAATTTAATTTCCGCATTGTTTTCGGTTCTCTCTCTTATCTGATCTATCCATCCCATCAAGAAGACCATATAGAGGAAAGACAAGTGGGTAAATGCTGTGATGTTGGAGTTTGGAGAGGTCCGCCCCGCTTTGCCGACAGCCATTCCCTTGGGCCCCACCTCCCCCTCCCCCTCCCCCTCCCCCTCGCCTCACCTTTTTATTCCAGTTTCCTAAATAAAAACAAACCACCGTATTTACAACTTTAGCTTGAATTTTATTTCTATTTCTCTTTTTAATGGGTTATATTTGATTTGCCCAACTTGCAAAACCAAGTCTTAGGGGAGCTCCTAGGACCCACATACAATTGATATTTTTAACAGCAGGGAAAAAAAAAGTTACGGGCTGTGTTTCTAATCTAGCCAGGGGAGAGAGTAAAGCACCTCATTTTTGTTTTCCCTCTATTCCATTCTTGCAAATCAATCTCGCATTTGCTTTTTAACAAATCTTTTTTTTGTCACCAATTATACTCTTAAAATACTATTAATCACATCACAAAACAAACTCCTAGCGATACAAGATAAAATTCCTATGTTGAAAACACTAACAACATCAGCAAACTATTCCCCGAAATATTAAAAACAACACCAAAAAGATAAAATATATAATTACTGAACTTGCCCCTGTAACGAGTTACAGCTCACGAAGAGAGAGGTTAGACCTCCTAAATTCTTCAATTTTTCAACTATCCAATCTTCACTAGAATTAGCAAAAAGACCAAGATTCTTGCGGAGACTCCAAATTTCTTTTGCCTCTTCAAAGATCCGATTACTTTTGTTAATAAAATCACCATCCAATAAGGTTCCATTCATCATCTTCAGATCTTCAGCATCTGCCCCTAGAAGCTTATGTTTTCTTCCTCTTTTACTTGTCTGCTTCACTTTCGTTGCTTTCCCTCTCAACTTCACTCTGAAGATTAGATTTTCAATATTCATCTTGGACGACGAAAGAAGATGAGAGGAAATGAGGTTTGATCCAGCTCTTCCCCACGATAAGACACCAAACAATTAGTGGGCTCTTCTGGTTCAAAATACGCCACATACCCTTTCCTTTCCAGGCCTAGATCGGACATAGACTTGTCACCAACATTTCAATTATTTTTTCATCTTTTTCACCAACTCATTCTCTTTCCTTCTGGCAGCCACCCGTCCCTACTGGCACTACCATTAATGATTCTAGATTTTTCCAAAGCATTCTCCATCACAATCAAGGTCTGCTAATGGTTTCCTATTGTTAGCATCTAAAAGGTCTTCATTAAACACCGGATTACCCTCTTAAAAATTCTTCTCCACCAGCGTATTAGCACAACCTAGTTCAAGTTTGATCCCATCTTAACATTATCTTCAAACTCCATGATGAAACAAGGGCTTTGCAGAGAATCTGTGGTTGAGAAACTGTCATTTGTTTTCTCTAGCTTCATTCACCTATTTATCAACATCCATCAAAAAACACAAAACCATCTTCCAGAAGTAATTTATACTCACACAAATCTGATAAATCTTATTGGCAATCAACAAGTCAATGACCTCATCGATCTGTTCCTTCTTATCAGTGAAAATCAACATAACACCATAGCTGAAATTCTTGCATTTTGACGTTTTAGCCTCAAGAGACATTAATTTTCCCCAGACATTAGCAATATTGGAAAAGGAACTATAGTCTCTTGCACGAACAAGAACTCCATACACAACTAACCTATTTTTTACTGTATTTGGTAATAAAGTTTTCAAACCACACTTTCTAATTGATTGAGTATTGCTCGTAATGTACTACCTTCTTTAGGGATAGATGCTGCTCTGCCACCCTTTGAAGCCTGTGGATAGGTTTAGGTGGAGCCTGACCCAAAAATGGGTTGCTCAAATAATAAATGCACGAAATTATAAAAATAGGCTGTAGCCTGGCCAATGAAATTGGTTGAGTTTAAGCCACCTCATCCTTTTTCTCTAATTTTACTTTTTGGTGGGAGATATTTTTTTTGTTTTGACCTCAATTATAAATTATTATCCAAGACAATTGTGCAAATTCTATAAAATAAAAATACCAAAATTCGAATATAATTAGTGTATATGTATCTTTTCCTTCATTCAAAGGATTATGAAAATTTTACGACATTTATCGATCATCGTCCACTCATAACAATTATAAGCATTTAGTGCAACAAAAATTATTGAAATTTTTTCATAAAAGAATTTGAAATTCAAAGATAATTAGTATATGCACCATTTACCTCGTTTAAAGAAACTTAATGAAGTGAGATGTAAGACATGAAGATGAGGATAATTTGCAAAGCAAACAGTTAATAGGAATAACACCATTCTCCTTATGACGCAGTACGCACCCATTACTTCTGCAAAGTAGATTGAATGAAAGTGGAATTACTTTGACTAGCAGATGGATGATCCTTTAACATTTTATTCAACTCTTCAACAAATCTTTCCATAGCTGGAGACGGCAAGTAAATTGGCACCGCAAGTCCATCTTCCCCTTTCTTACTCCTATGAGGTATTTGAAAGCTTGCCACCACTCTTGTGGTAGGTCCAGCGTACATTGCCTTACCCCATCCAAGATCAACATCGAAAAACTTGGCATGTCTTGCGTTGGAAACTAGGTAGGCTCAAACCAAGCTAGTGGGTGGCCGACCCTTTGTCACCAAAAAATCCGCCTCCGATTTCACATACTCTTCAGGCACAGTTTCTTTGGTTTGCTTCACTAGGGGTTTTGGCATAATTTTCCAGCTACTGTCACAACTATAGAGTGCACGATTGCGTTCCCGTAATATCACTTTGGCAATGGAGGATTAAACTTAGAGCGTACAATGACAATGCATAGCAAGCAAACTTGTTCAACAGGGTCGAATGGTAAGGCAAGTGTTCGGCAACGCCATAAGCAAGCAGTTAAGACTTCAAATGCGGAACAATGGCGAAGATGCGAAGGAACAAATCTACGGATGGCGGATATATGAGAGGGATTGAAGAAAAATGAGCGATGAACCATGTTTTCTAATGGGGCGAAGATTGAACATGATTTTATATCATCTACTTTGTCAAATTCATGGTGCGTACATGTGACCTGTGGAGGAGTTCGACTACTTAGGAGATGCCTTTCCCATACAGGTGGGATTGAAGGAGAGATTGCGCCTTGTGCCATCTCAACCATAGCGGAAATGAATTGGAATAGGCTAGCGGCATCACTCATAGTGTGGTAGAGTCGAAGGGCAAAGATGATACCACCGCATTTCATCCAAGTAACCTTGCATAAGAAATATTGAATTAATGTTATTTTGATATAGATGTATTATTTTTTTATTTTTTTTTAAAAAAAAGATATGCTTAATTAATATTTATACCTATTAATTACCATAAATATTTATGGCCTTAGCTTTGAAAAATTATTAGTTTCCATTTATCTCCATGAAATAAGCAACATCTAAATTTCCTAATTTTTGACAGAATAAAAATATCCCTAAAATTTCCTAATTGTGGAGTAAAGAACACTAATTTTAAAAAAAAATAGAAAAAACTCTCATAACTAGTAAAATGACCATACTGTTCATGATTTAATTTTTCTTAAAATCTTGATCATAGCTTGGAGTAATAAACAAATTAATACCTGGATCAACAACAATGGGCGATTTAGCATCCCTCTGGAGCCGGGAGCATCGTAAAGAAGCTGAGTCAAGCAAGGAAATGGTGGCAGAAGTGCTTCACCAAATTGCTCAAGTTTAACATCAGCATTGACCACAACAAACAAGACGCCTTGACCAGTACAATCAACCATAAGCTTGCGGTTTGGCCCTTCCCTTAGCCTACCAGCAAATGGGCAGTAAAACACGAGTTTTCCAAGTGCCTCCCAAATAACCTTAGCAGGATCCTTCCCTTGCATGGAAGTATTGTACTGATAAAATTGGATAATCGGGATCTGGATCCGAAGACCCTCTTGGTCATCAATGTCCGATAACAGTTTGAGCTCACGGGGGGTGGGCCTGGCCAGCTTTCACGAGCTCTGGTTCATACCTACGGACGGTGAAGACTAGGGAAGTGGGTTGGGGCACCATGGCAGAAGTGGTTGACATTAAAATCTGCGGTGGGATGGTTGCAGCTATATAATCTTCTTGTACAATTGACTTTCTTTGCTCCGTATGAGGTCAAGGGTATCTTCACTTGTTGGATGTGTAGTACTGAGAAATTAATCAATTTATAATTGATCCTTTGTCACACGGATTTTGGTATTATTTGGAAGGGCAAATGATGTTAGGGTACCCCAAAAACTTCTTATTAATGTTTTAATTAAAATAATCTATACAAGTAGCTGAACGGTCCTGTCATGTTTGAGTAGGACCATTCCTTTCATTCCTTTTAATTAATTAATTAAAATAACAAATAAAGAAAGAAGATATCTTTATGTTCATATTTAAGTACCTACCTAGCTACACATGTATACATATATACTATACGTTAATTGGTTTTTATCTAATACATGTATATTATTGTAATCAATGCCATTCTTATTAAAAGGGTTGAACTCCATATTGATCTAAATGTTTCGATATCAAATATTGTTATTTTGTGGTTAAATGAAAATTGTATAAAATGATAAATTTCAACCTTATTTTAAATGAAAATAAATATGTTATTTATAAAATTATTATTTCTAGAAAATTTCTGGCATTAGAACATTAGAAGTTTAAGAAGCTGTTTGAAGACGTATTCATGGTAAGAAAAATTGTCGATATGTGCAAAGTTAAAATGGTTTTAATTCTAGAAACCAAATTAGGTGATTATGGCCTTTTGTTGTTATTGAATGGTTCTCGAGTCATACTGTGGGTAGGTTAGGCTCATTGATGACTACTTGGAACAAGGGCCCATTTGGTTATAGTGATCATAATGGAGAGTGTTATCCTCGTTCAAGAGAATGGCTTGTTTAACAGGGAAGTGGGTCTAGGTGCCATGGGAGCTTAAACTATAAGGAAAGATGGCTAACAACTATAGGAAATTAAAATAGTATTTGTTATAAGGGAAATAAGAGCACATTTTTTGTAATATGTCTAATTAAATTATGTTACAATATTTGTTTTGCAACAAATTACTATAATGTAAAATTACAATGTAATCACATAATAACCAATGGATGTAATGCGATTGAAGTACAAAACTAATACAATAAGATTGCATTGCATTTTACAATGTGTTTATAGACATTTTTGCCCTTCAATTTAAAATAAAATATTGGATATTGTCTTTAAAAAAAGAAATTAAAGTAAAATATATAATATAAGAAATTATATTTAGAAATGAAAATAAAATACGACATTAAATATATATTTAAGAGATGATATTATATAAAAATTATTAATAAAAAATATAAGTATATTAAATTAATATTTTAATATATAGAGGTAATTCTGAAAATTGACATTACATTCCTTACATTTTAATCATTACTTTGTTTATATCCCAAACACTACAATGTTATCTTTCATGCAATCTCATTTATTGCAATCACATTACCTATAATCATATTATATTGTAACGTACCGAATGCCTTATAAGTCAAAGAAAATCAAACATTGCCCTCTTCTTTCTTCAATTCTTTGTAGTGAGAACTACCAAGATTTAAGCAATAGGGTTCAACCTTCATGAAGCTTTTTTTTTTTTCACATTTTATCAATTAAATACCACTTGAACACAGTAACTAATTTTTAATCTTGGTTTAAACCTAACTAATTAATTTTTACTAATTTATTGATTAAATGAACAAGTAATTAATTAAATTTTTTATTTCGTTGTCATAATTCTTATGAAATTTGAATTTTTATATAGCATTAATTCTTTTATTAAGATTTTATTTCTGAGAGAGGAAAGATTTGAATAGAAGAATATGCATGTGAAGCCAAATATGTCAAGGCAATTTGTAATTTGTAATTTGTAAAAAATAATTTAGATTTATTTATTGATAATCATTTTTTTAGTTAAAAAAATGAATGAAAGAAAATTTCCAAATGTTTAGATATATAGTTTGTGAAGGAATCTATCCAAATGTTTAGATATATAGTTTGTGAAGGAATCTATGTATACACAGCGTGCAAAGACAAATCATATGTCTAAACCCTAACCAAATTAATTATTTTAAATCAAATTAATGGCATTTAATTTATTCACAAATGTCAATGACAACTAGTTTGGGTTTAAATTGAAGTATTTAATTTAATAATAAATATATGTACCACTTGTTCAAAAGTCAATTTTGAATCTTTCTTTTTTGCAAAATTTTACTTATAAAAAAGAACAAATTTTACATATCAATCAAACCATATCGGATGTCACGACCCGAAACTCCTATCAAGCCCGTGACAACCGCCGCGACGTCCCGATAAGCACTCATTACCCCGAATGCCGATCGAAACCTCTCAAGGCTTAGCATCAACTTTCGCATCTCCTCGGTGAGCGACAATTATTAAATCTCGCATTTCAAGAAAACATAAGTTGTTTCCAACTCAAAACAATAAAATATTATTTTCTAGCTCACAAGGGTATTTTCGTCATTTTTTATTTTTTTTTTAAATCCGTAAAAATGTAATATGTAAGTGGAAACACATATTTCATGATTTAAATTAAATTTTGAAATCTAAAACATTCGTTTAAAGTAAAATTATAACTATTTGAATATAATAAAAACATTAAATAAAATATTCTATTTTCTTAAAACACAATATTTTCAAAGTCTTCCTAAAATAACTTTTGTAGCGTAAGAGTAAAATAAATTTATTCATATAGTAATAAAGATAATTAAAGTATGAAATTTTGTTTACAGTGACACGTGGGCCCCCAACTAACCAAGAAGGTGTAGAGCTACGAACCCTTACTTCCTATGATGCAACTCCGAGATTAATTCTCGTCTTAATCAACTATCAACAAACTGTCATGAGCCTGAAAAATGGATAGGAAGAGGAGTGAGATTAAATAATCCCAGTGAGTAAACAATTACCATCAAAAGCATCTAAAGCCGAGTAGATGGAGACAATATAAAAACGTTATATCACAATAATGTTCATAACACAAATTTTGTTTCAATCTATACCAAACAATTTCTTTTCATCAAAATTTCTCGGCTTATGAATTTCTTAAACTTGGCCCTTGCCAATATCATTCTCGCGGGTACCTTCGTTAAGGTATCCCACTGAGACCGCCAATGCTGTTCAATGACCCATACCCATAAACATGTTTTCACATCTGACACACAGCCGTTCCTTAGCGTTGACTGAGTCTCACTCTCACGTGGTGGCCCGAACGTGAGGTGCATTCAAATCATACCTCAGGAGATACTTCACCCAACATCTCCCCCTGGAGGTAAGTATATAATTGAGTTACCGTGCCCCTCTCATAGGCAGTCCACGGAAACCCCCACCACTGTAGTGACCGTTTAATATACCACCAGACCCATAAAAATTTCAGTAGCATAATATGGCGAATAAAATGTAATCCAGTCTACCGAGACCAATCCAAAACTATTCATATATTTCATGCCAACCCCAAAAATTTAGCCATCATGCTACCATAATGCCATAAGCCCCAATTTCAATAACATATAAAATCATAAATTTCAACACAGTCTCCATATACTCAATTTTCCCAAAACAATATATGATTTCAAAACCAGTATAAATTTCATTTTTATTAAAAAATATTTTAATTGAAAAACATAATATTTTATAATTTAAGCTCACAATTCAATAAAAACATCAAACAAGTATAATAACTCTAGATATTTAAGACGATAAGTTGTCCACTCACAGTTCTAGGAGTCGATGTACTCCTAATCCCAGTCTTCAAGCACAATTTTTGTACTTTTACCAGTGTAATTTGCTCACCACCTATCCACAATGTACAATACATAATTCACCACATCAATGCTTGACCATTATAAAATCAATTCAGGCTCGGTATATATGCATGATATGACATGCAACTTATCCGACTACCGCTTAAATGCAGTGCTGACCTAATTCGGTCTATTACCCGATTAAATTACTAACGCGTCCAATTTAATCTTTAATTAATTTTTTTCAGTTTTTATACCTCAATTACACCCAAATTGACTTAATGTTCCTCAGTGTGATGCAAATTATCAGTCTCGGTAGCAAATTATGAAAATACCCCTAGTGCGTAAAAATTCATATTTTTGCTCCGAAAATTCCCATTATTTTTCTAGGCTCATAATTTATCATTATTCATCATAATTCCTCAAATAAACATCAAGATCAGCAGCCAATATTCCCCTAGAAAATTCAGCCAATAATGGTAATGGAGGAAAATAAATTCTTTTCTTGTTGTTTTGTTCCTAAATATGCTAAACTAACTTAAAACACTAACATAACTTATAATCAAATTAATCTAACAAGTTTCTCTCTCCTAACCCATTTTTTCAGAATTGAATTCATCCTCAAATCACATGATTCAACCATGAAAAATGATGGGAAATGCATGGAAATGATAAATCTTAAGCTAAGCTTGAAAAATCATACATTTAAACACTTGATTCCTTGAAAAATCACACTTTTTCTTTGAATTTTCTCACTCTAGGGTTTGTTCTTATTTCTCTCTCTCTCCTACTGGTTTTGGCTGACCATCCCAATGAAGAATTCTAGAATTTTCAAGCCTTTTAATAGGCTTAATAAAATATTATTATTTTATTTACCTTTTGAATATTTTATTTTTTTATTTTTTTCTAGCCATCTTTTTGACTTTCTTTTTCTACCACTCAATCCTCTTCACTTATCCATGTCTTCCATGAAATTTCTAGACTTTTCCAAAATTTTAGTGGAGTAAATTTTTAAAAATTACACTTTTGCCCCCGTAAAGTGTAAAATTACATTTTTACCCCAAAAACTGAAAAATTGCCTATAGACATATTTTTCATCCGTTATACTCATACCATTCTCAAATTTGTTAAATGTGATTTAAATTATCTCAAAATCTCAAATTTTATCCGCGGATGGAAAAATTACAATTTTGCCCCTAGATAGTAAAAATTTCGGTTTGACTCCGAATTGACCCTCGAACTCCTAATTACCATTTTGAGTCATCCCTGAACTGTGAAACTCTTAATTTCACCTTAAAATTTCTATTTGAACTAGTTCGAGGCTTAATCGACTTAATGATACCATTAGGGGCAATATCGTCTTTTAACGATTTCTCGAACTTCCTAAATATACAAACATTCTATTGAGCATGTGAATGACATTATAATTATTTTACAAAGTAGGGTTTGACATCGGAGCTCATTGTTTATTATTATACCATCATTTACTTTTTTTGGTAATTTAAAAAATACAAATTATATGTTTGATAAAGTATTAAAAATTTTCTAAATTATA
Organism: Theobroma cacao; assembly: GCF_053813885.1. NCBI lineage: Eukaryota > Viridiplantae > Streptophyta > Magnoliopsida > Malvales > Malvaceae > Theobroma > Theobroma cacao. Next base: position 41,305,591 of record NC_142643.1, on the reverse strand, counting down.
ATATTTTACAAAAAAAATTTGACAAAAAAGAAAAATGAAAAATATAGAAAGAAATATTAAGTAAGCATAGAAATTTACTTATCATAATTTTTTTAGTAAGAGCATTATATAAGTTTTTTTAATTATAATAGTATTGAATAATTCAAAAATTAATATTAGTACAAAATTTCAATTATTTGCGCTTCAAATTTTATAACTTAAATATATATATTTATCTATAATCATTATTTAAAAGTAAAAAGTAAATATTCATGTACAACCACATGATAACAAACGCGAGTAGAACAAATGTAAATACAATGAAGGCACTAGAGTTACTCAGAAGAAAAAAAAATTAAGAAGGGAATGAGAAGGGACAAATTCCGTTCTTTACAGTATGTTTGCTAGGAAGGACGGAGATGGAGGGAAGGGGAAAATGTGAGTAAAGCAAAATGGAAGGGAGGAAGTAAAATCATATTTCCTTTCTTGTGATTGGTATGAAAGATGAAAAATAAAGGGAAAGAAGGAGATTAAGGGTAAAATTATTAATTTAAGTAGAAAAAGATTTTTCCTCCCAATTTGGAACCATTGAATTTGGATGGAAGGAAGAGAAGCAAATCTACAAATTAAAATTGGACGTTATTTAATAGATGGATCTGGCATTATAGTGATGAAACGAACAGCGTTTGGATAGTTGTTATACACAAGAAAAATTGTGAAAAACCCTCTAACCTTGTTCCCCATGTGAGAGAGAGTTACAAACCATCTAAAATGTGGAAAAATATCCTTTTCCCCTTTCTCCAGCCAACAATTACTTTAGTATGGGCATTGTAATGGGTGACGGAAACAATATTCGTTTTTGGCATGACAAATGGATCGATGGCACATTAATTAAAGATGCTTTCCCCTGTATTTTTGCTCTTTCCATCAACAAGTTAGGGATTTTGAGTGAATTTGGCTTTTGGGACAATAATGAGTGGAAACGGGACATTCAACTTCGACAAAATATTTTTGATTGGGAAAAAGATCAATGGAACTTTCAATTACAGACCATTGGTGAAACTATTTTAGGAAGCACTCTTCATGATATATAAATTCGTTTGGAACGGTACAGTTAGTGGTTCGTATTCAACCAAGTCCTTTCATGAGACCGTAGATGGTAATAATGGGAATGAAAAAAGTTTGTAGAAAGAAGTGTGGGTTGAGTTAGCGTCTCCTTAGGTAAAAATTTTTAATTGGCAAGTTTTGCGTCAAAGCCTAGCAGTGAAAAATGAGCTGGTTAAAATGGGTCTTTGTTCGTAAATGCCTTTGACAAATCTTAAAGATAAAAAAAAAAAAATTTGGCTGCAAAATTTCAAACTTTTTTTTTTTTCAGATTTTTTACTTCATCACAATTTTTTTTTAATTTAATTGACTCCTAACTATGATATTTATAATAAAGTATGTAATACTTGAACTTATAAGTGCTCACAACTAATTTGAAAATTATATGAAAAACACAAACAATTGAACTGAGAGATTCAACTAATTTTATTGATTAAATGTATTTTTTGTTTTTCCACTGAATTATGTTTTTAATCTCTTGATTAATTTCATGTTTGAATATGAAATCAAATCTCAACAGGTTTATGAATATTGAAGCTGCATGCTATGGATTATGTATGAGAGAAATGGAAACAACGGATCATTTGTTTTTTAAATGTGAGGTTGCTTGGAAGATTTGGGCTACATGGTATAGTATTTTAGGGATCAGTTGGATCAGTTCGGGCAATGCTTGTTCGTTCTTTTCAGCTTGGAATGATGTGCATTTTGACAAATTAGGAAGAAATGAGGTGGGGAAGATGGGATATTTGCAATACTTTGGTCGATTTGGTTGCAAAGAAACAAGTTGGTATTTAATGAAAAAATGTGGGACAGTATCCAAATTTTCGAACTTGTAAGGTTAGAATGGCATATTCAAATCCTAGATCCGCAAATAATGTTGCGGATTCTCTTGCCAAGGAAGAGGTTGAAAGAGAGATTGATATGCAGATGATCAATCACAGTGAGGAAAGTTTTTAACGGGTGACTTCTCTCTTCGGTCTTGCTTCTGTTTCTTTTTTTCTTGGGTTGTTTGAGGTGTGTCACCTTTGGATCTGTTTCCATTTTCTTGGTGTTGTGGTGAGATTTGTTGTGATCCTATTTTGAGTTGGGTGGATGTTTGCGCTTGCTTTTTTATTTCTCCTGCTGAGTCATTTTTGCTGAATTCATCTCGTTTGATGTGGAGTTGTGGTTGTCTTTTGAGTCTTCTTTGCCTCTTTTGACTGGCGTGGTTGGTGCTCTGATTTGTGCTGATTTGCTTCTTGAGGATGGAAAGGGTGGGTTTTATGCATGGTCTTAGGGGAGGGAGTGTGCGTTATGTGTTTTTGCTCTTCTAAATGGGTGGGAATCCAATTTATGGCTGGTTCATGTTTTTTTCTTTTTTATTTTCCTGAGCTTTCTATGAATTGCTCTTTTTTGTCAGAAGTTCTTATCTTCAGGAATGTGCATGGTTGTGGGCAATGGTCATAATGTTCTCTTTTGGCAAGATGAATGGATCGAGGGTGTCATTTTGAAAGATAAGTTTCCCCGAATGTTTGCTCTCGCTTCAAATAAAACTGGATCTGTCAATGAATTTGGTGCTTGGGTCAATGGTGATTGGAGATGGAAAATTAATCTTAGAAGATCTATTTTTTATTGGGAAAGAGCTCAATGGACTGGATTGTTGCAGATGAATGCAGGTATCATTTTAACTGAAAATATGGAAGATAAACTTGTGTGGAAAAATTCTGTGGATGGCTCCTTTTCTTCTAAGTCTTTCTATAATGTTGTTATTGGTTCTAGCGGTACAAATAAGACTTTATGGGAAGCTGTTTGGGCTGGTCTTGCTCCGCCAAAGGTGGAAACATTTTGCTGGTAGGTTATTAGAGGGAGAAGTGCAGTTAAAAGTGAACTGGCTAAGAGACGAATTATTCATAACAATACATCTTGTTGCGTTTTATGCCTCAAAGAATTGGAAACGGTCGACCACCTGTTTTTTAAGTGTCCTGAAACATGGGAAAATATGGGCTGCTTGGTGCAAATTGTGGGATATTTCATGGGTTAGTCCTCCTGATCCGTTTACTTTCTTTTTAGCATGGAACTCCGTGCATTTCGTTAAGCAAAATTGTGGAAATCTGGAAAATGAGCTTCTTTGCAATTGTTTGGTTTATATGGTTAGCACGAAATGAGGTTATTTTTAATGGTAGGAATTGGGACAGTGTGCAAACGTTTGAAATTGCTAGAATAAGAATTGCTTGGTGGTCCAAATCTAAATGGAAAGAAGATTGCCATGATTTTGAAGATTCGTATAGATGTCCTCAGCATGTTAATGTTGCTATTAAAAAGGATCAAAGAAGAAATAGTGTGGTTTGGAAAAAGCCATCGACTGAATTTTTAAAATTTAACGTTGACGGTGTGGCACGGGAAAATCCAGGAAAATGTGAAATTGGGGGAGTTCTTAGGGATGATCAAGGACGAATCTTGATTAAATTCTATAAGAATGTGGGGCTTGGGGTTGCCAATCAAGCTGAATTTTTAGCCATTAAAGAGGTTTTTCTTATTTTCGCTGCTTCAAGATGGGTTACTACTCATGGTCTGATTATTGAAAGTGATTCAACCACTGCTATTAAATGGATTAAGGATCCTGCTTCGGCTCCTTGGAGGCTGAGAAATCACGTTCTTCATTTACTTTCTCTGGCTAGCAAAGTTAATCAATGGGATATTCAACACATTCTTAGATCTGGGAATTCTATTGCTGATTCCCTTGCCAAAGCTGAAGTTGAAAGAGTTGATGATCTGCTGATTGTTCATCCTGTTGAAAATAATTTTGAGTTGTCTACTTTTGAATCTTGTTGGCTTCGTTTCTTCGGACTTTTGCAGATGATTGCTGATTTTTGTTGCCTTGAGTTTTGTTTTCTGCTGCTTACTCCTTTGGGCTGCTTTTAGTGTTGGAGCTGTTGTCTCTTTTTCGCGGCTGATTTTTTTGTTTCTTTTGTTATGTTGTGCCTTCTCTCATCAGCTTTTCCTTAGGTTGTCTTGTTCATGGTCATTTGTTCTCATTCGGGGTTGGGTAGTTTTACAGAGTGTCTTTGTAATTTAGACTTGCTTTTCATGTGGGACCTTGTCTTCTTATCTTTGAAAGAGTGGTCCTGCATGTTTATGTTTTCTATTCAATAATATTTTCTTATCTTTCAAAAAAAAAAAAAAGACTTTTTGCAACATGTTTGGATATTTTGGTTTATGAATATACATTTTTTGCCTTTCAAAAAAATAAAGAACTGATTGAGTATTGCATGTACTACCTTTTTTAGGGACAGAGGGTGCTCTGCATTCTCATTCTCACCCTTTAAAGCATGTGCATAGGACAACCTACCACTCTGTAGTGAGTTCTGCTCCTTGGTACTTTCAATTTCTCTTTTCCCGTGTTCAATGTCATGTCTTGATTCCACTCTCTATTCTACACTTTGTTTCTTCCAACATGAATCCTTACCATTGAATCTTACAATGTTGACACCCAGCCTATGATTTAATAACCAAGCTCCATTCAATCCAGACATTGCTCTTCTAGCATCAGAGAGAAACGATCCTATAAAACAAAACCCAATTTTCTCCCACTCTTGCTTCTTCTTTTCACAATACATCTAGAACCTTGCCGAACAGTTGAAAAATTCTCCTCAGCCACCTCTAATGAACTTTAAGAGGAATACTATTGACAAAAACAGAAGTTGTCTTCCGAATTTGGGCCATCATCATATAATATTTCTTTTAGTCTCATAAAATTTGAGTATTTATTTGTAAAATGAAGTTTATATTTATGATTATTAATTGTAGTAGGAAAATATTATTATCATATTTTTGACCAATCTCAATTGACGCCAATATAGATTAATGATTAATTTTTGTCTTATTAGCAAACGCATCAAATTAACAGCAAGAAGTTATAAGTTTGATATTATAACAAATCATTAGAACATGAGGAGTATCCATTGTAGCACAAAATGAAGAAGGTTATTGCTTTAATATGGTTTGCAGAACATAAAAATATAACCATTAAACAAACATACGCACGGCATAGGCTTAGGGTCGAACCGTGGGCCTGGAGGGAGTCTGGCCCAAAAATGGGTGGTTCAAAGATAGAAGCTTGAAATTAGAGAAAGGAGCTTTAACCTGGCCAGTGAAATTGGTTGAGCTTAATGACATTACTTTTACATAGTAGATTTAATGAAAGTGGAATTACTTCGACTACCAGCTGGATGATCTTTCAACATTCTATTCAACTCTCTAACAAACCTTTCCATAGCCGAAGCCGGTAAGTAAATTGGCACCACAAGTCCATTTTCCCCTTTCTTATTCCTATGAGGTATTTGAAAGCTTGCCACCACTCCTTTGGCAGGTCCACGGTACATTGCCTTACCCCATCCAAAATCAACATCGGAAAACTTGGCATGTCTTGCATCCGAAACTAGGTAGACTCGAACCAAGCTAACTGGTGGCCGACCCTTTGTCACCAGAAAATCTGCCACCGATTTCACGTACTCTTCAGTCACACTTTCCTTGGTTTGTTTCACTAGCTCTATTGCGTATCCTAATGGGTTTTGGCATAATTTCCCTGCAGTTGTTACAGCTACAGGGTACACGATCGCATTCCCGTAATATCCCTTTGGCAATGGAGGATTAAACTTGGAGCGTACATTGACAATGCATAGCAAGCGAACTTGTTCATCTGGGTCGAATTGTAAGGCAAGTGTCCGGCAACGCCATAAGCAAGCAGTTAAGACTTCAAATGTGGAACAATGGCGAAGATGCGAAGGAACAAATCTACGGATGGCAGTTATATCAGAGGGATTGAAGAAAAATGAGCGATGAACCATGTTTTCCAGGGGGGTGAAGTTTGTACATGATTTTATATCGTCTACTTTGTCGTATTCATGGTGCGTACATGTGACTTGTGGAGGAGTTCGACAACTTAGGAGATGCCTTTCCCATACAGGTAGGATTGAAGGAGAGATTGCGCCTTGTGCCATCTCAGCCATAGCGGAAATGAATTGGAATAGGCCAGCACCATCAGCCATAGTGTGGTTGAGTCGAAGCGCAAAGATGATACCACCGCATTTCATCCTTGTAACCTTACATAAGAAATTTTGAATTAATGTTATTTTGATGTAAATGTATTATTTTTTATTTTCTTTTAATAAAAATAAAGATATACTTAATTAATATTTATACCTGCTAATTATCAGAAACAATTACGACTTTAGCTTTGAAAAATTATTAGTTTCCCTGAAAGAAGTAACGTCTAAATTTCCTAATTTTTGACTGAATAACACTATCCCAAAAATTTCCTAATTGTAGAGCAGAGAACAGGAATTTTTTTTTAATAAAAAAATAGAAAACAACTTTAATAACTACTAAAATGACCCCAAACTGTTCATGGTTCAATTTTTCTTAGAATCTTGATCATAGCTTGGAGTAATAAACAAATTAATACCTGGATCAACAACAATGGGCAATTTAGTATCTCGCCGGAGCCGGGAACGTCGTATAGGAGCTGATCCAAGCAAGGAAATGGTGGCTGAAGGGCTTCACCAAATTGCTCAAGTTTAACATCAGCATCGGCCTCAATGAACAACACGCCATCGCCTGTACAATCCACCATAAGCTTACCGTTAGGCCCTTCCCTTAGCCTACCAGCAAATGGATAGTAAAACACAAGAGTTTTTCCAAGTGCCTCCCGAATAACCTTAGCAGGATCCTTCCCTTGCATGGAAGGATTGTACTTATAAAATTGGATAATCGGGATCTGGGTCCGAAGACATTCTTGGTCATCGATGTCCGATAACAGTTTGAGCTCACGAGGGGTCGGCCTGGCCGGCTTCACGAGCTCTGGTTCACACCTACGGACGGTGAAGACTAGGGAAGTGGGTTGGGGCACCATAGTAGAAGTGGTTGACATCAAAATCTGTGATGGATTGGTTGCAGCCATAATCTTCTTCTACAATTGCTTTCTGTGGTCCTTCTGAGGTCAAGCATATCTACACTTGCTGGATGTGCAGTACTGGGAAATCAATCAATTCATAATTAATGCTTTGTCACATGGATTATGGTATTATCTGGAAGGGCCAATGATGTAGGGTACCCAAAAAATTCTTATCAATTTATTAATTAAAACAATCTATATAAGTAGCTAAACAGTACTGTCATGTTAGTGTACTAGGAAAATTATCTTAGTGGGAAGTTTTTAATTAATAAGTGAAGTTAAATGATCAATTGGTATTCAAGGTATGTTTATGAAAATTAATTAATAATAATTTAATCTTGTTTGTGAAAATTAAAAGAATTTTATTTTGACATATAAGATAATAATAATTAATGGAAGTGAATTATCATTTTATATGGTATTTTACAATTTTTTTTACATATAAATAGTAAAACTTCTAAATTCCATAATAAGACGTTTTGAGACTTTTGTGTTTTATAGAAGCGTACAATCCTTAAATCCGATACAACCTCTCAAACTCGAGTCGTTAAGTTGTATTTTTGAAAATTATGATCATGAAAAGAAATATATAAATTTTATTAATTTTATAAAAAATTTTAACAATTTTATCATATTTAATTTCAATTGCATAAAAAATCTAGAATTTGAGGCTTGAGACTGCTAGAGAAAATTAGGTAACACTATAAATGTTGTACAAAACATTTAATTTCGTCCACCCTTTTATGGGTTTGGCTATTTGGGTCCCATCCTTCACTCGAATATATTAATGGTATAGTAATATGTTATAATATGATATGGGCCCATAAAATAAATCATGTATGGTACTATAATACATTGTTGTTATTCCACTTTTACCAACGTTTTATATATAAATATAGGAACAAAAATCCTTTACTCGTATCTCATTTGACCCTTTTTTTACAATTTTGCATCATATGTTTTTAAAATTTTTTATATTAAAATTTAAAATTTTGAAATTTAGGATTTTTGATTGCTAGTATAAAATTGAACATGTGACACAAAATTATTGAAAAAAGCAGTAGATGACAAAAGATTTATGTTCCAAATACTATAGGAGTTCCTCTTTTTTAAAACAAAAAAATAAATTAAAAAATAAAGAAGATTAAAATTCTATTTACACCTTTGGTAGTTTCAATTTTTCTCACATGACATCTTGTTATTTTTTCTCAATTATATCTTTTGAATATTGTCTTTCTCAATTAATATTTTCAGATATAATTTTATACTCGATAAAATTATAAAAATACCTTTAATTGTAAACAAATTGACTAACTTTAAATTAATATTATTTTGATAATTTTACTGAATCAACAATATAACCCTATGCGATAACATAAGTAATTCACAGAGCACTAATGATAAAAAACTATATATTCACAGAATGCTAATTGAGGAGAAAAAAACGTAAAATATCATATGAAAAAAAATTAAAACCACAAATACATATCAAATCAATCCAATTTCAATAATATTTTTCTTTAATTAAGTTTATTTTTTCTTTCCTCTTTTTCGTGCTTGTTTCTTATTTGATTTTAATACAATTTGAGTGATAACCCTCCCCCAGTGACCCACTTGGCTTTAATCGAATAATCTTATTATAATTAGTCTAAATCAGATGTTCACACACCTTGAAAACGTCCCGGCACCTTGTTTCAGTGCTTTGTTTGCTCCATGACTTTCCCCCTCTTCGAGTTGTCTATCTTTATTTTTGCCCTTCTCCTTTCTTTTTTTTTTTCTTTCTTTAATGGAACTTTTTGAGTAGGACCAATCTGTTTATTCTATTTAATTAATAAATTAAAATAACAAATAAAGAGAGAATGTATTCTTATGTTCGTATCAACGTACCTACCTAGCTACACATATATAAGTATATATACACAAATATTATACGTTAATTGGTTTTTATGTAATACATGTATGTTATTGTAATCAATGCCAGGGTTGAACTCCATTGGTCCAAATGTTTAGATACCAAATATTGTTATTGTGTGATTATATGAAAATTGTATGAAATGATAAATTTCAACCTTATTTTAAATGAAAATAAATATGTTATTCATAAAATTATCATTTCTAGGAAATTTCTGGCATTAGAACATTAGAAGTTTAAGAAACTATTTAAAGAACGTATGCATGGTAAGAAAAATTGTCAATATGTGCAGGGGTGGAGTTAGTCAACTTTTGTTGAGAGATCAAAAACAAAAAAATAAAGGTTAAAAATTTTAAAAATTAATATGCTAAATTTAACTAACAATTAAAAGATTATTAATAGAAAATAATTTTATACAACATGAAAGTCAAAAAAAGAAAGATTTATAATAATCTTTTAAGAAAACTGTGCTAGATCTTGCTTTTTGTATTCAAATTCATCAATTATTAATTATGTATCGGAAAACATCAATTTCTTTAATATTGAATTTTGGGCGTTTTGAGTCACATTGCTCTTATTCATGAGTTGTGGCTTGTTGGTTCAAGTATAGGTGAATCACGTAGATGATTCGCATCTTTTCTTTTAAAGAATTTGTCAATTATTTTCAATTTACTCATACTTTAATCAAACTTAAAAAAAAATTAATGCTGTTTACATTTAATATTCTCATTTTATTTCTATTTAAACTTATAATACTAAATATAAAACTATAATGTATAAAATATAAATAGTTAAATATTATATATAAGATTAATAATTTTCTCTTATATAATCAGGATTGTTTAAACACTATATATTTAAGATAATTTTCTTTCAATTAAATATAAAACGTAAAATACATAAAAAAAAAAAGATATAATTAGCTTGTATTTATTGCTATCACTACTTATGGCTTAAGCAAGTTCCTGCCTTAATGGGCAGTTTCTGTAAATCTTATTGCTAATGATATCTTTCTCCACCTTTCAAAAAAAAATGTTAATTTTTTTTTACGTAATCATGATTAATGAAAAATATACATTGATGAAATTTTTAGTAACAATACAACATTATAATTTAGTTTTGCGAACTACATAATAATAGATTAATTTTTAAATATTAAAATTATAAAAAATAAAATCTACATAACAGAAAAAAGAATAACATGATAAGTAGAAGATAAATACCACATATGACATAACAAAAAAGAAAAAAAAGAATATGGTTGATGATTCTTAGAAATTTGAGAAAGAAAATCTATAGAAACTTAGAACATATGAGCAAATAGAATAAAAATAAAAAAATAAACAAATATATATATAAAAATAATAATATAAATTAAAAAAATTTAAAAAAATTTAAAATTGAGTTAAATATGTGAGATCATTTTGTTATTTTTTATTTATATTAATTATTAAATAAAAAATTATTTTGAGAGGACCATCAAGAGAATATATAAAAAATTTTAAAAATTTTATATAATATGAAAAAATTTTAAAAAATTTGGAGGACCCATCACCTAAGGAGGCTTAGCTCCTAAATATGTGCAAAGTGAAATGGTTTTAATTCTAGAAACCAAACTAGGCAATTTTGGCCTTTTGTTGATATAGAATGGTTCTCGAGTCATACGGTGAGTAGGTTAGGCTCATTGATGACTACTTGGGATAAGGGCCTATTTGGTTATAGTGAACATAAGAGAGAGTTTTATCCTTGTTCAAGGGGAATGGCTTGTTTAATAGGGAAGTGGGTCTTGGTTTCATGGGAGCTTAAACTATAAGGAAAGATGGCTAACAACTATAAGAAATTAAGATAGCATTTGATACTAAGAAAGTAGAAGTATATTTTTTATAATATGTTTAATTAAATTATATTACAGTGTTTTACAATAAATTACTGTAATTAAAATTACAATGTAATTATATTATAGTTAATAGATGTAATATGATTGCAGTGCAAAACTAATTCAATCATATTGCATTACATTTTGTAATATTTTTAAAGACATTTTCATCATTCAATTTAAAATAAAATATTGGATATTGTCTTTTAAAAATAATTAAAATAAAATACATAATATAAAAAATTATATTAAAAATGAAAATAAAATATGACATTAAAAATACATTTAAGAGATGTAATTATATAAAAATTAATAATAAAAAATACAAATATATTAAACTTACATTTTAATACATAGAGTTAATTTTAAAAATTGACATTATATTCCTTGCATTTTAATCATTACTTTGCTTATATATTAAATATTGTAATATTATTTTTCATGTAATCTCGCACATTACCTGCAATCCCATTGCATATGCAATCTCTCACATTACTTGCAATCACATTGTATTGTAAGGTACCAAACGACTCTTAAGTTAAAGAAAACTAGACATTGTCCTCTTTTTTCTTCAATTCTTTGTAGTGAGAACTACCAAGATTTAAGTAATAGGGTTCAACCTTCAAGAAGAATGTTTTTTCATATTTTTTTAATTAAATACCACTTGAACACAATAACTAATGTTTAATTTTGGTTTAAACGTAACTAATTAATTTTTACTAATTTATTGATTAAATGAACAAGTAATTAATTAATTTTTTTATTTCATTGTCATAATTCTTATGAAATTTAAATTGTCATATAGCATTAATTTCTTATATTGAGAATTTATTTCTGAAAGAGGAAATATTTGAATAGAAGAAAATGCACGTGAAGCCAAATATGTCAAAGCAATTTGTAATTCGAAAAAAATAATTTAGATTTATTCTTTAATCATATTTTTATAGTTAAAAATGAATGAAAATTTTTTTTCAAATGTTTAGATATATAGTTTGTGGAGGAGTCGATATATAGGCAACGTGTAAAAAACAAATCACATACCTAAACCCTAACCAAATTAAAATAGGCCATCCAACTTAATTATATTAAATCAAATTGATGGCATTTCATTTGTTCACAAATGTCAATAATAACTAGCTTGGGTTTAAATTGAAGTATTTAATTTAATAAAAAATATATGTACCACTTGTTCAAAAGTCAATTTTGAATTTTTTTTTCATTCTAAATTTTACTTATAAAAAAGAACAAATTTTACATACAAGTCAAACCATATCGGAGCTCATTGTTAATTATTATACTATCATTTACTTTTCTTGGTAATTTTAAAAATACAAATTTATATGTTTGATAATGTATTAAAAAATTTCTAAATTATAATATTTTACAAAAAATATTTGACAAAAAAGGAAAAAGAAAAATATAGAAAGAAATATTAACTAAGCATATCAATGTGGGTGGTTTTTTACTTGCCTCGAACCAACCTGACTTTTTGATGCCTCACTCATACCGCCTAACTTATTATCTTTAATTTTCATACTCGATTCCAATTTGAAAAATATAATATCTATAACTAGCATCTGATTTGAAATGTATTTTAATGACTTTATTTTAATATAAATTTATTTTTTAATTTAATATAATTGCTCAAATTGATACGAGTAAGATTTACGATTGCGAAAAGAATATTTATATCTTTGACAAATTTGATTTGATAAAATCAGAATAACTCTTACCTCCAACTGTGCTCTCATCCTTCAACATGCTATCCAACTCCTTAACAAATCTTTCCATAAGTGTTGCTGGCAAGCAAATTGGCATTATAATCCCATCTTCCCCTTTCTTGTTTGTGAATGGTAAAAGATGGCTTCCATCCATAATCTTGGCTTGTCCAGCGTACGCCGCCTTGCCCCAACCAAAATCAACATCTTCGAACTTGGCACGTGTCACGTCTGACACTAGGAAAGATCGGGTCAGAGAGAGGGCAGGTCGGCCTCTAGTCACAAGAAAATCTGCTGTCGATTTCATGTATTCTTCTGTTACCTTTGCCTTGGTCTGTTTCACTAGCTCTATCGCATACCATAATGGATTTTGGCACAGTTTTCCCACAGTTGTTAAGGTTGCCGGATAGGCAATTGCATTGCCATAGTATCCTAAGGGTAACGGAGGATTAAACTTGGAACGTGCATTTACGACGCAAATAATGCCAACATCTTCGTTCGGGTCAAGTTGCAAGGCTATGGTATGACATCGCCATAAGCATGCGGCTATGATGTCAAAAGTTGAACATCGGCGGTGTGGGGGAGCAAATCTGCGTAGAGCTGAGACTTGTTTGGGTCCAAAGAAAAAAGAGCGATGAACCATGTTGTCCAATTGAGTGATTATGTTGGCATTGGTATGGATCACTTGTTCAAACTCATGGTGCGTACATGTAGTTCGAGGTGGGTTTCGAGCATTTAGGAGATGTCTTTCCCAAACGGGTGAGATTGTGGGAGCAAGTGCACCTCGTGCCATCTCGCCCATTGCCGACATGAATTGCACCAAGCCAATAGCATCGCTCATAGTGTGGTTGTGGCGTAGGGCAAAGATGAAACCCCCGCATTTCAATCGTGTTACCTGTGTTAAATAAAAAAAAAAATCGTAATGATCACTTGTGTTGCTAATTAATATTTTCTTCCTTTTTTTGGGTATTTCAAAGATAACTTTTGTTGCTAGTTACTAAATATATTTTGTCCCTATTTTTTGGTATTTTAAGGATAACTTTTGTTGCTACCTATCAAAGAAAATTTTGGTTTATTTTTTTTAAGAAAAAAGTCCAAGGAAAGAGAGATGGTTGAAACACAAACCTCAATTCTTTTATTACAAATACTTTTGCGTTGTAATTATTTTTTGTAATTGTAAAAGTTTCATTTTGTCCAAACCAGATCCTGATACCATGAAAGGTCTCTTGCTAAAAAAAATAAGGGACTTGTAATAATAAACTGGTTGTGGAGGTTAATAAATTTGTCTTTCAAAAAAAACATATAAAGAACTCAACAAGTGGATAATGATATAGAGAAAGATAAACTTAATTGTAAGTAAACAAGATAATCTTTTTAAAAAAAAAAAAAGAAGTAATTTTATTAACTTCAAACCCGGGATGCCATGTGAAGTCTCTTTTGCCTAACTGGTCAAGGACTCTTGTGGCATTAAAACTCTACAAAAGATCACAAATCCGATATCAGATAATGGTATCACCCAAAGTCAAAATCAAATCAAAACGCGAATTAAAGAGTTTCCCAACTTCAAACAAAACAAAGAAGTTCCCAGATAGAAGAAACATAGCTCCGACAAAAATCATCAAAAGCCAAACAACAACATAAGTTCAACTTTGTCGCTGTCAATAGATCAAAGAAAAAGATGATATGCTAGGATGTGTCGTTTGAGAATAAGTTTGGCAGGTCAACGGTATGTTTTTAAGGATTAGTTTATGGTTGGGCTTATCTTCTAGAACAAAAGGAAGAGAGTTAAAGGTTGGGAGGTTGGAGTTTTAGGAAATACCTGAATTAAAAGCAATGGACAGTTTAGCACTCCACCATAACCTGGAACATCATAGAGAAGCTCCTCCATGCATGGAAATGGTGGTTGAAGCTCCTCACCAAACTGCTCGAGTGTAACATCGGCATCGCCCTCGCTAAACAACACGCCCTCGCCGGTACAGTCCACGGTGAGCTTACGATTAGGCCCTTCTCTTAACCTACCAGCATATGGATAATAAAACACTAGAGTTTTTGCAAGTGCATCTCTGATAACCCTAGCAGGGTCCCTCCCTTGCATGGAAGGGCTGTATCGATAAAATTGGATTACGGGATATTCAAATCGATGACCTTCTCGATCATCAATATCCGACAATGGCTTATACTCATGAGGGGTGGGCTTAGCCGGGACCACCAGCTCTGGTTCACACCTACGGACCTTGAAAGCCAAGGAAGTGGATCTCTGTGCCATGGGAGCTTAAACTATAAGGAAAGATGGCTAAGAACTATAGAAAACTAAGTTAAGAGAAGACCAGACGGGAAGTATTCGTCGTCCACTTCTTTCCTCAATTCCTTGTAATGAGAACTACCTAGAATTAAACAATAGGTTTCAACCTCAAGAAGCATTTTTTTTTTCCCATTTTCTTAATTAAATACCACTTGAACACAATAACTAATGTTTAATCTTGGTTGAAACGTAACTAATTAATCTTTACTACTTTATTGATTAAATGAACAAGTAAATAATTTTTTAGTTCGTAGTCATAATTTTTATGAAATTTGAATTTTTATATAGCATTAATTTCTTTTATTAAGATTTTATTTTTGAATAGAGGAAAGATTTGTATTTGTGAAAAATAATTTCGATTTATTTATTAATTATTATTTTTGTGGTTACAAAAATAATGAATGAAAGAAAGTTTCAAGACGTTTAGATATATAGTTTGTCGAGGAGTTTATGGTATATGCAACATGTAAAGGGCAAATCACATGTTTTACCTTAACCAAATTAAATAAGCCATACAACCTAATTATTTTAAAATCAAATGAATGGCATTTAAATTGAAGTATTTGGTTTAATAATAAATATATGTACCACTTGTTCAAAAGTCAATTTTGAATCTTTCAATTTCTTTCAAAATTTTACATATTAAAAAGAACGAATTAACTTTTCCAAACAAATTGTGTGGTTAAGATGAAATCTAATGCTTCATTTGATACTTCATCTAGAAAGCGATCTCCGTATGTAATTAATAATTTAATATCAAATAAAATAAAATCAAGTCACCTAAAATCTTAATTATGATTCAATTTGTTATTATTCCTATTAACCAAGGAATAGGACACTGGATAAGCTGCCATTTTAAACATAACATGCATTATATTTATTGTAATAAAATCACCTTATTGAAAGAAGAACGATTGTGTCTTATAATTTAAATAACTAGTAGCAAACCTTAGCATTTATCCATACATCTAACTTCATTGCGTTTTGTGCCAAAACTTTCTTCTGGGAGGACAATTTTAAATGAGCTTTCCTTCTCAATTAATTGGAACTTTCAAGTTTTTCGACCATAACTTAAATAACCTAAACTTCAGCTGTCAGCCATGGAGTCCTGTTTCGCGAAGAGCAGTATGATGATTGAGAAAGGTCCTACTTAAATTAATTTTACATCTAATTTCCAATTCTAAGAATAGAATTAAATATACAAGCTTAGAAACTAGACAGGAGTGAAAACTCTACGGAATCATTTATGCATCTGGTTCAAAGTCAATTTTTATTTTTATTCATTAATGGAAATTCGGTACACATTAATTGCGTGAGTATGAGAGAAGAAAGAATATTACTTGCGTGGGGGTGTAGATCAAATATCTAAGGAATGGTAACTTGTTGAAAAATTCATGGGGAAACAACTTCAACATTGGAATGCCCCAGGCATCTGATAAAATCAAATGCCAAAACATAGCTGTAAATCATGCTTGCGGATCCATACCCCATCAGAATAGACCCCGTCATCGGAATTCCGATGACTACACATAATACGGGTGCTCTAGAAATGTAGCATGTCCAGCTGCAGCAGCAAAAATTAAAAGTTAATCAAATGGAGTAGATGATGAGATGAGTGCGAGTTGCTGGAATTTACTATAAGCAGTTAATCTCGACTTAAATAAAGTGGGAAAGTCAGAAGGAGGAAAATGAAATTAATGAAGACATGGGTCTTAGGTCATCAGTGATTTTACCTGTAAAGGGATGGGGTACAGGAGCTGAGTGGTGAAGTGAATGATAATGGGTGAAAAGGTAGCTTTCATGGAAAAACTATGCGCCCAATAATATGCCGGCTCCGAAATTGTCACATGCAGTAACAGTAAGGCAATAAATCCTTTTGAGTTCCAGAGAGGAAGGCCATCCAAGGATGGGAAGATCAAGCAGGCCATAGAAGCTTTTTTTTTTTTCCCATTTTCTTAATTAAATACCACTTGAACACAATAACTAATCTTTAATCTTGGTTGAAATGTAACTAATTAATTTTTACTACTTTATTGATTAAATGAACAAGTAAATAATTTTTTATTTCGTTGTTATAATTTTTATGAAATTTGATTTGTTATATATCATTAATTTCTTTTATTAAGATTTTATTTTTGAGAGAGCAAAGATTTGAATAGAAGAATATGCATATGGAGCTAAATATGTGTAGGGGTTCTTTTGGTAAGGAGAGAGGACGTGTTGGAACGAGTGAATTGAAATGTGCTAGAGGCGGCAAAGAGAAAGACTAAAGTAGTCTTTGAAGCGTGAAGCGTAAGTGCTTTGGTGATAGGTAGTGAAGGACAAGAAAAGGTGGAAAAAAATAACAGATTACGATAAATGAAAAGGGTTGAGTAGAAAGCATGTTTGGAGAAGTATTTGAGAGAGCTTTTCAAGATAATATCTACTAGGTTTCTGATAATTTCTCCTTATCTCCCAACCTCCAAGACCCTCATATTTATATGGAATAGAAGCATTTTTGTAGAAGTAATTAGGAGAGCACGTTAATAATGGCAGAATGTGTTTGTCATGGAACAGTAGCTAAAGAACGATTTATGGGATATTAAAAGGATGACCATGTAGTTAGGTAGTGGGCATAAGTTTTGGATAATAGAGTAATGACACTTGATAGTACGTCACATGTATTCTTAAGGAGCAAAAAAAGAAAAAAGAGGTAAATCACATGTACTTTACGAAAAAGTTAAAAGGAAGTCTTCTTAACTATATCCATATCTAAGCCACCAAACTAAGCTCTCTAGAATATCTCAAATGTGAAGGTAGCTCATGAACCATGCCACTTGTTCTGAGTTACTTTCACTTCCCTGTACAAACAATTGTTCTATACTTGTTTCTAGGTGTTTCCGCATTTGGAACGCCTCTGGGTGTTTCTGTACTTGGAATACCCCTAGACCCTTCCACGCTTAGAACACCACTAGGTGCTTATGTGCTTATAACTCCCCTAAGTACTTCCACGCTTGGAACATCCCTTGGCACTTGGGCATTTGGAACACCCTTGGGCTCTTTTACGCTTGGGACACCTTTGATGTAATTTTTCTGTAACATAATGCTTCAAAAATAATAGTTAGTCAAAATTGGGCATTTACATTTTGCCACTTGCATAAAAGTTCTTATGAGGAGTTTTATACATAAGATAAGAAGATGCACATAATAATAAGCAAGACAATGCTTATGTGTGTATATATATATTTTTTATTTATTTTATTTTTGTTTTTAAAGAAAAAATTGCTTGCAAATTTATATATTTATTATTATTATTATTATTATTATTATTATTATTATTATTATTATTATTATTATTATGCGTTACGAACTTAGGAATGGCCCTGGGTGCTTCCATGCCTTGGAACACCCTAGAGCGCTTTCGCACTTGGAACACCCCTAGGTGTTTGCACGTTCAAAATATCCTTGAATTGAATTTTTTTTTTTTTAAAGCATGGTAATAAGAATAAAAAATTTTGTTAAGAAAATTTAAAGTGTTGTACTCATACTGGGAAAATAATTCTTTAAAGTCTACTTGGAACACCCCTGGGTGCTTTTATGCTTGAAACAACTTTAGGCGCTTCTGTGCTTGGAACGCCCTTGGGCACTTTTACGTTTGGAACATACCTGGGCACCTCCATGCTTGGAACAACTCTAGGTGATTCTGCACTTAGAACGTCCTCTAACGCTTCTACTCAGGGAACATCCCTAAAAGACTTGGTATAATTTTATTTTAGCCCTCTGTATGAAAATTTTATTATTACAAATAAAAATAAAAAAAAAACAAGGCAAAACATGAACAATTGATCTAGAGCCTTTAGATCAGTAAATTATTCTTATCGACAAGTTTCAAGTTTGAGTAGCAAAAGCAATAAAGCTGTGACCAGTGAGTGAAAAAAAGAAACAAAAGGTCTACCGAGGTGAAGTGCAAAAAACTACAGATGAAATTTATAATTTTTTGGATATTTTCTATTGACTTTAATAACCATAAATTAAATGCTTGCAGCCAATTTGTGTGCTTCTGTTGAAATGTTCATCTACATTAAGTTTTTTCTTTTTTAACTTTCAAATGTACATGAAAGCTACCATATCCAATAGAGAAGCCCACTTTGACTAGACAGTCACAAACTGCTAAATAACGCATCGGAAAGAATCATGTTGCATTGAATGTTAAAGACATTCTTATGCTTTGACTATATGGAATAGAACCTTTTACCTAAACACCTTTGAAAAAAGAGTATTTGATGCATTAATAAGTTAGTAGGCTGATGAGACACTTGTTAACAATTTCTTTACTTAAAATTATTACTAATAAAGCTTTTGATATGAATTTTAATTTAAAATTTTGCCCCATCAAAAGTTAAAGGGCACATATCCATTAATATGAAGAACTTTTTTAAGTTCCAAGATTTATTGGATCTGGATCTTTATTTTTACTTCTCTATTATGCCATATATGGGGAAGATGTCTGAAGTCTGTATTTTTTTATTACTTGGTATAAGTTAAAGGGCATTAAAAAAAGCAAAAAAAAGAACGTACTAACAAACGAAAAAGTTTTGTCTATCCAAAATCCACCATGTATATAGTTCATAAGTAGTAAGCAATTACCGAAGATATCCAAAGTTCGATTTAGTCCTTGTTTGACTTGATTTTTTTTCAACTTATCTACCTCTTAGAAGTAAAAGCCCGACTAAACATATTTTTGAAAAACTCTTAATAAAAAAGTAACTTTTTTAAAAAAAATTTAAAAATAAAGATTAAAGAAAAGTTCTAAGAAGGAGCTTTCTCTTTTCTTTTTTTAAAAACACATTAATTTTTTAAAAAATATCTTGTCTCAATCAATTTATCTCTCCTCTCTTTCATTTTGCAAGTCACCATTCTCCAACGCAAATTACGACTTTCCTTTCCTTTACCTATCTTTAAAAAAACTACAAAAAAAAAAACAGAAAACTCAACAGCGGAATAGCAAAATCTAAAATTTTTTTATTCTTATAATGATTAAAAGAAAAGAAAATTCAAAATTCAAAACTGTATTCAAATACTATTTAAAGGTTTTCTCTTCTTCACCAAAAAAGGATTTTAATGTCAAATATACCATTTCCTCTTTTCTCTTCTTTTTTGAGAATTGAAGTATTATGATCCGAGTGCTTGCTAAATTAACAAAAATCTAATACTATTGCTACTATACAAGTTTGAGAGTTGTCCATTTATTTATTAATTTCTTTTATTTTAACATTTGAAATTGTATATAAACTTGAAGAGTTATGATATAGTTTATTAGGTGATTGAAGATAGTATGAATACCATTTATGATAATTTTAACCGAAATTAAAGTTTATATAATTTATTTTGTTAAACAGTTTTAGCTTAACTTTAAAAACTATTATTTTTCATAAAAGTTTCATATTAGCTTTTAAGCTAAAAAAAAATCAAGCCAAACAAGCTCTCACTTTTAAAGGCATTAACTAGTTCTGATGCTACACCTTTAATATTTTGAAAATTACTTTCACCAACTCTTTTCAAATTTTCTATTCGTTTTTTAAGGATGATAATAAGAAAAGTTCAAGATACAAGAAAGAAATAGAGATATATGTGGAAAAAACAATGAGATGTAGAAAAGGATTTGATAAGAAAATTTAAAGTGTTAGATTCCTGCTAGAAAAATAATTCCCCAAAGTCTATAAATATAAGAGAATAGTTTTGTAGAAATTCACAATCTGTTTTTCTATAATTTCTCTCTAAGGCTTCTTTGAACAAGTAAGTTCTCTTTACAATAATATTGTGTTGTTGGGTTTTTTTATTATACTGTCTGTTCTTTATTATTATTATTATTATTTTGTTTCATTTGTTGTAACATAGCTTTCATAAGGAAGAAAGAAAAGAAAAAAAATTATTATTACTACTAGATAGTTTTTTTATAGAGGAATTTTTTTATATGTTTAGGGGTGCTTCTGCGTTTGGAATACCTCTAGGTGTTTTCCTGCTTGAAATGCTCGAAACACTTGTATAGTTTACCCCTCGCAAGAAAATTTTATTATTGAAAATAAAAATTTCATGCGTAATTAATTTAGATTTGGTTTATCATCAGATTATGGGAATAATGTATACATTATATATAAATTTGGGATATTAATAAGTAAGAATGATAATGCGTAAATACTTATCTGGTTGTCTTTGTCGTTTGTGCTTGTAGGAATTTTGTTACCTCATCTTATGGCCAGGACTCGTTTTACCCCAAAAGTTCGTTATGGTGAACTTAGTAAGGCTATTCTAGGAAATAAAAGAAAGAATACTGCTGCAACCTCTATTTCTAAGAAAATATGAGTAGAGAGAACTAGTGAAGTACCTCTTGAGTTAGAAAATTGGAATGATGGTGTCATTAGGGAATAAGGAAAGGATTGATTTTGGGAAGCAGTGCGTGCAAAACAAGTAAATAGGCATCTATGTGCATCTGCTGGCTATCATTGGGATCGTATTTGTAATAAAGTTGCTCCAGATAAAAGATGTTTTATCCCAAGAATGTTAATATTGAAGTTCAGATTTGAACGTGGTGAATTCCCAATTTCAATCACTAAATTTAGATCCAACTCATTATAGGTCCAAGGTTGGGATGAATGGATAGAGAAAGTTTTGAAAATTTTCACTTACATGATTGCTCTCGGCAATGCTAAAGTCAACTCTTTAAAGATTACTTCCTCTCTATGAACAGACATTTCTCTCGAAGAATTACAAAAGATGGTGGACTCATGAAAAATGTCCTCAACTCTAGTTCTCAAATTAAATGCCTTAACGCTTACATAGCTAAGGCCAAAGGATACATTACAAAAATTGACAAACCTAATATAGAGACTAAGATAAAAGGGCTTGACGAAAGCAAGATGAAGTTACAAGGAAGATTACACAGCCTTTCCAAGTTTGAGAATGATAAATCCTCCTACCTTCTGAACTTCATACTTAACTAGCTTTTTTCTTGTTTTTCTTTTTCTGATATGTAGACTTGTTTTCCATAGTCAACATTTACTTAGTTTTCTTCGTGGTTTTATTGAGTTACTCTATTCCATATTTCATTCTTTACAAACACATGAATGTTTCACAAATGTTGATGTGTGCGGTAGAAAGGGATTCTCAACTTCATATTAGGGAGGATAATCCTCAACCTAGTATGAAGGAGAATGACATATTTTATGAGTATTTAAAGCTACGGCCTATTTGTGAATAGTGAACTATGGCCAAGAAGTGAGCAATAATGTCAAACCCTGTTCTATAAAATAATTACGACGTCATTTACATGCTCAATAGAATGTTTGCAGATTTAGAAAGTTCGAGGAATCGTTGAAAGACGATATTGCCCCTAATGGTACCATTGAGTTGATTAAGCCTCGAACTAGTTCAAATAGGAATTTTAAGGTGAAATTAAGAGTCTCACAGTTCATGGATGACTCAAAATGGTAATTCGAAGTTCGAGGATCAATTTGGAGTCAAACCAAAATTTTCACTATCTAAGGGCAAAATGATCATTTGCCACTTGGGGACAAAATGAGAATTTTTAGAAAAGATTTTTTTAGTCCATTTGACTTATTGGAGTATGATTTAAGTATTGGAGTATGATTTGAATTTTAGAAGTGAAAAATTTTAATTTCGGTATAATTTGGAGTATAAGGGTGAAATGGTAATTTTGCCACCCCGAGGGCAAATCGGTAAATTTTCACCCCCGACATTTGTCAAGACCAAGGGATTTTATTTATCATGGAAATGGATAAACATGAGAAATGTGTGGTGGAGAATTAAAGAATTAAAAGTCACATATTTAAAATTTGAGCCAATAAGGAAATGCCATGTGTCATGTTTTTATTATTTTATTATTTCTTTATAAAAAGGTAAAAAATCAGCCCATTTCTCCCATAGTGATCAGCCAAACCAGAAAAGAAGAGAAACCAAGGAAGAACAAACCCTAGGTGGGAAAAATCAAAGAGAAAGTGTTGGAATTCAAGGATTTGATCAAGCAAAGGTAAAATTTCTTTGATTTTACTAGTGATTTACCTTACCCATGCATTTTTCCTTAATTTCCATGGTTAAATTACATGTTTTCATGATGAAATTATGGTTGGTCAAAATGGGTATGGAGAGAGAAAGATGTTGGAATTGTTTGATTTTGAGTTATGTTGGTGTTTGGAGTTAGTTAAACATGTTTAGAAACAAAACAATAAGAAAAGAATCCATTTTCCCCATGAACCTTCAATGGTCGAAAGTTCCAAGAAGAAAAGTGAAGATAAATTTGCCTAATTATGTGTTAATTAGTTGTGCTTAGTGAATTGAGGGATTGAAAAAGAAATGGAGAAAGTTGAAGTGAAATTGGACGCATTGGCCAATTTATTGGATGAAAAATCGACTTAGGTCAATACCGGGTCTAAATGGCTACCTGTGCATTTTTCATTCCATATCATGCATATATATCGAGCCTGAAATAGTTTATGACTGTTAGACACAATTTAATTGAAATATGTGCCATGGATTATGGCTAGGTAGTGAGCCATTAGATACGGGTAAATGACTGTACCCACGGACTGAAAATAGGAGTATATCGACTCCTAGAACAGTGAGTAAACTTACTATCGTCTTAATTATCTAGAATAGTTTTATACAATTGTGTGATTTTATGAAAAATGGATTTAAATGGTAAATTGCTATGTTTTAGGAGAAATTGTGATTTTATAAAATGATTTTATAAATTTTCTAAAAAATCGAATGCTGATTTTGAAAATAGAGTAATTGGAGACCTATACTATGATTGTGTTGTTTATCCATGATTTTCATTAAATGGCTTATGATAAATATGGGTATGACTGGTTATTTTTATGATTTAAAGAATATGTGAACTTCTTTGATTTGCCTTGAATGTGTTAAGTGAGTCATGTCATACTATTATGATTTTATTGGTTGGTGGATTATAAAGTGGGCACTGCAGTGACGAGGGTTCCGTGGGCTAGCCTAATTAGAAGGGCACGGTTCCTAATTATTGAGCTTACCTCGATTGGAGAGGCGCGTAGAATAACTCCCGAGGTAGGATTTGAGTTCACTTCACGTTGGCCACCACGTGAAACTGGAACTCAGCCAATGTCGAGGAACGGCTGTGTTGTCAGAGGTGAAATGTGTTTGTGTGTGTGACAATAAACAGCCTTGACAGTCTCGGTAAGATACCTTCGCGGGGTGTCCCCGAGAATAGATTTTTGGCAAGGGCCAAGTTTTTGAAAAGTGCATAAGCCATGTTGAGTAATTGGATGAAATCCAATTATATTATATGGGTTGAGATGAATTATTTTAATTGTCTCTTATTACTCGGCTTTAGATTATTTTGATGATGTCTGTCTACTCACTGAGATTTTATAATCTTACCCCTTATTCCTATATATTTTTCAGGCTCAGGACAATTTGTTGATAGTTGATTAAGACGAGAATTAATCTCGGAGTTGCATCTTAGAAAGTAAGGGTTCGTAGCCCTACATCTTCTTAGTCAGTTGGGGGCCCACGTGTCACTGTAAAAGTAATTTTATTCTTCAGTTATTTAATTTAAAATATGTATGAATATATTTAGCTTTTACACCATGTTTTTGGCGAGTTTCAGTATTTTCGAAGAAAAATGATAAAAATGCCCCTGTGAGCCAGAAAGTAATATTTTATTGTTTTGATTTGGAAATGACTTGTGATTTTTTTTTAAATGTGAGATTTAATAATTGTCGCTCACTGGGGAGATGCAGAAGTTGATGCTAAGCCTTGCGGGGTTTCGATCGGCATTCGGGGTAATGAGTGCCTATCGAGACATTGCGGCGGTTGTCACGGGCTCGATGGGAGTTTCGGGTCGTGACAAATAAAGCTTTCAGCCAATACCGTAATATTATTACAACCAGATTATAAGCGTTAAAGCTTGCGGCTGAAAAATGAAAAAGATTCGAGCTATAAAGCTTGCGACCAAGTGAAACAATAATATTACAACTTAATTAAGAGCGATAAAGCTTGTGGTTAAAAATGAATTTACTTTAAACTATCACAATACAACTAAAATGAAAGCGATAAAGCTGTGGCTGATAATGCATTTAAAGTAAGATGTGCAATTAAGCAAAAGCTTACTCTAAGAAGTCATTCATAAAAAAGACAGATAATGGATAGTATTGTCATACATGATACTTCATAATGTATTGAAAATTGACTGGTGCTGTAACACATTGGTCTTTGGATTCACTAGCTTGCAATATCCATTCTCATTCACCTCATGAACATTGTATGGTCCTTCTCACTTTAGACTAAACTTAGCCGTTAATGTTCCTCTTTTAATATGTTCTGCTGCACAGAGTAGTAAGTCATCCTCTTCAAAGCTTTTTTCCTTACCAACTTGTCATACGTTTTACTCAACCTTCATTAATACGTGGAGAAGTTTTTCTCAGCTTTATCCCTTATTTCCTCTAATGTTTCCAATTCCATCATTCATAAAGTATCATTGTCTATTTCAGCATCCAGGGCCAATCTTGCTGATGGAACTAGGATTTCTACTAGTAAAATAGCTTATGTCCCATAAATTAAAGAAAAAGGAATAGCTTTGATAGGTGCTCGCTTAGAAGTTTTGTATGCCTATAGTGCCATAAGAACATCAATCGTCATATACCATTTTACTTAACACTTTGAGCAGAATTTTGTTGATGGCCTTAGCTTGACCATTGCCTTTAAGCAAGTAAGTGGTTGACTTCACATGATCAACATCATAAAGGGTTAAGAGTTCTTTTACACTAAAGTTAACAAATGAAGTACCATTATCGAACAAGATACGCTTAGGTATTCCAAATCTACATATGATGTTTTCTTTACTGAAGTTGACCACGGTCTGTCTAGTTGCCTTCTTCAAGGGAATAGCTTGTACCCATTTGGTGAATCACTCTATTGCTACAAATATCCATGTATGTGTTCTAGAAGGGAGACTAATAAGTCCAATCAAATCGAACGTCCAAGTGTGGAAAGGCCAAGGTGTGATAACGCTATATAGTACTACAGTTGGAGCATGTATGGCGTTTTGATGGACTTGGCATTCATGGCATTTCCTTACGCAATTCATTGCATCTGCTTCCATGGTAGGCCAATAATATCTAAGATCCAATAGTTTTTTATAAAGTTTCTCCCCCCTTCATGCTCTCCACTACTTCTAATGTGAACTTTTTCCATTAAAGAATTTATATCAGCAAGAGAAACGCACTTCAGTGGACGTCTCGCGAATGATACTCGAAACAACTCATTTCCTTTAAGGAAGAAGCATTGAGCACTTCTCTTTAATTGTTTTGCATCTTAAGAATTTGTTGGAAGAACTCCATTTTGAAGGAAGTCAATGTAACGTCTACGCCAATCGCCTATACATCCTACAAAATGACATTCACGCCCGTCTAGAAGTTCTAAACACTTGGGACAAAACTATTAAAATTGAAATGCGTCTTTAGACGTAGTCGATCAAAAATACCTTACTCTTTGAAGTAACTGGTGTAACTTCTGATTGAGTTTAGCATCTTAATGGCTACCTTAACAAGATAGGGTAGTTTCAAATCAAACACTGAGGAGTTGAAACTCTTGTTTCTTTTATCGAGCAACTTCTCCATCTCTTCTTTTATGACAAAACTCTAAGCACTAGTGGAAGGAGTTACTATAACAAGATTGCCTATAATAAAGAGATTAGTGGTATTAGGGAGTGGGTTAGTCGTGTTTTCTCTATTTCTTCCAATTTCGTTGTTGTTGACCATGTTAGTAGCATTTTCTATTGTCATAAGTGGAAGGGGTTGAGAGGTTGTGGCAGTTGAGGACGCAAACTAAGTAATAGTCTCCATCATCCGCTTATTGTTTCCTCCAACACTTACATCCTTTCTTATGAAGCTTGGAGCATTTTCATAAGCTCCTGGACATAAGTGGAAACGGTTGTTTCTTGGTTGCCAAGAGAACTTTTCATATCTTTTGATAAAAATTTTCAGTTAATTTTTCACTTACTGTAATCTCTCCTCCTTAGTACAATCACCAAAATGTAGGAGGTTCTTTTGGTAAGGAAAGATGACATGTTGCAATGAGTGAATCAGAATGCACTAGAAGTGACAGAAATGAAGATTATAGCATTCCTTGAAACGTAAGTGTTTTAGTGGCATGTGGTGAGGGATAAGAAAAGGTGGAGAAAAATGACAGATTATGGAGGATGGAAAGGGTTGAGTAAAAAAAATGTTTGGAGGAGTATTTAAGAAAGCTTTTAAAGATAATATCTGCTAGGTTTTTTATAATTTCTCTTTGTTTGTCAACTTTCGAGATCCTCATATTTATACTGAATAAGAGCACTTTCGTAGGAATAGTTAAGAGAACATATTTAATCATAGGAGAACATACTTGTCATGGGAGAGCAATTAAATAATGGTTTATGGGATATTAAAAGAATGATCATGTAGTTGGGTAGTAGGCATACGTTCTAGGCAATGGAGTAATGACACTTGATAGTGCGTCACGTATATTTTTAAGGAGCAAAAAAAAAAAAAAAAGGTAGAGCACATGTACTTTAAGAAAAGCTTAAGAGGAAGTCTTCTTAACTATCTCCATATTTAAGCCACTAAGTTAAGCTTTTTAGAACATTCCAAATGTAAAGATAACTCATAAACCTTGCTACTCGTTTTAAGTTACTTTCACTTTCCCATACAAACAGCTGCTCGATGTTTGTTCTTAGATGTTTCCATGCTTGGAACGCCCATGGGTACTTCCACATTCAGAACGCTCCTGGGCTCTTCCGTGCTTAAAACTCCTCTAATGTAATTTTTCTATAACATAGTACTTCAAAAATAATAGTTAATCAAAATTAGATACATACAATGAGTCAAGGCAATTTGTATTTGTAAACAATAATTTAGATTTATTTATTAATTATTATTTTTGTAATTACAAAAATATTGAAGGAAAGAAAGTTTCAAAACGTTTAGATATATGGTTTGTCGAGAAGCTTATGGTATACGCAACATGTAAAGGACACAAATCACATGTCTAACCTTAACCAAATTATATAAGCCACACAGCATAATTATTTTAAATCAAATGAATGGCCTTTAATTTATTTACAAATGTCAATAATAACTAGCTTGGATTTAAATTGAAGTATTTAATTTAATAATAAAATATGCACCACTTGTTCAAAATTGGATTTTGAATCTTTGAATTTCTTTCAAATTTTACATATTAAAAAGAACAAATTAAATTTTAGAACAAATTGTGTGGTTAAGATGAAATCTAATGTTGCTTATATAAAAAAAGGAAATCTAATGCTTCATTTGATACTTCATCTAGAAAGCGATATGCATATGTAACTAATAATTTAATATCAAATAAAATAAAATCAAGTCACCTAAAATCTTAATTATGATTCAATTTGTTATTATTCATGTATATATACACACACACACACTATTGAACAAAATAGAAACCTAAGCAATGCCAAATGATTATAATCTAATCTTGTTCTAATTATGAATTGAAGAAATTTAGCATGAGGCAAACCATATTGGAGCTCATTGTTAATTATACCATCAATCACTTTTCTCGGTAATTTTAAAAATACAAATTGATTGGCAAAATTTATATGTTTGATAATCTATTAAAAATTTTCTAAATTATAATATTTTATGAAAAAATATTTGAGAAAAAAGTAAAAAGAAAAATATAAAAAGAAATATTAATTAAGGATAACAATGGAGGTGGTTTTTTACTTGCCTCGAACCGATCTAACTTTTTGATATGTCACTTAGATCCCGCTAACTTATTATCTTTAATTTTCATGCTCGATTTCAATTCAAAGAATATAATATTTATAATTAGCATTCGATTTGAAATGTATTCAATGATTTTTTTTAATATAAATTTATTTTTAATTTAATATAATTGGTTGAATTTGTAACTATTCTACTATTCAATTGAACCCATCAAAATAAATCAATTATAGACACTTATTTCATTATTTAATATTTCAGAAACTTGCAAATGGGTCGACCATTCCAATTGAAACAACTTATAAGTTGGATGGCACCAAAATTAAATTGGTTTTAAATATATTTATTTCGTTATTTAATCTTTCAAAAAAAATTTTACAAGTGGTGGGAATTGAATCTTGACTTTTTGTTAATACCATACCATTAAATGTATGTTTTGTTAAAAGTATTCACCATATCTAATATTTATTTTAAAACCAAAATTATATTTTTAACAATAATAACATCACCTCTTAACTGATCGGTGAATTGAACCGGTTGTGAACAGAAAACGGACCACGCAGGTGTACCTCTAGTCCGGTATAAATACATTACTTATAAGCTTAAATTTCTCTTTGGCGGGAAAAATATTCACTTTCCTCAATTTTAGCCAATATTTTTTATTTTTATTTTTCCAGTTTTAAATTTTTTTTCCTCACTTTCTCGACAACCAACCACCGGAATTCTTACTCAGACAAAAAAAGAAAAATGTCGAAATTCGAGTACCCGATACTCTCCCGTGCCGACATAATATCAATCCTGGCGGAGTCGCAAATTGCCGCCGTCACCGACAACGATTTCAAGAATGTCAAACCCGATTTCGTCTCCGATCTCTACACTCGCCTCCTCATCTACCTCGACGCTCTTCATGAGTCCGCCCATTTCCCCTTATAAGCAATTCGTCTTTCCTTTTTTTTTTCTTTTAAATAATTACATGATATTTAGGGTTTTTTTTGTTGCAGGGAAGACCAAGGGCAAGTTGAGTTTTCAGCATTGGAGCAATTTGAGAACCCGGATCTTCTAATTGGATCAATCCAGGTTATGAACTTGTATTGCAGGTTAAGAGAGGTAGTTGCTTCTCTTAATTGTCCAATGCAATTTAACCTTAGGGATTTGGTTAAACCCGATTCGGCCCGGGCTGAGTTTTTCATCAGCTCAATCCTCAACTTTTGTCTTTATAAGTAAGTGTTTTCTTACTGCAAGAGTTCTGATATTGATTTACTTCAATTGACTTGAGTGAAAATTGGAAAATGTGGGATTAAATTGTTATGCCATTGTGAGTGTGAAATGGTTAGGTTTAGAAAACGAGAAATGATTACACAGGCTTTTCTTTTATCACGTCAATTGTAGGTTTAACTAATCCAGATGTGACATTTTTATTGAAATTTGCCTGTCAGCCCAGAGCATTGACAGGTTCATAATTTTCAATGATTTGACAAAGTTATTGCTATTTATGAACTTGTGGCTATTTGTGTATTAATATGGCAAACTTTAAACGATGTGTTGCATCGTGATTTTTGGGATTATAGATATGGCATTCTGGTATATGAGGAACAATGGTGTTAGGCATGAATTTTTAAATAGTAATTTAGATTGACTGGCTATCAAACCATGCATTAATGGTTGAGAGATGACAGATGAGATTCAGAAGTTGTGTCTTGGTTCTCCATACCTTACCTTTTACAGTCTGACTTGGTTTTACATAATGGTCTTTTTGGGTTATAACAGCTCTTTCGTAATCAGCCGAACACATATCAAAGCACAATCTAGAGAAAAGTTGTGGAATGCTCCCTGATGACCCATGTAACAGCTTTTCCCTTGCTTAGATTCTTTAACACTAATGCTGAAAGCTATCATATGGTTAAGTTGAGAGCCTATGGGACAACCATTGGAGCACATTTAGATATGAGCAAGCGGTAGTTTGTCTAGTGACCATGCAGCAGTTTCTCTTGTCTTATGTTAATCCCCGTTCTCTTCATAGTCTTTTTCTCTGATTGCCTTTTATGAGAAATTCTGTTTCTTAACTAACATTTTGGCACAGTAAATTTCCTTTAATTGTTCGCCAATTGCTTCCGGCTTTTTATGCATTAAGGTATTCTGCTTGTTGATTTCCATCTCAGAGACACAAAAATGAATCTTCTGAGACCGATTGCAGAGGAGCTGACCCTTCTAGATGAGCAGCGAAAGGAGTGGGAGGCTAAGATTTCTCAGGTATATGAAGAAAGATTTTTGATGTTTTAGAGTAAAGATCAATTTTCACCATATCTTTGCCTTGCAGTTGAATGCAGAGATTGCAGGTTATAGTGAAGCAAGAGAAAGGGAGTTACCCCTTGTTCAAGAGGTAGACTCAAAAGTTAAAGAATTGCGTGAGATGATTGCTGGCCTCAACAGTAACCAGATGTCATTGAGAACTTCTTTTCGGAATTTGAAGGATAAGACTGGGCAAATGGATGAGAAGGTTAGGATGTTATTAGTAGCTCCTTACCAAAGCTTTATTTCAATGATGTAGACATAGCGACCCAGTTCTCAACTTGGTGAGGAGAGTTAACCTATATGTGTTTTTCAAACTAACATTTTTGATAGTATTTAGCATTGGAGAAAATACTTATACACAGTTTTTTTGACCATAAGATGTGCTTAGAGTTAGATGTATGTCTATAAATTGTGGTAAAGTAAATAATTTTGTGCCATTCGTTCTCAATGTATTTTCACCTACTTGCCACATGCCTTTGAACCTGAAGGATTTTTCATAGTAGTGTTTGATCTAGGTTCCTTCTAAAATGCTGAGATGCCCTTCTTTCATCTGAATTTTGCATTTTTCTTGCATGGTTGCTTAAATATTATCTTTTTAAGTTTTATATCTGCTTGATTTATTGTACAATTTTCCTTAAACAGATGCTTACTTTATTGTCATTGTCACATTTTATTTTTGTTATCCTTCTTTGCTGCTGTGAATAGATATCCCATGTCTGCCGATCTAGGGTTAGTCCTGGTACACACCCTATATTCTTCACGTGTGTAGAAGGTCTCCTTTCTTTTCTGGTTGGACCACTTTTTAATTCTAATGTTGATATTTTATTTCTAAAAATTGTTTAAAACTTTTTGGTTCTCCATTTTTGCTTTTATATCTGCATTATATTTTCCCCTTTTTAAATGCTAGAACTACTTTTTATTGTTGTTTATGTTGGCATGCCCTCTATTTACAGATTTCTAAGGCTGAGTTTGACCTGGTACAAAGTGTCCAAGAAAATGCAAATCTACGTTCCAAAATAGTTCAGTCACCAGATAAACTACAGGTTCATATTCCTTCTTATAAAGTTCTATTTAGGTAATTATGGCTCATCAGATATGTAAAATCTTGCTGTTATTGAATCTGAAAAACCAAGTGTACAGGCTATTGATACTTTTCTTATAATGGAATGCTTTTAAGGTAAGAATGGAGAGCATGGTTTATATATTATGTATGCATACTAGAATGGATAGGATATGGTTTAGTTATTTATTTTGACAGGTGGTATTATGTAATTATCTTTTAGTCTTGGGGTTTGGGAAATCCCTACTAATTGGTGATTTCTATAGTGGAACCAGTTTTATGTTATTGAGAAAAACTATAGAATTAACTGCTATAAAATATCTCCTCAAAGTAATGAGGAAAAAAATGGGATTTAATTGATAGAAAACTACTATTTTTTATTGCATGTTTAGCTGATGCTTCTCACATATTTCTTCATAACCTCTCACTAAAGTAAACATACGCCAAAAATTGTTGAGATGGAAAGACAGCATTGCTATTCAAGATTGTATCAAGGGAAGTTGGAAGAATAAAATACTTGGGAAGGTGAATGTGAATTTTTTTTGGTCTGTGATCCTCAAGTTATGTCCAAGGATCTATATTATATACAGTTGGAATACAGCTAGCTTAACCTTTGTTGTGCCTAAAATGGTATCTGGCATGCATGACTAGGTGCATTTAACTTGGAGAGAAGAGCATAATAAAATGGAATCTTGCTTCTGTTTCTGGTTCTAGAAAATTGCTTCGCTGAAAATTTAATTATGCTGGTAGCGAAGGATGCATGTCTGCCCTGATTTTTGTGTCTGCTATCATCTTCTTGCATGCTAATTTTAAACCCAAAGCCACCTTTGTGTTACTATAGTGTTGTTGTCGTCAATGATTACTTGCAATTCTGAAACTTTGGGATAATTTTCTTTTAGTTTTTTGATGTGGGTGGTTTTTCTCAAGCCTTGTTATCTGCTATCACCTTCCTCTTCCCCACTTAGTAGTGGAATAC
Source organism: Theobroma cacao (assembly GCF_053813885.1). NCBI lineage: Eukaryota > Viridiplantae > Streptophyta > Magnoliopsida > Malvales > Malvaceae > Theobroma > Theobroma cacao. Next base: position 41,272,662 of record NC_142643.1, on the reverse strand, counting down.
TTGCATGTCAGATTGGCAACTTTTATTTGTGCATGCATTCTTTCATGTGGAGGTGTCTAAACTTACGCATTTTATCCAGTATGCTAATATTGAGTTTTCATTTTACTTTGTATTTAGGCATACAGACATATGGCTTGTGCCACAATCGTCACTTGATATTCAAAGTTGTTTTCTTTGTTCCATAGTTTTCCATGACAAAGTAAATATAGTGCAAAGTCACTTTTCTCTGTTAACTAGCCAAGTTGATTGGAGTATTTAATGTAGCTTCTGTTAAATTTGTTATTCACTTCTCTTGGATGGTATGACTTTCTTTCTTTGCACTAAATTGTTATTCTCTATGTTTTGTTTGTTACATTTTTTTTCCTGAAAGAGAGCTTTAGAGGAGAGGAAATTAGCTCGAGATGAGGCAAAGACTGCTGAAAGGTTAGCTATGCAGTCTTTTCAGGAGAAGACTACCATTGTTGAGGTTTATAGCAAGGTATGTGCCTATATTATGAGGTGTCAGCCTCTTGTTGTCATTCATCTGAAAGCTGACTGGCTGTGAGAGTTTAGTTTGCTTGATCATATTCATTTAAATGCATTCTAACATATGATATACATAAAAGAATTGCATGATGAAGAGGCTCACAATTTCTTAACCTAAATAGTAATAGAATGCTTGTTTATCTGTTTCAGATAGAAGTTTAACGATTGTATATGGCATACCTCACCTTTTGTAGCAAGATTTTACTGTTTGTACTCTTTGTCCTTGAAATGCTAATCATATGTTGTTGCTGAACTTCTTGCTTCACTCTTTGGATTTTGTATCCTCTATTGTTAAAAAAATCAAGAGTCAATTATTGCTCCTACAAGATTGGATTCTTTTGGGACCTGGGCCTTAGAAGCTACTTGTATATTATGCTATTGTTATTCAGCAGTGGGAACCCAGTGGTCCTGCATTTACAATTGCAGATAAAGTCTGAGCAGAGATGCATGGATGTTCACATGCGTACACTTGAGATGAAGAAATTGAGCTATCATTGGACTGTAAAACCTTAGCTTTTCCTTTATAAAGCTTGCTTGTATATTCTTTTATACTGTTAAATCTATATTTTGTATTCATTAGCAATCAAAGTAAGCACCTTTTTTTCCTCTCACATATCAATATTATCTGGGTGACATACTGAGAATAAAACCCCCTAGTACTTTCTTTAAACAAAGGTGAAAAAATAGCTCAAATATTAGAATTGCAGAAAGGAACATTACTAGTTAATTATAAAACACAAGAGCCAACTTTACAGGTTTATTCAGAAATAAATATCTGGAAAAGGATTGAAATGCATGTGCATCAAGTCAACATGCATACACGAGGAGTTGCATATGGTAGAAAAGAAGGATTACTAATTCTTGATATCCTTGGGTGTTGTTACAGGCTCTTAAGAAGATGTCAAAGCACTTTGCCTTAATGCAAGCTATACATGAACAGGTACACAGACAGTTGGCCTCTGTTCCTTTTGTGTTTGTGCTCTGAAACTGAGTAGCAATGCCGCTTTTGAAGTTTTTTGTGGCTCGTGGAACAAAATCCCATCCCCACCAAGAAAAGAAACGTTTTTGGCATTTTCAAATACATATCAGTTGTATTAGCTTTCAATAAGGTTGCATTTCCTCGAGCTCCTTTACTCTTAAAATATTACAACTGAGATTTTTCTCTTAAAAGGAAAGGTTTTGATTTTTGAATGCTAGCCATTTTTCTTTGTGTTGAAACTACTCATTATGCCAAATCCCCTTGTTTATAATATTGTTTTAATAGGTGAACTCTGCAAAATCAGTTGAAAAAGAATGGAAGGGTTTAAAAGCTAAGTTAAGTGATGATGCTGTGTTAGACAAGTCACTTGAGGCTAAACTGATTGAACGGCAAGGAAAAGGCAGGTTCTTATTCAAATTATGTTGTGTTACTGTCCTTCATACATAAACCGCTACATAGGTGCTTAAACCTTTAGCTTTATTCTTTCACCAGTTGAACAATTGGACGAACTCCAAAGGCAGTTACAAAAAGAAAGGGATCTCAAGTTTGAGGAGTCTACTAAACATTTGAATGATGTGAAGTTGGAGGTGGAATCTAGGCGGCGTGATCTGGAAGCAAGGCAAAGGAAGGTTGAAGATGTGGTAGCAGAGGTAATCCTCATGTCTTCAAATTCTACATGATGCTAAGTTGTCTCTACTCTCTACCTGAAGTTGCTCAACTTCTTAATTTCTCCTTTTATATTTCTTAAACTTAACAGGTAGACTCCATAACGTTAAAGACTAGTATGGCAAAAGAATCTGGAGCTGCTAAAGTGCACGATTTAGTTAGTAAGTGTGAAGAGATTGTAAAACAGGTATTATACTGCTGATTTTAACCTTGAATCATTCTTTACAGTGTGCTTATCATAAATATTGAATATTTGTTCTTTGCTTCATTCAATCAGTATAAAGATCTAGTTAAACTAGGATTATTAGTAAAGCTTGATTTAGTTATAATGGAATTATTAATGAATAAATTTATTATGTATATGATAAACCTCCATTAATTAGATTAATTTTTTCTGTTTATCAACCATTGAACACTTTTATTATTATCATTATTGTTATTTTGATCAACTTGTATTATTATTTTAAAATTATCCTTATCTTTGTTCTCTTATGCTGAGTTCATTGTATATTAGTTGATACAAGAAGGCTAGATTTTTTTAAATTCTTGAGCTGAAATTTGTCCAAATGGTCATCTGATTGCAGTTTCAACATTATTCATCCTCTATTGGGGTCTTGCTGCCTGTGCTTGGGACAAAGACAACTTGATTGAGTAGCTACAACCAGCCTTTAACTTGCATGTTAGGAAGCCACTCAATTGTGAAATCCATTTTATTCATGAAACTGTAAGTTGTGTTTAGTCTGCAGCAGTAGAAATATATTTATATGGTCTTCCAGTGCTTCAAATTATTTATTGACTTTCTGTTAGTATATGATGAGGCTTGTAAGTGAGTTCTATTTATCGTACGTAGCCAAGATGGTACTAACTTGTTAAAATATCACTTCTTGTGGAGTTCTGTAGAAGATCTTTAGGGTAGTGTTGCCCTTGTATCTTTGCTTGCTTTATATGCAGTGTAGACTGACAGTTTTTTGTATATAACCAGGCTTATGATAATGACAGATAAGATGGTTCTCTAATGATGAATGGGGAATAGATTATAAATGTTAATATTTCTAGTGAAGCCTACAATCCAGATTTAATAAAATTTTTATAGTTTTTAGGTAATTTCACAAGTAAGCTAGTTATTGCGCTGGATGCCAATTTCTCAATGCCTCATTCACCCGATGAGATGACCTATATACCTTATATATTTTCTAATCATATCATGTGGAATCTGTTAGTCTACAATTTGTTTTGGATTTTGAAGAGAAGCAAGGTTTTCCATGACCAAACATGTAGTCTTTAAATGAAGCACACATGAATTCTTGTTGGAAGTTATGTTGCATTGTTGGCATGGGATGTAGCTTGGTTTGATTATAAGAGCAGCCTGAGGGACTTTCTTACATTCTTCTATATATGGATTCTTGGTGTTTTAATAACATGGGAGTAACTTGCTGGAATTCCCTGGCCAGTGTCTGCTGATGCAGCATGGTGCATGCTGTATTTGGGATTGGTGCAACTTTCTCATCTGATACTTCATCAGGCTGCGGGATGTAGTTTCTGTACTAATGCTTAATATTGATTGCTGTTGGATGGTAAATCTCTAGCCTTATCAGGTGTTGGGGGTACTAATTGACATGAACAAGGCAACTGGTCAATGGAATTCACATACAGGGTTGTCAGGCATCGAACAGCTGGGCTTTGAGTGAGTCTTCATGATTTCTGCTTATGATTTTTTTTTTTGTGAAAATCATGCTTATGCTTATATGGTGGTAGCCGAAGCTGAGTGAAAATCCTTTTCACTGTTAATAAGCTCAGAAATGAGTGGCTGAGTGCGCTTTCCATGATCCTAATGGCCACCTGATTTCAGGATGTTGTGAACTTTTTGCAAGGGAATAGGGCTGTATTTTATTTTTCCCTTTTTGGGAACAGGAATTTGAATCTAGTTTTTTGAACAGAATGGAGCCGTGTGGTCAGCACAGAGGGAACTATTCTTTTGCCTTTTTGAACAGAGGATATACGAATTTACCATTGAATCCTATGTTCAAGTGCAGGATCGAGATTGTTAATAGTCTCCCATTCATGGAAGGCATAATAGGGGTTGCTCTGCTTGTTCAGTGATCAATTAGGAGTTGAATGACTTTTACTATAGGCTTGCCAGGCTGTCGTAGATGCTCTTTGTTTGGGCTTTTGGGCACATTCCTACAAAGGTTCTCAGTTCATACATGGGTTGGTAAATCTTAAATCTGTCTCAATCTGGTGGTGCTGATGGTTCTTTTAAGTGGAAATGGTCAGCCAATAAAGGGCTAGACACAGGGATCAGGGGAGGGGGCCTGAATGAGCTAGGGTCAACAGCTAGAGAGGAACCCATATATGATAGTGTGTAGGGCTTTCCAAAATGTAACCGAAACCGCATCATTTTCTTGGAATTAAGGGGAAAAGAAAGGGGCCTTCTTTTACGAAAAAAGACGAAGTAATCTAGTCAAAACTAATTTCTTTTTGTTTTCTTTTCCCTCTTCTCTTCCTTTCAAAGTCTTTCCCAGTGCCAAAAATTGGGTAGATACATGCATACATGCATATGTACTTGTTTAGTATATATCCATTTTCGGCTACGTGAAGCTAATTATTGAATGGATCCTCCTTTGCAGATAAGAGAGTCAAAGCTGAACAAGGAGAGCTACAAAATAAATGCCAATATTTGGAGGGTATACAAGTTTAGCGTCTAAAATTAAACAAGGATTATTGGTAAAAAAATAAAAATAAAAGGGACATAAACACCTCTTAATTAATGTTTAGAAACTTTAATTAGTCTTTTCGATTTAGGCAGAGAACAGCATAAAACCACATAGCTTTATAGCTATTACTTACCTTTTATATGGAGGAACACAAATGGTTAGGTGACTTTCTTTATCCGTATTTCCCTTTCACCAATTTTCAATGTGCAATCATATATCATTTTCAATTTCCCTTCTCTCTTTTTTTAATCACACTCCCTTCCCTTCCTTCATTTGTTTTTACTTTTTTTTTTTCAAATTTATTACCATTATTATAGAATAATGACGGAGTTTCATTTTATCAATAGTTAAAATTTAATATCGACCAAATAAAATTTTTGAAATGAATAACGATTATATTTTTATTTTATAATTTGAAACTATAAATTGTTTAAATGAAGATATCAATCTAGATAATATAAGCAAAGGAAATTTCTATATTTTGTTGTCTAGAAGGAAAAATATGTTTAAATTCCTTTGACAACAAATTATATTTAAATTTAGATTTATGTTTCAATATCCAATTGAAAGCCATACATGCAACACTACCATAGAATAATTTCATATATGTTTGTGATAGAAGTCATGTCATATCATAATGACAATATTTTCACTCTTTACTCAACAATTAAATAATTTTACATACCCAATTTTTATGCCTAGTAACATTTAATGAAATTAGATGAGTAAATTATATTTTTACCTACAAATTTTTTTCCAATTTACCATTTTTAAAAATTCAAATAAAAAATGGAGTGTATATATGTAAATTGTAGCAATTTAAAAATTTCATATCCCAATAAATGGCATAAAATCTAAAGAAAATATAGGAAAAAAGAAGAAGTGAGCAGGTGCTACATCAACAAAATTGGAATAAAATTAATAAATTAAAACAGGGAAAAAGAAAATGCCACTGTACAGTGTGCCCATGCCACAGTCCCATAAAAAAAAAAACAAATCTAAAAAGGGAAAAAAAAAAAACTCCCATTTGGAGGAAGAAAGAAACACGGTGCCTTTGTCCTCAGACCAAAACTCTCTCTCCCTATCTTTCTCTCTCTAAGAAAACCACTCTCTCTCTATCTATTTCTTCATCTCCTGATCCTTCTTTGTTGCATCATATTTCTTCTTTATAATCTAAGTTTTGGGTCGAATTTGGTTTTTCTGTTCATCCAATTTGTTTTGTTTTGGTGGGTTTTTGTTGCATGGTTTTAATTTATAATCTATAGAAACGATTCAATCCTCTTTACTATATCAAAAGTTGGGTTTTTTTTATCATCTATGGATCCACCTGGACTTCCATTTTTTTGATTCTTCTCTTTTTAGACTGAATTAGAGGAAATAGAAAGGAAAACAAAGAATGGGATTGGAATCAGCTGGTGGGTTCCTTGAAAAATCACTGAAGTTTCAATATTGACTTCAAAACTACAATTCAATTATTGATCAAAATTGGGGTTTTCTTACTTTTTCCTTTATTTGTTGTTGGATTGTCTTCTTTCTTTCGTGTTTTGAGTGTTTTCTATTTCAATGGAGCTATTGGGGATAATAGTAAACTTGGGGGATTAGAAAAGGTTGATTTTTTTTGTTTTTGGGGGATAGTTATGGATGAGGTTGGTCCTAGTAATCAAGGAGAGCCTGAAGGGGCCTCAGAATTGGGATCAGAGGAGGGGTCGAAGGTGCGGTGGCGGCCAAGGCAGCTAGTTTTTGGGGCTTATTCACCTAGAAATGAAGCTGATAGAAAGCTGCGAGTTGTTGTCAGGAGGCCTGTAAGTCCTCTTTTTTGTTTGTCCGTTCATTTTTAGTTCAAAATGCTTTGCGGATTTTCGTTGGCATGTTGAAATGTGTAGAAAATTGAGGAGCTTTTTGATTTGGTTTGAATTTGAATGGTATGGATTAAGAGATGTTCAGCTGGTTTCAGTTGTGGTTTAGTGAGTGATTCTGTTTATATGGCATGGTTAGTAAGAAAAACTTTGTTGCCGTTTAGAACTGTATAATATATGCTAGTTGAGTATGCCATAGCAAAACGAAAAATTTAAAAAATGTAAGTGAGAAAGACAAATGTTTAAGAATTGTTGTGATAAAACAGACTGACTACTTGGTGCATATATGCCATGGTTAGTTTCTCTTCCCAGTTGAGCTAGTATTTTCTATCACAAGTAGAAGTGTTAGTGACACAGTGAAAGCATATATGAATAAAGTAATCCCATAAGAAGAATGCAGTGGCCAGAAGAGAATGTCCCTTACTTTCCCAATAAACAGGGAGTAAATCTTAAATGTTTCACTAGTTGCAAATGTATCATATAAAGCTGTGAAAATAACTGGGAAATGTTATACCTACTTCAGTAAGTAAAATGCTCCATGTCAGTAAGCTTAAGCAGAGCAGGTGATCAAATTGGTTTCAGATAGAAGAATGCAATGTGTCAGTACAAATATTCACAAATTGAGGTTGCTAAATTGATTTTATATCCCAAGTCCTATCTATCTTGACAAGCCATCACGTTGCCACTCATGCCAATTTATGATGTTCGTAAGACAGCTAAACTAGGGAGAAGAGACTCCATGAAGAATACGAGTCTCAGTGGGGCATGGATGTTTAGTTATTTTTTCACTTACATGTTTAATCATTAAATTCTGTCCTTACACCAATGATACCAATATGGATCTCCTCCTATTCATTGAATGATCTATTGTCCAATACTGCTGTTTGGCTTTGTGTATGGGTTTGCTCTATTCATGTCTTAATGCAAGAAATCATTTGAATTGCCATTTATGCTTTAGTGTCTGAATATAGGATGATGCTGTAGAAACTATAAAATTAAGTACTACATTATTAGTATTGAATTTATATAGTAAAAGTATATTGGTATTTTTAAATCTTTTTCATCAAACAAGAAGTAAAAGAGTTAAAAAAGATGGCAAAGGAGAGTTGTGTTGGATATGTAGAATAATGGAGAGAATTAAATGAGATAAAATGAGGATGGATATAGGATTAGATTTTATCATCCTACCTTACATTATTTGTGCCAGATTAAGAGTAGTTTAGGTTCAATTTATAACTACTGTGTTTGGTGTGTGCAAGATATAGGATGATTGTCCTTGGTCAAAAATACACCTTGCAATACCATTTTGTGTAGATACAATTTTTTTTAAAGAAGACTGTAACTCTAGGATGAAAATAGAAAACATGAAAAATAATATATACAACCTAGCACTCTATCCTATAGGGTTAAAATAATCCTTCCCCTTTCCATAGGTGAGGTCATCCTATACTAGGAGGATGACTCATCCTATGTCATCCTATCCTCCTCTGAATGGGAACATGTAACATTGTATACGATGATTTTATCATATGTTGTCCTTCATCTTACACACCAAATGCACCACTAATATGTAGTTTTAATGTAGTCAAATAATAGAAAATACATTTTGACGAAATGCCTTAAGTAGGTCTAAGCCACTTAAATTTTCAACACTTGTTTACTTTAAAATATTCTATTAAGTGTTTGCAAAATGAGTATCCAATCGCTGTGAAAAGTTTCATAATTGGAAATTTAGTTTTCAACACTTTATTTGGTTACCAAACTGCAATATAGTGTTTGCACTGACATTTTTCCCCCCATCATGTAGCAAGTTTGTGATAATCTCTAGTCTTGGATTCATATAAGGCAAATATTTGTGCTGACATGCAGCTTTAATTGTGCAGTTGGTGGCAAGACTGACAAAGGACATAATTGAAACATACCAAATATGCAATCCGCAATTTAAATATTCAGAAGAATTGAACCCAAAGCGTTTTTTGACTAGTCCATCTGTTGGTGTCCTCAATGATGGCTATGACAATGTGAACTCAGATCTTATTCTGACGGTGAACTTTGTCTTGACCAATTTAGAAACGCAGCGAAGGTTTGTTGCTGCTTTTTATAACTTTCCTCATGATGTTCAACTGTAGTTTTTGAAGCATTTCTTGTGCATTGCTTTGTGAATTGACCTCACATGGGCATTGTGGACTTTCTTATTGGTTGAATAAAGACTGTTGTTGTTTTTTTTTTTTTTTTCAATTTTGCCAACACTTTTATTTGTGCTGCTGATAGGCAGTTGATCTTAAACTAAAATGGACTATTCTTGACTTTGATGTGTTAGAAATATAGATCATCTTGAAGTGCATATTTGTTTCTCATTCATGTGGCCTTTAGCTTCTGTAAGTTATGACAACACCTGCTTAGTTTTTGGCTTTTGAACTTTGAACCTTAGCATGTTGGAATTGTTTGTACATCAGTGTAGATATGAGCTTTGGGTTTGCCAAGCTTGGATAACCCGTTTTTTCATTTCCAAATTCCAACTCCCTTTCCCCTCTTAATCCATGTTCTCCACGAAAAGTTTCAGTTCTAATCTATGTATCTAGCTGGTTTGTTTCTACTTAAGTCTAGTAATGAAGAATACTTTTTTGATTCTGTCTTCTTTGCTACCCTGGCAAAATGCCTGTGTTTAGCATTCAACCATTCTGGGTTCTAAGGTAGAAATTTTTAGAAAAGGATCAGAGTTGGGGCTGGGTGAGGATGAGGCTGAATTGGGGCCATAGCTGACAGGTACAGTGCCAGCTGAAGCCTGACCTGATCTCAGGCATGACTTGGCCAGGCAAGTTGTTGCCTTGAGGGAATTATTCAGTTGATTGTTTGATGTGCTGGCTAGCATGGTTTAAGAACGAAAACTGTTTTCAAGGTGTTCCTCTATGTACCAAATTGAATTCTATGGTTATTTTTTAGTATGAATACATTTCATGTTATATACATATCCATAGCAGGCAAGGTTGCTGTTGGCATAGCTCAATACTGTGTTATAATATGTTTCCTACGTTACCCGGGTATCAATTTTGTTATAGCTCATTACTGTGTGCTAATATTTTACCTACATTACCTGGGTATCAATTTTGTTTTTCTCATAATGAGGCACCAAAACTGTTAGTTAATGCAATTCAGCAAATATTATCCATACGAGAAACAAAGGATAACATACCATCTAAAGAAAGAAGGGGAAAGAAAACTAAGAAAGGAAAGGAGCAGATATTATTCATGAAGGCTCAGGCTCAGGCATTTGGTAGATTCATGGACTAGACAATGTGAAAATTAAAATCATTGTTGGTGGCCTATTATGATTTACGAATTAATTATTGAAGGAAGCATTTACTCATGTTTCAATGATTATCTGTAGATATATTGTCAAAGATGTTCTTGGTCATGGGACTTTCGGGCAGGTTGCTAAATGTTGGGTTCCAGAAACAAGCAGTTTTGTTGCTGTGAAGATAATTAAAAATCAACCTGCTTACTATCAGCAGGCACTGGTTGAAGTTTCTATTTTGACAACGGTAAATTTAGTCTTCTTACAGCTGTATGTATCCTTCTTTTAGAAATACTGGTAGTGAAACATTATTGTGTTTGCTTCATTGTTTGCCTTTTGCAGTTAAACAAAAAGTATGATCCGGAGGACAAGCATCACATTGTCCGTATTTATGATTACTTTGTATATCAACGTCACTTGTGCATTTGTTTTGAACTGCTTGACACAAATCTGTAAGTAATTTTGTTGTCTTACAATGAAACAAGATGCATCATTTGTGAATTTCTTTTATCCTGTACACAGATGCATTTCTTATAGATTTTTTTGCAGCATGTTCTTGACAATTTCACCCTGATCTAGGTATGAGCTTATCAAGATAAATCATTTTAGGGGTTTGTCATTGAGCATTGTTCAGCTGTTCTCGAAACAGGTATTTGCAGTTTACTTATAGCTGAACTTGGTTCTGTGCTGAATATTGATTGGACTAACTGTAGACATCACTTTCTGATTGTCGTTTGACTTGCATCGTATACTTGTAATTTTATATAGATTTTACGTGGACTGGCTTTGTTAAAAGATGCTGGGATAATTCATTGTGATCTAAAGCCAGAAAATATCCTTCTGTGCACGAGGTGAGTTGCTTTTTCAGGATTTGTCTGGATTACAACCTTATAATATATATTCTGTATGTTTTTTTCAGTGAAGTTTGATGTTTTTGTCCTGAAAATAACAGTGTCAAGCCAGCAGAAATTAAAATAATTGACTTTGGATCAGCTTGCATGGAAGATCGGACTGTTTATTCCTACATTCAGGTTTGCATGTATACCTACCACTTGTCATACTGTTCATTGTTATAATGCTCAGGAGGGTCTTAGAGCTGCATTTTCTTATTTTCTTCTGCAGAGCCGGTATTATAGGTCTCCTGAAGTTCTTCTTGGATATCAGTATCCTTTTAATACAAATGTATAGCCTTATTCTTTTCTATCTCTTGATTCTGCTTTCTGCTTTTGTCTTTTAATCAACCGTGGTGTTGTTTCTTTCTTTACAATATATCTTCTCATTTTAAATTTCTTGCTGGACTGGAACTTGGGTGGGATAAACTTGAGCAGTAGTTAGTTTGATCTAATCGATCCTCAGGTTTAAAATGAACCTTTATAGTTCATGGTAATTAATCATGTGAAAAATTTAACCCAACTTGTGAACAGTGCTTGGTACACTATCAGTGCAAAAAATTGAACCTG